>NC_067485.1:45110333-45710333 GCF_947179515.1 Apodemus sylvaticus
TCAGGTAGAAGACTGGGGGTTGGGCTCCCAGATCAGACAGAGAAGAGGAGCCACCCTCCCTCCTAAGAAAAGGGAGTCCTCCATTTCTCCCTGAGCTCAGGAAAGCTGTTTGTTGTGGTAGACTACAACCTTAGTATCAAGGTGTAACGTCTCCACACTGATTCCAAGTTGAATCTTCACATAGTGGAAAGACATCAAAGACTCTAGAAGTTGTCATATGACCTCCGTATGCATGCTGTGGCTCACATGTGCACACAACACAGAAAGAAACACTTGTATAAAACACACATTCAATAAAGTAAAAATTTAAAAATCTCCCTCCAGGTGTAGGCCAAGATGAACAGCCACTGGGGTATTATCTGGCCCACACTCCCCTTTCTACCTTTGATATCCTGAGTTGGAAAGACACAGGGCCATCTTACTGGGATGATGGCACAAGGCTAAGTCCGAAGCTCCATTTCTGTTACATTTTACCTAACTGGGCAGGCACTCAGACCCTGCCTATCCTCTTCACCAGGCTTGAGAAGGTAAGGCCAGAGGAAGAAACTGGGTACCCTTCTCTAGCCATCTACTTGGACAGTGACATCTAGAAAGATATTGGAGATGTATCCCCAATGGCCTTAGAATGGGGTCCTAAATCTAGGACTGCGAATAGTTCTGACAGTACAACAAAAGTCCAATGAAGACCATGCAAACTCTTGAAACAATTCTATGAGTTGTATCAGAAATTGCCAATATGGATCCTGAAGCCCTGGAAACTGTCATGATGGTGAGAATGGTCTGTTTCACAAAGCATCTCTGACATTAGGAAGAAGTTACAAAAGTAGGGAAGAGTGTGGGCATGAGCCCTCTTGGTCGGAGGACAGTGTGTAACAACCAGGAGCTCAGCAAGAATCAGACCTCCATTGTCTTCTAAGAAGACAGGACTTTGGGGCTCTGAGGAAACAACAATAAGACTTCAGAATCTCTTCAATGCAGGGTCAGATGGCTCAGTGGTTAGGAGCATTGGCTGTTCCTCCCAAGTTGGATTCATAGCACCCACAAGGTGGCTCACAACCACCACCTTGTATCTCAGGGAATCTGATGCTGTCTCCTGGCCTCCAGAAGCACCTGGCAGCAAGTGATAAACAGACAGACATGCAGGTAAACCCCTCCCCCTAAAATAAATAATTTCAAACAGTTTTAAAGATCTTCAGCAAGCCTATTGTAAAGTCAATCATGAATGGGCAGGTGGCCAATGCCATAATCCCAAGGAGTCCTGAAACTGCTGAGCAGTCATTGTGCGGGGACTTTAAGAGTACAGGGAAATGTTTGGTTTTCCCAGCAAGTGAAATTCCAGAGCTTCTTTTTTTTTATTTTTTAAATCTCATTTTGTTTATTTTTCTGGTCAGATAACACAGCACAGGGAAGTGACCTAACAGAAATTCTGTTAGTGCTGTAAAATGACAACAATAGTCCTATACTTATATAAACCTGCTGAGATAATTTTCTGAAAAGTCCCATGTGAGATATCTTGAACACAAGAGTCACTTATCTATAAAGATCATGCCAGACCTTTCCCCTTCATGATGGCTTCTCTCTGACTCCAGTCGCAGAGATCACAATCTCCATTTTCATCTTCATCAGGATCCTTAATCTGCACAACCCAGCTTATCTCTCATGATGATGTTGGGAGTGTTGTTGTTTCTTCTTCTGATTCTCCTGGCTCCATCCCCCAATGCTGACATTATAGTTGTGTACTAACACACTTGGCTCAAATATAGTTTTAGTATTTGTATACTTTTCAAGTCCTATGAGTCTAAGCACATTTCTTATATTTCAAAACTTACATTGATAAAATATAAAAAAAAAATGGGCAGGTGGGTGTGAAACAAGGCCAGAAAGGAAGAAAACTAAAGCCCCTGGTTGCCCAGGAAGCTGGTTGACTCTCACAAATTCCTCTCTATTCCAAATTCCCAGATTCTACTAAGTACTGCTAACCATTTGTTTCCCCAGAAGACCAGCAGCAGCATCTGCAGGTTCCTCAAGAGCAGTGGCTCTCAGCCTTCCTGGCGCTGTGGCCCTTTGATACAGTTCCTCATGTCGTGCTGATCCCCAACCATAGAATTATTTTCACTGCTACTTCATAACTGTAATTTTGTTAATGTTATGAACATTAATGTTGTATAAATATTTTTGGACATAGACGTTTGTCAAAGGGGTCACAACCCACAGGTTCAGAACCACTCATTAGAGCACTCCTGTTAATTCATTTTGAGTGAAGGCTTAGCTAGGTATGGCCTGGTGATATCCCAACTGAAATAAATCCTGAGGTCCAGGGATCTGAGGAGCTAAGACCCAATGGGGACAGAAAAGGAACATGTCTGGTAATCAAATTTTCTTGAAATAAGATTTTTTAAATTCTTTTCTGAAATAGCACTTATTGATAATATACTCATGTATTGCCAATAATATTACTAATACAGAAGCCCCAGTCTCATAATTGCATTTATATAAGACCTGCAGGCAATTCTTGCTATTTTCCTAGTCATACACTCTGCTGATCTCAGCCAGTACAGCCTGCTGAACCACATCCCTGGAATTCCTCCGGTTTTGATTACTAGAATTGGAGCATCCTTTTCATCTTTGAATGGCCAGAACCAGACTTAACAGTTTACAACTTTAAATTGTACAGATGCTAGTACTTTGGAGGATTAGATGGCCTAAGGGTGGGGTTTAGAATTTAGAATTCAAGGATCTTTGGAGCGAAGAAGGATCAAGATGTGCCAATTGTCTTTCTAAAGTGTGTGTGTGTGTGTGTTGTTGTTGTTGTTGTTGTTGTTGCTGCTGCTGCTGTTACAGTGTGTGTGTGTGTGTGTGTGTGTTGCTGCTGCTGCTGTGACAGAAGGTCAGAAGAACCCCTGCATGCCCTGCAGCTGGTGTAGGTTGTTATAAGCTGAGAGTCTAACTGTTATGAACTTGGTTCTCTAGAAGAGCAGTAAAGGCTCTTAACATCTGGACCATCTCTCTGGGTTAAATTTTAAAAGCCCTAATATTGAAAGGTGACATGCTGCAGCAGGATGTCACAGACTTCCAGGTAACTGGAAACTAGGAGATTTTAAACCATTTACCAGGACTGTTAGCCTGAAGGGCCCAGATTGTCAGCAGGCTGAAAAATTACTGAGCTTCCTCCTCTAACCTGGAAAGAAGAGCCTGCTTGGAAAGCAGTGACTGACAATTAGACAAATAGGGAACAAAAATTTGCAATTCTCAGGCAATTTAACATATTCCTGGGTATGGCAGGCTACTGTAGAATTTGATCCCAATTTTTTATCTTATGGCTAAGCCCCTTTATGAGGTTTTGAATGGATCCAGAAATAGTTATGTGTTTTTTGAACCTTTTAAAAGGGCATTTGAATCTGTTCCTACCATGGGAATTTTAGGCTTACAAATGTCTTTTCTGTCAGCATGAAAAAGGGAGAGTCCTATTGTGAGTTCTCACTCAAATGATTGGAGATGAACTTCAAACTGTGGCCTATTTATCAAAGCAATTGGCTAACACGGAGGGATTATAGGGGAGGGATGGGTGGTAGGGGACTTTGTGTTAGACACTATAGGAAGGACTTAAACAAATGATTTGTTTGTTCTCCATTAACTTTACACACCATTGGCTTAGCTGACTGCAAAGCACATCACTGATACCACCAGACTCAGCTCTTTTGGGTGCCTTGGTTCGAAATCAAACAAGATAAGCATAAAAATAACAAAGTAAACTTCTGCAGCAGCAGCAACACCACACACGCACACACACACACTTTAGAAAGAAAATTGGCACGTCTTGACCCATCTTCTCTTCAAAGATCATTGAATTCTAAATTCTAAACCCTTTACTCAGGCCAAACAAGATAACGAAGAAGGCTCAGATAGGAGTCTTTGGAACTTGGTGGCAAAAGGGTGGGGAATGAAGAATAAACTTGAGCACTAATAATTAACTTTGGTTCTCTAGAAAAGTGCTGGTTTGCGATGAAGTATTAAACAACTTCTTTGGAGTGTTAATTTTAAATCCAACTTACATGATCATGCCAGCTTTTAGCTAAAGCCCAACCTAAAGATTCAGTTCCTGTGTCTGTTTGTTGGTGGCTGTGATTACAGAGATAGGGATGACGTTTCTGTGTGAAAACAGCCAAATGAAATGGTCTGATCTATGTAAATGAAATGTTTCAACTTAGACCCAGTCAGGACACCACCGAGTTGAGGCCTGGTCCTCCCATCGTCCTAGAGCGGAGCCGGAAGCTACTGAGCTGGAACACGGATTTTGAGAGACGTGTGACTGCCCCTGCAGCCAGGGCTAGAGGACGCATAGTGATCGGGTTCCAGCGGAGAGAGAACGGCAAACCTGGACTCTTGAGCGGCGGGTCTGGCTGATACCCAGAAACTCTCCACACCTCGGAGCTGGGAGGACCAGAAGCTGGTGCGTTGCAGAAGCTACGGGGCCTGGGAGAGGGAGGACGCTCGGGCCGTAGTTGTCGAGGCAGTTTCCTGGTGTTGCGCAGGTTTATTCTGGAACACACTGTGTAGCCCTAGCTGGCTGCAAACGCCAGAATATCTCCCGCTTCAGCATTTCAGTGCTGCGATTGCCAACATTCCTGGGTTCTGTTGCTTTTATTTTGTTGTGAGGGTTTCTTTTTCCTGTTTTTTTCCTCTTTTTTTTTTTTGTTTTGTTGTTGTTGTTTGTTTTTGAGAGCGTTTCACGAAACCCATGTTGGCCTCATCATTGGCGGAGTATACTCTTGATTTGAACTCCTGTTTATCCTTCCACCTCCGAGCTCTGAGCTCATAAGCTAGCGCAGCTACACATGGCTTCTGCATGTGTAAGTAGTTAAGTAGCTACCACTGTAAGTAAATAGAATATTTGAGTAGTTAATCCGAAGTAGATGGGTAGACGTGACGGCTTTAAAAGGCGTACGTGAGAGAACAGCGAATACAGAGGCCGTATAGCTGGAGCTTGGCTGTCGTGTTTCGGGTGTTTCAAGCGCGGTGAGTGAGATTGCCACAAAGGATAAGTATGTGGACAAAATGGGCGTTTGGTGGGGTGAGGAACTTGGCCTTGGGGTGAAAGAAAGACATACTCTGACAGGTCTTGTAATTGGACACCCATAATGTGGTTAGATTAGAGGATGGACGGAAATGAAATCAAGAATGGGTCGCAAATCAAAGTTGAGTGCAATTAAAAGCCTGCATCTGAGCATAGTGACGAATTTCTATAATCCTAGCACTGGAGAGGAGAATTGCCCATTGTTGGCTAGGGAGTGAGATCCTTGGGGAAAAGGAAAACTGGCAGGAAGTGAGGAAATCTGGCAGGAAATCTGGCAGGAAGTGAGGACTGGCTGTTGTGATAGTTGTGGCTAGGTGGATCCCATAGCTTTTGCTTCTGGATCAGATACACACACGCAAGAGAGAAGGAAAAAATAAATTCACAATTTTGGGTCTGTAGACTTAAAAATAAAGGCTCAAAGGTATGGTCAGTCCAGCGTTGGTGGTGAATGCCTTTTAATTCCAGCATTTGGGAGGCAGAGACAGGCAGCTCTCTTTGAGTTCAAGACCAGCCTGGTCTACAGGGTAAATTGCTGAACACACAGAGCTACACAGAGAAACCCTGTGTGTTTGGGGGGGGGGGGGGCAGGAGGAGGAGGTGGGGGGCACAGGGAGGCAAAAAAAAAAAAAAAAAAAAACAAAAAAAAAAAACAAAAACCCTGAACATCAGCTTGGAAACCTGTGTAAAATCAAATTCTTCAACTCTCCAGGTTGGCTCTCAGGGGTTTGTGGAGATTGGAAAAGCCACGGAAGCACAGGTGAAGCAGTTCGGTTGGCTCGTTGATTTTAACAGGAACTCATCAATAAGAAGAAAAGGTTTAAAGGGTTTTCACCGTTAGGGGGAGATATATAAGGAACCAAGAACAAACGACAACAAAAGTATTGCAAGTTTGGTCGTTAAAGCATAAGAAAAATTTGGACCATGTTAAATGTGTTAAACTTGTTCTTGATGGTGATGGCAGCTCATTGCGAGCAGCAGGCTTCATTCCCCCTTAGGAAGAGCTCAGGTGCAGTGTGGAAAAGAGTTGGTGTCAGGAAGACAGCTTTAAAGCAGTGGTTCTCAACCTTCCTAATGCTGTTCCTCGTCTTGTGATCTCCAACCACAAAATTATTTTCACTGCTACTTTATACCTGTAATTTTGCTGCTGTTATGAATTGTAATATAAATATTTTTGAAGACATGGCATTGCCAAAGGGGTCACAAGCCACAGATGGAGAAGCCCTGAGTTCATGTATCTGAGGAGGAGAGCATGTCATCAGGAAGTTACAAGAAGGGTGTGTGTGAGGGCTGTGAAGCTGTAGGGTCAAAAGACAGCAAGGCCACCTCAGAGACAGCTCAGCAGTTAAGAGCCCTGGTTAAACTACCAAGTATATGTAAATATATTTAATCACATTGTAGAACTGAGTCACCACTAGTTTATGTGTTATGCATGTATCAGAGTTCTTGCTGCCTTTAAAAAGAGATTTGATTTTTAAAGTTATTTATGTATGTCCAGGTATGTGCACTAGAGTACAGTTGTCCTTGGAGGCCAGAAAGGTCTTCAGATCTCCTGGTGCTGCGGTTACTGGTGTTGTGAGCTACCCAGCAGGGGTTCAGGGAACCTCACTTGGATTCTCTGAAGGAGCAGGCTATTTTCTTAACCTCAGATCCATCTCCTCAGCCTCTTTATTAGATATATTTAAAGAAATAGGATCGATTTTTATATTGATTTTGGTCAACAGATGTCTCAAAAGAGATTTATTAAAATGAAAACATGACTGTTGAAAAAAGATTGGGAAGAGGATCATAGTGGGGGTGGGCAACTGATCAAAATACTTGTGTGTGATGTGTCATGGTGAAATCCATTGTCGTAAATTCTTAATAAATGATATTTTTAAAAAGAATAGGAAAAAAGCCAGAGATTTATTATCAAGATTGCCTCATGATTATCAAGTCCTAAGAACTTCAGGGAGAATTAGCAAGCTAAAAACAAAACAGCAAATAATTTCATTGTAGTGCAAAACCTGTGAGCCACAAAAGCTGGTTATTTAGTTCAAGTCTGAAGGCAAAAGACTTAGGATCCAGAAGAACTGAATCCTCAGTTCAGAGCTGAAGGGAAAACTGAGACCGTATCTGGTGAAAGCTGCTAGGGAGGAAGTCTTACTCTTATTTGTGAGAGGGTGAGTGCTTTTGTTCTCAGACCTTCTGTGAGCTGTCAAGGCCTACTACACTGTGAAGGAGGTTCTGTGTTACTCTGTCTACAGTCTGTTAACTTAAATCCAAAATAATTTTGACCAAATATTTTCACCCCGTGTCTCAGAAGTGACTTATAAACTAACCACCACAGTACTAACCTGATATTTTCTGACCAATAAACATGCCCTCCTTGGACTTTCTCAAGCCTCTATTAGGTCTCGCTGCTCTGAGCCGCTCACATCCTTGCTACTTGCGAGGTGGGAATAGGAGGGTTGTCTCAGCTCAGACATGAGGCTTCATGGAGCAGCACAGCAAAACCACATCTTAACAAATGCTAGTAATACCTTTTAAATTTAATTATTAGGTTATAAGCTTCCTGGCTCAGCCTCTGGAGTGTTGTGATACAGACCCGAGGTTAAATGTTTGATGTTTTGTTTTCAATGCAAGCATTGGATTTCAAGTGTTTCACTTGCTGTGCCTCCTTAATCTAGAACAATAATCTCCTGACATACACCTGATTTTTTTATTTTTATTTTTATTTTTTTGCTTTGGGGAAATTAGATTCATGCCTGTTATAGACAGACTGAGTTCTGGATTTCTCAGAAAGTTTTCTCAGAAAATTCATGATAAGTCAGTCATATTTATTGAAAGTGTTCCATAGGTAATAGGGTACTTGGTGCCTTACTGTTGACGCTGGCTTGGTCATTTGGTTACATTTGCAAGTGCCAGATACCTGTTTTCTCTTCATTGATACCCAGCGGCATGGGTAACCCTGAGGACGCTCTGCTTCTTCCCTCCTTTCACCCAGTGGTTCTAGCATTCATTTGTGGCTCTCAACTGAATCATTTGAGAGTTTTAAAATGGCAGTTTTTCAAATCTATTCCAATTTCTGGTTTGGGTGGCAACCTATAAAAGTTTTCTCACTTTGCTTATATATCCTTAGGAGTAGCTGTTTTAGAGGACACAAATGGCTAGAAGGAAGCAACCCTCAGGAAAGATCACTTGTTGCTGTTGTTACTACTAGCACGGCTGTTTCTGTGACTTGTGTTTTTAGGAGTATCTCTCGGGATACAGTCAAGAGAAAAGTCTCCAAAACAGAGTGCCTGGAGCAAGGGATGGCCCTGGCCTTGGTGAGTGTGTGTTCATCCTCTCTTTTTTTCTTTTTAACTTCTTTGAGAGTTTTCAACAACATGTTCTGATCATATTCTGTTCCCACACATACCTCTTCCCAGATCCACCCTAGCAAGCGTGCATACTCTTTGGCTCCCCTGAATCTGAAGGAGGAGCTTCAGGTAATGAGAGAATCACTATTGTTCATGGTATCAGAGGTCTGGCCTTGGGGGGTCCTGACAGACTAAGTTTAGTGACTTGTCACTCAGTCCAGTGAGAGAGATGTGTGGTAGTAAAACAAGATAAGAATCAGTTACTTAGCAAGTTCATATTGGGAAGAAACAGGAAGCTCCGTCTTCAGTGCCCTGACTCAGAATTAAGTAGGGAAAGGACAGAAGCTGAGAGGAAGGGGAGCAAGTAGAGGTCCTTGTCAGTCTGTCTTAGACAAACTGATCTGTCATTATTCAATGCTGGTTCTATAAGGTCCTGAAACCTCCAGCAAAGTCATTACTGCTGAGGCAGCCAATGCTGCCCATGATCCCATCGTGGGTGATCTGTCTGCAGAGTTCTTGGGGTCTTGAAAATAACTTATTCTTATCTTGGTGACATTAGCCTTTAAAGGGGACTAGAAGCTGTGTGTGGTGGTATAGGACTTTAATCCCAGCACTCGATAACGGGTAGATCTCTGTGAGGCCAGCCTGGTATATTTAGTATATAGATGCCAAATTCCAGGCCAGTTAGAGTCACATAGTAAGAGCCCATCTCAAGAAAGAAAAGAGGAGCGGGGCTACTAGCAAGGCTACGGTAATCAGGGACTGTGAGGCTTCGTGGGCCAGTTGTCAGAGAGACATTTCTGGAATAATTAGGGTGTACATGCAGAGTTGAGTAGAAATCTGACGCAAAGTTTAAGGTAGCAAAGGAGAGAGAGTTGTAAGATCCAAGTCTGTGCTTTAAGCCACTGTTAAAACTCCTGTGCTTGGGAACAGGGATTCAGAGTTCAAGGGGACAGAAAAGGCGTTGGGCAGGAGCCATTGTGCAAACAGTTCAGGCAGCTGCGCTATGAGGAGAGCACGGGACCTCGAGAGGTTTTACGCCGACTCAGGGAGCTCTGCAGACAGTGGCTGCGGCCTGAGACCCACAGCAAGGAGCAGATCCTGGAGCTGCTGGTACTGGAGCAGTTCTTGACCATCCTGCCAAGAGACCTGCAGGTCCAGGTGCTCGAGCACCACCCAGAGACTGGGGAGGAACTGGTGGGAATACTGGAAGATTTGCAGCTGGACCGTGGAAAAGCGGGAGAGCAGAAGGTAAGGGGTACAGGTGCCCATTTGCAGGAAAGTAAGAAGTGAGCCCCCAGGTCACATAGGTGGACGAGAGCACAGTAGTGGGCGGGGCGCACAGCAGTGGGCGGGGCACTGCTCACTGCTGTTCAGTGTCCGCCTCGCCTCACCCTTGCAGTCCCCTGTGAGGCTGACGTGTGCCTCCGGAGGCTCTCCATTCTGCCTCTTCTTAGCCTCTTTAAAGGTTTCTTTGTTCTCTTTTCTGACATTGAAGTGCTTTTTTTGTAAACTAGTTTTCTAATTATCTGTACTTATCTCTAGGACTCAGTCCAAAGAACCAGGCCGACTGTGCTGGTGGGAGAGCCAGCCCCTTACAGAGAAGCCCAGGAGCAGCCTGGGTATGCGCTTCAGAAGCCTGAGGAGAGAGGTAAGAACAAAATGGCATCGTTTTGCATTTGAGTTAAGGTAGGCCATGCAGTGCCTCTGCCTTAGTGCCCTTAGCATTTTGGTGTTTGTTTTTATCAGGTCTGTTGTGACTTAATTGGTATTCATAATCTACACTGTAGCCTCTCTAGTCAGTAGAGGTTTTTGTTTTTGTTTTGTTGTCGTTTTTGTTTGTTTTTGTATATATAATAAACTTAGTAGCACAGTCAAGATTTAAAAGATCCACAACTCTAAACAATTCGAATGAATAGCACACCAAGGAGAAGCGGAGCTGGACCTACCTGTTGCTCTTCCCTGAGGCAAAGAATCTCAGGCAGAGTCTCTGTATTCCCTTCTTTCTCCTGCCAGTCACTGGATGGCAGGGCTGGGGTGGGGTCTTTGGCTCTGCTTTGTTATTGTTCTGTCTCTGTCTGTCTGTCTGTCTGTCTCTCTCTCTCTCTCTCTCTCTCTCTCTCTCTCCCCCTCTCCCTCCCTCCCCCTCCCTCCCTCTCCTCTCCCCCCCCCCCCCTTTCCCTCTTTCTTTCGTTTTTTTTTTGACACAGGGTCTTCCCATGTAGCTCTGGCTGATCTCAACTACAGCTATGTAGATCAGCTGGCCCTGAACTCTCCAATGTCTTTGATACTTTCCCCTAGTTACCTTGTATTCTTCTCTGTCACTTAACTCCACATGTATTGATGTCTTGCTTAGATCCCTTAGTGAACTGGAAAATGCTATTCTGTTTTTCCCCAGTAAAGGACTGGCCACCTGGGAAGAGGAACAGAGAGATACAGCAGCCGCTCCTCCCAGACAATACGGAATTGTGCTGGGGCCCCCACTCACAGGCACTCTGTTGGCCTGTTCATTCCTAGCTCCCCTTCCAGGGTCTCTCTTTGTCCCTTGTGCCTCCTTCACCCTATTTCCTGTTCCCAGCTCCCTGCTTGCTCACTGTCTGGGTGAGTGTGCTCGCCCGTGCTCTCACGGGAAGTTACCTTCCAGTTTCTGGCTTCTTTCTCTCTTTCCATAGTTAAAGAGCCAAGTTTTGTTGTGTGCCCTGAATCTGTGACTGGTTCTGACCGTAAGTGAGCAGTACCTACTGCCAGCTGGGCGTTCTTACTTGTCTGCTGTCTTCCGCCTTGTTCAGTGCTAGAAAAACGTGCAGCCTTTGAATAGGAGAAGGAACCTGCAGTTCCCCTCTGAGGAGAGCACTTCATATTTCAACACAATGTTATTGTGAATGCATTATTCTCAAGGTTTTATGGTCCTGGTACTGTTGATTAATTGATAAGAATTTAAAGGTTTTTTTTCCAAGATTACATACTACTCAGTGATAAAGTTGGCACTATGCGAACACATCTTCATTTGTCAGAGTACCTTCCCTGTTTAACTTAATGGTCCTCTGGTGACCTGGTTTATGGTGCTTTTTGTTTCCCAGATGACAAATCATGATCAAGAATATGCAGTCATGCTTAGAAGCTTCTGGGTGTGTAATATGTATCACATAATAAAATTTAGAGCATTTAAAATAAATCACCCCCACCCCTACCCTTCTGCAAAGCCAATATGGTTGACAGTCTCTTGACTATTAAGCTGGATGTGCTGGCACATGACTGTAATTGTGGGACTTGAGAGGCTGAGAAGAGGATTGCTGCGTGGTTTAGATTAGGCCAGGTTATTCTGCATAGTGAAACCTTACCTCAAAAAAAACAAACAAACAAAACCACAATTTCTCAAAAATCACTCCATACATATATTTTAAATAATCATAAGCAAATTTTTTTATTTCGTGGGGATTGAAGAGATCTAATCTCTCTCTTTTTAAAATTAGATATTTGTTTTATTTACATTTCAAATGTTATCCCCTTTCCTTGTTACCCCTCTGAAAACCCCCTATTCCATTCATTCCCTCTTCCCACTTATCAACTACTCCCCCCCCCCCCCCCACTTTCCTAACCTGGCATTCCCCTACACTAGGGCATTGAGCTTTCACAGGACCAATGGCCTCTCCTCTCATTGATGTCTCAAAAGGCCATCCTCTGCTACATATGTAGCTGGAGCCATGGGTCTCTTAAGAAAACTTTTACAGAGGACCTGGTTTCAGTTCCCAGCACCCACATTGCAGCTCACAACATTCTGTAACTCCAGTTTCAGGGAACTGGACACCCTCTTATGGTCTCCTTGGCACTACATGCATGTTGTGTGTATGCGTACATGCAAATAAAACACATATAATTTTTTTAAATTTATACATGTGGCTTGATTTAAGTATTTCCTCCTATTTGCAGATTCCTTTTTCTGAACACCAAAAGTAAAATAATTAGTGATATATATATTTAATGTTTCAGGTAAAGAGACAAGGAATGAGAATGGGAAGCTCGTTGCAGGGACAGACTCTTGTGGAAGAGTGGAATCATCTTTTACAATGTCTGAGCCCAGCGAGGTCCAGTGTGAGGACCTGAGTGTGAAAAAGTATATACCCTTGACCAAGGTAAATACTAGCAGCCCATGCTGGGAAACTCAGGAGAGCCTTGTTCAGAACTCCGGCCTGATTGACTATGACAGGGCATATACAGGAGAAAGGTCCTATGAATCTGTAGTGTATCAGAGTTCTGTTGCGACTGAACATCAGGAAATCTCTAAAGAGAAAGGTCACTCCTGCCAAGAGTGTGGGAAAGTCTTTCAGAGAAGTTCACACCTCATCAGACATCAGAAAATCCATCTTGGTGAGAAGCCTTACCAGTGCAAAGAGTGTGGAAAAGTCTTTAGCCAGAATGCAGGTCTTTTGGAGCATCTCAGGATCCATACTGGAGAAAAACCCTATCTGTGTATCCATTGCGGAAAGAACTTCAGGCGAAGCTCTCATCTTAATCGACACCAAAAAATTCACAGTCAGGATGAGCCCCGAGAATGCAAGGACTGTGGGAAAACCTTTAGTCGGGCCCTTTTCCTCACCCACCACCAGAGAGTCCATGGTCGTTCCAAAAGACATCACTGTAATGATTGTGGGAAAGCCTTCCGTTTGACCTCCGACCTTATTCGACATCATAGAATTCACACTGGAGAAAAACCTTTCAAATGTAATGTGTGTCAGAAAGCTTTCCGTCTAAATTCACACTTAGATCAGCATGTCAGAATCCACAATGAAGAAAAACCCTACAAGTGTACTGCATGCAATGAAGCCTTCAGGCAGAAGTCTGGTCTCTTTCAGCATCAGAGACATCACCATAAAAACAAACTGGCTTGATGAGGTTCTCTGAAACATTGAAATGTTACGTTGATAAGCAAACACCGCCTTTTAAAAGAAGTCACCACAGCTTCGGTATTCGTGGAAGCCATTTGCCTCCTTTGTTTCCTGCCCTTGGCTTTACTTAAAGCCATGACTATAATAATTTTACCCTCATAGTAGAATCAAAGTTAAGTATTCACTACAGAACTTCTCAGAGCTTTTGATGTGATTAAGTACATAATTATTTATCTCTTAAGTATTAGCTTTATGTATGAATGAAGTCTTTTAAATCAGCAAGTCAAGTGCCTATAGATTTTTACAGAACAAGACCAAGCTGATATTTTTGCAAGAACTATAGCAACAGACTCCTAAAACATAAAATTACTGAGGGTTGGAGAGATGGCTCAGTGGTTAAACCAGATTGCTATGCAAGTGTAAGGACTGTTTTGGATCTCCAGCACCCATGTAAAGTCAAATGAGTATAGTGGCCAGCCTGTGGCCTGTGGTCCTACCCCTCAGGTAGCAAAAATGGGACCTTTAGAGCAAGCTGGCTAGCCAGACTAGCTATATCAGCAAACTTTGGACTCAGGTGAGAGAGTTTGGAAAGCAGTTGGTGGAGTCATTAAAGAAGACTCCTGAAGATAATTTAAGTGCACATGCATCCATACACATGTAGAGCCATACATGCAAACATCATGCATGTGAAAAGACAAATCCTAAGGAGCTAGAGTCAGCAGTTAACACATCTGCTCTTGCAGAGGACCCATCCATTTTCAGTTCCTAGCACCTCCATAGCACAGCAGCTCTCAATTCCAGTTCTGGGAGTCGGATGCCCTCTTCTGGCCTTCTCAGGCTCCTGTGTACAGTGGGTCACAGGAGCTGGTGGACACACATAAAACTGGTAAAGTATTTTTAAACCCAAAATAAATCTTAATAATGCTTGGAAATACACATTCTCAAGGGTCTAACATTGGTTAACTGAACCTTTTCCCTATTGAGTTCACACACACACACACACAGGCTTCACTTTACACTTGTACCATCAATGAATGCATTTCTGAAAGCAAAGATAGCTTTTGCTGTTTATAGAACCTACCCTTAGGATTAGCTCATGTCATTTTACATTTCCTACCCATTTTAACCACGGTATCACAGTGTTTCAAATTATAAATCAAAGTTTTAAACTATGCAAGAGACTTTGAGCCATTGAATGAACTGTGTTGAATTATTCCAAGCAGCAACTTGGTTACTGGGCAACGACAGTGCCAGTACAGTGACTGCTTAAAAGGACACCTTTTTAATGAATGTCCCATGGGGGAAAATGGTTTTTCCCCCTTTCATACCAATGATGCAAATTTAAATTATAATTTATTTTGAAATCATTTTGACCATTAAAATCAAATCAGTTTGGAGAGACCATGGTCATCAGGTCATATCGACTGTCTTGCTCATGATGAAAAGGAGTAAGCGTGGAGTCTTCCCAAGCACATCACCAGACTGCTAAACACAGCATATGGTGCAGGGTGTACTTCTCCAAGAGAAGGGCTTAAAGATAAGGGACCCATTACAACGTGGTTTCACTACACTTGGCTTACAAATAAATAGCAACTTAGAAATGCTTAGTTTTCTTGTCTGATAGAAAAGGAGAGAGTCCAACACAGACCCATGGTAAATCTAGTCAGCTTGCTGCCAGTCACATCTAAGGAGGGGACAGGCCAAGGATTGCTAGGCCCAATTCTGACATTAATCTTCCCTTTCATCCCTTTTAGCCAAACTTTTAGCTCTGTACAAAATAAGACCCTCTTCCTTTGTCAGGATTTTGGTCTAAGATATACTCTAAGCAAAACTGGAGAAAGCTGCGCACGGACTAGCAAAACTGAGAAGAACCTTTTGACCTTTTGCCCATACTTCGCATGTGATAGTTGTGACTTCAGTCATGGCCTTAAAAACTCATGGCATGGACTATGCTTAGGTCCCCAACACCACCAAAATAAGTGTTAGCATGTGACCAATCTTGATGTTTAACTCGTGCCCATGCCAAGACGTGCATGTAACAGGCATTTGTGACACTTGTGATTCCTGAACCTCAGAAGAAAGCACCTGTTTCCGAACATGCTTTATGCTTCTGTTGAACATTCTGTCATGCATTGATTAATCACGTATCGCTGCCTGTGAGAAAGCCATGTCCCTTTTATGCATTGATTAATCACGTATCGCTGCCTGTGTGAAAGCCATGTCCCTTTTATGCATTGATTAATCATGTATCGCTGTCTGTATGAAAGCCATGTCCCTTTTATGCATTGATTAATCATGTATCGCTGTCTGTGTGAAAGCCATGTCCCTTTTCTGGCCTTTCCCTTGACTTCTCTTTTTACTTCTAAACAGCATGGTTAAAATTTAGAGAAGTATCAAAGTTTTAAATACACATTACTTTTTGTCAGTTTGTGTGTGTAGTATTTACCCAATAAATATATTTAAACCGGCCCAAAAACATAATTATTGATAGTGTAAAGAGAATACTTTTCTATGGAAATAGTGATATTGTCAGTATTGTAAACAGTCTGTAAAGTGTTAATAAAGCTTCAAAGTAATTTTTGAATAAAATTAAAGCTTTAAAAATAAAGATTTTTAAATGGTGTTTCCTACAGCATTACTTAATAAAGAATATAACCTAAACCTGCATTGTGGAAGATAGTTAAGGAAATTATTGTACCCTATACAATAGAATACTGTTGTTGGGATATCTATAAACTGCTTATGGGCCTCGGATAGGAGAGACACAGTTGGTAAAATGCCTATGACACAAACGTGAGTTCATATTCCCATTGCCCATGTAAAATGGTAGAAATGGTAATACGCAGCTGTAATCCCCCTGGGGGTGGGGTATCCCAGGAGCTTGCTGGCAGCCAGTGTAGCTGCATCAGTGAGCCCCAAGATTCAGTAAGAGACCTTGTCTAAAAAAGTAAGATCGAAGAGTTAAAGAGAAAAGCCTCTGGCATCGACCTCTGGCCTCCACACCCACATGCACATGTGGGCACTCATTAACACACAACATATTTTTTAAGCTGTGATGGAAAAAAAAATTCTATGCTGTCTTTTCCAAATAAAATGCAAACTTACATTTTGATTTCCATAAGTGCTTCCAAAGCTATTCTCACTGAAGAAAACGTTCCCGGGATGTCCCGAGAATTTATAAAACATTTATAGGAAGGTTGTGGAGAATCTGCCAGTGAGAGTGTTTGCCACCACGCCTGACAACCTGAGTTCAATCCACGGGACCCACATAGCAAGAGAACCGGCTCCAGGTGTCATGATCTCCCGTTCGAATACATAGGAAGTAAATGTAAATATGGTTAACTATTGAATTCAAGCTACCTGGATTTTCACACGCATATAAAATCTATATACTCACCTTGGGGCTTTGGGGATATTTACCCATCTGATTGTCCGCAGGAGACCCTGTAAAGGCCAACTCAGCTTTGTCTTTATGGATGACGGTCTAGGAAAATTTTTCTTTTGTGGTGCTGGGGACTGAACCCAATAAATATGTCAAGCAAGAGCTCTCCCTCGGGTACATCCCACGTTTTTTGTTGAAATGATCTACGGAAATGTGCGCAGTTTTTGGTCTCTTCGAAACTACCAGGAGAGGTGCTGGTCAGGAAAACCAGACTTGGCTCCACCGGCACACCAGAGATTAGCACCAGGCTCCTAAGGAGCACAGTGACAGCTCGAAGTTGCCACTCAGTCTCCAGCTCCGTCTACTGGAAGTGCCCCCTATCCTTCATCCCTTTGGACCCCTTCCGGCCGAACTTCATCATCGCGGGCTCATAGACTAACCAAGTAGGCCAGGCTGTGGCGCTCTGGCCTCTTAGCTCTGGTAACAGGTTTTTTTCATGAGCTTTGGCACATCCTCGAACTGCCATATTCCACAGCAAATAGACACACTTAGCTGCTGGGCGCATCTGGGCACGTTAGAGCCCTGGCTAATGCACCACAGGTACATCTATTACATTCGTTAAGAAGTATACTTGGTCTTTGTTGGGTACCAGATACGTGCTGCGATTCTAGAGTCTATGTAGAGGTCTGCCAGGAGCAGGAGTGACTGTGCAATGATCTGCAATAGAAGCTGGAGAACGGAGTGCGTGCACCCAGCCGTGCACACCCGGTTGCCACCTATGTGGCTCAGTTTTCCCATTCATATATTAGGTTTGAGGGTTGCCACTGAAGATAATGCACGTCCAGAGCAGGTCGTATGTCAGTGGGAATTTACATTGGAAGGATGGACCAATACAACATAGGAAGGAACACTGTCACCCTGTGGTGAATTCGAGGAATTGGGAAGTCCATGTTTTTCTGGTAGGAAGGAATTAGCTTCTTTTATTCTAGGATTAGCTTTACACGTGGAAAATCATTAGGCACTTAATATACTTGGTGGTAAACTAAACGGAAGATGCAGGTAAGATTGGATTCTGGGAGTTTGAAGTTAACCCAAGGAGAAGTTTCTGGGGTGTGTGTAATGCCTGTCTGACCTCAAAAGATGATAGAGGTTTGTCCTCACCAGCAAACAAGCAATGTTTCCTCTCTGAAAACCATTTGCAGCTCTCTAATTTGGTGTAGATGGATGATGGTTCCTATATGTTGAGGTTTCTGTATACAAGACACAAGACTGGCTCTCACTTTCAACATCAGTTCTAAGTTCCAGCTTATTTTACCGATGCTTCAGACCCACTGGCTGGAAGCCAAGGTTCTCACTAACTGCTCCCAGATCTCAGATCTCACAGAACTCAGGAAGCATGCTTACTGGTGTGCTATAAAGTATATTGCAAAAGGATTCAGGTGAAGCAGACGATATCTTTGTGTTTAAGATTAAGGGGTGTGGCGCTGCTATGCCCTCTGTGGAGATATCAGTCTCCAACTATTTTGGAAGCACCACAGATCCTGCCTTTTGGATTTTGATGGAGATGTTATTATATAGGCCTAGTTAATCAAATAATTGTTTGGTGGTCGTCCATTTAACTTACAACTTATCCTATCCAAAGGATTTTAGGAATTACAAGCAAGAAAACAGTAAATACTAGATGTATTTCATACAGACATGGGAGATTTGTTGGAGTAAGATCAAAATTGTGCTTTAGGAAATACACATCAATGATGTGATGTAAGAAACAAAACTATTGCAATAGTGGGTGAACATGGTAACTAAGGAAACGGGAAGGAAGGGATTGCTGTCTGAGGAATTTTATAGAATTAGCCGAACTCAGTGATCATATAGGACCTTATGTTAAGCCTAACTACATGGAAAGTGGTTGACCTCAACAGAAGTGGAGAAATACGTAAGGAATCCCACTGTGCAGGACCCTGGTCTCCTTTCCCTGTGTGTGGAAATGATAGTGCAGGAACTGACACTGGGAAATCTGGAGTCTAAGGGGAACTTGGAGCCAGAAAAGGCTGCAGAGTCCTTGAAACTGATGCGTTGAAACTGAGATCACAAAAGGATAAAGGGAGATGAGGGAAAGATGGGACCTGCTGAGCCTCTGCTGATTCCGGTGTCTGTCGTTCTATAAGAATAAAAATAAAACCCTAAAAATGAAAACAGTGTCTCGGGTCCTATAAATTGATTGGCCAATTCTACTGTGGGTCCTGCTTGGGGTTGCTCATATAGGTGTATTTAGCTTATAAATTATATAAGCTCCAGGCCCGATTCCAAGTGACCTTTACATGACTAGCTTGGGTTTCCTCACTGCAGATAAAGGAAGAGGCTCTTTATCTGTGTCATGTCTATGATACTCTGTCTGTCAAAACAAGCCACAGGCCAGCACAGATTTTGAGACAGTGATTATGGGAGGCATGGCAAGATCTCACTACGGAAGGTATTAGTGATGGGAAATTGTGGAAGGACAATACCAGATCTGCATGGAAAGTGAAATATCCAATGCATATCGATAAACAACCTTTGAATTGTACTGTGTTTCTGCCAAGATAGCTCTCTGGCTCCTCCGTATGTCAAATCATACCTCCTTTCTAGTATAGGTGAAATACATTAAAACATTCTGGTTTTTGTTTTGTTTTGTTTGCTTTTAGTTTGGAAGGTTTTGCTGTTTTCAGTTCTGCTGAGACGGAGTCTCTTTATTTAGTCCACTTGCTATGTAGTGCACACTAGCTTCTGTTCCTGCATGCTAGGATTCCAAGCATGCAGCACCGTGCCTGGGTAGGTAGATATTTGTAGCCTTTATTCTCTCACAGTTTATCCTTTACCTCTGGGTTCAACTCCTTCAGTGTTCAGGATATTATTTTGATGCATAGGCTTAGCCTTTGAACATAGGATAGTCAAGACAAAAAATAAAAATATGTTTCATAGGATTTTAAGTTGAGTTAAGTTTTCTATTCAGTTCTTATACTGTAGATGTTCATTTAGAAATATATTTCTGAAGCTTGGACCTCAGGTGGCTAAACTGTTCTGCAGATTCTTTTTTTTTTTTTAAAGAACGTATTTGCAAGAGTATTGCAGAAGATCATTAAATTCAATTTATTTATGTATATGAGTACACCATTGCTCTTTTCAGGCACACCAGAACAGGGCATCAGATCCCATTACATGTGGTTGCTGGGAATTGAACTCAGGACCTCTGGAAGAGCAGTCAGCGCCCTTAACCGCCTAGCCATCTCTCCAGCCCTGTTCTACAGCTTCGAAGTTCAATATGTATGAAGTTTTGCTGGGTCCTGCTCCTGAGAATGAAGGCAGCCTTATGACAGTGAAGGTGGAAGATACCACTTGGGAGCGGCCAGGAGGGCAGGGCGCATGCGCAGTAACCTTACCGCCAGCGATTCGGCAATTCCTTTACCAGAGGGTTCCTGGGCCCCCGGAAGCTCTGGCCCAGCTTCCAGAACCTGGCCACCAATGGCGGAGGCCATAGAACCACACAAAAGGACAGATTCTGGAATTGCTGGTACTGGAGCAGTTCCTGACCATCCTACCCAAAGAACTCCAAGCCTGGATACAGACACCCTCTGCAGAGAGGTGATGAGGCAGCAACGTTACTGGAGAATCTAGCCTCGGAACAAGGAGACACAGGGCAACAGGTGGAAAAATAATGAGCGTGCTAGTGTGGGAAGGTGGGGTAGGAACGTGTTCTGCCAATGCTTGCCCTCTTATTTTGAAATAGTTCAGAATTTAGAGAAGGGCCACCAAAACATATCCTCTTCACCTAGATTTAGTTATCTCTTGATAACACTGGTTCCATGATGTGCCCCACCTACCCTATCCATATTCCTGAGCAAATCACTTTTTGTGCATAGGCATGCACAAGTATGCAGACTTTCCCCTGAACCAGATGACAAATAATTGCAAATATCTCCCTTTACCTCCCAGGACTCAAGTATATATTTATAAAGTGCAAAGACATGCTTTTACAATCTTAGTGTGATAACCAAGTTGTACATTCTAGCTAGATGTCTACCACCGAAGTCAGTGCGTCCTCTTGTCAGTCCTCTCAGGAGACACATGGGGTTGACTTTGCCCTTCACAGTTCATGCCGGTGCTTGTCAGATTCTTTTCTCTAGAGAATTGTTTTACCCTTTGTAGTTGTTGTGTAATCTGTGGAAGACATTTTGAGATAGGGTCAGGCCCTTAGGCCTCATTAAACTTTTACCTATAGCTCAGGCATGCTGTTATTGTGTATTTCGGGATAGATCCTTTCTTTGACTTCCGAGTCCCCAGATCCTGAGGAGGCCCTGTCTGGTGGGTTGGCAGTGCTAACATGAATGTGCGTCACCTCCTGCTCCTCCCTAGAGGGTAGATGAGCTTGTTCTGTGCTCCGCCAGGCTTTTTCAAAGCGAATTTTTTGTCTCTAGGCTGCTTTCTGTGTTCAGGAGCAGGATGTGCACTTAGTGGTGACAGAGTAGCAAGGAGCCTCTGTGGAGGAGAATCAGAGCCTCCATTTCCTGCAGTCCGGGGTCACTCCCTGGACAAGGGGATCTCCAGAGCTCCCCCAGGATGTGAGCAGTGAGTGCTAGGGAGTGAGTTTGGAGAGGACTGTGGAAGGGGGCTGCTGAGGGGCAAGAGATTGTCTCCACCTCAGGCTCCTCTTCCATGTGTGTGTGTGTGTGTTTAAAATATGTAAGTGCTGAAGAGATGGCTCAGAGGGTAGACATGTTGCCTCTCAGCCTGAAAGCCTAAGGTGGATCCCTAGGACCCCCAAGGTAGAAGAGAACCAACCCTTGCAAGTTGTTCTATGACCTCTATGTGCATGCCTGTATGTGCACACACACACACACACACACACACACGCACACACAAATATAAAATAAAACTGTTTAAAAACTTAAACTAAGCTGGGCGATGGTGGCACATGCCTATAATCCCAGCACTCGGAGGCAGAGGCAGATGGATTTCTGAGTTCGAGGCCAGCCTGGTCTACAGAGTGAGTTCCAGGACTATAGAGAGAAACCCTGTCTTGGAAAAAAAAAAAACAACACACACACACACACACAAAAAACCCACAAACTTAAACTATATTGAGATCTACTTAACAAATTGTGAATATGAGATTAGTGACACATAAAATAGTAACACAAGCCCATAGTCCCAGATACTCAGGAAAGATTGCTTGAGCCCAGGGTTTCTTTATTGTTTTTTGTTTTGTTTTGTTTTACTTTGCTTTGCTTTGTTTTGTTTTCGTTGCTTGTCGTTGTTGTTCATTTGTTTGTTTTAAAGCAAATCACCTGTACATTAAAATTGTTGTCTACATTTGTTCATCGTGTGTGTGTGTGTGTGTGTGTGTGTGTGTGTGTGTGTGTGTGTGTGTATGAGAGAGGGAGAGCGCCTGCACACGAGTTACTATTACTATTGTTTTGGTTGGGGGTGGGTTTTGTTTGTTTGACTGCTTTGTTTTTTGAGTCAGGGTCTCACTATGTAGCCGTGGCTGTCTTAGAACTCACTATGTAGGCCAAGATGGACTTGAACTAGAGATTCACCAGCTTCTCAAGTGCTGGGATTGAAGATATATACCGCCATGTTCGTGTGTGTTTGTGTGCTCACAGGAGCCACGGCACTAGTATGAAGATCAGAAGACAACTTTCAGGATTCAACTTTCTCCTTCTACTTTGTGAGTTCTGAGAATCAAATTCAGGTCCATGGGTTTGGCAGCAAGTACCTTCACCCACTCGGCTGTCTTCCTGGCCCCTCTGTTTTATATATATATATATATATATATATATATATATATATATATATATATATATATATATATATATATAAAATACTGTGCTGGGGATCAAACCCAGGCCTTTATATATGCTAGACAGCACTCTACCAACTGAGCTATATCTCCCCACCTCTGGGGATGGAGGGGTGCAGTGAAATGGGGTCTCCTGTAGCCCATGCCAGCCTCAGGCTTACTATGTAGTCAAGAATGACCTTGAACTCTTCCTTCTTCGCTGCTACCTCCTAAGTGCTGGGTTTGTTACTATAAGCTACACTGTCTCACCAAGGATTCTTGTCTTCTCTCTCTCTCTTGATAGGGTGTCCTCCTCAAGGAGTAGCCTGTCTATAGGACTTCAAGACCAGCCTAGGCAATGTAGTGAGACAGTGTCTCTATATATTAATAATAATATATGATACTCAAGCATACGATTTATTATTCATGTTAGTTACCATGCTAGTCATTAAAATCCATTACTTACTCTTTTTATAACTATAAGTTTATGGTTTTGACCCACAGTAAATTCTATGGTTTTGTCCATTCCCATAGCTAAGCAATTGTTAAAAATTATACAAAATTACAAAACTGAATTTATTCGTGTGTATCTTGGGGTGTACATGCCTTGGCAAGGGTAGGTAGGTCTAAGGGAAGATTATGGGGCTCAATTCTCACCTTCCATCATGTAGATCCCCGGGATCAAAATCAGGTCATGAAACTTGGTTGGTGTCAAGTTCTTTTAACCACTGAGCCATCGTGCCAGTCCATATTTATAGCATGTCCTTAGTCAACGACTTCAGTTAGTAGTTAGGAAAACCAAAATTCAGTTTAAATGATTTGCCCAACACCAACAGATTCAGAACTAGTTCAAAATGTAGGCCTCCGTGTACTGCATGTTTGTTTTATACCACAAGAACAGGTCTTTGTGTGAGAATTGACCAGCGGCGGTGGCGGCAGCAGCAGCAGTAGCTTCTTCCTCCCTTCTCCCTTGCCGTTGGCTTTAACTCATTTTACATAAGTGAGTAAAGTAGACTACCACGGCTCTCGCTCCTACTCAATCTTGTGAGTGGACAACAGCCAAGCTTGAGAGTCTTAGAAACAGATTCAGTGCTTTTATCTCAGTCCATAAGATCTGTGTCTTGGTTTAGATGTTTTCACAACAGAAGACTTGGGGGAGTGGATCCAAACAAAGGGAGCTTCCCAAGGCAATAGTGTCTCACCAAGGACTCCCGGCTTCTCTCTTGATAGGGTGTGCTCCTCAAGGCGTAGCCTGTCTCCAGGAGGAAAGGTCCAAAGACCTACAGCAGTGCCCGAGTCTCACACACCTAGGCTCCAGGTGAGCTGCCGTCCAGGTTTATGGGAACTTAGTGGTGATCCTCCCTTCCCTTGACCTGTTTGTCACCTTTCTTTCGGCCCACTCTCTCAGCCCAAGAGCCTTTAAGGAGGTGCCTTCATGTTCACTTTGTCTCAGACTATCACAGACCATAAACGTTTATCTTCCAGAGAACCTACGCAGATGGCTTCAGGCTTATTTTGTGCCATGTTTGGGAGGCACATTCAGATCTCAAGGTACAGGGGTAAAGAGGGTGGTATAAGACTCTACTCAGCCAGGCTTGGTAGCAGGCATCTATAATTCCTGCACTTGGGAGGCAGAGGTAGGAGGGTCACACACGTTCTAGGGCAGTATGGTTTACATGGTCATATCCTGTCTCAGAGATACAGAGACAGAAAGAGGCACAAACGGGGGGGGGGGGGGGGAGATAGGCATAGGATAGAGTGGTTCTTTCCCGTATAAGTCTTTTGTTCCATTTGTTCTCTCAAGGCACTGTCTTTATGATATTGTCTTCTCTGCTTTTCCATGACTTTCTGTTAATCACATCAGACCTCTTACCTCATGTTGTTATCAACTACTTGTCTGTAAATGCAACCTACTTAAACATACTTTAAATATAAACCCAATTGCTATAAATGTAATATAACATGGATACAAAGAAAACTGATGTGTGTGTGTATATGTGCATATGTGTGTGTGTGTGTATGTGTGTGTGTGTAGGTATTTATTACAGAATATAAAGGCTTCAATATGATTGTATGTGGGGAAATGACAAAGTAGTTAGATGTTTGCACCATTGTATAGTCAATGATTGAAAATAAAGAAGGAATAATATAGGAGTCCAAGAAAGTCAGAGGGTAGAGGTGTGTGTGCACAGAAGATGAAAGCTAACATTAAATCAAATTATAAAAGACAAAACAGACCAAAATTTAACTGAAGCTGAGCTAACATATGAGTTAAATTTTGTCCCCTCAAAAGGTATGGCAAGACTTAATTGTGGATGCCCATGAAGATGGCCTGACTTGGCAGTTATTTCTTTGGCGATGTAATGAAGTTAAGAGGAGGTCATACGGTGTTGAGTGGGCCTAAACCCAATCTTTATATAAAGGCCAGTACAGGCAGAGATGCACAGGAGGGTGCCTGGGATGGCAGAGCCTGAGATAACACGGCACTCCTGCAGGTAGTGACACACCTGGGATTATGGATAACATTCAGAATCCAGGAAAAGTGGCAAGGAAGATGCTCTCCTAGGCTTTCCAAGATGCTCTACTAGGCTTTCCAAGAGAGCATGGCCCTGATGGCACCTGCTGAGTTCTTGATTTTGATTTTAGACTTCTATCCTCTGGGATAGTGAGAGAATACATTTTTTAAAACTATTCAAGTTTGTGCCCTGTTAGAAGAGACTGAGGAAACCAAAATAGCTTTCTAGGCAAATTGTGTTGATAAAGGAGAGGGAGATAGTAAAAAGAGGAAATACTACTTAAATAATGAAAGCTTTCCAATACCAAATAGGCAGGGTTGAAAGCACACATAAAAGTAACATTATACAGACTAAGCAGATTATATTTAGGAATGCATATGTGTGTATATGTATGTGTATATGTATATATGTATATATATACATATATATACATATGGCAACAATTAATGAAAAACTAGTCCATGAATTTAAATGAGAGAAAGGAGGAGAAATAAGACAGTTTGGGAAGGAAAGGGGTAAAGGATATGGTATGATTATAACATCTCAAAAGGTAAGAGAAGCAATTTTCAAAAAAATAAAATAGGGCAGCTTTATAGTATCAGAATAGTCTGTGTGCCCTTTGGGATGGGATAGTGATGTGGTAAACAGAAATTATCCAATCTTGAAATTCACTAGACCTCTTATCAGAGCCTATACCTAGTCTGGGAAAGACTGGATATTCTATCCTTTTCAGGCAATGGGAAAGGAGTATAAATAAGAACATGACACAAAAATTAAGAGGTTAATGAAAAGCTACATGGTAGCCTTTTGGAGATATTATAAAGGTGAAGAATATAAGCAACCACCAAAATAATCATTATAGCATATAATTTTTAAATAATATAGATAATGCAAATTTTAAATAATTTTTATTAATGAAAAATTTGCAAGATCTCTACATTTACAGAGATACAAATCTATTGAAAAGAGCCTCAGAACTCCTTGTTACATCTTTGATGTTACATATTCTACCTCAGCAGGAAATGATATTAAACAGAGCAGTTAAGACAAGTCCATGTTTGTGGCAATGTCTTTATTCTGTGCGAGCATTCTTCTAGGTAGCATTCTTAAGTTATTTTCTTTGTTTTCAGTATTATTTCACAACCATCTCAGACATCTTATTGCAGATGCAGTAGACCTGTGCATTGGTGCCGGGCTAGTCTAGCAGGGCCCTCCAAAGCCCTGTACCCTGTGGGACAGCATTGCCATTGTGTGGGCTGTCATTGTCAGGTGTCCAGTGTTTGCTCAGCCCTGACTGGCAGCGGAATGTGCTGGTGCTGAACCTAAGGGGTACATCCCCAGAGGCTGGCACCACAGCTTTACAATGGTCAAAATCTCAAATACCATCTGTCTTAGTCTGTGTTCTATTGCTGTAAAGAGACACCATAACCATGGCGGTTCTTACAAAAGAAAATACTTAGTTGGGGTTTGCTTAGAGTTTCAGAGGTTTTTAGTTCATTGTCATCTCAGTCAGGATCATAGCAGACATAATGCTGGGGAAGTAGCTGAGAGGTCTACATCCGGAACCACAGGTAGCAAGAAGAGAGAGACTCTGGGACTGGCTTGGGCTTCTGAAATTCTAAAGGTCACCCCTAGTAACACACTTCCTCCAACAGGCCACACAGCAGGGACACATCTCCCAAGGAATGTCAATCTCTGATGACCAATCATTCAAATCTATGAGCCTATGGGGGATTCAACCCAACACATTCCACTCCCTGGCCCCTATAGGCTTGTAGCCATAATATAATCCAAAACCTTAATTCAGTCCAACTTCAAAAATCTACCCAATCTATAATGCTCTCAATACTGTTTCAAAGTCAGAAGTTCAATGTCTCTTCTGAGACTCAAGAAAATCTCTTAACTGTAACCCCCTACAAAACCAAAATTGAAAGTCATATCACATACTTTCAACACACAATGGTGCAAGGATACACATCACCATTCCAAAAGAGAGGAAAGGGAGCATAGTGAGAAAACACTGGACCAAAACAGGACTGAAAACCATCTGGACAAACTCCACACTGCATCTCCATGTCTAATCTCAAAGTGCTCTCTAGATCTCCAACTCCTTTCAGCCTTGTTGACTGCAACACATCCCTCCCTCTCCCTCTCCCTCTCCCTCTCCCTCTCCCTCTCCCTCTCCCTCTCCCTCTCCCTCTCCCTCTCCCTCTCCCTCTCCCTCTCCCTCTCCCTTTCTCTCTCTTCCTGCCCCCCTCTCTCTCACACTCTGGCGTGTTCCACACCCACTCTGCAGCTCTTCTTCCCAGGTATCCGTCAGCTCTGACATCTCCAACATCTTGGGGTCTCCAATGAAATCCAGTCTTCACTTTCACAGTTTCATGCAGTGGCCTTTCTGGGCCTCAGTATAGGGACACCCCTGACAAACATCTGGCCTCAACAGTTTTCCTTAGCCACAGAAGATTTTCTAACCCTTTTCCTGGATCCTTTCTCTAAAAGCAGAACCATGTGGCTGAAGTTACCAAGTTGTGCTCCTTGCTGGGACTGCAGCTTGGCCCCCTTGTTCAAATACCCACCCACCAGCTTTTTGCTTTCCATTGTTTCCTGCTTACGCTTTTCTTTAATTCCTTTTCACAAGTTGGAGTTTGGTTGGGTGGGGTCTTACACGCAAATATGCATTCTGTATTTTTCCTTTGCTCTTTTTCATGGTAGATCTGCACAGGAGTGACTGCTAATAACCACACAACAGTCAACACTAGGCTGTCTTGAAATCTCTCTGCCAATGCCTCAAGCAAATTTTTTTTTTTTTTGAAATAAGCAGAAAGTAGCCACATTCTTCACCAAAATATCATAAAAAATATCAGTCACTTACTGATATCTTCTCTGAAACTTCTTGAGCCTGATCATAACCTAAATTGTTCTTAACCCTACTGTCTTCCGTGCTCCTAGTAGTACGGCCCATTGAGCGACCCTTAAAGTATTCAAGTTCTTTCCCAATCCAATGTCCACATTCCAACAACAAGCAGCGTGGTTAGACCTGTCATAGCAATGCCCCACTCCCTGGTATCAACTTCTGTCTTACTGTTCTGTTACTATGAAAAGACACCATTACCACAGCAACTCTTCTAAAAGAAAGCATTTAATTAGGACGTGCTTATAGATTTAGAGGTCAATCCAGTTGTCATCGTGGTGGGAAGCATGGCGGCATGCAGACAGACATGGTGCTGGAGAAGTAGCTGAGAGTCCTACTTCTGAACTTCCTCCAATGAGGCTACATGTACTCCAACAAGGACACATCGCCTAACTCATTGGTTCTCAACCTCTGGGTCATGACCCCTCTGACATCCTCTCTCTCCAAAAATATTTACATCCATTCATAACAGTAGCAAAGTTACATTTAGGATGTAGCAATAAAAATAATTTCATTGTTGGGAGTCACTACAACATGAGGAGCTGTATTAAAGGGCCGCAGCCTTAGGAAGGCTGAGAACCACTGTTTAATCCCTCTCCGGTAGTTCCACTTTCTTTCTTTCTTTTTTTTTTTATTTTCTATATTCTTTGTTTACATTCCAAAAGCTTTCCCCTTTCTCATTCCCCCCATATGTCCCATGAGTCCTCTTCTCTCCATCCATTCTCCTATCTTTCCCCCTCCCTTTTCTCTGTCCTGCTACTCCCCTACAATGCTGGATCAAGCCTTTCCACGATTAGGGCCCTCTTCTTCCTTCTTCATGGGAATCATTTGATATGCTAATTGTATCTTCAGTATTCAGAGCTTCAGGGTTAATTAATATCTACTTATCAATGATTGCATTCCATGTGTATTCTTTTGTGATTGTGTTGACTCGCTTAGGATATTTTCCAGTTCCAACCATTTGCCTAAAAAATTCATGAATTCATTGTTTTTAATTGCTGAATAGTATTCCATTGTGTATATATACCACATTTTCTGTATCCATTCCTCCTTTGAGGGATATCTGGGTTCTTTCCAGCTTCTGGCTATTATAAATAAGGCTGCTATGAACATAGTGGAGCATGTGTCCTTACTGCATGCTGGGGAATCCTCTGGGTATATGCCCAGGAGTGGTATAGCAGGGTCCTCCGGAAGTGTCATGTCCAGTTTTCTTAGGAACTGCCAGACTGATTTCCATAGTGGTTGTCCCATCTTACAGCCCCCCCCAGCAGTGGAGGAGTGTTCCTCTTTCTCCACATCCTTGCCAACACCTGCTGTCTCCTGAGTTTTTAACCTTAGCCATTCTGACTGGTGTGAGGTGAAATCTCGGGGTTGTTTTGATTTGCATTTCCCTAATGACAAATGATGTTGAGCACTTCTTAAGGTGCCTCTCGGCCATCTGAATTTCTTCAGGTGAAAATTCTTTGTTTAGGTCTGTACCCCATTTTTAATAGGGTTATTTGGGTCCCTGGGGTCTAACTTCTTGAGTTCTTTGTATATATTGGATATTAGCCCTCTATCTGATGTAGGGTTGGTGAAGATCTTTTCCCAATTTGTTGGTTGCCATTTTGTCCTTTTGACAGTGTCCTTTGCCTTACAGAAACTTTGTAATTTTATGAGATCGCATTTGTTAATTCTTGATCTTAGAGCATAAGCTATTGGTGGTCTGTTCAGGAACTTTTCCCCTGTGCCCATGTCCTCAAGGGTTTTCCCCAGTTTCTTTTCTATGGTTTAGGGATCAAGCATTCACCTTCGAGTCTACTGGGGGATTCTTGTCAAACCACCCCACTACCTTTAGCTCTTCATCCAGCTTTTCCTTTCCTTTTAGCCACTGGTGAAAATCGGGGAAGGAACGGCCCAGGCCTTTGCCTCAGAGGAGTAGTCCCATCTGGTTCAGAGGAGGCTCTGTAGGAAGGCAGCTCAGCAGAAGTCATGAATGTAGAAGGAAGGACAGACCCAGGCAGGCTCCACCTCTGTTTTTCTCTTCCCATGCTAACCCCACCTCTCCTTGGTTCTTGGGAGCCCTCACATCCTACAGCTTACTGTAGCTTCATCCTGGCTTCTACCGCAGTCTATCATAGGCCTTGCCATTCTGCACCCTTAATTGTCCCCGTGACCCATGGTCACTGTCCTTATGTTGCTGCCTCGGTGGCTGCTTTGCAACCTATTCATTCCCACCCCAGTACCAGATAGCATGATTCTTTCAGAAATCCTTTCATACTTCAAAGAACCCCCGTGAGTGCCTCTGCCTGACCCTTTGACCCCAGAGGACGTTCTCCTTCCTGAGAGCACTACACGGTCCACCTCTAATGTCCCTTAAGAGTGCAGTGCCCTGTTGGGACCTCTTTCCACCTGCTCTGGCACCTTAGTTGTCTTCTCATGCTGTGCTGAAGTTTCTTCTTTTTGGAGTGTGGGGCAGGTGTGTTCTTTTAATTTGTTTGTTTTGAAACACTATGTAGCCTTGTCTAGCCTGGAATCCACTGTGTAGACTAGCCTGGCCTCAGACTCACAGAGATCTGCCTGCCATAGCCTCCCACATGCTGGGATTGAAGGAGCGCCTGCTACCACACCCAAACATGCAATCCTGAGATATACGTTGATATTTTTTACTTGTTTTCATGGGAAACATTTATTCAATGCTCTGAGAGATTATTTTCCTTTCTTTTTTCTGAATTTATGGAATGATTGCTCATTTAATTATAACCTATGGGATAATAATTAATGTATTGTTTTAACAGAAGAGTTGCAACTAATGATGGTTTTGTTAATTTAGAGCTGAACCCTTTTGAAGAAATGGTACAAGGTGGCAAGGACTCAAGAATACCCAACAGGTAAATGTTTTGTCCTGAGTGGTTCAGCTCCTGCAGACATAGGACACTGGATGGAAGGTAAGCCGAAGCCTGCTTCCCTGGAACAATACAGACTGGGCTCCTCTCTGCTATGGTCATAAGACCCATGTGCAAGGATGTCCCGTCAGTGCAGAGCAACCGCAAAGGCTCGAGGCCGTGCGGTCATCTCCAGCCCCTCCTCAGGACTGTCCTGCTTGACTGCTTGATCATTATCATGGGAGCAAAAATGGAGAAACCAAAAGACAGACTTTAGGTAAGAGTGAAGCTGCCACGACAGTCGATACGGATCGGTGAGAGCTGTGAGAGGACCTGGGGTAGGCAGGTAGGGACGGCCACGATACTGAAAAATTAGTTATGGTAGTCGGTGCTTCATAAGTGTTGGTTGGGAGCATGCATGGATGCCGCACACATCCTCCTTAGACTGAAAGGGAAGGATCGGGTCCCCAGCACACGGTTGGCTTCCAGTGTAGCAGTCACCTTCTCAACAACTTGGTGAGAGGATGAGGCAAGCAGAAGGAAAGGCGAGATCATTAGACACACATACACACACACACACACACACACACACACACACGCACGCACGCACGCACGGCAGGGTGTGGTGATTCTCAGTGCTTCCATTTACTAATTTTAGGGAAACGGGAAGATAATTCTGAGATAATATAGAAATATTTCTCTCCTTTTCTTCTTCTTCTTTCTCTGCCTTTTCCTCCTCCTCCTTCTGGTAGGAACCCCAGGGCCTTGCTCTATAATCCAGCACTAAGCTATACCACAACCCCCAAAATCGTGAAGCTAAAAGAAAGAAGAATGGATTTTTTTTTTTTAAATTAAGCTGGTGAAGACGAAGCTAAGTTCCACTACAGGACAGGGCGTGGCCGCTCGCCCAGCAGAGTTGTAACTGGAGCATGGGAATCTACTGTTTTGCTTGCTGGGTATATGTCTATCAGATGCTGGAAAGCATTATTCATAGCACCGATTAGAATAAAAATGCTTTATTGTTTCACATAGCAAACCCTATGAGGTAGCTACAGTCTGCCGCAGCAGACCTGCTATGATTCCCGAGCTCTGGCCTCTGGCAATGCCACGGTCCTCTTCCAGTCCCACATCCAAACCCTCTCTCTCCCTTACCTCACTCTTCCCCATTTCCTACTCCCCTAGCCTGGCCTCACCATATTGGTCTTAATGTCCCACAGGTCTTGGAGTTTAGATCTCAGTATTGAAAGGCGTCAATGTCATGATGGAAGTCACAGTCTCATAAGTTTTAAGCCAGGTGTGTGGCTCATTCTTAGAATCCCAAGACTCGGAAGGCTGGGACAAGAAAGTGGGATTGCCTTGTTTCAAGCTCAGCCTAGGCTACAGGGTAAGTGCCACGCCAACCTGGGCTACAGAGGGAGGCTATATGTCAAAGAAAATATTATTTAGAAAGCAACGGGGGCTGGAAAGATGATTCAGTGGTTAAGAGTCCTGTCTGCCCTTTCAAAGGATGCAACTCCAGTTCCCAGCACCCACTTCGGGTGGCTCACAGCTCCTAGTAACTCCAGCTCCAGGGGTTCTGATGATACATCTAGCCTCCTTTAGTACCTGAGCTCTCATATGCATCACACACACACACACACACACACACACACACAATTTTAAAAATACAATTAAAATCTTAACAACAGAAAGCCAGCAAGATGGTTCAGCAGGTAAGAGTACTTGCCAGTCAGGTCTGAGTTTCATCCCAAGGTCCCATGATGGAAGCAGAGAACCCACTCTCAAAAGCTGCCTTCAGACTACCACAAGTTATCCAGGTATTCGTGTGCTTCCTCCCCAAAGCATGGAATGGCAAAGGCAATGTCCAACTGAGTCAGTAGCAGGTAGAGTTTAGCGCTGAAGCCTGCGGGTCTGAGGTCAGTCTCCAGAACCCTCGGGGAAGTGGAGATAAAATGACTTTGCTAAGTTATCTTTGACTTCCACACAAGCAGTATGGCACACTCACACAATACTAATAAATAGCTTTGATTGTGTCATAATTGTATAAGTGTAATGAAATACTACTTTTCATCTTAATGTTAGCTTGCTTCCTTGTAGATCCCACACAAATTAGTCTAACTGCAATAAGTTTGAGTTTCTTCTTTGTTTCTCTTCAGGGAAATGTATCTACCAGGTGAATGTAAAGCTAAGGGGTGCTCAGTCCTTCCTTGCTCAGAAATCCAGAGAGTTGTGAGAAAACCTGGTTAAGGTCAGCTGACACAACGCATCCAAGAGAGGACAGGGGCACAAGTGGGACAGATAGTTCTGGAAATCTCAAGGCCAGCTGACAGAAGCTAGCCTTGATATGGAGCTTAGACGCAGAGCCAACTAACTAGGCTCAGAATGAAAGAACGCCTCCCCCAGGGCCTGCCCAGCACAACACAAGCCAAAAGGAGCATGAAAGGGACTGTGCTCTAAGAGCCAGCTTCTCACACTCAACTCCGCAATTAGTTGGACTTAAGGAGTAGATGCAAGATGGGGGGAAGTCGGAATGCCAAGTGCAGCCAGCCTTTCCCAGGGAAGCAGAGTAGGAAGTCGATCTCCCCTGAAAACTGTTCTACTTTGTACTTACCACGTGTAGAGGAAAGAGATTTGGGGTGTTTCGTTTTGTTTTGTTTGTAGCATATGTTCTTTTCCCCAGAGATTTCCCAGAGACTGTGCACCCCACATTCCTGGTAGTGGAACCCCACTGAAAGGGCAGTCTCCGATTTGAACACAGGAGCTGCCAACCACCCTGCGATTCCGGGGCCAAGATGCACATTGCATCCGTGCAGTGTGTGGCTGGAGATATTACTCGGAAAGGGAGGGAAGAAGACAAATCTCAAGTGAGTGATCTGCTCCTCGGCCCTGTGTTTTCTGATGATTCAGAGACAGAGGAAGACAACAAGCCTGAGGCGTAGCCTGAGGGAAGGAGGCTAAAGGCATCAGCATCCCTGAGAAGCACTGGACTAAACAAGACATTAAGCCCAATTTTCCAAGCTGGTCAGCACTGGATTTTGGACTTTTGAATCTAAAGAGTGAGAAGTTGAACCCAGTAAAGCTCTTTGAATTATTTTTTGATGATGAAACATTCAACTTGATAGTCAATGAAACCAATAATTATATTTCTCGGATAAATGTCAACCTAGAAGTCACAGTGCAGGAAATGTGATGTGTGTTTGGTGTCCTTCTCTGGAGTGGATTTGTAAGGCATCTCAGGAGGGGGATGTATTGGGAAATCTCTGATTCTGATCAGACTCTGATTATAAATGCAATTAGAAGGGACAGAGTTGAATTAATTTTCTCATTCCTGCATTTTGCGGATAATAGCCACCTAGATCAAAAAGATATGTTTTCAAAAATTGAGGCCTCTCACAAAGCAAGTGAATTAAAATTTCCTCCTGTATGCCCCCCTAGAGGAATACTATTGTTTTGACAAGACAATGTGTGAATGCTTTGATAGTGACCAGTTTCTGAATGGAAAGCCTCTTAGAATTGGCTATACATTTGGTATGGCGCAACCACACAAAGCTATCTGGCTTGGTTTGAGCCTCACCAAGAAGACTCAGCTGTGGAAACAGATAAGGAGCTGGACCTTGGACTAGGTAGAAATCTAATAATGAGTTTTGCTGATGTTCTTTGGGAGAAAGGTCACTATCCCTATCACTTGTGTTTTGGTAGCTTCTCTACAAGGGTTAACCTGATGTCAGCTTTGAAGAAGAAGGAAGTGAAGGCTACAGGATCGATTTGTGAAAACAGAACAGAAAACTGTCTGCTTATGAATGTGGAACATATGAAAAAGATAAACGGGGTATTTTGATTTCAGGGTGGAAGACAATGAGGAGATATTTTTATGCTGTTGGCATGGTGATGGCTTTATTCGTCTGTGTTCAGCTACTGTAGGCATAGAACCAGTCAGTGAAGGAAGCTGTGTGGCTGGTGATAAAGAACTCACGCCCACGTTCATGAGTAGGCAGTTTTCTGTTCTGTTTTCATCTACAAGCACAAGGAACTAGGAATTTTATGGTCTGAAACTTCCATAACTCCCTTCCCTCAGTGACATAACTCCTCCGAAAGGCTACACTTAATTCTTCCCAAACGGGTCCAGCAGAGGACTAGATATTCAAGCATGAGTCTGTGGGGACCATTATCATTCAAACTGCCACAATGGGATTTTTTTTATAATTTGTCACCATTATTATTTTAAATGTATGAGTCTTTTGCTTCATATATGTCTGTGTACCGTATGAGTGCTTGGTACTCATGGAGGGAGGAAGATATTGGATCCTCGGGAACTAGAGTTCCAGATGGCTGTGACCACCATTTGGGTGCTGGGAATTAAACCCAGGTACTCTGAAAAAGTAGCCAGTTCTCTTAAGCACTGAGCTATCTCTGAAGTTCTCTTAAAGGGCAAGTGTAATAATAGATTCATTCATTCCACAGAAGGTCCTCAGACTATATTCCTGTCACTGAAGTAGACTAAACCATATCTCTCCCTCCATCCCTCCCTCTCTCTCTCCCTCCCTCTCTCTCTCCCTCCTTCCCTCCTCCTCCCTCTCTCTCTCTCTCTCTCTCTCTCTCTTTCTCTCTCTCTCTCTCAAACAAAGCAAAACTAAACAATAGCCCAAGCTGCCCTTGAAGTTCTGGGAATCCTTGCTCAGTCCCCTAAATGCCGGGATGACAGTGCGGGCCACCATGCCTCGTGTGGCTTCTACTTTAAAGTGATGCCAAGAAAGTGGCACTGCAGGGAAGGACTTCCACAGGTCCCTGCTGATCTGTATCAACAGATGCTCACTGTTTGCCTCACTGTGCCCCCGCACTAAACACATGATACTTCTGTCCACACTGTGACCACAGTGCTGCTCAAACAGTGCTAAGCTTACATGGTGGCTACTGTTCAGTGTATGTCCATTATTAAACTTCCAAAGAATGTCTCCCACAGCTGCACAGGATATTTAAACTTCCTTGCAACTTAACTGAAAAGTTTAGTTTATCCAAATAGGTAGCTCTATCTTTTTTTTTTTAAATACCAACTTAAGTTTTTTTTTAATCACATTTATTTGTGTGTATTGTGTGGGTATACACATGCTTTGTGAGTTTATGTGGACATTAGGGCACAACTTCTCTCCATATGGGTTCTAGGAATCAAACTCAGGTCTTCAGGCTTGGCAGTAATCCTTAATCTAGCAAGCCATCTTACTAGCCCTATCATGTACTTGAGGACATTAGAGTAAGATAATAAACAATGAAAAAAATGTGGGGATCTAGTCAGGGACTTTAAAGTTCTTTGATTATCAGTAAGTGATTATATCATTTATATTCCTGGTTTGCATATCTGCTTACATATTTTGAAGTAAGCTCCAGACTTGGACCTCAGGCTAGGACACTCTAAATATACAAGTAGCAGAAAGTAATTTCCTTACGTGGGACTTCTTGTCCACATGGGATGCCACAGAGGTCAGATGTCTGGGTCTGGAAGAAAGACAAAGCCCGATTGAGTTACATGATACAATTGTTCTCTGGGATATATTTACTAAAGTCCTCAGGTTAACTTTGTGATGGTGCTGTATACATAACTTGACTTTGTCTTCCAAGTCCAGGCTGGAGTCAGTATCAAGGCGATCTCCGGGCCTATTGTTTAGCATGTGACACTCAGCATCAGTCTGACACAGAGGCTTTTGTATCATCTGAATACTGCTGGCACAAGTGAGTTCTGATGAAGACAATTTTTAGAGCAATGAATCACTCCTGCTATTTTACTGAACAATCTAACCTTACTTTTCCTAACTGGTGTCCACAATGCTACGAACTAGAAAGTGTTATACTCCGAGAGGCTGCAGGATTCCTTACACCGACAGGCCTCTGGTTGCACATGGCCAGAACTCTGGTTGAAGGTTAGGCCTCTCTCCTGGAACTCAAGATATCCTCTCATCCCTGTGCTGGTTAGCATAGGCAGTTTGAACCTCCTCTTGAAGCCATCCCAGTCTTCTCATGAGTGTGGCTTGCTTTACTTCTGACGCAGGAGTGAAGCAAAATTCAGAACAAGGAGAGCGGAAATAGTGGCCAGCAGGCACTGCGGCTACACCTCGCTGCAGGCCCACTCTGCCCTCTCGTCTCCCCATCAGGACTGGCCAGGTCTCCAGCTCATGGATGTACATGATATCAGGTCTCTGGCAGCTTCTGAGGTATCAGCAGGCCAGGAAGCCACCGCCCCCGAAGTGCTCGGTTCATTTGGAAGCTGTGGCAACACAGCATGGTGCGACTTTCTCCTGGTGTCTTTGAGGTCTCACAACTGTATAGTCTGCGTACACTCACCACGGGTAGACCTTTCCATTGTGTATTTGTCCAGAGACCGCTTCTTTCCCATTTGTAACTCGTAAGTCTGCACGGAGTTGCCAAAGGGAGTTTCGTATCTTCAGACATTCCCTGCTGGTTTCAGATAGCCAGCTCACTTTCTTACACTCTGTCTCTACGTTTTCGACCTTGGGAAGGTGGAGGATATAGCACAGTGCTTGAGCGTCTGTACACATCAAGGTTCAGTCCCCAGTACACAGTGGAGTGGGCATGGGAGCAACTTTGGATTCTTCATCTGAAACATGAGAGAAATTTGTCAGCTGTTCCCCATATTGAGGGAGGCAAAGATGATTCAAAAGAAGTTACTGTAAGCTTGAGAGAAAGGCTGTTGGAATCAGGAAAAATCAGAAGGTACAGATGTGGTACACATACTGACTTTAGGCAAAATGCTCATACAAATAAAGTTCTTTTTAAAACACACACACACACACACACACACACACACTCACACATGGTTAGTCAATCCCCAAATCCTACAAAGTAGAAAGAGAGAGCTAACTTCTCAATGCATAGATTAAATGAACTAAAGAGTCCTCACAAGAGGCATCACAATGTGTCAATTAACCTTCGTAATAAAAAGTCAGAATCACCAAAATATGTCCACATCGCATTAAAGACGGAGACTTCCTGTTGGAGGGAGTTTGACCAAGAGTAAGTCAATCGCCAAATCCTACAAAGTAGAAAGAGAGAGCTAACTTCCCGATGCATAGATTAAATGAACTAAAGAGTCCTCACAAGAGGCATCACAATGTGTCAATTAACCTTCGTTATAAAAAGTCAGAATCACCGAAATATGTCCACATCGCATTAAAGACGGAGACTTCCTGTTGGAGGGAGTTTGACCAAGAGTAAGTGCAAATTAGAATCTGTACTTCTCAGCCGTGTCGTCCATTTGCTTCCGTGTGTATTCACATATAGTTTATCTGCATATTGTGACTATGTGCGTGTCCTGGCCTCTCTGTATTTGTCTGTTGTATGAGTCTGAATCTGTGCCCACCTGAATGTTGTCTTGTCTTCTAGATGTCTCCCTAGCAAAAGGGCATTGCTCTGTATTTATTGAACACATCAGAAAACGTCGCATGGGGAAGGAATGAAAAATGTTTTGCAGAAGTTAACGGAGTTTTACAAGGTATTGTACTTAACTGACTCCAATTAACCCCGAAGCACTCAGAGAAGCAAACACAACTGCCATCAAGAAATTATCCATGGTTTTTTTTTCCAGCATTTATAACAGGTATTTGTTTTATAAACCTGCTTTCATCTTGCCTTCTGTTTTTAAAACATGCTTATAACACAGAGACACATACATTGTCTTCTGAGTCAGAGCCATGAAAAAGTTCCCATCTTAAGATTAAAGCTTAGGCTCTAAAAGTTGATAACATGGAAAACCCAAAGCAAGTGGAGTTAGTTGTTACATTGTCTTTTTTTTTTTTTTTTTTGAAAAGCACGTTCTTTTATTGAAACAAGAAGTAAAAGCATGTTTTTTGGTTCTCTTAGCCTCTCTCTTGCCCCCTCTGGGGCTCTTCCCTTCCACCCTCTCCTCCCCCTCTCTCCTCCCCCCCCTCTCTCCTCCCCCCTCTCTCCTCGTGGTCAAGGCTGGCCTCTACTTCTATTCTGGAGAGAATAGACCTTTCTCTGCCTCTACTACCTCCTTAACTCCCCTTCCCATGCCCTGAATAAACTCTATTCTATGCTAAAAAAAAAAAAAAAGTAAAAGCATTTTATAATAAAATTAAAGATTTACATGGAAAATATTTCTGATAAAATAGAAAAGATATATGAAGAAACACGTTAAAATTGACAATTTTGTGGAAAATTAAAGAGTAAAAGTGGTAGACATAAAAAACATTGCTAAGTTACTTGAAAAAGGAAGTAAAAACATTTTATGATATAATTGAAGATTTACATGGAAAATATTTCTGATAAACTTGTAGAAAAATATGGAGAAATATGTTAAAATTGAAGATTATCGTGGAAAATTTTATATAGATATAATAATGATAGGCACAAAAGTATTCCTAAGTTGCTTGAATGTGGAATTATAACCATTTTCTGATAAAATTGAAGATTTACATGGAAAATATTTCTGATAAAATTGAAGAAATATATAGAAAAGCATGTTAAAATTGAAGATTATCATGGAAAATTATACAGATAAAATAATAGGCATAAAAATAATTCTAAGTTGATTGAAAGTGGAATTATAAACATTTTCAGGTAAAATTGCAGATTTGCATGGAAAATATTTATGATAAAATTCAAGAAATATATATAAAACATGTTAAAATTGACTATTTTATGGAAAATTATACAGATAAAATGGTAGATATAAAAAACCTTTCTGAATTAATTAAAGGTGGAATTAAAAACATTTTGTGATAAAATCAGAGATTTACATGGAAAACATTTCTGACAAAATAGAATAAATATATAGAAAAACATGTTAAAATTGAAGATTGTCATGAAAAATAATGCAGATAAAATGGTAGACATAAAAACATTACTAAATTAATTGAAAGAGGAATTACAAACATTTTCTGATAAAATTGAAGATTTACATGAAAACTATTTCTGTTAGTCTATGTCTTTTATTGGGGAATTGAGTCCATTGATGTTAGGAGATATTAAGGAATAGTGATTGTTGCTTCCTGTTATTTTTGATGTTTGTGTGGCTATCTTCTTTTGGGTTTTTTGGAAGAAGATTACTTTCTTACTTTTTCTAGGGTGTACTTTCCCTCCTTGTGTTGGTGTTTTCCATCTATTAGCCTTTGTAGGGCGTGATTTGTGAGAAGATATTGTGTAAATTTGGTTTTATCATGGAATATCTTGGTTTCTCCATCTATGGTGTTTGAGAGTTTTGCTGGGTATAGTAGTCTGAGCTGGCATTTGTGTTCTCTTAGGGTCTGTATGAGGTCTGCCCAGAATCTTCTAGCTTTCATAGTCTCTGGTGAGAAGTCTGGTGTAATTCTGATAGGTCTGCCTTTATAAGTTACTTGACCTTTTCCCCTTACTGCTTTTAATATTCTTTCTTTGTTTAGTGCATTTTGTGCTTTGATTATTATGTGCCAAGAGGACTTTCTGTTCTGGTCCAATCTGTTTGCAGCTCTGTAGGCTTCTTCTATGTTCTTGGGCATCTCTTTCTTTAGGTTAGGGAAGTTTTCTTCTATAATTTTGTTGAAGATATTTACTGGCCCTTTAAATTGTAAATCTTCGCTCTCTTCTATACCTATTATACTTAGATTTGGTCTTCTCATTGTGTCCTGGACATTTTGGGTTACAAGCTTTATGCATTTTGCATTTTCTTTGACTGTTGAGTCAATGTTTTCTCTGGTATCTTCAGCACCTGAAATTCTTTCTTCTATCTCTTGTATTCTGTTGTTGATGCTTGCATCTATGACTCCTGAATTCTTTCCAAGGTTTTCTTTCTCCAGAGATGTCTCACTTTGTGATTTCTTTATTGTTTCTACTTCCACTTTTAGATCCTGGATGGTTTTGTTTAGTCCTTTCATTAGGTTGTTTGTGTTGTGTTTTCCTATAATTCTTTAAGGGATTTTTGTGTTTCCTTTTTAAGAGCTTCTGCCTGGTGACCCATGTTCTCCTGTATTTAAGGAATTTTTGTGTCTCCTCTTTAGGGACCTTTACCCATTGACCCATGCTCTCCTGTATTTCTTTAAGGGAGCTATTTAAGTCCTTCTTGAAGCCCTCTATCAGCATCATGAGATACAATTTTAAATCCAACTCTTGCTTTTCCCGTGTGTTGGGGTATTCAGGACTTGCTGTGGTAGGAGAACTGGGTTCTGATGTTGCCAAGTAGTCTTGATTTCTGTTGGTAGGGTTCTTGTTCTTGCCTTTTGCCATCTGGTTATCTCTGGTGTTAGTTGGTCTTGCTGTCTCTGGCTGGAGCTTGTCCCTCTTGTGGGCCTGTAAGCCTGTGTCTGTACTTCTGGGAGACCAACTCTCTTCTGGCAAGGTTTGTGCACAGAAGGCTGTGGAGTTTCCCGGCTCCCAGGTACAAATGGCGGCCAGAAGACCTCTGTCCCAGCTGCTCCACTGATCGTCTGCCCTGTGTACTCCCAGCTGTTCCCCTCCAGAGAGAAGGTGGAGATCTCACCTCCCTGCTCAGAAGTGAAAGCACTGCTGGGAGCTCACTCTCTCCTGGTGGGCTGTGCACAGAAGGCTGTGGGGCTGCCTGGTTCCCTGGTGCAAATGGCCATTACATTGTCTTCTTAAAGGCAGGTTAAACAGACTACACAACAGGCTATCAATCTTAAGTGACCTCAAAGTATATAATTAACTCAGCTGTGAGTTCCAAACATCAAATGCCAAAAGTTCCAGTCTTTTTTAATATGAGATATTTTTATAATAATCTATACTTGAAAGTTGTCCCCTCACCTCCACAAGTTCACCCACACTCACACACATACATGTTAAATAAATAAAAACTCAGATTATCAACCAACTATTAAAAAATGTTAAAGATGGGGCTGAGAAAGTGCCTCAGCAGTGCTGAGTACTCAATGCTCTTGCAGAGCACTGGGGTTTAGCTCAGAACCCATGTTAGGTGGCTCATAACCACCTCTAGCTTCAGTTCCAGGGGCTCTGATTTCTTCTTCTGGCTTCAGAAACCACTTGAATATACATGGTGCACATCTGCCTAGGCACACATATACCTAAATAATTAAAACATAAAAAATGTTTGAAAATATAGCCTACAATATCAAACCTTCAGCCAAGATTTAATTCTTTATATAAAAATAAGCAAACACATCTCATCAGTTCCAAATTTCCGGGGTTTTTTTTTCCATTGAAAAACATTAAAATGATTAGTGTGTGTGTATAAAGTATACGTATGAACATTTGCATTACAGCATGCATGTGGAGGTCAGAGGACAACTTTGTAGGGTCGGTACTCTCCATCAACCTGGGTCTCTGGACTGAGCTGAGGTCACCAGGCTTGCTGGGAAGCACCTGTTATTGGCTGAGCCACCTTGCTGTCCTGCTTTCATTTGAGTAATAGTAAAATCCTATGTATATGTGTTTTGGTCTTATATGGTTTTTTAGATAAGGTAACAATGTTGCTCAGGCTGGTCTTGCATTCACAGACAATGCTCTTACATCAGCTTTCTGAGTGCAGAGACAATAGGCACCCACCACATGCACAGCATGGGAACTCACTCTGTGCCTGACTTTGTCTAAATCTCTCTAGGGTTTAAAAACATCACTTTTAACCCCTGAAAAATAATGTAGATGCTTAATATCGATGTCTCCAGAGTGTGAAATGAAGGGTCCTGGAAAGCCACGCCCATCTTGTCTCTGCATCTCCGCCTCCCCAGCTCCTGGAAGGCCACGCCCATCTTGTCTCTGCATCTCCGCCTCCCCAGCTCCTGGAAGGCCACGCCCATCTTGTCTCTGCATCTCCGCCTCCCCAGCTCCTGGAAAGCCACGCCCATCTTGTCTCTCACTTCCCCAGCTCCAGACCCTTTTGCTTCAGCTGCCTCCAGGCCCGCTGACATCCCTCCCAATCCCCAATTGTCAGGCTGCATCCATCACAGTGTTAAGGGAGACCACAGCAATGACTTCCTGGGTAAAGGTGGGTAATTCTTGTTTTCTTGGTTTTTTCTTATAATGTTTTTTTATTGGATATTTTTTATTTACATTTCAAATGATATCCCCTTTCCTGGTTTCCCTCCTCACAGAAACCCCCTATCCCATCCTCTCTTCCCCTGCTTCTATGAGGGTGTTCCTCCACCCACCCCACTCACACCTCCCTACCCTTGATTCCCCTACACTGGGACATCTATTGAGCCTTCCTAGGACCAAGGGCCTCTCCTCCCACTGATGCCTGACAAGGTTGTCCTCTGCGACATATGCAGCTGGAGTCATGTCTACTCCTTGATTGACAGCTTAGTCACTGGGAGCTCTGGGGGGGTTGGGTTGGTTGATATTGTTGTTCTTCCAAGAAATACTTGCTAAAAGGAGCCTGATATGGCTGTCTCCTGAGAGACCCTGCCAGAGCCTTACAAATACAGAGGCGGATGCTCACAGCCAACCATTGGACTGAGCGTGGGGTCCCCAATGGGGGAGTTAGAGAAAGGACTGAAGGAGCTGAATATGGGTAACACACATTACACCCATGTGTATCTCACAGAAAAATACCCAACTTTATATTATTTTTTTTAAAGTCACTCAATCTTTACAAAGTGCATACAAATACTTATCTGTATTCAGTATTTATATACTCCCAGAGTCTGAACCATCAACCAAAGAGCATACACGGGCTAGACCTAGCCCCCAGTACAGAAACATGTATGTAAGCAGAAACATGTATTCAGAAACATGTATATAATCAGATGTGCGGCTTGGTCTTCAAGCGGGTCCTCCAACAACTGGAACATGAGGTGAGCTGTCCCTGAATATGCTGCCTTCTGTGGATCCTGTTCTCCTAACTGGGCTGCATTGTCTAGCATTAGTGTGAGAGTTTGTGCCTACTCCACCAGTAACTTAATGTGCCAGGGAGGGTTGGTACCCAGGCTTGGGCCTGGGGCTCTGCCTTCTCAGAGGAGAAGGGGGGAGTAGGAGGGGTGAAATAGGGGCAGGGGGGACTGCGATCAGGATGTAAAGTGAATAAATTAATTAATTAATGGAAAAATGAGAACATAATAGACCACTTGAAAATCTTATTTTTCAAGATGACTCCATTTAGAGGACTGTCAGGTCATACAGGCAGTCAAAATATTCAGAAATGAGCATAAACTGTACTATAAGAGTTCAGAAAATTAGATAAATGCCAGTATTCCTCAGAAACTTGTGAAACCGGTTCGCACTTGCCAAAAGGAGTCATTTCCCTTATCTCTGGCAGAAGGAGCATAGGGCTACCTGTGGTGCCTGTCAGCACGTCATACTGGCCCACACTGGCCCATACTGGCCCACACTGGCCCACACTGGCCCACACTGGCCCATACTGGCCCACACTGGCCCACACTGGCTCCAGGCTCCCTCCGTATCACAAGTAGCTTTTACACATTTCAGAGTCCAGGCTAGAATCCTGCCTGCCCTTCTCACCTTGTCCTGTATCCTAAATCCCAGGGAGCTCATAGGTGTGTCCTCTCCCAGCTACTCACACTTCTAATAATGCATCATTATACTCTCTGTGCTTTCTACCCCCGGTTACTCTCCCTTCTCTCACAGATAGCCCTGGCCATGGCCAGTCTGCTGACTGTGCTCAGTCTAGTTCTTTCTCTGCTCTGGGCTCTTCCAGATGCCTCTAGCTATTCTCTCTCTCTCTCTCTCTCTCTCTCTCTCTCTCTCTCTCTCTCTCTCTCTCTCCTACAGCCTGCTCACATCTAAAGACTACAAGTCCACAGAATTAATCCAGTTCAGCTACTCTGTGTTCTAAACAATCAGTGCTGAGTGAAGGCATTCCCACATTTATCACACTTACAAAGTCTCTCTCTAATGTGGCCTCTCTGGTGAGTCATAAGGAGTGTCTGGCTCCTAAAGCTTTTATTGCACTGACTGTCCTGGTAAGGTTTCTCACCAGTGTGGATATGAAGATGCTGGGAAAGCCGTGCATTCTGAATAAAGGCTTTGCTGTCCTCATTACACTGCTAATGCTTCTCTCTGGTGTGTATTCGCTGATGCTGGACAAGGTGTGAGCAAAGGCAGAAAGGCGCCCCACATCCATTACATCCATCCTGTTCCTCCCCTGTGTGGGTTATTCCATGTCTAATGAGGTCACTGCAGGCACTGAAGGCTTTCCCACACTCCTTACATTGGTATGGTTTCTCTCCAAAGTGGCTCTACTGATGTTCATGCAAGCCTATTTTTTTTTTAACGATTTATTTATTTATTATATGTGAGTACACTGTAGCTGTCTTCGGACACACCAGAAGAGGGCATCAGATCTTATTACGGGTGGTTGTGAGCCACCATGTGGTTATCGGGATTTGAACTCAGGACCTCCAGAAGAGCAATCAGTACTCTTAACTGCTGAGCCATCTCTCCAGCCTCTCAAGCCTAATTTCTGGTTAAAGCCTTCCCACACTCCTCACAGTCATATGGTTTCTCCCCAGTGTGGATTCTCTGGTGTTGAGTGAGGACTGTGATGTGCTTATAAAAAGATAAAGAAGTATAAGATATGTTCTGTAGGTGTGTGGTGAGTTATGGGGGAGAGGGGTACCTCAGCGAGCCCATGAGGAGAGTTAAGAGGGTAGTAGAAGCAGAGAAAAGCAGAGAGAAGGAGAGAGTAGAGAAGTAGGGGCTGGCCATGACCACGTGGAGAGAGGGGGGAAGGGAATGGGGAGGGGGAGCAAGAGGGAGCAAGAGAGCGAGAAGCAAGAGAGGGAGGCAAGAGAGAGAGGAGGGCCAAGCTTCCCCTTTCATAGAGGGCCAGGCCGACCTGGCTATTGCTAGGTAACTGTAGGGAGGAGCATACTTGGCTGTTGCCAGGTAACTGTGGGGTGGAGTTTAGACAGACTCCTAAGGGACTGAGCTCTGAGTGGAGCTCTTCCCACACTCAGTGCACCTGTGTCATCTCTCTCCATCAGGGCGTTGGTGCTGCCTTCGCATCTTCTTATGTTTACAAGCCTCTCTGTTCTAGGATCCAGACGAGCATCTCTTTGGAGTGTAATATCCCCAAATGCTCTGAATCCGTTAAGACGTCTTGCTTTGATGTAGCCCTTGCTTTACAGGGATAGTTTTACCACCTGGAACAGTAGCCAGAAGGACAATAAATGGATCCACATCAGAAAGATGCATCCTAGGAATGCAAAACTTGAAGTTTACATAATGTAAGCATGGGTTAAATAGAGATATCAGAGAAATGTTTACCACATTTCTGTGGCTGAAATGGCTGGAGAAAAATCAAGACACAAAGAGGATATACACAAGCAGATACCACAGAATATTCACCACATGAAAGGCAATATCCTAAGTGGTTCATGCTTGTTCAATCTTCAAGTAAGTCTTTACCTAAGGTACTTAGATTTTTCTATGTCAGGGACCAAAATCTTAAGGACAGGAAGGTTGTCTACTTGTCTATTTAGTAGCAGTGCTCAATTCTAGCCCCTGTAGTGTGGCCTCAGAACACAGTCTTCAGTAAGCCTTATTGAAGCTACCAGAATTCACTTGAATGGACCTGTACAATCCTTATCTTGTTCTTGCAATCGGGGGATGCCAAAAGATTCATGTTTGAGCTGTGTCACCCTGGACTGGTTGGCTGGTGCCTTCTGCTTGCCTTTCAAAAGCACCACATCTTCTGAGGGCGTATCAGAATGCCCATGCTGCTGATCTAGGGCTGGTGGGTTTATAGAACGATCAGAGCCTGAGGGATTATGTGGAGCCATGTTTTCTTAAGAAATAAAAAAGGAAAAAAAAAACTTTGTAGAAAGATGGCTCAATAGGACCTAAGTTCTATATTCCACCAAGAACAGAAAAGAGAACGAAAGTGAGTCTGTGTGGCAGTTTCCAATAGGTCAAGTTATTAGACACATCTCCCTTTAAACAGTGACATCTAATGGAGATCAGTGGTAACGGGCCTGAAATCTATTCCACAGGCGGCTGAGGAAGAGCTCAGATTCAAAGCAGCCTGGAGAATGAAGTGAGACTCTGTCTTAAGACACAGAAGTTGCAAGACGATGAGAATATAGTGTATCTGGCATTGACTTGCTTAGCTTCGACAAGGCTAAGGTTCAGTCCTCCCCACCAGAAAGAACACGAAGGGGTTGAGGGTCGGGGGAGTCTAATTTCTCTGTCCTGGAGAGCTCATGGCTCCTTTCGATGGAAATATGACAGGAGTGATGACATGTAACTTCTGTATATAGTGATTTTTAAAAGGCTTTGTAGCTTTTTCCTCTTGCTTTCTCTCCACTGGAGAAAACTATCTGACATGCCATGGAAACAAGCGATCCCATTGCAATATACCTTATTACATATAATTTACCTTAGTAAATTGCTATGTGCTGTTTGACCTCACAGAAAAAAAAAAAAAAAGCTGGTTCTGGAGAGGCTTGGCTCCTCCACTTCAGGCCCAGGCATGTTTATCTAGACGTATCCTTCAAGACCTCTTGTCTGGGGAAGGATAGGCTGCCCCATCCCTGGCCCTGAGGCAAGAAGAAAGACAAAAGATTGCTTATGAGTAAAACTACCATGTCCTTGGGAGCCTGGTTTGGTTACCTATGTAGTAACTCATAACCACCCATAAGTACAGTTCCAGGAGATATAACACCCCTTTCTGAACTCTGTGGACAATTGGCATACACATGGTACACATAACTGCAGGCAAAACACTTGTACACATAAAATAAATCTAAAATAAAATTTTAAGAAACAAATACATGTGATTGTTTTTTAAATGCCAGTGGCGGTTAAGTCTCACCAGAGGAAGAACTTCTGCCTGCGACCTTCTTTGCTGACCAGATGCTCAGCTGACCGTGTGTGACCGCACACATCTCAGTCTTTTCGTGTCTACTTTGTTCAGATCTGATGCGTTAGTCATCTTCTTGTGGTGTCGTTCTCTTCTGCTTGCTTATGTTGAATAATGTCACTCATTTTGAAATCAAAAGCATAGCCATGCTAGATCATTCGCCTTGATGAAAATAATTGGAAAAGTTGTCAGAATCCACAAATGCCATTACTGTCTCTAAGGAGGGAACAGCCCAATGTTGCTGAGGAAATCCCCAGCTGGGGACACCTCCCCTTTTGCATGGTGGCTCAGGGCCGGGTTTCGTGAGCAGTCAGTCAGTAGTCCAACAAGCTCAAAGATTCTAAGCTACACCATGAGGCTCAGGCTTTGCAAATGGTTACAGGGAGAAATAGTGAATGAGACAAGTAATGCGACCCAACCAAGTGATTAAAAAATAACACAGCTGGGGAGCTGGGCAACTGATCCACGTGAGGGCGAGCCAGAGCGCTCCCTTCACACCCCTAGTGGGCAGCTCTAGGAGCGCTCGGATGACTCCTATGCACTGACTTCCTGGGAACTGCGACAGATCCTTAACGGGAATGGACTGTGCACTTCAAGAGGGTCAGTGGGTAAAGGCTCTTGCCATGCAAACTTGGTAACCTGGTTTGATCCCACTGATGTATATAAGAACTGGACATGTAATTGTCCAGAAGTTTAAAGGCCGGCTAGCATGGCGTCTACAGAGAAGTAGAAGCAACGAGAGGGACCATGGCTCAACAAGACAGAAGGTGAGAACCGACTCCCAAAACATCGCCCTTTTCTTACACACATATACCATAATTCATAAACACACACATAATACACATGAACAATAATAAATAATAAAAAATAAAGCATAGCGACCGTAACCAATGCTTCCCCTGCCGTTTCTGCTGGCGATGTGTCTCGGCATTTGGTTGCTTATCTGCTGCTCATTGCTTCGCGCCCTTGGTTCTGCTTGCTAAGTATTTAATAAACTCATTCATTCAGAATGGAAACGTTATCGTGGATCATTCTCGGTGGAAGACCTAGGATGAGTCAGTGCGGCAAAGGACTAAGACTTCCTGCTGACGGACAGAGAGAAACTGAATTACCAACAACCACACAGCGGGGTTGTTCCAGAAGGGTCTGTCACCCTTATTTACGCTATCAGATGGCTATACTAGTCTTGACTGACACCTTCATTCAAAACCTCATTAGATTCTTGAAAGCAACAGCCATATTACTAATTCACACAAACTCAAATACTTGTTTATCATTCAAGGAGTGATTGTTTACACAGAAATAGGGAACGCAGGCTTGTAACCAAAGGCAACCAACCTCTGCTCGTCAATATTCAGTGTCTAGAACCCCAACCTTCATCTCACCTCCTTTCCAGCCTTGCTAAGGTCTTAAAGCATTGCCGCCACCTCCTCCCCGCTGTCGGGGTGCTGCTCACGAACCCAGGCCTGCAGCTCCCCTGGCAGGATGGTCAGGAACTGCTCGAGCAGCAGCAGCTCCAGGATCTGCTCCTTGCAGTGGTTCTGCAGAGTTTCCACAACTGGCTCAGAACTTTCCAAGGCCCAGGAGTCCCTTGGTAACAAAAATGCCTAAAATGTTGCAAAAAAGCCTCTAGGCCAGAAAAGCTGTTCACAGGAGAGGACCTTCCTGGACCTTCACACTCTTAAAGACATCCTGTCCCCATGGTGAAACCACTCTGGGATTAATTTAGAGGGGTCACAGCAGTGAGTTGAAAGAATATGATTAAAGACTCCAGTCTTTTGACTCAGTCTTCTTAAGGAGCATGAACCTGACCACACAATACTATGCAAATAGTAAATAAAAGTAGTGAGAAAATAGGGAATGGAAACAATGTATAGAATTGATATCAATTAAAAATAGCCAGGCATGGTGGCACAAGCCTTTAATCCTGACATTTGGGAAGCAAAAGAAGCCAGATCTTTGAGATTTGGAGGCCAACTTAGTTTATATATTGAGTCCCAGGCTAGCCAGAGCTATGTAGTGAGAGCTTGCCTGAAAATAAAAATATTTTTTAAGTATAAATAGGTGTTACTTGCATATGTTTGGGAAAAGCATAAGGTAAATGGTACACTAATGGTCTCAAGTCTTAATCCTTTCCTATATTCTTGTATTTGTAACACCTTCCACTCTTGAACTGCGACTCTGAGCTCAATCATGTGATTTAATTTGGCTCACGTGCTGTTGGCAAAGCAAAGACCTGAGGGTTTGCCAGTGACTGGGTTTGACTTACCTTTTCCCTCTCACATTGGCATAAGGTTATACCCAGGCAAAAGTTTTCAGATGATCTGAGACTCAAGAAGAGTTAAATCACCCCACTAATGATGAGACCAGCCTAAACCAGCTAAACATGAAGAGGTTGATAGAGATATGGGTATGCCTAACTTAAAACCTGTAGAATTATGTGGCCATTCTATAACTGACAGCAAACATACAAATATGCTGTGCCCACCATTGGCCAGCTGTGGCCCAAGGCCCAGGGATATTCCACTATTCTGTCAGAGCAACAGATAACTAAAATACAGGAATGAGGATGTGGAGCAAATGAGGAAAATGAGTATGCTTTTGATTGTGCAGTTTGTATACCCGTATACCTGATTATTGTGAAAATTGGGAATAAAATACGTATTCCAAGGAGAGAGCAAGAACACAAAGTGTTACGATTCAAATATCTGCTAATGTATGGTAGCTGAAGATAATGAAGGTTATACAAAGGACAAAAGGGGGGCTTAAAAAATCCACTGGAACATTGAAAACTATGGATTAGAAGCAAGTTCTGAACCCAGTGCAGTAGGATTAGTTTAAAATGATTGGGATGGCCTGGTGAGAAAAGACAAGGAGGAGCCGATATCACACACCACACAATGACACAAAGAGAAGTCACTTACAGGTACAAGTCATAGGCAGGGGGTTCTGGTGGCTTAGCTATGAAATGTAAGCACAAGTAAAAACAAAAGTTTTACTGTACCTCCATGTGTGAACCAGGAGGTTGAAAAGATTCATAAGCAGGCCAGCAAATGCCACAAGTAGAGGTGCCCGCCACCATGCCTCCCAACTGAATTAGATACTGAGAAGTAGCCAATTCCCAAAAGTCATTCTGTGGTTTCCACAGGACCACCAGAGCATATGAGCACAAATGCACAAAGATTCACTAGAGTGAAATAAAAAGCTAAAAATTTTAGACTCTCTTTCATGGAAACTCGCAGTGGGGCGGGGGGGGCAGGAGGTGGGGATCATTTCAGTTCAATCCTTAAGTGCAAACAGAGTGACCTGCACATTGGGCTGAGGATGGGAAGACCACTGGGGCCAGCTCAAAGCCATAGGCCAAAGGAATGAAAGGAAGCTAGAATGTCTACGGCCACGTGAGGAAGGGGAGTGACAAAGCCGGGGCTGGCAAGACATTAAAAACTCAGGAGTTTGGCTTTTATAAATGATCGGGGAAATTCTAAAGGCTTGAAAACAGAAAGTGAAAAGACTGGATATGTGTATGGAGAAGTTCTGCTACTGAGTTTCCACAATAAGGACAAAAGCTAGAGTGGAAGCCTGAAAGTAAGAACAGAAACTAGCAATTCATCCAGGAAGACGTCCACTTCAGTAAAGCGACTAAAAGATACAGTTTTGAAAAGCTGATACAACTGAAAGGAGAAACAGTGTAAGTTTTGAAAATGCAGACTTCAATAGAAGTCTATAGAACTGGGACTAACTTCGAGCTCCTGGATACAATTCTAATGCACTGAAGGAAACGTTGTAATTTAGAAGGTGTTTTCAAGGTATAGTCCTGTAAAAACTAGAAATGTCCTTCCTAAATTTAACATCCAGTTTCTATGGATTACCTGTAATCCACAAAGAAACCATTTCATAAGTATTTACTAAGTGCCTACTGTGTGTCAGGCAGTGAAACAATTGCAGTTTGATGAGTTCCTATATTCTTCCCACAGTGAACTAAAGCCGTAAAAGTATAAGAATGTTTTCTCATTAGCTTTGGTGTACTTAGCAATAACGGAAAAACAATAATATCAATTACCTATGTTGCAACATAATTCCCAAAATATACTGGGTCACAATTACAAGGAAATAGAGGAAGACTCAAGGCAAATCTATTAAGACAATAATATACAGACAAGCCAGTGGTCTCTTCCACAAGCTGATGGAATGGGAAAAAATGGGGGGGGGGGAGGCAGCGGTGGGGTTATAACTAAAGGAGATTTAAAACCTACATACAAGTGCCCTACAATTACATCCGAGTTGGAATAAACTAATTGTAAAAGAAGTCGGACAGAGGGAATTTGACTGTAAACTAAGTGTCAGATAGCATTAGGGAACACTCCTGCTCCTAATTGTGTCTGCTAATAATATGATGATGTAGGAAAATGTCCGTAGAAATGCATTAAAGTCTGGAGAGCTTGCTCAGTGGTTCTTGCAGACACCCACGTGGCAGCTTACAAAATGTGTGTAGCACTAGTTTCAGAGCACCTTACACTTTCTAGCCTCCCTGGGCACCAGGTAGCACACAGTGCGCATGCACACATTCAGATGAAAACTCAAACACAAAAATAAAAATAATTTTTTAAAAATGTACTGGGGTGACATGTCATGATACTTGTAGTTTGCTTTGCAACATAGAAAATTATGTGAAACAAATGCTACCTCGTGTTTCCGTTTATGAGATAAGAGTGATATTATGGCTAAAGGTATAGCTCGCCGGTAGAACGGTGTTTAGCATGTCCCTGGTTTAAATACCCAACATCATAAAATAGAAATGAGGGCTGGAGATCCGATTCGGCGGTAGAATGCTTGCCTACTTTAAGAAGATGCCCTGGGTTCCACTCCCAGCACAATCAATTAATCATCAACAACTATAACTGTCTCAGGTATCTCGGGACTGGATTTGAGCCAGGAAGATCCAGCTTCCTCCGGATTTCACCCAGTCTCTGAGCCCCAAATCAGGGTTGGATCGCGTCGGCAATTGTTCCCTAACCCTTTTCCAAATAAGGGCCTTAAATCTCCTGGAAACCGGAGAGTCGGTAAAGCAAGCCGACTCAACTTTCCAGCTCCGAGCGGCTGTGCGCTACAAAGACCGGAAATGCATCATCGGTCGTGAGGCCAGGCGCCAAATTAAGCCTTCCTTCCCTCTTTCTAAAAGCAGCTTTTCTCGGGGAATTACGGGATAACTGAGCTTCGATGACGCAAGGCTGTCAAGCTTGGGCCCAAATGGCAGCCCCACCGTCGGAGGCTGAGCTTGTAGGTGGCGCTGATAGGGGCACGAAAACCAAAACTGTGGGACTGGGAGTGACCGCTACTTCCCAGCCCGTATTCCTCCTCATTCTGACGCCAGCAGCCTAGACTCTAATTGACAGTGTAAAGAGAGAAGAGTGGCGGCGAAAACGTAAATTTGTTCATCTTTGGGAGTTGTTTCTGTTTTGTTTTTGCCTTCCCTCTTAAAGCCTCCTGTATTTCTCTTCTAGAATCGTACTACAGAACATGGATTCTCAACCGTGGGCTGCAGCACTTTTGGAGAGCCGGCGACCTTTTCACAGGGATCCCATATGTGCTTGTATATCATGTATTTACATCATGACTCATAATAGTAGCAAAATTAAAATTATGAAGTATCAACAAAATAATTTTATGGTTGGGGGGAGAGGGTCACCATAACCTGAGGAACTTTATTAAAGGGTCCCAGCATTAGGAAGAAACTCTGGAAGAAGACATGTAAGCAAGTAATTGCAGAAGAATTATTTGAATGTGAAATGAATTAAAATAAAAACCTGCAATTCAGTTAGAGTGGTGAATCCTATGTGTGCCTGGCGGGTAACTTAGAAACTGCCTGGCTGAAAAGTCGACTCCACCTGTACCCACAAGGAAACTTAATCCATGTAAAAGCCTGTCATTTCTGCCTTCCTTTCGTATGTCTCTAAATCAGCTGTCTGCTCAGCTCTGCATATAGCTATGTTAATTATTTAAGTGGTTTCTGTTTAAACTTGACGATACTCATCCCCCATCAAGGTTAAAGCCACAAAGATGAGAGTAACAGAGGTTCTCATGGCCACCTTTTGCTACTCCTGTCTCAGATCCTGAAATGGCACCGGAAAGTCCTCAGTTATGGTCCTAAGACATGGCCAACAGAGAAAGAGGACCCTGACAAAAACAGATAATCCCACGAGGATGCATGAGAGGGTGTGGCCCGACTGACTGGAAACAGTAAGCAGAACAGCCTCCTTTAGAGCTAGAGTGGCACACAATGGTGTTTCCACCAATCAAGAACTGTTGCACCAATCACAGTATAGTTCTTTTGTTGGGTCACCAGTAAAAGCACTTTCCCTCTGGCCTGCATGCAAATGGATTCCAGAGTTCACTGAAGCACGCAGTACTTAAAAGGTTCTTGCAGAAACTGAAACGTCGGGATTAGGATAGTGCCTTCTGAGCAAGCAGCTGCAGGTGACACATAGTTTCCTTAAGGTATTCTTGGAGTGCTTAAGGCGGATAGATTTGACATCAGCTCAGTCCAATGGGCTGTGGCTAGCAGTCTGTGCTCAGGGCAGCTAGGACCAAACAAAACAGCTATTAATAAGTGAGTTAAGTAGCCCCAGCTCTCATCTCGAGATGATTGAAAACATTGAAAGAAGCCTTATCGTTAATTTTAATGGTGCTTTTACAGTATTAAAAGTGTCTTAACACTGGGCAGTGGTGGCTCATGCCTTTAATCCCAGCACTTGGGAGGCAGAGGCAGGTGGATTTCTGAGTTTGAGACCAGCCTGATCTATAGAGTGAGTTCCAAGACAGTCAGAGAAACCCTGTCTTGAAAAAAAAAATATTAACAATACTTCAAATGCTTAAGCAAATATCGTTTAGGAAAGTTGTTTGCCAGACTGTGTTGATATACTTGATGCATCTAAAGAAATGAGCAATTCTGATGACTAGAAAGTAGACCGTGTAGCCAAGAACACCAACACTAACTTTTCCTGTATACCCAAAAGAGGAATCTAGGTGATATGATTAAATTAATAGACAGACTATAAGGAAGTAAGAATATGAGCAGGAGGGTCAGTAAGAGGCTGCGATAGAATCCTTATGAAAACAATGTGAGTAGGGAACAGGGTAGTAACCACAAAACTAGGGAAGAGAGAAAACCACACACGCCAAAAGTTTACACTGATGTCTTTGTGGTTTTGAAACAAACTGTCATAGTTCAGTCTGACCTCAAACTCACTATTCAGCCCAGGATGGCCTTGAACTCCTAACACTCCTGCCTCTGCTTCCCAAATGTGGAAGTTACAAGCTTATGCTATTAGTTGATTTTTAAATTTGATTAATTATTCAAAGTCTGTTCAATATAGGCTTGTGCTAGAGGTTTGCTCTTGGGCTGTATATAATAATCGTGAATACAAGTCTCTCCTTCTCATGAATTTTATAATACAAAATAAAATACTATTTGGGAAACCATATCTAAGAAAAATAAATCAAATTATAAACATATAGTGCAGATTTACTCTGGAAAAATCTTGTCATAAGTTACAGATTTTAAAGCCTTTCAGACATCACAAGCAAAAATCAAAAAAGTAACAGTTTAGTTATGTAAAGACCTGATACACATCTACAATATTTTCACATTATTTCTTGGACCTTATGCCCTTGAACTACTTATTTATATGAATTTCTTTTTGATATTCTAGGCTGGCCTCAAACTCTATGTATACCTAAAGATGACCTTAAATTCCTCCATCTATCTCCCAAGTGCTGGGATTACAGACAATGTCACCATGCTCTGTGGTGTTGAGGGCTGAAACCAGGGCTCTGCACATGCTAAGGATGAACCCTACCAGCTGAACCACATCTTAAACCTCTCTATTTATTAGTTAATTTTTTCTAGAAATAGGGGATGGAGAGGTGACTCAACAACTAAGAGGATTCACTACTCTTGCCTAAGCCCTGGGTTTGAGTCTCAGCACCTACTCGGCAGCTCACAGCCACCTGTAACTCCAGTTCCAGGAGACCCAGGATCCTTTTCTGACTTCCTCCAGTGCTGCCTAGTCACATGGTATATAAATGTTGATGCAGGCAAAATATCCATACATGTAAAAAAAAATAGTGAAATTAAGAAAGAAAAAGTCTCATTTACCATTCAGGTGCTCATCATTTTTTCCTAAAGAACTGTTTTCAGCGTGATGTGTGTGCAATCTCAATACTGAATAGGTAAGAGAATAAAAACAGATCCTTATTCTGATCCTGTACAAAAACCAACCCTAAATGAATCAGACCTCATTGGAAGACCTGAAACATTGAAACTCATAGAAGGAAAAGTAGGAGAAAAGCTTCACGAACAAGAAATTCCTGAAGATGACTCCAGTCTTTCAGGAAATAAATGCCAAGTTAACAAATGGTGTCTAAAGAAATTGAGAGCACTGACTGCTTTTGGAGAGGTCCTGAGTTCAAGTCTCAGCGATCACACGGTGGCTCATAAGCATCTGTAATGGAATCCGATGTCCTCTTTTGGAGTGTCTGAGGACAGCAATGGTGTACGTGTGTACGTGTGTACGTGTGTGTGTGTGTGTGTGTGTGTGTGTGTGTGTGTGTGTAAATCTTTAAAAAAGGAAGGAAGGAAGGAAGGAAGGAAGGAAGGAAGGAAGGAAGGAAGGAAGGAAGGAAGAAAGAAATTAAAACATGTCTGTACAGCAAAGGAAATAATCAAGTAGAAAGACAGCCTAGAATGGGAGAAAATCTTCATTAGATGGACCATATTATCCAGTTATACCACTGCTGAACATTATTCAAATGACCCCAGGTAAATATAACACAGCGATAATTACATGTTAATGTTTATTACATCACTATTCACAATACTTAAGTTCTGGAACTAAACTAGGCATCCATTCAACAGAGAAATAGGTTTAAAATGTGACAGATAGATGATAGATAGATAGATAGATAGATAGATAGATAGAATTTTTCTGCTGTAAAGAAAACATTACATCATTTATAGGAAAATGAATATAATTGGTGATAATTGCACTAAGCAAATGAATTCACATTCAGAAAGACAAATATTGCATGCTTTCATTTGTAGTTCCTAGGTGTCATATAGAGTCACAAAAATCACATGTACTTATTGACACAAAAATAGAAGCAATGCTGTCTAGAGTGGTGGTTCTCAACCTGTGGGTCGTGACCTCTGTGGGACCTTTCACCAGGTTCACCTATCAGATATACTGCATATCAGATATTTATACTATGATTCATAACATCAAAGCTACAGCTTTGAAGTAGCAATGAGGATAATTCTGTGGTTGGGGTCACCACACATGATGTCTCTTTGTGTGTGTGAACCACTGGGTTTAACTGTGTTTGCTTGCGTGACCATGAGTGGGACTGGAGGATGGTTTTGTGAGGATGGAACTCACCCTGTAATCCAGAACTCCAAGATGGCCTGGAACTCAAAGCTGTAACTTGAAGTGATTGTTCTTCTTCAGCTTCCCACATGCTGAGATTATAGGAATGAGTCAACTTCTCTGGCTTTCAACTACCTGTCCTTAATAAATAAAGCCTTATGTTTCTGTTGAGGTCTCTTTTATGTTTTCTTGCTTTTTAGGTGATGGTTTCATATTTGTGTTTGCTATAAAAATGTAACAACATTAATTTTGAAAATTTAGTAGCTTTGCTACTTTGCTAATTATAAGTTGAAGATGAAATTATCTTGGATTTTCTATAAAAGTCATTCAGCATGGTCCTTAAAACTGTTATATAGTTATAATTAGTATTTTAATTAGAAAGTGCAATTAGTACACTTTTAAAATTAGTACATTTTTAAAAGCACATTCCTCTCACTTTTATTTTCCCTTTTCATCCAGTTTCTAAATAAACATTTTCTTATGCATTTCCCAGGACTTCTTTGTGATGATACAGCAAATACAATTTTCCTTTTTCTTGACATCACAGAGATGTCAGGCTATGCAAGGACGTGTTCTTTTGCCAACTTCCTTAGTTGTACTTGGAAAAATCACGTTTGAAAGTCTCTTGGTCTGAGTCATCTTTCCTGGATAATGTAGCTCCCACCCCTGATCCAAGATGCTTCTCTTTATGACAAATAGAGACCATCACTAAAAGCCCAACTGGATGCAGTACAGGCATCGACAGATCCTGGGGGTCCCAGCCCCAACAGATACATCTGCACCATGTCTCCTGCATCTATGGCTCAGAGGACATGAAGGAAGAGGAGGCAAAAAAAAAAAAAAGTGTTAAGACCCAGCAGAACCCTGGGAAGTCAGCTGTGAAACAGTTCCTCTGAGAAATGGCTGCAGACATAGGACTGAAGCAATTGCAATATCATTATCAATAGAGGGGGTAAAATTTCACAGGATGCCACCCCAAACCAAAGACTACTGGCAACTATTGATTGCTGGGAAGTGGAGAATTAGTCTTTCCCAGGGATGAGCCCTCCTATGAGTTGTCCAATGCAGCCTTGAAACCTTGAAATCATATACAGACAAATAACAAAAACCCAACTTAGCCAGTGGAATATACACATACATACACACATACATATATATACTTGTTTGTGCACATGCATATATACATATACACACACACACACACACACACACATGAATATAGCAATAATAAAGAGGCTATCAGCCTCAGAGTGAAAGAGTAGGGCAAAAGACTGGAGGGAGGAAAAGGAGGAGAAAAATTCCACTTCAGTTAAAAAATTTTCTTTTTAAAAGCCTTTTTATGAAGCAATCCCGAAGAGGAGGAGAAAGACTGGAGGAAGTAAAGGAAGGAGAAAAAGTGATGTATTTCTACTTCAGTTAAATTTATTTTCTTTCTTTTTTTTTTTTTTGCTGTTCATTGTTAGTTTATTTTGGTTTTGAAAAATAAAAATCATGATATTTGTGCTATATATAATAGTGAGAAATGCTTTTCTGAATAATTTTTTTCTTTTTAAAAGTCTTTTTAAGAAGCAACCACGAAGAGGAGGGAGAAAAGGGGGGAGACGAATCATAGAGTGTCGCCGGTGCCTAGAGAAGCCGGAAGTGCTCTGTGCCCCGCCCCCCGGGGTCGGACTTTCGACACTTTTGTGACTGCGGGGTGCTACGAGGTGCTGCGTTCGCGGGTGGGTTCGGGTCCCCTCCTGTTACGGTCCTCCCGCGGGGGCTGGCTGCTTGTGGGTGGCTGGGGTGGGACAGAACAACTTCCTCCGCGGCCTAGTGGCGCCGGGAAAATAAACTCGGTGGCCATTCGGGCCGAGCGCCGGACAGGGCCTCGGGCGCCTCGCCTCAGGCCGGTTCCGGGTGTCTGGTCAGTCTCAGGGCGTTTGGCGATGGGATTCTCGGGTCTTGTACTTAAGCTTTGAAAATGGGAGACGTCACAGTTTTGCTTTTCCTGGAGACAAGGTCAGTTCCAAGGTCTTTATTCTGGGGTAACTGGAAGAGAGCCAGAACTTTGGAATCGGGTTGCCTGGTTGAATCTGGCGTCTGCTACTTTGTGACTTCTCCCAGTCCCTTAACCTTTCTGTGTTTTGCTATTTTAGGGGATAATGATATCGCCTAACTTACTGGATTGTTGAGAGGAGTAAATGGCTTCATTTGTGCAAAGGTGCTTAAAATAGTACCAGGCACGGGGTAATCGGCACGGTGTAAAGATAGCTGTTATTATTACTGTTGCTATTTCGAACTAGGACAGCACTTTCTCTTCATTGATTAGCCTTGGTACTGGCTCTTGGCTTTTGAATTTTACTGCTATTTACCAGTTCTCTTTGTAATGAATGACTTGTGTATTTTAGGAGGGAAAATAAAATATTCTGGAAAAGAGCCTATCCCACAGCAAAGACTAAAAGTGGTTTGTGTAGTGCCTTTTGATGCTCAGACTCAAAAGAGTTTTAAAATCCTGGGGATGCTTTTTTTTTTTTTTTATTTTCATTTTTTTAGTGGGAGGAGAAGCTTGAGAAACAGGAGGAGCTTCTAACAGTGAAGAAGGATAAGGACCCTGGTGTAAGCAGACACTGCCCTTTCGTTTTGCCCGCTCGGTGGTGCTGCTGCGAACCTACCAGCTTTCTGACCCTCAGCAAGAATCCTCACCAGCTTGAGAATCACATGGATGGCAGATAGATAGATAGAACTGATGATAGATTGGTGGTAGATTAGAAAGAAATAGATCTGAAACTGAGTTCACACTAACACCCTTTGTTCTTTCTGCAGGTTTTTAAAGCTAATATTGACCATATACAGTTTACTGTTGCCATTGAGTGATCTCTGAAAGTCCTTTTGTCTTCCTTCTTTGGCTCTTTAACTAGCGTTCTTTTCTCTATTTGTAACATAACAAAAAAACGAAAACAAAAACCTTGTCTTTGGTTTACTTATTTGGCAAACACTTGTGTTGGTAACATCTTCTGGCCAGCACCTTTGTGCTCTGCCCAGTTGGTGGGACTCCAGATAGGAGAGCTGGCGTGACGTGAGTGCGTGAAATGTTCTTCAGAATGTATCAGTGTTCATTTTTCTCCCTACAGCCTCTCCCAACAGCACCACCCCCTTTCAGCCTCAGATCTTATCTCACCTCCCTTGGCCCCAACAAAACACTTTGGTCTGTACTCAGAAAAGAAAGAAGAGAGGATTTTGTTTACTATTTGAAATGGCACTAGTAAAGAGTGAGTCCGAGAGAAACTTCAACTCACCTGCAACAGTGGGCCAGCATTCAGCCGTAATCTTGCAGTCACCTTCAGTCACGCTTTTCCTGCCTTTCCGCTATTCTTCCCTTTCCTCATCTGCCCTCATCTACCTTCCTTTTCCTGTTCTTCCCCTTTCTTCCTTTCATTCTTTTTACAGCAAACTAGAGGCCAAGACATCAGATCTCTTCATCTGCAGGCACAGCAGTGTGCTATAAAGTCGGAACTTTAATTTAGACATACCATCATGAACAGAATTGTCAGTAATTCCTTAATCTGCGTTTGTGCTTTCCTGATTGACCCACCAGTGTCTTTTTACAGTAAAAGTATACTATGTTTAAACGACATAGTATGTATAGAATTGCTGTCCCTTGTGATCTTCCATAGTCCACCTTCCTTTTGCTTCCTCTTTAAAAGTAACATTTATTTGTGGGAAAAACGTGGGTTTCCAATATTCTCACATCAGTTGCTTTATTCTACTGATACTTTGGGAAAAAAATATCCTTAGCTTCTTAGTTCTCAAACTTGGCTGCACTTTGGATCACACAGTAAGTTCTCAGATACTGAGGCCTGTGACCCACCCCAAGAGGCTAGTTCAATTCATCTTGACTGCCCAACTGTTAGGAGGCTTTAAAAGCTTCACAGTGGTTCTGTTGTGTAGTATAACTTCAATACTTTTAATTTGTTCCTGTGTTTTTACCTGTACATGAATTCATGGATATAGAGACTTGATTAAATTTAATTTAGATTTACTTATTTGAATAAATAAATTATATTATTTCAGATCTCTCATGACAGCTAATTAGAAAGTATTTTCTGATTCTTTGTAAGAGTTGATATAATGTTCACCCAGGTGTGATGGTTCACAACAGTACTCTCAACTCCTGGGAGGTGAGGCAGGAGGATTTCCAAGAAGAAAAAGAAAAAACAAAATTAATGAGTCAAGGTTACTGAACTTCCATCACCTGTGTTATCCCATAAATTGTAGAAAATTGGAGTGAGAAATAGAACTTCAAGTGGGCACAGACTTGGAACTGTCTTTCCCTTAGTAATTCTAGCTTACCTGTTCTAATCTCATTTCACTGAGTAGAGAGGAATGAACTGCCATCTCAGTGTACCCTCAGAACTTTTAAGTCAGCCCTAGATTAAAATCTAGTTTGAATCCTGATTCAAAGAAATCAGATCTTCTGTCCCTTTTAGGGCACCTAGGTCTCACAGCTTCTGGGAAGCTGTGAAAAACTGAGGCACTGACTAGTTAATATGTGACATTTCTAAGGTCATACATCTCATAGTGATAGGGAAAGAATATTTGTAAATATCCTATTATAGTGGCCATGTTGTGACTCAAGTGGGATTCTCAACCAGCCTTCCCTGTCAGGGATTAAGCCAACTTTAGCTCCCTTGTGAGGCACATTGGGCAGCTACTAAATGCCCATATAACACTTACAGCTTTTGAGGTTGCACAGTGAAGGAAAGGGAGGGTGCTTCCTTTACTCGTTTTTGTATGGGTCAGAGATCTCTGTTGCCACTTTGTTTCTAATCCAATTCCCCCGGTAAAAGAAATCTCAACTCAATCAGTTAAAGAAACAAGCTACAAGCCTAGATTGGGCAGGTCTCCCACTACACTACTCTATTTCCATCTATATTATCACATATATATGTGATATGTTATATAGCCTCTCCTTCGATCCTTTCTAACTCCTTCCTGTTGATCCCCTGTGGCTCCTCCCCTAAACTCTCAGCTCCTCCCCCTTCTTCCTGCCCAATCATTGGCTCAAGCCTTTATTTGAAAGTTAAGGTGGAGAGAAGGTTCACAAGGCAACTCCTCATCTGCAGCCCCTCTGAGGAGTGGAATTAGCATTAAAATATGCTAATGGCTATCCACGACAGCTCTCCAGTACATCTATCTGCCCATCCATCCATTGTCCGTGGTCCAACCATGGAAATAAGCTTGCCTGCCTGTATTCTCTGGGGCATCCTTTGTCCCTACCTTCTTACCATGTGACTCCCTTCTCTGGTCTATGTTTTCTGTAAGCTTATAACACTGAGATGAATCAGCCAGTTTTCCAGTTTTGAAGTTTACATTTGTTATATGTTTGTGTTCCAGTGTTTGTGCATGTGTGTATACTGGTACATGCCACATGTGTGAACATGGAAGCCAAAGATAGGTATTGAATGTCTTCTATTGTTTTCCACCTTTAATTAGCTATGTTTTTAAAACAGGGTCTCTCACTGAACCTAGAGCTCACCAGTTGGGTAAGAGTTGGCCAACAAATTCTAGGGATCCTCTCATCTGTCCATCCCCAGTGCTGGGATCACAGATGCTTGCCACCATGTGATGTTTTCAGGGTTGCTGAGGATCCGAACTCAGGTCCTCAAACTTGTATATCAGGTACTTTACTGACTAAGCTATATTCCGAGCCCCTACATTTGGACTCTGGCAATACTGGTTTATAGTTCCCAAGGTGACATTTAGAACTCTGGAAGTGCTATTGTCACCTAGTGGGCAGAGACCAGGAGTGCTACTAACCATTCTAATAGTTTTTTTATACCATAGAGATAACCTCACTTAAAATGCCTGAACTTGAGAAAAATGGCCTTGGAATGAATTTTAGAAAAAAAGGCATTTGAGTTTATTCAGTCTTTTCTCTTACACAGTAATTATTCTGTTTCTACTCTATATTAATACCTGAGAAATAGAAAAGCAAGGTGAGGACAGTTGTTTTCAAGAAAGTCACAATCCAGTGGAATAGACAATCTGTTTATTTATTTAGAAAGATAGTTTTAGTATATAGCCTGAATTGCCCTAGATTTCGCTGTAAACCAGGATGGCCTTGAGCATGCAGCTCTCTCCTGTCTCTGTCTGATGAGTGCTGGGATTACAAGTATACTCCACCAAGCCTGGCTGACTAGTTTGATTTAACATTCCCAAAGTTCCAGCAGGGGGCTGTAGAAACTAGTGCTAGCTTGACTGAAAACATGCATGCCCTGGTTAGGAAGTTTAGATCGATGTCTGATCAAAGCTTGGGAGAATTGGGGAGGAAGGGAAGCATGCATGTTTACTAGGCTGGAAACAATAATGCTGATGGCTGTGAGGAGACACAGCAGATCTGAGGACATTCCAGGGGAACAGATGGAGCAGATGACCCATGTTGGAACTGGGCAGAGGCAGTTACGTGAGTATGAGGATGACGTGGGGCGAGTTGCTGCCCGTAGAGAATGCTGCGGGGAAAGTGGAGAAAGCAGGAGAACCAGCTCTGTGTGACGCATACTGACGAAGGTTTGCTTGTAAAAGTTCCACTTAGAACTATCTGGGTGGCAACTCAAGATAGGGATCAAGAAATAGGAACTAAGAAATTGGAGATAAATAAAATCTTGCAAAGGACTCAAGAATATGGGGCTAGGGGTCAAAAACAGAGTGCCAGAGCACATTCTTACTTAACAGGAGAAAGGCCATAAACTATGTTGATGTCTATGCACTACTTTATTAGTTGACAGTAATTTACTACTCACCACATGCTAACCACTGTTCACAGTGCTCACAACATTTCTATCTGTTGTCCCTAACCTGTTAACATATGAGGAAATCAAGGCATGGAGATGTGCGATTTACAAAACTTACCCATTTGCCTTGAGCCAAACCAGAATTGAGGCCAGGAATCTTAGCTCGGGAGTCTACGTACCTAATTAGACTGAAGGAGGCGTTGAATAGAAAATAAGGAGGCAACAGAAGAAAAAAGTCCCATAACCCAGGGACAAGAGAGTTTCTAGACTCAAACAATAACTTCAGCCTGGTTACCTGAGCAGCCGTGGAACGTAGGAACTGGAAGGAGCTTTTTTAGCTACTGAGGTGTATGGTCTACATCTGTTTGAACCCATGGCAGAGAGAAAACTCGAGTTGGAATCTGGAGGGCTCTGGTCTTGGGGAGCAGCAGACTGGATGATGGGGTGTGGCCTCGCAGAGCTTTTCCTATTTTCTGGATGGAGAGCACAAGGTTTCTCTTTGTGACACAGCTTGACAGTTACAGAGGCTTAGTCTGCATGCAGCTCACTGTCACCTGACACTGTACACGTTCTTTCCCTAGGCCCCTCACTGTCACCTGACACTGTACACGTTCTTTCCCTAGGCAAACCACATTTTTCATATACTTTTGGTCTCTCCCTATGGATTTGAATAAGAGCAGTGAACACTATTCGTGCCATGGCCTGAATGCTATCCTGTTTGGAATTTCTTCTGCTAAATTACTCCATTGTTTTTTAATTCATTCTCAAGTTCTCTTGGCAAGGACAGAATGCAGCCAGATTCGTTGGCAAGATGTAAACATAAGCAGATTTTACCAGCGAGGCCTCCACTGCTCACATATTTCTGGAATTCCAAACTCAACCAGAATGGCCTATTAAGCTTTTCCTGTATCCACAGGGTCTCACCCTACAGCTGCGAACTATGTTCTCTCCACTATCCAGTCCATGGTGAAAGAAACACATGGTCAAATTTAACACAGCAGTGACCTCTGCTCCAGACTAGTTACATTAGTTACTTTGTTGTCGCAATGACAAAATACCAACAGAAGCAAACAAGAGGTTATTTTGATTGACAGTTTGCGGGTACAATCCAACATGGAGGCAGCTGCTCACAGTCTGTGTAGTGAGGAAGCAGAGAGGTAGGCTAGTGCCCCAGCTGCTATCTCCTTGGCTGGTACCCGGACCCATGGAATGCTGCCCGCCAGCCATGGTGGATCTTCTGGCATACGTTCAGTCTCTCCAGAGCACCCTCAGACATAGATGATTCTAAATGCCCCACGATGGTACGGAGACATTTGAACATGGGGATCTCCTCAGCTGCTCCTTGGCAGTTTCCTTGGGGTCCTGGGCCTAGGAGGAGGGGAACATTTGCAACAATAGTGCCTTATAGTGATCTCCACCTCTCAGTAGTCTTTTACAGAAATACAACTCAAAGCTACAGTGAAACGGGAGAACTGCTTGGTTCGGGATGGCTAGAGAATCAAGGGAAAGCACTACCCTGGACTCACACTCTGCAGAGGACCAAATGGAGCTACTGGTCATAAAGGTGGAACAGGAAGAGGCCTCCCCCTTGGCAGAGGAGGCCAGTTGGCTGGGCAGTCCTGGGCCTGACCGCTCCCGCCAGCGCTTCCGCGCTTTCCGCTACCCAGAGGCGGCCGGACCCCGGCAGGCGCTCAGCCGGCTCCGCGAGCTCTGCAGACAGTGGCTGCGCCCAGACATGCACAGCAAAGAGCAGATCCTGGAGCTGCTGGTGCTCGAGCAGTTCCTGACCATCCTGCCAGGGGAGCTGCAGGCCTGGGTGCGCGAGCAGCACCCCGACAGCGGGGAGGAGGTGGTGGCGCTGCTGGAGTACTTGGACAGGCAGCTGGATGACACACCTCCACAGGTAGAAGGAACAGGTTTAGACCCATGCCCCGTGCCTCTCAGCAACCTCAAGCAAGACCCAAGGGAGGCATTGCTTAGAGCCCTCCAAGTCTGTCTATGCTGGGAACCTGCGGCAACCAGCGTACTGACCTGGGCCCCTCAGAATAGTTAATCGCATAAAGGAAAAGCAAAGGATTGTGGAAGAACTCAGTCCTAGTGAAGCTAGGGTAGAATGTGTCGAGCAGAGAGGTGAAAGGTTATATATGTACCTTTTACTCTTGTGTTGAGTAAGACACAGGACAGGTTTGGGCACAGTGGCAATAGGCACAAATGGCTTCGTAGGTGTTTTCTTGGCTTGTCACATGTAACAGCATCTGCGGTGGCTTGTTGGATGTACTGGGGTGCTTATGCCGTGGCCCCTGATAATTCGGTTGACAGTGGAGGGGAATTCTACAGTTTTCTTAGAACCTAGAATCTAAAGGAGTTATTTTTTGGGTTGGGGTTTTTTCTTTGTTTGTTTGGTTGGTTGGTGTGGGGTTTTTTGTTTTGTTTTGTTTTGTTTTTTTCCTATCTAAATTTATGGGTCCCTTGTTTAAACCTCTGGTTAAAAAAAAAAAAAAAACAGGCCAGGTTTAATGTCCATCTCTGGCTTGTATCAGTGAACACATGGCTTGTCCAAGGCCAAGGTTCTGTACTCGGGTCATTGTCTGATTTCTGTAACAGTGAAAAATCAACACAATTCTCCAAACTTTGTCCTGTATAAAAGATATGGAAAGGCTGAGCAGCAGAAGAGAAAGGACCTCAGGAACTGTAACTTAGTGATCTAGAAGCAAACCTGCATCTGGCAGGATGAGCCACGCCTTAGTGGGTGGTTCCCAGCATCTTACTGGCTTCACCCACTCTGTAGACTAACCTAGAAGTGCTAGCTTCAGGTTTCTGATAAGACATTTGCAGGTGATGAATTTTATCACCATCCCCTAATAAAGTGCTTCATAAGTCTGTGTGTGTATTAAGCATTGAATGATCTGTGGAAATACTTGCCTAACCTCCCATCTTAACTTAGCCATTTAGTAGCATGATTTTGGCTAAGTTGTACCCTAAGGAACTGTTCGTATTAAATTAGTACATATTTGTAGAATTTGGATACAGTGCCAAGCTGATAGGAGATACTTTGGAAATGTCTAATAAATAGATAGAAAATAAAAGTAAATGAATGATTTCTAGGTTCCAGATGACGACGATGGTCAGGACCTCCTGTGCTCCAAGGCAGTGCTGTTGGCATCCGCCCAGGGCTCAGAAAGTAGCCAGATGGAGCCCCTGGGGCCTTTGCTTAAGCAGGAGTCGCTGGGATCCCTGCACTCAGAGGTCAGAGGTCAGTACTGCGGGGCTCTGTAGTGGGCGGTCTTGTTTTTGCCTTTCCCCTTCTTGTAGTGGTGCATATGGGCATTCCAGGATTTCAGAAATGCTAATAAGGCGCTTTTGCATATCTTCAGAGAAGGTCTTTGGTTCTAGTAGCAATCAAGTATTTGGAAAGGAAAATATTTTATAGACTTGTATTTGCATAAATTCATTAGTCAAGTTTTTAAACCTGGGATTTACAATGCAAGAAGGCTGATGCTAGCTAGTGTGAGTCTCACCCAGAGCTTCTTTTTGTTGTAGTCACCCAAGCTGGGCACTGTGGAGAAGATGGAGTGACAACTACGAGGCTCACGTCAGAGTTGCAGGTGAGTTAGAGCTGCTCTTCCTTCTCAGCACTCCTTACAGTGGTGCGCTCACTTCTCCACCCTCATCTCCACCCCTGTCCTCAGTTCTCCACCCAGCTCCTAGTTAGGATGGGAATTTACTTATCCATCTCAAGGTGTGTTTACTGCTTAACTTCGAATAGAATTTTAAAAAATTTAATGCTGTTTTATGTGCATTGGTAGGAGGGTGTCAGATCCCCTGGAACTGCAGTTACACAGTTGTGAACTGCCATGTGGGTGCTGGAAATTGAACCCAGGTCCTCTGAAAGAACAGACAGTGCTCTTAAACACTGAGCCATCTCTCTAGCCCCTCACTCAACATTCTTGAGGTCTCACCATTTGGGGATGGGGTAGAAAGGCTGTGAGCTTGCAACCCAGGTATTCCCTATTCCATCTCTTTGGTGGAATTTTATTCTTTTAGGGGTTGCTGAAAATGGAAGATGTAGTCCCAGTCCTTTCCCCCAGATGGACAGAGCAGGATTCATCTCAGATGAACTTCTACAAAGATGAAATGCAGGAGAACTCTGGCAGCCTGGTTTCCCTGGGTAAGACTAATGAGTGCTAATTTCTTCTCTGGCTTCTTGCTCTCTTTTATATAATAGAACCTACTTCCCGTTAGGTTGTTAGAAGCTCTTGAGCTCATTGTGTTTGAAATTATAAACACACTTTGAAACACTATTTTTGACTAGCTCCTTACTGCTTGTAATTGTGGTTCTTTGTCCTTTGTCTTAGTTAGGGTTTCTATTGCTGTGACAAAACACTATAACCAAAAACAACTTGGAGAAGAAAGGATTTATTTCATCTTACAATTCCATATCATAGTCCACCATCAAAGGAAGTCAGAACAGAACTCAAAGCAGGATCCTGGAGATAGAAACAAAAGCTACAGAAGAGCACTGCTTACTGGCTTGCTCCTCACGGCCTAATGAGTCTGTTTTCTTATATGCTCCAGGGACACCTGCTCAGGACAGGCACTGACACAATGAACTCGGTCTTCCCACATTGACAGTTAATCAAGGAAATGTCCCCACAAACTTGCCTACAAGCCAGTCCATAGAGGAATTAAGATTCCTTCTTCCCAGATAAGTCTAGGTTTGTGTCAAGTTGAGTAGCATACACTCTGAGTATTGCAGTGACAGCAAATGGGCTAACGCATGGAGTCCCCTGTATTGTTCTGGCTCAGAGGAGATGCTCAGGGAATACTGAGTGATAAAGGGTGCACATCTCAGGGACAGCACACTTGTGAGCATGCATGAGATCACAGCTTTAATGAACTGCAAAAAAAAAATTTTTTTCCTTCCTGTTCCTATCCATGACTAGTAAAAAGACTGAGGAACCTCTTCACAAGAAATGGTTGTGGAATCGGGTTTGAGAGTTAGAAGCAACATTAGACACCAGTTATAGGCCCTGACCCTAAAGGCAAGGACACAAAAGGTTACAAGACTTGTCAAATGTCATATGCTGGTGGCATGGTAGGGCCTCCAGTTTTTCTCAGAGAGTTGATGATCTGTTCTGTTGTGCCAGGGCACAGTTTACCATAACTACTTTTGTCTTTGTCCTAGTTAGAGTGTCTATTGCTGCAACAAAACACCATGACCGAAAAGCAAGTTAGGAGGAAAGGGTCTAATGAGCTTACACATCTCCATTGCTGTTCATCACTGAAGGAAGTCAAGACGGGAACTCAAATAGAACAAGATCCTGGAGGCAGGAACTGGTGCAAAAGCCATGGAGGAGTGGGGGCCAGGGGTCCTGCTTACTGGCTTGCTTTCCATGGCCTACCCAACCTGCTTTCTTATAGAACTCAGGACTGCCAGCCCAGGGGTGGCACCACTCACAATGGATTGGGCAATCCCCCAACAATCACAAATTGGGAAAATGCCTTACAGCTGGATCTCATGGAGGCATTTCTTCAACTGAGGCTCCTTCTTCTTTGATGACACACAAATACATCACTATTAAACTACAACCCTTCCTTCCCCAAGATATAACATTAAAATCATTGTCTTGGTTAGGGTTTAACTGTTTTGAACAGACACAATGACCAAGGCAACTCTAATGAGGACAACATTTAATTGGGGCTGGCTACAGCTTCAGGGGTTCAGTCTACTAACATCAAGGTGGAAGCATCCAGGCAGTCATGATGCAAGAAAAGCTGAGAGGTCTACCTCGTCATCTGAAGGCCAGTAGAAGACTGGCTCCCATATGGTTAGGAGGAGGGTCTCAAAGCCCACATCCACAGTGACATACTTTCTCCCAAAAGGCCACTTTCACTCCAACAAGGCCACTCCTCCAAATAGTGCCACTCCCTGGGCAAAGCATATTTAAACCCCCACATTCATGAATAACTTTAAAAATCCCAGTCTTTACAAATTCAGACACATTAAATTAAAAGTCCAGGGACTAAAGAGATAGATGGCTCAGCAGTTAAGAGTACTGGCTGCTTTTCCAGAGGTTCTGAGTTCAATTCCCAGCAACCACATGGTGGCTCACAGTCGTCTATAATGTGATCTAATGCACTCTTCTGGAACGAAGGTATATATGCAGATAAAGTACTTATATACATAAATAAAACTTTAAAAAATAAAATTAAAAGTCCAAAGTCTTAGCTGTGGGCACCAATAAAAATCAAAATTAAATGAAATACCTCCAAGAGGGAAGAACCAGGGGACAGAAACCGTTTGCACCGGGCAAAACCAAACCAACAGTATAAATAACATCCAGTTATCTGGGATTCACTCAGTCTTCCAGGATCCTCCAAGGGCTTGAGTCACTTCTGTGATTCTACCCTTTGCAGAACACACAACTTATCTTCTAGGCTCTCCCTGGCTCCATTCTGCTGCTGCTTTCTTAGCAATCATCCCATGGTACCGACACTCCAAAATGGTTCTTCTGCTGCAACTAGGATGCACTTTCTCAAATAGCTTCTCATGGGCTCTCTTAATGGTGCCAAGCTTCAAATTCTTTTCATGGCCTCTCACAGTGTCAAGTCTCAGCTGTTCTCCATGACCCCTTCACGCCTTCAAAACCAGTACCACCTGGGTGAATCTTACATATTACCCAGTCTAGCTGCTAGCAATGAGTACAACCTTGACCACCTCTGGAACATACCTTCTAAGTGCTGATTCTCAGAAAACACTTCCCAGAAAATTTCAACTCAGTGATGCTGGTCTCTTCTTAATCACCACTAATTTCTTAGCTCCAGCTAACCAGCATCAATGGTCCCAGGAAAGCAGAGGTTTCACTTCAGTGGTGCTAGTCTCTTTTTAATTGTGGCTGACTCTTAAACCCCTGCTGGCCAGAATGACAGAATCCTAATTCAAAATAGCAAAATGGCCCATCACACTGCGCTCACAACACTCAGTGGCTTTTCTAACTCAAAGTTCTTCTATAATGCTCCCAAAAACATAGTCAGGTCTGTCATAGAATACCCCACAATCCTGCTACCATCTTGTCTTAAGAGTTTCTATTGCTACAACAAAACACTATGACCAAAAAGCAAGTTGGGGAGGAAAGGCTTTGCCCAGCTTACACTTGCACATTGCTGTTCGTCCCTAAAGAAGTCAGGACAGGAACTCAAACAGTGTAAGATCCTGGAGCAAGAGCTGATACAGAAGCCATGGACAAGCTGGCTTACTCGGGCCTGCTTCCCCGGCTTGCTCAGCTTGCTCAGCCTACTTTGTTATACAACCCAGGACTGTCAGTACAGGGATGGAACCACCCACAATGGGCTGGGCCCTCCCCAATTGATCACTAATTGAGAAAATGTCATATACCTGGATCTCCTAGAGGCATTTCCTCAACTCAGGCTGTTTCCTCTGAAGACTTTAGCTTGTATCAAGTTGCCACAAAACCAACCAGTACAATCTTTATCACAAACAGATGTGAACACTGCAGAAATCCTTTTACTTGCCCTGTTTTCTGTTACTTCCTGTGTTCAGTCTTTCTCACATCTGTTCCATTTTTTTTTCTGTTGCTATAATAAATACTATATGACCCAAATGCTATGACTCCTTGAGGGAGTAAAGGGTTTATTTTTATCCCATAGTCTTTCTTATTTTTTTTTAAAGATTTATTAATTGTTATGTGTAAGTACACTGTAGCTGTCTTCAGACACTCCAGAAGAGGGAGTCAGTTCTCATTACAGATGGTTGTTAGCCACCATGTGGTTGCTGGGATTTGAACCCAGGACCTTCAGAAGAGCAGTCAGTGCTCTTAACTACTGAGCCATCTGTCTAGCCCCTGAATACATCCATTATTAAACCATAACCTTTCCTTTCTAGTTTATACCCAAGACCTTATGTTAATATTCCAATATAAAACAGTATAATTTTATAAATCTCAAAGTCTTTAAAAAAAAAAAACCACAACACTTAAAATTCAGACTCTCTTTAACTTTTGATTCCTGTGAAATTAAGAACAAGTTAAGGGCTAAAGAGATGGCTCAGAAGTCAAGCACACTGACTGCTCTTACAGAGGTCCTGAGTTCAATTCCCAGCAACCACATGGTGGCTTATAACCCATCTTTGATGAGATCTGATGTCCCCTTCTGGCCAGCAGGCATATATGCAAGCAGAACACTGTATACATAATAAATAAAATAAATAAATAAATAAATCTTAAAAAAAAAAAAGAACAAGTCAAATGATTTACTCCAAAAGGAAAGTACTTGGGCATAAAGCCAAAGTCCAGCAGTATAACTTCAAATCTTGTAGTCCAGTATTCAAGATCTATGACTCACTAATGACATTCTGGCCTCTGAAGGGCTTAGCTCTATTTCTTTCCAGCAGAGAAAGTGAAATATTTAATCTTAGGTACATGTCTTTGCTGCCTTCCTATTATTACACCTTCAGGGTCCTTACGACCTCCACTGTGTATCCACAGGGGTCCTTAGTTCTCAGCACTTTCTCTCCACTCCCACTATTCCTGGTTATGCCCTTCTACCACTCCATTCTTGCACGTGTCTCAGTAGCTTTTCTGTTATCCTCCTTTTTGTTCCGTCCTAATTTCTATACTTAAATGCTTAACCTTGCTGAACACAAAGACCTTTGTGATTATTGTCTCGATAGTATTCATCACAGTGCTCTATGGAAAGCATAATTAACAATTACTGGCGTTTGTGTTTCAGATCAGGACATGCAGACTAAGGTTAGGGACTTGTCTGGAGCTGAGGAATACACAGAACAAAAGCCCGAGCAGACAGTGTGCTTCCTGGGTGAAGACACTGTCCAGATTCCTACAGGTGCAGAAGCCAGTGAGCAGGAAGGCAAGTCACAGACAACACAGAAGACTGCCACAGCAAACAGGCGGTTCTATTGCCGTGAATGTGGGAAGAGCTTTGCTCAGAGTTCAGGCCTAAGTAAACACAAAAGAATCCACACTGGATTGAAACCCTATGAATGTGAGGAATGTGGCAAAGCCTTCATTGGAAGCTCAGCTCTCATTATTCATCAGAGAGTTCACACTGGTGAGAAGCCATATGAGTGTGAAGAATGTGGTAAGGCCTTCAGTCACAGCTCAGATCTCATCAAGCACCAGAGAACCCACACTGGGGAAAAGCCCTACGAGTGTGATGACTGTGGAAAAACCTTCACTCAGAGCTGCAGCCTCCTTGAACATCACAGAATTCACACTGGGGAGAAGCCATACCAATGCAACATGTGTCCCAAAGCCTTTAGGCGTAGCTCACACCTCCTAAGACATCAGAGGACCCATACTGGGGATAAAGATTTTTTTGTTCCAGAACCTTACTGGGAAAGTCAGAGTAGGGTGGAAAGCCATTGGGAAAATATTGAAACTCCTGTGTCTTATCAATGCAATGATTGTGAGAGAAGTTTCAGTAGGATTACAAGCCTTATTGAACACCAAAAAGTACACACTGGTGAGAAGCCTTTTGAGTGCCAAACCTGTGGGAAAGGCTTCACCCGACCTTCATACCTTATTCAACATCAGAGAAGACACACGGGGAAGAAACCTTCTGTCACAGCGACCCCTGCTGTACATTCCGAAGTTGGTGTTCAGTTGTCATTGAACTGAAGCCACTCTGAAGCTCTTAATGACTGCAGAAGTCACAGGCTGGGGCACTGTTTGATAATGTAAATCCTCAGATATTAGGAATTTGGCTAAGACTTACCTTCTACATTTTAGAAGGTGACTAGAAAAAACTTATTTCATAGGAGAGTTGTCTGCAAGAGTTCTCACGGATTGGAATTAAATGGGCTTCCTGACTGTCAAATTGCCTTCCCTTGGCCTGCACGTCATGTCTCTTGAGGGAATGGTTTTGCTTTGGGGGAGTTACTCTGATCCTTCATTAGGCTAATGAGCCCTTCACATGTGGTCAGACTTGGAACTCTAATGTCCTGCTTTGTGCCTTGTATACAGGTGCTAATAAACATTTATTAAATATACTGGTGAGATTTCCTACATAGCTCTGAAAACCTATTATCTGGAAATTCTCACCAAGGCCATTTGTATATCTTTAAAATCAAAAAAAAAAAAGATGATGATGTTTTAGATTGAATCAATGTAGTGCTGTTTTTGTTTGTTTGTTTGTTTTTGTTTTTGTTTTTTTACCAAGTATTCCAACTTGGCAGGGCAGAGGTGAAGGTGAGGTTACTGTGCTAGAATCCTTTAATTCTTTACCTAATTTAGGAATTCTGTGAGAGTGCCTTAAACAGCTTTCTTAGCATTAAGTCATTGTGAATGTGCCACCCATGGAATTCCACTAATATTTTTTCCTGTTAATTTTGTTACTCTTGAGAGAACAAAAAAGAAAAAAAAAACTTTTCCTACTTATGTAGTGTAAAAACCAGTTTCAGAATAAAGTGATCAATGTCTAAGGCTTGGCCTCTTGGTTCTCACTTGGGTGGTTCTCTTGGGTCTGAAAGCCCCTGCATCCTCCTCTTATTTCATAACCACCGTGCTAGGGCAGTCCATGTGATACAGCAGAGTATATGTGGGGCAGGAATGGCAAGAGCTTCACTACTAAGCAAGCGGCAGTTGGTCTCTTGATGTGTTCCAGTATACGGAGGGGGTTCATAAGCTATACTCCATGAGCAGTGACACGTGTCCCTGTATGACCAGCTTCCTAAGGAAGAACTATCAGCAGATGTTTGCCTATCTCCTACTATACAACTGGGGAATTAACTATGTAAACACTCTTGACTTGACTCTCAATCTTTTATTGAAGAGTATTTCAGTAGTCTCACTAATCCCAGCACTTGAGAAGCAGAGGCAGACAGATTTCTGAGTTTGAGGTTCACCTGAACTACAGAGCAAGTTCCAGGAGATTCATGGATACACAGAGAAACCCTGTCTGAAAACAAACAAAAAAGAAAAAGAAAAATCATTTTAGTAGAGTGCTGGGGAGATGGCTCAGAAGTTAAAAGTGCTTGTTCTTGGAGATGAACCATGTTCAATTCTCAGATCCACCCCCCCTTGAAACCATCCATAACCCAGATCCAGGGGATCCAACACCTTCCAACCCCAGAGGGCACCACACACACTTGGTGCAAGACATACATAGGAGCAAAACTCATAAATCTAAACATCTTTTAAAAGAGAGTTTCAGGAACATTGCATTTAATGTTCTACCTTTCTCAAAGGTTTACCTATAACACATATTGATAATCTGCACAAAGCCTATCCCCCGCTAAGTCCACACTTTGGTAATCCAATGAATTCACACAAAATATTTAAAATGAAAATTGCTTGCTTTTGGATCCAGAACAAGTTGACTAAATCACATGTAACAATGCCATTACACGTGGTAATTACTTCATGTTCACTCCCAGTAACTCCCCTTGGATACTGCATATCACCATTTTCTTTTAAAATGTAGGACTTTTTTAAAGATTGTATTTATTTATGTATGTGAGTACACTGTTGTTGTTGTCAGACACACCAGAAGATGACATCAGATCTTATTACAGATGGCCGTGAGCCACCATGTGGTTGTTGAGAATTGAACTCAAGACCTATGGAAGAACAGTCAGTGCTCTTAATCACTGGGCCACCTCTCCAGCTCACCTTTCTTTCTTACCTGCACATTTCAGTTTTGTCAGTTTGAAGTCAGTACTGTGAAAGTATTTATTACATATATTTCAAATGGAGTTGCTTCTACAAAGATCTCAGGGATGTCTGCCTGCTCTCTTTAAAACTTCACTAGACTATCACTTGTTAGGACAGAAAAATTCCCATTACTATATCTATTCATATTTCTCTGTATCCATTCATATTTCTCTGTATCCATTCATATTTCTCGATTGATTTCTGCCATCAGCAGTCTTCCGTGGTTATAGCAGTGTTGAGAATTTAGAATTTGGACAGAACAGATTTTCTAGCTTGTTTTCACTATGATTTTGCTTATATGATATTTCTCTTGCTGTAAGACCCTGGCCCTCTGTCAGTGGTACTTACTTCAAGATGCCCCTGAGTGAGACACTGATACACAGGTGCAAAAGCAAGAGGTTTCTTTTCTGGTGTGTTGGTCAACCTTTAATTAGTCCCTCAAGGTGAGTTACTAAGAAGGCAACCCCTACCTATTAAAAGATGTTTTTATACTTTTTAGGGGCACAGGTTACATTAGCAAGGTTACAGTCCAAAGTTATTGGCTACACATATGGACCTTTAAATGTATTGGTTAGCAAGACTGACATGCATTTGAATTCTACCTGGGACTTTCCAGGGGGTCAGGCAACTATCAGTCAGTACATTCTGAGAATTTTTTACTCAAGAATGTTCCTGTGGGTGGAGAATGGAACTTGGTCTAGCCTTGACTACAGGTGGAAGGGGGAGGATGTAAGGAGGGTGTGGGAATGGAAAACCCCTTAGGGTTCCTCTTTGCCAAATACATTTAAAAAAAAAAAACTAGGAATCAAGTTATCATCTAACTCCCTCACAGACTTATCTAGGACTCTGTTTATGAGTTCCCGAGGTTTGCTATGTCAAGGTTCTCAGAGACCTACAGTGACTAAGCCAGCTCAGACAGTCAACAGGGTCTCGAAGGAGGGAAAGAGGATTTTAAAAAGAAAAAACAATTAGACAACACTATAACATTATCCCAGCCAATACTGAAACAGGTTTAATTTCTCCCATTCTGCTTTTATATCACTCTGGGTACATGCTAGGTACATGCTACATGATAGGATCAGTCCTGAAGCACAAAGCAGTTAAGGGACAAACCAGTATAAGCAAAGTCCCATGGTTATTCAGGGACCTAATGAGACAAGACACAAAGAGCACATTCCCCAGCTGTATTCATCTTGAATCTTGTCCTAGTCCAACATCAAATTCTTGTCCGAGCCTACTTTCTTGTCCTAGCTCGATGTAAATATTCCTGCTGATATCCTTGAAGCAGCACCAAGAGCTCTCCATTCTACAGACACATGTTTAACAAATCCTCATGTAAATGGTTTGTATTTCTGTAATAAACCACATTGTTATTTTGTGAGTTGTAAATGTAAAAAGGCATGGCATGATTTCTAAACTTCTGGACATGTATTAGAATCCTGCAGAAAATCAGTACAATGTACAGGTATGTTGGAGGGGGCGTATCCTTAAAGAATTGGGTGGTGTGACTATGGAGGCTGCTTTTTATAATTTGGAGACCAAGGGTGTGAGTTTCAGTTCAAAAGCTAAAAGGCTCCAGTCTCAAGAAGGACAATGTTCAGTTTGCATCCAAGGACTAGGAAAGCGAGTGTCCTGCTCAAGATACTGGCAGGAATGGTGTCACGTTTCCAGGGAGAGTTAGCTTCTTTGTTCTTTCAGGCCTTTAACTGATTGGATGAAGGTCCAGATATGGGGCAGCATACTTACTGAATTACAGATGCAAAGGATAATCTTCAAAACTTCCCTCACTGTGCTCTCAGAGTCTGACCAAAATATCTGATCTAAGGACACAGGGAATGAACCCTCATGGCACTGCTACAGTTGAGCAGTTTGCATAGCACTGCCACACCTCTTTGGTGTATATTTCGTATCCCAGACCGACCTCAACTTCTCTTTGTAGCCAAAGATGATCTTGAACTCCTGATCCTCACACATCCACCTTCCAGGTGCTGGGATCACAGGTGTGTATTACCACACCTGGCTTGCTCCCACCTTTCCTGACTGAGCTGAGCCAGGTGGCTTGTCACCTCCCTGCTTCTGGATCAGGATAGAAAAGGAGCACTGTGACGTTGAGATATGATAAGTTACCAGAGTCCGAAGTATAGTCAGATTCTAAATAGAATTCATGAAATTGACTGATTCTATTTTCCCTTTGATAGAAAATTCCCAGGTACTTAATACTTAAGGCCAAACCGTTTCTTTTCCTGTTTTCAGAAATGAAAGTTACCTGTTTCCTAACAAATTATATCTTTAAAACCATTCTGTGGGGGCTGGAGAGATGGCTCAGCGGTTAGGAGCACTGACTGCTCCTCTACAGGTCCTGAGTTCAGTTCCCAACAACCACATGATAGCTCTCAACTACCTGTAGTAGAACCCAATGCCCTCTTCTGGTGTGTCTGAAGAGAACACACACATACATAAATAAATCTTTAAAAAAATAAACAGTCTGTAACCTGACTGTGCTGGGACAGGTTAAAAGGAATCAAAGACGGACAAGTGCATGAGAACTAAACTCTCTTCCTTGTAACCAATTCATTTATATCTTCATTTTCTTGTCCATCTAAAGTAGAATTGTTGACATGTATCATAGCTACCTGGCATCTAGCATTTCAGCTAGTTGTGCCACACAGACTAGATTCACGAAAGATGGCCAAATCCCTGTTTTCTTACCCTAACCATCACTTCATTTTCTTAGCACCAAGATGACTTTCCACTCAGCTCCCTGCCTATCACAAGGCTTTTATTAGATATGTGCTTTCCTCTATTAAGGATTGATGCTCTCTACCTCACTTAAGGTATAATCACAAGTTTTTGAAGACTGTTTATCTTATCTTCAGCGTGACAACTTCTTAGCTGCAGAATGGCATGCCCTCCCTTGTATACTCTGTTTTGACACCACCCAGTATGTGATAGTTGAGCTTGCATGTTGAGTGTACAAAGAGATGCCTCTAAGACCAAGGCTAAATTGCCATCACTGCCACTACATCTACTCCTGAGGGAAGAATACAGACACACATAAAATAAAAATTAAAATAAGGGGGATGTGAAAGGTATCTGTCTGTGTCTTATGAGGATTTTTCCAGACCTGAGTAACTTTACTATTTTTTTTTTTGTTGCTGTAATAAATTACCATGACCAAATGCACCATAAGGAAGAGAGAGGGTTTTTTTTTATTCTTTTTAAAGTTTTTTCACACAATACATTTTAATTATGGTTCCCCTTCCCCATTCCTTCCAATTCTCTACCTTCCCTCCCACCTGGATCCACACTCTTTCTGTCTCTTGTTTCAAAAACAGGCATCTAAGGAATGATAAAATAAGATAAATTAAAAACAATCTAACTATGACTAAAATTTAAAATCTAAATATGAGTAAACAACCAAACAAGAAAAAGAACCAAAGAAAAGGCATAAATAAATGCAAATAAATAAAAGACACACATGTGTTTGCACACTCAGGAATTCCCATGAAAACCCCAAACTAGAAGCCACAATATATATATGAAAAGGACTTATGAGATAAGGAAAACAAACAAAACAAAAAGAAAAATTCCTTGACAACATTAAAAAGATGCTGTTGAGTTCATTTTGTATTGGTCATCTACTGCTGGGCAGGCAGCCTTCCACGAAGAGTGATTTGTTTCCCAAGTGAAACATTCTTGGAGAAAACTAGAAAACTTTCATTTTCAAGTGGCTATCAATTAGAAATAGCTTCTTGGTTAGGGTTTGGAGACTGTGTCTTCTTTCAGCGTGAGGTACTGGTGTACACCGGTGCAGGCCCTGTGCTGCCTCCGTCCCTGGGAGTTCACACCTGCACCAGCCCCATGTTGCCTAGAAGACCTTGTTTCCTTAGTGTCCTGTGACCCCTCTGGCTTTTACACTCTTTCTGACTCCTTTCCACAGGGTTCCCTGAGCCCTGAGGGGAGGGATTTGATGAAGACATCCCATTTAGGGCTGAGTGTTCCAAGCCAAGGTCTCTCTGCACATTGTCCAGCTGTGGCTCTCTGCATTTGTCCCCATCTGCTGCAGAAGACAGCTTCTCTGATGATGGCTGAGCTAGGTGCTGATGGAGAGTCCTGCAGAAAATCAATAGGAATCATTTTACTGCTATGTTCTTTTAGTAAAACCGTTCTGCTGGTGGTGGTTTTGCTCTAGGTCTCTGAGCTATCTACTATCAGGTTCTTGGTGACCCAAGCAGCATTAGGTGTGGGTTCTATCTCATGGAAGGGGTCTTAAATCAAGTCCGATATTGGTTGGTTACTCCCACAAGCTTTGTGCCACTGTCTTTGTTTGGGTTTCATTGTTGTGAAGAGATACCATGACCAAGGCAACTCTTATAAAGGAAAACATTGGGGCTGGCTTACAGTTTCAGAGGTTTAGTCCATTATCACTATGTTGGGAGGCATGACAGTACCCAGGCAGACATGGTACTGGAGAAGGAGCTGAGGGTTCTACATACAACTTGATGCACAGACAGCAAGGCGGATGGAGACTGTATATACACACTGGGTGTAGCTTGAGTATATATAAGACCTCAAAGCCCAACTCCACAGTAACACATTTCCTCCAACAAGGCCACACTTCCTAATAGTGCCACTCCCTATGGTCCAAGCATTCAAACACATGAATCTGTGGATGCCATATCTATTCAAACCATCTCAACCACCATTGGACTGCATCTTTCGCAAATAACTCTTGTAGATGGAAGGGTTCATAGCTGGGCTGACATTTCCCTCTGTCCTTTGGTAGAGTGTAGAGTGCTTTCTAGTACCATGAGCTAGTCCATACAAGGGGTGGCTCTAAGTAGGTACCAACTCACTTCTCCACATAGAATGAACTGTGTAAGTATCTTCAGCAGTAAGGCCTTACCATAAGTTTGTACAATCAATAACCTTGGAAATAGCCTGGGCTGCTTGGGGGTTCCCATGGGGCCCCTTTGACGAAAAGCTCAATTAGATATAATCTAATTTTGGCATTGAAAGCTTTGTTTGATGACAAAAGATATCCAGTTGGGGCTCTGTCTTCCCCACTCTTTGGCCATTTCATTTAGATCACATTATATGTATATGTGTATGTATGTGTATGTATTATAGAAAGGTTCTACTGTATTGGGCTTCTATAGGACCCCTCAAACGATCCTTAGCTGTCCCTCCTCATGTTCTCTCCCTTATCCTTTTATCCCCTCCCCCTCCCTGTTTGGTTCTCCCATTCTAGTCCCTCTACCTCATCCATCCATAACTATTTTATTTCCCCTTCCTAGAGAGACTCCTCCCACAGTCCCTCACTCTCTACCTACCCTCTGTAGTCACATGGATTGTAAATTGCTTATCAATGATTTAACAGCTAATATCCATGTATAGGTAAATAGATCCCACTTATCTTTCTGGGTCTGAATTATCTCACTCAGTTTGATTTTTTTCTAGCTCCACCCATTTCCTGAGAATTTCATTTCATTTTTAGGGACTGAGTAATATTCCTTTGTATAAATGTAAGAGAGTTTATATGGCTTACAGTTCCAGAGGGAGAGCCAATAATGGTGGGAAAGGCATGGTAGGAGGCAGCTGGAGCAGGGAGCTGAGAGATTACATCTTCAAACACACTCATGAAACGGAGTGAACTGTGAATGAGGCAGGGCTGAAAGCCTGCCTTCAGTGGTGTACTTCCTCCAGCAAGGCTCTACCTTCTAGGGGCTTCACACCCTTCCTAAACAGTACATTGTGCTGGTTTGAATGTGATGTTCCCCATAGCAATGCATTTACTACTTGTTCCTCAGTGAGGAGCCCTTTGGGGGGGGTGGCTGGGATGCGTGGCTTCGCTGGAGTAGCGTGTGGCTGTATATTGGCAGACGGGGGTTTAAAGACATGAACCATTCTGTCCTCTTGACTCCTTCTGTGCTTCAGCTCTCAGCTGTTTCCATCACCATGCCTGGTGCTTGCTGCCGCAACTCTCCACCGTGATGGACTCTTAGCCATCTGAGCTGTAAGTCTCGCCTTGGCTATAGTGATTTATAACAGCAATAGAAAAATAACTAAGACAGCTACCAGCAGGACTAAGGAGCCTCTGGGCAACAGTTCTCATTCAAATGGTTACAGTGACTTTAACACTGAAATCAAGGTCCAACATCTACAACCGTCCAATGCAGCCTCAATCTCTGGGCAGCTAGGATGAGGGTCTGATAGCCCACACCCACAGTGTCACACCTACTCCAACAGTGCCATTCCCTTGGCCAAGCATATACAAACCATCACAGTATCATGGCTCATTTTCTGTCCAGCTGGGCTATTAATTACTGAGAGTTACCACTTCCTTTAGAGAGGAAGTCTGCTGAAATGGAGTAGTGAAATAACATCCAAATGTTGTAATAGTCAGGATAGGTTTTGTAGCACTGGGAATTGGATCCAGGGTCTTGTGTGTTTTAGGCAAGTATTCCACCACTGAGCTACATCCCTAGTCCTAAATATTTTTTTTTTAAATCAAGGAGAAAACAAAACAAAAACAAAACCACCTGTATTCCACAACCTGAAACTGGATGGGGTAGCTCCTGCCTGTATTCCTAGCACTCAGGAAGTGGACCCAGGAGGGTTCAGGATTCAAGGGCATCTACAATTATGTGCCATCTTGGCAGCCAGTGCTCGGGACATAAGATCCTTTTCCAAAAGAAAAACAAGAGACTGGAGAGAAGGCTCAGTGGTTAAAAGCACTTGCTGTTCTTGCAGAGGACACAGGTTTGGTAACTCCAGTTCTAGAGGAACTAATGTCCTCTTCTGACCTCTGTGGGTACCAGACATACATAGGGTACACATACACACATGCAGACTCACACATACAAACGTGCAGACTCACACATACACACGTGCAGACTCACACATACACACGTACAGACTCACACATACACATGTGCAGACTCACACATACACACGTGCAGACTCACACATACACACATGCAGACTGACACATATGCATAAAGTTAAATAAATACAACTTGTTACAAAAGACAAACAAAAACAGACTCTCAAAAATATATCCTAAAAATGTTTCTGGGAGTATTTAAAATATTTGAAGCAAAAGTCTTAGCGGGGAGGAGACTCAAATTGAGATGCTTTAGAATTGCAAAATACAGTATCTGAGGTAGCTGGAGAGACCTCAGCACTTGAGTTCTTGCTGCTCTTACAGAGGACCTGAGTTCATTTCTCAGCACCCACTTAAGAGGCACACAACCACCTGTGATTCCAGCTACCTACTCCAAGGAATCTACTAGCCTCTTTTCTGTACCCAACACCCATGCACACAAGCACGTGCTCCCACTTTAAAAATCATTCATTTTAAAAAATACAGTAACAAAACACAGAAGAGATGGCTTGCAGAGACCTAAGATTTGGTTTCCAGCACTCACAGGACAGCTCACAAACAACTCATAACTCTAGTTCCAGGGGATCAGATGCTTTTTTCTGGTTTCTAGAGGCATCAGCACACATATTGTGCAGAGATATACATGTAGGCAAATGTTTATATGCATAAAACATTTTTAAAAACGGTCACTGAGTTAACTCGGCTGTAAGATCTATGACTCACAGCTTATGTAGCACTTCTATGAACTGCACCAATACTACAGGATGAATGTGGCAAAAACAAAAGTCTGAACCCACTCATGTTTCTTGGAATCCACCATCTGCCTTCTTCCCTCCAACTTTCAGAATTTCCTAATTTTATATAAGACCTTTAGGGCATCTGGCTGTACCAGTGGCAGAAACAGAAATGTGTCTGCTCCATGGCTGGCTGGCTGTGCACCATTTCTCCCGTGCAATACCTACAACATATCCGACTCTCCACATATTTGCTGAATGAGTGAATAGATGATTTACTCTGGCTGCTGAAATGATATGAATTCAATAAAGTGCTCAGTAAGTAAAGAAGTCATATAATTGCTGATAAGAATGACTGAATTTTTATATATTTTTTCCTAATCAATAAAGTAGCAGGATAGTTATTAAATAATCAAAATTATTAGTAGGCACAATATTTCAAAGATAGAGTAAAGTAAGAGCATTCCACAGATGAGATGGATGTAAGTTCTCCTACCACTGCTAAACAGTGTTTATAGTTAAAGCAGGGTTTTTCCAAATGTGGGTCTTGTTACAACTGTGGCTGTCAATAGTTGCTTCCTGTGTAGCCTAGGCTACCCTAAAACTCACACAACTCTCCTGAATGTGAGATAATGTGTTTAAGCTACCACATAAAGGAGTTTTTATGTGGGAAAAAAATGCAAACCAGTATTTTTAAAGATACACATGCTTTGTAGATTAGCCAATTACCATAATTATGAGAAACTAGAAACTTAAAAAAGATTTATTTTACTATATTTATACAGAATATGTATACACTGCAGAGACACACTAGGATTCTAGCAGAAGGCATACGATCTCCCCAAAACCGAGTTACAAACAGGCTGTGGTGGGCCTCCATGTGGGGTCCAGTTCTCTGCAAGAGCAACACGTGTTCATAATCACTGAGAGTCAATCTATGGCGGGGTCTTCATGTGGATATGGAAAGTTTGATTCTGAGGTACCATGTGTGCCACACTTCCGTTCCATCATTATCCTGAGGTAAAGGCAATGGCACGGAGCCTGGCCGCCGGAGCCTATTGCTTTCTAATCAGTAACAGTAGCAGCAACTGTTGTTTAAAGAGCACAAGGAGCAGGAGTGGAGCTCGGCACTAGGCACCTGCATAACATCCATGCAAACAAGGCCCACAGATTTAGTCATGGAGGTCGGTCCCATCATGTTGTCTTAACCAACGAATGAACAAGGGAGCAATGGATCAATCTGCTCACATAACTGTTCAGCAGGTTCTTTGTCCCGTTTCTACCACATTAGGTGAATAGGTGAATCACATCACTTCTCCCAAATAAACCCAACTTTCCTTTTACCAAAGGAGAAAGACAAGACTTTTTTCTCAACAGTTCTCGTATCCTGAGACTTCAAACCCCATCCTTCCCCTAGCAGCTTTTTTTTCAGATACACAAAAAAATGATAGTGTGGATAAAGAGTTCCCCTGCTATCAAAGGAAACATGAAGGTTCCCCATGATGCTCTTACCAGGTAAGCTAGGGAGCCAACTAAATTATTCAAATAAAATGGAATGATGTGAAAGTTATATATAAAACACAGAGCATTCATAAATATGTATTGTTTGTACAATATATATATTAATACAATATTAATTAATATATACATACATACACACATGCACACTCATGTGCACACAAAAACATGCAAGGAGACCTTACCAATCATTCTGAGGAACATTTGGGAGAGATACCAAAAACTAGAAAAAACTAGTAAAACCTAGGGGTTTTGGAGGGGTTGTAGTATAAAAACTTTCTTGTAAGGGTTAAAAGCTGGGAAGAGATTCAACCACAGGGTAGCAAATAATTATTCTCAGGGTAAAGAGACAACTTGTCAGTCAGGAGCCTGTGGCCTCCAGAGTTAATAGAGTTAACATATGACCTCTGAGAGGTAAAACTGGAGCAAATGAAAATGTTCTTTTCAGTGCTGGGAACAAATCCAAGATAAGCAAGCAACTTCTGCCTCCCAAGGCTAGAGGCCGTGTTATAGAGCACACACTTTTCTCTCTGTTTTGAGATGGAACCCATATTGACCAGGCTAGTCTTACAATACTGAGTTCCAATGAGCCTCATGCCTCAGCCTCCTGGGTGCTGGGGTCTCAATTATGCACCACTGTGTCCCCTTTCCAGTGACTGCTACACTATAAAATAACCGCACGCCTTTAATCCCAGCACTTGGGAGGCAGAGGCAGGCAGATTTCTGAGTTCGAGGCTAGCCTGGTCTACAGAGTGAGTTCCAGGACAGCCAGGGATACACAGAGAAACCCGGTCTCGAAAAACCAAAAATAAAATAAAATAAATAAAATAAAATAACTTTAAAAAGAAGCCTCACAATGACAGACATGCTGAGTTACTATCATCTGCGGGCATCTCTCCAAATATGACTTGTATTGAGAACACAATGCTTTTTTTTCATAATAGAAAGGTGGCATCTGAATCATGGTTCTAGGCTAAAAGCTGATCCTTAAATGAGATCTCACCTTTGAGGTAGAATGCTTTCTGGAAATCCTCACTGTCCACATTACCACTGGAGCTGTTTATGGGGCACTGTCCAAATCACACAAGATTTACTATGGATAGATGATACCACAATACTGAGGTGTTTGGACCTGGGTCTGGGCTTTCCCATTAAGACTAAAAGGAATTAAAAACGACTATAGACAATTACTCAGGGTCCTAAACACTACTGTTATTCATGTCCATTTGAAATAAGCATCGTGTGTCGGAGCTTAAAAGTATATGCTCTGGAACTTAGCTGCGTGTGTTCAACCTGACCCTCCCGTGGACCGTGTGGCCTTGAGTAGGTAGAATTCAGTCTCAGCCCATGTGTAACCTTACTTCTTACCACTCCTTTAGAGACTTGCCTCTGCCAACCACTCCATGCACTTTGTTTACCATAAAATGTCTTAATATGAATTAATTTTAAAAAAAGAGAAATCAGGAAACCAGAGCAGTTACTTCCACTAGACTGATGAATTACTGCCTGCGTTACTTACACCTTAGATCTCCGTCGTTCCTCTTCCGTTCCTCTCTGCTTCCCGCTGCGCATTTTAAAATCTGCACGAAGATGCAAAGGGAATCAGGCACCATGGCTCCTATCTGACCCTAGCCCTTAGAAGGCTGGGGTAGGAGGGCTGTCAAAAATCTGAGAACACCCTGCGCCACATAATTAATAGGTTTCTCCTCCGATGCAATCTGCTAGTTCAAGCCAAATCAGGAGTATACAGGCAGGTTCATTGAGTGTCAGCTCTCTCGCTGTTCACTGACCTCAAAGAAAGTCAATGGAGTCGCCGCCTAAAGCAAGGGGGTTTTATAGGTCTTGGGCGCTGGGTGATGACGTTGGCTAGGCATGTGCTGGGAGTATGATTTAAAAAAACAAAAACAACAACAAAACCTGATCCCCTGGGGGGGGGGGCACTCTTGGGTGGGTTGCTGCAGAGACGTGACATGGTTGCCTGGAGTTTTTTCTCCTTGCAGGCGGGGTTGGGGCAAGAAAAAGCAGATGGGATTTATCAGCTTGTGCGGGGATGACAGTGGTTCCGACCAAACAATAGCTACAAAAAGATGTACTGGCCAATGTGAGGCATTTGCTGATCACTGTATGCCAGCACCCCAAGCACACACCTCCAGCCGGTCTTGTCATGTCCTCCACTTGGTCCTGACTCTGGGTTGCCAATCTGGCTTTACCTAGCTACATTCCACAGTGTTGTCTTTGTCTTCCACAAGCCTTGTCCGAACAAGGCTTGATCTCTTTTGATACATATGTGGAAATTTCATGTCCCTCCTTTTGGGGGTACTGTGTATTTTTAAGCACAAGAAGTAGAACAAAGCTCCCACTGTTAAGATACTAAGTATATCTCTCGGTGTAACATATTCTATTGTTCTGGTCTTTGCTCAAGGTCTGTTTACACAAAATATTTAGGAGTTAAATTGAATAGTGTGCAGAAAAGAAACTGGAGGAACATTTGTGTAGTGACAGCATATAGTAAGCAAAGCAAGAAACGGTGAAGACTTGGGAGTGGAAAAGCAGTTCTAAGAGACACATTCCTCAAGCAAGGCAGCTCTGCTAATTTCTGTTCACTAGCACATCTGTGCATTCTGAGTAGACCGTCCTGCCAGCAGGAACCTGCTAAGGAGGATATTCTCATAAGAGTTTCCATGAGATTAGCAGGAGGCAGGGTGAGCTCAAGTAGAGAATAGGCTCCACATATACAGCTCTCTGGCTTCATCTGGGACCCCGAGTGCTGGTTAAAAGCAGGTTTTGCTAAGCCCAGCTGTTTTCCTCGTGCAGCCCTGATGTTCATGCTAGGGAAGGCCTGGAACAGTAAACAGTCTCAGCTTCTAGTACTGGAGTGGAGCCTTAGGCGCACTTAGTCCTCCAACACTGAGCTATTTTCAACCTTTTCAAACTTTTTTTTTTCTTGAGACAAGTTCTAAGTCACCCAGGTTGGCCTTAAACGTTCTGCCTTTCTGAATCAACCTCGTCAGTAGCTCCCACCAGGTCCAGCTGAGTTATTTCTCCACAGCTCACATGCTTTGAGATGCTTGAGAACAATGTTTTTCAAATCAAGAAAGGCTGATGAGATGTCTCAACTGGTAAAGATCCTTGCCGCCACGCCTGTAGCCTGAGCTTGATCCCAAGGCAAAGTACGAACTCTCTCAAGTTGTCCTGATTCCCACACATATGCCATAGCATGCATCACCCAGACACACAGGATAAATACATCTTTAAAAATGTCACACTAGCTCCAACACCAAGAGCCGATGTGACACGCAAGAAGCATAAATCATAAAACTAAAGCCACTATCGTTTCTATGGGAGAATGTATTCCCACAAGTAGGAACTCAATTCCCGACCTAGTGGTGCTATTCTTAGAGGTACTGCAGAGGAGGGAGTTATTTTAATCAGGGGAGAGACCTAATAAAGAGTGGGATAACTCTCTCCTTTCCAATTTGCCTTGTGTATTACCTGAAATCCACTGACTAGCTGGACAGAGGGTAAGAGTGGACTACAGTTATGCTGAGGTAAACTCACACAATGAGTTAGTGTGGCAAGGTAAGAAAGAGGAAAATAATGAGCTATCTTAATAGTGATTAAAAATGATCCAGGAGCCACATTTCATGTGGCCCCACTACTCACTAATAAAATCAGCATAGCTCTCAACCGAAGCAGTTGTTCTGACTCAACAAGACAAGGGTAGTGAGTGGCAGCCTCTTACTGGAGAGCAGCAACATCTTTTACACACTCAGTAAAGTGTGTGAACCAAAAGGCTACACCAATGGTCAAGAATACAGACCCTAGTATTAACAGAACTAGGGCACAAAGACCTTAAGGTGTGTGAGATATTTTTGTTTTGATAATTTATTTTTATGTTCATTGACGTCTTTGTGAGGGTAGCGCTGGAACTGGAGTTATGGACAGGTCTGAAATGCCATGTGGGTGCTGGGCAATGAACTCATGTCCCCTGCATGAGCAGCCAGTGCTCTTAACTACTACTGAGCCATCTCTCCAGTCCTTTCCCCAACCATAAAATACTTAGACTTGAAATAATGAAAAGACCAAACCAAAATTCTAGTTTTCGGCCCTAATGGTGTTCACCTGGTGGAGCTGGGGACAAATGTTCTGGGAATCTCTAGTGGTTCCTGTTCATCAAGAGTCACAATAACACCTCAGACATACTGAGCATTTTGAGTGGGACAGGAACACTTATTCAGAGACAGCTTCTTACTGTTATCAAGGCTGGCAAGACATCCTATCTCAGCCTTCTGAGAGACTGGGACTACAATACTTCCATGGCCAGGTAAACCTTCAAAGCTTTGAGATCGAACCCAGGGCCTCATTCAGTGCACACATTTTAAATACATGACATCACAGGCGATGTTGATATTTGCCCATGCTGGGGTGTCATGTATGTGACAAACTGAATTAGAAGCCAGATACAAGAACTTGGTTTCTGGTCTTTCTCCCTGTGGTATAACAGCTGCCATCTGCTCTTTTTGTGTATAAGTGGTTTGCCTGCATGCATGTGTGTGTACCACTTGTGTACCTCATGCCTACAGGTCAGAAGGCATCAGATGCCCTGGAACCAGAGCTATGGATGGTTTTGAACCATTACCATGTGGGTGATAGGAACCAAACCTGAGTTATCTACAAGATCAACAAGTGCTCTGAACTGCTGAGCCATCTCTCCAGCCCCCTATATCCTGCTTTCTTTTTCTTTAGGTTTCATGTAGCTCAGGCTGGCCTTGAACTCCCAATCCTCCTGCTTCAGCATCTTGAGATATGCCATGATTAAAAAAAAAAGTATGTATGACCATATTATTTCTACATCTGTACTTAGAGGTATTTTAGAGACAAATGAGAAGTGCTCTGTCAACGCATTACAAGCATTGGCTAGCATTCATAGACCATCCTCTTACCCTGTCCTCAAGCCTTTTCCATCAAATGTCTATCAGCTAAGCACTGGGGGGGGGGGGGGGGGAGGAAACACTTAAAAAACAGCCAGTAGGCTGGCTTCCAAACTACCTGCACTCTTGCGTCTGCTCACCGGTTTCACCAAATGTTTCCTCCCTTTTCTCTTCCAGATCTATCCCTTAATAAAAATAATTTCAGAAATATTTGCTGATCAGGTGTACAAGGAGTCTGTTCTTCACAATTTATGATATTTTCTACTACTTTAATTCTAAAACACGCTGAGCATCAGTTCCACTGTCCTTCTCTCGTTAACTGTGGTAGACTTCACATCTTGGGCTAAGCTGTAAATGTTTTAAGGAATCTGGAGTTAGATTTCCTTCCTTCCCAGCCCCATAAAAAGGACAGTACACAGAGGGAGCTCATCAAATATTTATGGTTTACAGCAGCAAAGGCTGAAGTGTTGCCACAAAGCATTACATACACAGTATTTCTCATCAGTCTACACTGTGAGATGGCTTCTCTGTAGTCATCACAGAGAGTTCTTGCTCTTTTTGTGACTAGTCTGATGATAAGAGTTGAGTTCTGTGTGAACAATTTCCCACACCCATTACCCTTTTAGGGAGCACCTTATTATGAATTCTCTGAAGCTTACTAAGCTGACTCCTATCTGAAGGTCTTGCCACAGTCATCACATTTGCGGGGCCTTCCCACAGTGTGGATTCCCTAATGTTCCGTGAGTTCTGACATCTGAATAAAGGCCTTCCCCCCCTCGGCACATTTATACGGTTTCTCTCCAATATGAATTTGCTCATGTTCTGTAAGACTTCTTTTTTGAACAAATGCTTTTCCACATACATTGCACTTGTAGGGTTTCTCCCTGGTGTGGTTCCTCTGCTGCTGAGTAGGACCGCTTTGAGTGAAGGGTTTCTCCTTGTGATGGGTTTCCTGATGGGAAGCAAGAGATGAGTTATAAACAAAAGCTCTCCCACAATCATTGCATTCGTAGGGTTTTGCACCAGTGTGAACTCCTTGGTGCTGAGAAAGTGTGGACCGGCGATTAAAACTTTTATTACACTGAAGACACTGATAAGGTCTGTTTCTTCTGTGGCTCTTGAGATGGTGAAAGAGGCCTGCTTTCTGGCAAAAGGCTTTGCCACATTCATTACAGTGGTAGTGCTTTTCTCCCGAGTGAAGTCTCTGATGTTGGTTAAGAGCTGACCACTGGCCAAAAGCCCTGCCACATTCATTACATTTATATGGTTTCTCTCCAGTGTGTACCACCTTGTGTCGAATAAGAACAGTCCTCCATCGGAAAGTTTTCCCACATTCTTCACATTTGTAGGGCCTGTCTCCAGTGTGGACTCTCTTGTGCTCTATTAGGCGAGAGTGCTGACTAAAACTCTTTCCGCACTCATCACATCCATGCACTTTTCGCCCTGCATAGATGTTCTGGTGTTTAGCGTGGTTTGAGTTCTCGGCAGATTTTACCCCGTTTTCATTGCGCAGAGACTGGCTGTCTTCATGGGAAACACCAGAAGACTCTTCTCCAAGAACATGAGTTTTTTCATACTCAAGTGCATCCTTTGCTAATCTGCTAGAGGGATTCTGTTCTGCTTCCATTCCTTCCCAGAGGCCTTGCTTCAGAGTTACATTCCTGGACTCATTTCCAGTCTCAATACCTGAAACTACAAGAAGCAGCCTGCATGTTACCTACTCCCCAGGTAGTAAATGGTAGCTTGTGATATTAGTAACATAAAAGTATTCAAATGAAAGTTACATAAGATCTCAGAGTTTCTTACTACAAACTACAAAACTACATTAGGATACAAAATGAATCAAATATATAACACACCCCAAAAATAGAGATAATAAAGCAAGAGAAAACTGGGCAAAGGGAAATGATATGATTTCCCATAAAGAAGATACACAGTGCTTATCACAAGAGAGATACTACTCCATTATCAGAAAAAAATGAGTTAAATAGCACATATAATTTTTAAAATTTTTAGTATGTTTTTTGTGTTTGAGTATGCACAAGCCATGGCACATGTTTGGAAATCAGAGGACAACTTTTGGAAGTTGGTTTTCTCCTACTGTGGTTTCTGGGGATAAATTCAGGTTGTCAGTTTTGCATAGCATGTACTTTAACATGTTGGGTCATCTTGCCAGCATAAGGTATAACTTTTCACTCACTGTACTTACCTAATTATTTTGGTATTACACTATACTCATAAAATGGGTATCTCAACTTGCTGGTGTGAATTTATCCAAATTGTTAATGGAAAGCAATTTCACAATAACTACTAACATTATACAGTACATACCGGTTGGCAAGTGCAGGTAAGAGTCTATGCTATGTTATTTATTGCAGCACAGTTTGTTTTAAGAAAACACCATTTCAACAAACCCACACAAACATAATTCCAACTCTAACAACAAAAATAACAGGAAGGAGCTGGGCGGTGGTGGCACACACCTGTAATCCCAGCACTCTGGGAGGCAGAGGCAGGCGGATTTCTGAGTTCGAGGCCAGCCTGGTCTACAGAGTGAATTCCAGGACAGCCAGGGCTACACAGAGAAACCCTGTCTCAGAGGGGGGAAAAAAACCAAAAAAATAAAATAAAATAAAAAACAGGAAGTAACAATCACTTTTCATTAATATCTCTTTATAAAAATTAATATTACCAACTATCCTAATGGGTTGAAATTCAAAAATATAAGGAATTAGAAATTTGTTGGCTCTTACCCAGTGGTCTCTCTAATTTGGTAATTGGAGAAATATGTCCAATATTGTACAATCCATATATACTTTCTGTTTGTTTGTATGTGACAGTGTCTTGCTGTATACCACATAATGGTCTTGAAATCATGCTTCTCCTATCTCAGCCTCTCTATAAGTGGGACTGTTTATTTGAGGTTTTTACACTATACTATGGTTTTCAGAACAGCTTACATATTTCAAGATTATTTATACAGCCAAAAGAAACATACACAATTAATTTGGGAGGTGGCCTGTAAGAGAACAACAAAGAGTAAGACTGAATGTTTTGCTTGATATTTATAATTATTGTATCAATTTTGAAGATGACCTTATAAGTTACTCTTTTTCTGAGATGAATGCTTTTCAAAATCATCATAGCCAATGAACCAGAATCTTACCCTCACCTAATGTATGTGCCACCCTCCAAGCAGAACCATTGTTCATTGAAACAGTTGATGAATGACTTCATGGATAGACCATCTTAATACACACACCATTTCTTAAATGAATGTAACCTGTTCCCTGTGGGCTGAGAATGATGACAATCACTCAAGTCAAATAGCTTTGACTATAGCAGGAAATCTGTATCCACATAATTAAGAAAGGAAGGAAGGAAGGAAGGAAGGAAGGAAGGAAGGAAGGAAGGAAGGAAGAAGGAAGGAAGGAAGGAAGGAAGGAAGGAAGGAAGGAAGGAAGGAAGGAAAGAAGGAAAGAAGGAAAGAAGGAAAGAAGGAAAGAAGGAAAGAAGGAAAGAAGGAAAGAAGGAAAGAAAGAAAGAAAGAAGGAAAGAAGGAAAGAAAGAAAGAAGGAAAGAAGGAAGAAAACACCAAAGACAAATGTCAGCAGTAGTAGCTGGGTAACCTGCTTTGTGCTTTGTCTAAACTTTTCTTTAAAGATTTATTTATGTATGTATATGAGTACACTGCTGCTCTTTTCAGACACACCAGAAGAGAATATCAGATCCCACTACAGATGGTTGTTGTGAGTTGCTGGGAATTGAATTAAGGACCTTTGGAAGAACAGTCAGTGCTCTTAACCATTGAGCCATCTCTCCAGCCCCTTGTCTATACTTTTTAATGCAAAGCAGCTGTTAAGAAATAGAAGGCACAAAAGTCTACCATCTTAGTGTGAAGGAAAAGAAAATGTTTACTATAAAAAAATCTCTAGGGCACATAAAAAAAATTAAAAAGTGACAATTTACTTCAGTGTTGGCAGGGAGACTAGATGAATTAAATGGCACAGAAATTCTTCACTGGATAATTTTTATAAATCCTTCTTTTAAACCATAGGACAGTTTACCTATTAAAAAATTAAAAGCGAAAGTTAGCAGAAATGAGGAAGGCAGCGAGTCCCCATCTGTTCACCACCTTTTCCATTACCTCCATGTTCATTTTACTGTCCTTCAGTCAGGTAAATACTTCTTTTTCTCAGTCTACCAGGGAGCTGAAGATACCATGTAACAAAAACTTATTTACTAAAAGAACTAAGGATATAGTCCAAGAGGAAGACAGAAATACTGTTTTATAGCTCAAAGTCTACAAATAGCAGAAAGGTCAGAATAAGGGATTATAATTACCAGAAGAATGAAATTAAGTAAACCTAAACAAAATAAAGCCAGAATTTAGAAAACTAATTTTATAAGAAGAAAGGGGGGCTATAGATGCACCTTAGAGAGGCACAGTGCTTGTCTGGCATGCATGAGGCTCTGAGTTTAAAGGAAGAAGGGGGAGCAGATAACTAAAGGGGGACAAACCATGACACATGGATGTCAACACATGGGCATCTGCTTTCTGGGCAGCCCTCCCAACTGTAATGGGAAACAGTAGGAAGCACCAACAAGCCCTGGGGTCCTGTCAGCCCTGCTTCCCCGCCCTTCCCTTCCTTCTTTACCGTGCTCCTCTTGGGCTTCACAGGCTGCAAGTTCACACCCCGGCTTGGCCTTGACAAATTGAAGGGACACACTGGGTTTCTGCTCTGCTGCTAAAGGTCTCATCTCCTGCAACAGTATTTCCTGTTCTTCAGTTTGGACTGAGGCCTGAGAGAAATGAGAGAAGTGCTCTAAGAACAGCAAACAAGAGTACAGTGTTCAAGGTCACCTGCCAGCTCAAGCCTGCTCAAGCCTGCGTGACTATTTTCCACAGCAATCAGCCAGTCTCCACCTCACTCATTTTTCAAGGTCATTTGAAAATGTCACCCTCTCCAGGGAACCTTCTTTGCCCCAATACTGCTAAATTTTGTTGATTTTCTGTTATTTTTACATCTTTGCCTCATGCTCAAAGAATGGAGATGGGAAAGACGTAAAGGAAGAGCTGGAAAGAAAGCAGAGAGGAAACAGGAATTCTGGAGGAAGGGGCGAAAGAACAGCTCCGTAGTTAAGAACACTTGCTGCTCTTCAGAGGGCTGGGATGTAGGGTTCCCAGCACACACGCTGGGTGATTTGCAACTGTCTGTGTCTCTAGATAATAGGTACAGCTTCCTAAAACGATTTCCATTAATTTGACTTTTGACTTACAGGACTCCTCACCACCATGTAAAATTTACCCAATATAGCAACCCGAGTGACTATTTTAAAATTTACTTTATACTTCTCTTTTGCTCAAAGCTAGGCACTGACTTTCCATTTGCCAAAATCTAGTTTCTGTATAATGGTCTCTAAGTCCATATATAATTTCTTTAATTCTTTCATCTTCTCTACACATTCAGCTCTACCCTGGGCATACTGGCAGCTCGGTGTCTGTTGAATAGTGTGACCCTCATGCCCTTTCTCTATTGCTTTTGATATCAACATCTAACACCTTATGCGTTTGTGGAATCTTTTTTCCTCTATCTCTTCTCAGTAGACTAGAATCTACAGAGTAACTTGTATATGATGTTCACTGGTGGATCCCAAGGGCCTTTGTTGGTATGTGGCACAAAACTGGTATTCCATTAAAAACTTGCAGAATGGCCACCTACAGCCTTTAACTCTGTCAAGGATGACATTATATGTTCTCTTACATGTAAGTATGAATTCATGACCTTGTTTTAAGCTTTTTGGCTCCTTTCCTCTCTCCCGTTTATTTTATACCTGGTTGACGGATTACACTTCTTTGATTTCACAGGTCCATTCTCGTCATACTGAGCCGTCCTAAGTTTAGCTCTTCTGACATGCTCTTGGTAAATTCATTTATTGATGTCTGAAGCTGGATTGTTTGTTGTAAGAAGTGTGCTCCTCAGTTATAACAATCAAAATTTCTCAAAAAACTACCAAATGCCCTCTTTGACCCTGAATTACCATTGGTTGAAAACCAGCCTTGTCACAGGTAAGACAAAAATAAAAAGGGTTATAAATGAGTCTTTCTTTTGCCTCTTTTATGTAACTTTTCTAGCTTATTTAGACTATAGAGAAAAGATTTAGAGCTTTTGTACTAGAAGAAAATTCAAAATGAGAGGTTTATGGTCAATGTCATAAACTCTGTATCTCAACTTTCTTACTCCAAGTTCACTTTTCCAACATGAATGGCTTTCTCTGCCTCAAGCATGTACTCCCCACGCTAACCCTGCCACCTAACTTTCCATTCTGCTCCCGTATCTCATTCATTCAGAACAGTGACCTCCACCTCCATCTTTTAACTGTTTAATTCAGAAATCAGGGCAGTGGATGTACGTCGTATGACTTTTCCTGGGGAGATGTGAGCAAACTTATTTTCACTCCAGACTGGGCACTGGCAAAGCAAATAAAGATCCCAGCTTGGCCAACCAAGAGTTCCTTGAGCTTGCTTACAGCACAGGTAAGGGGTTTCTTAAGGCACCAGGGTGACAAGTCCCACCCTAGCACTGGTGAAGAACTCATTAAATTCACACCACTGAAGTCTTGCTGTCCACCAACAGATGTGGAGAAAGAGGGATTAACAGCTGGTATCCTCGATCAATGTTTCTACTTGGGAATATTAGCAGCCCCATAACCGTGCACACAGCTATCACAGTACTGCGGATTAAATGCAGGGCCTTGAACATACTAAGCAAGTCCTCTAGCACTGAATCACATCCCCAACTCTTGTTTTTGAGACAGGGTCTTGCAATACAGCCCAGATGGTTCTCAGACTCAATCTGTGTGCTTCCATCGCCTGAGTGCTAGTGGACAGGCATGAGCTCCAGCCCAGCTCAAAACCTATTTCTTAATTTCTTGTTTTATATTACATATATCCTTTACAAGAGGCTGTTTTCCACCCCATTACCATCATCTACTGCCTTCTCTTTCTAGTATCTTCTCTCTGTAGTATACACCTTGTGTTTCTAAACTAAGCAGTATATTTATCAGACAGAACTTTGTAGCTTAGCACAGGCAATCCCTCTGATGAAAAGGTATAAATAAGCCAGGACCAGACAGGAGTGGAGGTGCATACCTGTAATCTCAGGATTAAGGATGTGAGACAGGAAGATTACAAGGGCAAGGCTAGGATAGGTAATATACAAGTTCAACCCCAAATTCCTATGAAACTAAGGTGCCCTTTGGCGCCACCTAAATGTCCATATGCTTTGTAAAATAGTGGCATACTTCGCTTTGGCCTACAAATTCACAGCTGAGTTTAGGAAACAGAACCCATGGCTTTTTTTTCTTACCCGGTATCCTAGTTCATCAAGCTCTCTCTCTAAATCCTCCAGCACAGTCACTACCTCCTCCACACTCTCGGGGTTCTGCTCCTGCACCCAGGCCTGCAGCTCCCCTGGCAGGATGGTCAGGAACTGCTCCAGCACCAGCAGCTCCAGGATCTGCTCCTTGCTGTTCAAGTCTGGCCGCAGCCACTGACGACAAAGTTCCCGGAGTCGGCTCAAAGCCTCCCGGGGTCCAGATGTTTCCTGGTAGCAAAACTGTCTGAAGTATTTCCGGAAGACGTCTCTGTTATAAGTGTTCCTTTGCGGGTTCCTATCTTGTTTGGCGGTATACTTACACTCTTCCTCCATTTTTATTTCCAAAACTCCATCCTGGTTCTTACAGATCTTGGTATCACTAGTAGATGCCATCATAGCTATATAAAAGATTTATCAGTCTTTCAAATAATAACTCCTTGGTAAATTTCCTTACCGAGTGGACCTAAGGGATAAGTCATCATTACTAACACAAACTACAAAAAGCAAATACCACATATTCTAAGATTTAAGTGGGAGAGTTGAAAATCTGTCCTCTGGTTAATTTATTCTATTGACTTTCACAAAAATAGATAAAAATGAAAAAGTTGTCAAATGGTTTCAGGGCTTCAGGGAGTAAAGTTTGGTAAGAAACTTACCTCCACTTACTCCTAAAGTAAACCACAACTAACTGAAATAGAACAAAAACAACAACAAAAAAATTTTTTTTTAGAATGAGCAGATAGCGTTGGGGGAGGGCAAGCGCTGCCTACCATGTGAGTTCAATAACAGTACCACAAAAAAATAACGAAAAGGGTACAGGAGTAGAGTGCTCCTGCCTTGCTGCTTTCGAAATTTTCCTGCGTACCTGATACAAATCATAAATACACACACAGTATGGTCTCGCGAACTGGCTTTAGCCGGGACTTAATCATTCATAAAGGTTAGAGGTTGGAGAGGTTACTCTGCTGTTCTCCGCAGCAAGCCTGGGTCCCGGCCAGCTCTGCGCCCCAGGCGTAGCCCGAGGCGGCCGCACCGCAGCCGGAGTGGCCTCTCCCGGGGTTCCAACCATCTTTCTAGGACAGGGAGGCTAGGTAGCAGCAAGCACCCTCCCCCAGCCTGGAACGCGAGCTCGCTCACCGCGTCGCTCCTGCTCCTAGAGGGGAGTCCAACCCGCCCAGGAACCGGAAGCCAACGCGGACCGCTACAAAGGCCGGAAGCGGTGGAGCCTGGTCGCTCCCAGAGCCACTCTAGGGAGCCACGGAGTCCGACTCAGTGGTTTGTCCATGCACCAGCGAAGTAAATTGGGATTTTCTGTCTGTGCGTACTGAGCCAATCGGGAGGTAGAGCATTCCCTCCTTGTCGGGTTTCGCATTTGTGTTTCAGTATCTCTGAGACGAGTGATGCTTCAGAGAGGCATTCTCTCGGATCCGTTACAACTCAGCTCTGAAACCCAACCCGTGGGGTTTTGACGACCTTTTCAATAATTCTCAAGTGTCCTTATTTTATGCTGATAATATGATCATAAATTTGGAAAGCCAGAACAGCCCATGGGAAAAAATATATTAAAAGGATAATTTAGTAAACAGGATAACTACTAAAATCAGCCTTCATAAGTACGAGTATGAATGAAAAAAAGGTCACAGCTACAAAAGCAACACAAACATCAAGCTCAAGAGATGTGCCACATTTACTTAGGGTCAACTTTAAAATACTCTTTAAAAGTCAAATATGGTTGTACCAGCTTGCAATCCCACCAGCAATGAAGGACTGACTGTTCCTTGCAAGCTGGTACAGCCACTCTGGAAATCAGTTTGGCAGTTCCTCAGAAAATTGGACATAGTACTAGCTGAGGACTCAGCTATACCATTCCTGGCCATACACCCAGAAGATGCTCCAGCGTGTAATAAGGACACATGCTCCACTCTGTTCATAGCAGCCTTATTTATAATAGCCAGAAGCTGGAAAGAACCCAGATGTCCCTCAACAGAGGAATGGATCCAGAAAATGTGGTGCATTTACACAATAGAGAACTACTCTGCTATTAAAAACAATGACTTCATGAAATTCACAGGAAAATGGATGGAACCTGAGAATATCATCCTGAGTGAGATGACTCAGTACAAAGGAACAAATACAGTATGTACTCACTGATAAGTGGATATTAGCCCAAAAGTTCAGAATACTCAAGATTCAATTTGCAGGCTATAGGAAGCCTAAGAAGAAGGAAGACCAAAATGTGGATGCTTTAGTGCTTTTTAGAAGGGTAAACAAAATACCCATAGGAGGAACTATGGAGACAAAGTGTAGAGCAGAGACTGAAGGAAAGGCCATCCAGAGAATGCCCCACCTGGGGATCCATCCCATATACGGACACCAAACCCAGGCGCTATTATGGATGCGGGGAAGTACTTGCTGATGGAAGCCTGCTATGGCTGTCTCCTGATAGACTCTGCCAGAGCCTGACAAATACAGAGGCGGATGCTTGCAGCCAACCATTGGACTGAGTGCAGGGGTTCCCCAATAGAGGAGTTGGAGAAGGGACTGAAGGAGCTGAGGGACTTTGCAGCCCCATGGAGGGAGCAACAATGTCAACAGGCCAGCTCCCGGGAACTGGATCACCAACCATAGAATACACATGAAGTGCCCCATGGCGCTCTTTAGGTTAGGGAAGTTTTCTTCCATAATTTTATTGAAGATATTTGCTGGCCCTTTAAGTTGTAAATCTTCACTCTCATCTATGCCTATAATCCTTAGGTTTGGTCTTCTCATTGTGTCCTGGATTTCCTGGATATTTTGGGTTACAAGCTTTTTGCATTTTGCATTTTCTTTAACTGTTGAGTCCATGGTTTTTATGGTATCTTCAGCATCTGAGATTCTTTCTTCTATCTCTTGTATTCTGTTGTTGATATTTGCATCTCTGTCCCCTGATTTCTTCCCAAGGCTTTCTATCTCCAAAGTTGTCTCCCTTTGAGTTTTCTTAGTTGTTTCTACTTCTGATTTTAGATCCTGGATGGTTTTGCTTAGCTCCTTCACTTGCTTGTTTGTGCTTTCCTGTAATTCTTTAAGAGATTTTTGTGTTTCCTCTTTCATGACCTCAGCCTGTTGACCAAAGTTCTCCTGTATTTCTTTAAGTGTTTTTTGTGTTTCCTCATTATTGGCTTTTGTATTCTCCTGGATTTCTTTCAATGATTTTTGTGTTTCCCTTGCAAGGGCTTCTAACTTTTGATCCATTTTCTCCTGAATTTCTTTAAGTATGTCCTTCATGTGTTCCTGTACCAGCATCATGACCAGTGATTTTAAATCCAAATCTTGTTTTACTGGTGTGATGGGGTATCCAGGACATGCTGGTAAAGGAGAATTGGGTTCAGATGTTGCCATATTGCCTTGATTTCTGTTAGTGACGTTCCTGCGTTTGCCTTTTGCCATCTAGTTCTCACTGGTGGTAGTTGGTCTTGTCAATGCTGAATTCACCAGTGCAAGCTGCTCCTTCCCAGGTGGCCTCTGGTGCACAGCTTACCTCCTGCACTGCCTGAAGACAGGGTGTTGTTGTCCAGGCTGTTCAGACCCTGAAGCAGACACCTGAAGGCTCACTCTGGGGCCTGCTGGATTCACTGGAGCACACTGACTTCTCCCTGCTGGCTGCCCAGAAGCCCCTCTTGCCTCTTGCAGGACCTGGAAATGTGGTGTTGCCGCCCAGGCTGATCTGGATCCTGAAGCGGAGAGGTCTGAGGGCTACCGCCAGAGGCCTCAGGACTGAAGCCCAAGCTCCGCACCACAGGCGGGCACGGGTTTTAAGACCCTCATCCTAACTGCCTGGAAGCCAGTATTCTGCTAGCAGCCTTCAGATGAAGATGTAGAATTCTCAGCTCCTCCTGTACCTTGTCTGATGGAGGCTGCCTTGTTCCTGTCTTGATGATAATGGACTGACTGTCTGAACCTGTAAGCCAGACCGAATTAAATGTTGTCCCTGTAAGAGTTGCCTTGGTCACGGTGTTTGTTCATGGCAGTAAAACCCTAACTAAGACAGGAGAGAAGCTTACCAGTTCTCCAGTGTTGAGATGGAGAGGTCTAGCAATCAGATGGCTGGAAAGTCCATGTGGCAGCAGGAAATGTCAACCTGCAAGTTTGTAAACCCAAGTATACTGAAAAACAGAGGAGTGGTTATATGGGAAGGGTTTGGGAGGAGAGGAGAGAGACTGCAATCAGGATGTAAAAATAAACAAAATTAAAATAAAAGAAATTGACACATGAAAATAATAGGACTATTATATTTAAAATAATCAAGAGCATTGGCTTAATGGAGTGAAAGTAACAGATGAAGGAATCATGTCTTTTAAGCAGTCAAATAGACATTTTAAAAGTTAGGCTAACTCTATGTTTCCCCTATACTTATACGTAGTTTTAGTCTGTGAATTTTTTTTCACTTATCTTTGGAGCATTTAAACAAATCTACTACTGTTAAATTTTAGGGGTTTAATTCAGTTTGATCTTATAATCTCATGTGGAGTGGCTAACTATAGCACCAGGAAAAACTGCTCTTTAATATTTAAAGTATCATAGCTTTTATATATGACTAACTGTCTTGATCTATTTTGTCATGCTAGTGTAATACCAGATTCAAATAAAAAAAATGTAAAGTCTTGTTATATAAGAAATTAGCAATATAATACTTTTTTTCAATTTTATTTTAATGAGATTGTCTTTCTTATGTATTGTGCTGGCTTGTTTTATGTCAACTTGGCACAAACTATATTGAAGGGGAGAAATCCTGGATTGAGAAAATACTTCTGGGGCCCTGGAGAGATTATTCAGCAGTTAAGATCACTGACTGCTCTTCCAACGGTCCTGAATTCAAATCCCAGCAACCACATGGTGGCTCACAACCATCCATAATGAGATCTGATGCCCTCTTCTGGTGTGTCTGAAGACAGCTCCAGTGTACTTATATATAATAATGAATAAATCTTTTAAAAAATAAATAAAATAAAAAGAGAGAGAAAATTCTTCTGTCTTGGTTAGGGTTTCTATTGCTGTGAACAGATACCATGACTAAGGCAACTCTTATAAAGGCCAACATTTAATTAGGACTGGCTCATAGGCTCAGAGGTTTAGTCCATCAGCTTCTTGGCAGGAAGCACTGCAGCGTCTAGGCAGACGTGGTACTGAAGGAACTGAGAGTTCTACACCTTCATCCACGGGAAGCTAAGAGAAGACTGTCTTTAGGAAGCTAGGCGGAGAGTCTCAAATCCCACTCACATAGTGACACACTTCCCAAATGAGGCTACACCTACTCCAAACAAGGCCACAACTTCTAATAGTGCCACTCCCTGGGCCAAGCATATTCAAACCACCATATTCCACTCCTTACCCCCATAGGCTTGTTCAAACGCATGAGTCTATGGGGACCATACCTAGACATAGGATAATGCAAAATACATTTAGTCCAACTTCAAAAATCTCATAGTCTATAGCAGTCTCTACAATGCTAAAAGTCCAAAGTTCAGTCTCTTCTGAGATTCACATAACCTCTAAATTGTAATCTTAAGCAATCAAAATAAAAAAGCAGATCACATGCCTCCAACATCATATAGGATATACAGTACCTTTCCAAAATGTCCTGGTAAGGAAATAATCAAAGCAAGATAGAAAACCATCTGGGCAAACTCCAGACTCCACATTCTCTGTGTCTAAGGTCGAAGAACTCTTCAGCTCTCCAAGTCCTTTCATCCTTGTTGACGGCTGTTGGCAGATTTGGTATTCAGCAGCAAGAAACTTTGTTCTCTTAGGCTGGTTTCACTCTGTTGGCTGCTTTACTCAGGAGGTAACCCATGGCTTTGGCATCTTGAACATTGGGGCCTCCAGGGACTGGAGTACTGCTGTGATAGTCCTGGCCATGCTTTTGTTTAGAGGGATGTGGATTTGGGAAGTGGTGGAATGCTTTAAGTGGGGCTTGATGGGCCATCCTAGTAGGAATATGAAAGACATTGGTGTTAAGGGTGATTTGAACTATAGGAGCCTGGCTCAAGAGGTTTCAGAGGAAAGAATGTTAGTATGTAGCCTAAAGACTGTTTTGTGATACTTTGGTGAAGAATGTGACTTCTTTTTGCCCTTGTCTAAAAAGTCTGCCTAAAACTAAGGTAAAGAGATTCAGACTAATTGCATTGATAAAGGTCATCTATGAAATGCCCAGCACAGACTTTGTCCTCTGGTTTACTCTTAAGAAGAGCGTTTTGATCAAGTTTAGCAAGCTGAAAAAGAAAAAATATAAAATTTATGGTTCAAGTAATAAAGGGGATCCAGGAAGTGAAATAAAGGTAAGTCCTGCATTCAAGGAGATAAACAGATTTAGGGAGTGATGATCTCAGGGCAGGATCCCACCCAGTAAAGTTTATTGTTTGTGTTTGCAGTTGAACAAGGAATCGTTTTGACTTTTCATCTGGAATGAACGGTAACCCAGAAATGGAGGGCACACTTGTGATCCAGATCTTGAGGCTGGAAGACACAGGCTGTTGTGGATTTGGTCTAATGCTGCTTATGATTATTATGTTAATCTGGTCCCCAAAATTGCTCAAGAATCCACACATCAGCATGTAAGAAACTGAGAGAAACCTGCTCCCAGTTGGTTTAGGTTGGTAAATAAATTTGCCAGGCAAGGGACTGAGGAGGAGCAGGAAGAGCATGACCTCTATGCCGGGAAGGAGGAAACACCAGGCCTGAGAGGTGCAGAAGACAGAGAGATAATCATCATATAGGTGGCAGGGAACACAGCTGAAGGGGTTGCAGGTCTGGGTCTAAGGCAGCAAAGATGGAGCATAGAGTTTAGTAGGTAATAACTTGGTAATCTCAGAGGAGGGTACATTGGTCACGTGGAGGTTAGGAAGAGGCTCAGCCATTGAACTATTTAAGGCATAAATATATAGGCTGTGTGTGTGTGTGTGTGTGTGTGTGTGTGTGTTTCATTTGGGAACCCAGAACATTGGGGCAGGTAGCAAGGAATGTGCACCTACCACCAGTGGGATCAACTCTAGTAACCTTTATTGGGTTCAGCAACACAAGCTTTAGATCCCGGTCTTGAGGCATTGTGGCCATGAAAGGCTTAGCGCTGAGAGCTGGCCCCAGCAGGGGTTTTTCTTCTTTCTTATAAGTTCTTCTTGAGGCAGCAGAGGGGGAAGAGCACTGGCAGGGATAAGACTTGGTCTTACGAGATTCTGGGATAAGACTTTGTCTTACGAGATTGGGGGTAAGACTTTGTCTTATGAGATATTTAGGGTTTCCGTATAATAAAAGGTTTACTTATCTAAGTCTAAGTTACTATGCTACTGTAGCTAACCTGCCTTCTGTGTTCCTCTGAGACCAGAGACTGCAGTCTCAAGCACTTAGCACCTCATCCTAAAACAGCAGGAAATTAAGTAAAGGATTAGTTGCTAGAGCCTTTTCTCTATTGTCCAGATGCCTCTTGTTTGTGGGGTAGGGTGGAAGTTTAGAGCAATAAACTTCAATTGAACAAGGAGAAGAGAGTAACACTTTCAGAAAGAAAAACTTTTACATAAACGAATATGTATAATCGCACATGAGTTCATACGCAGCTTCAAGCATGCAGAGCTCTCATTTATACATTTCCATACAAATTCAGTTGGGCCCAGCTTGCATGCAATCTCACAATTACATACTTACACACACGTCCATATTTATTTATGCATAGGGAGCAAAAGACCAAGCACCAGTGCAGAAAGAACTCACTTATTCTGGATGAAAAATGAGCTCCAATCTTTATTGCATAAAGAAAGAAAAAGCTCCCACCGGTTTAATTCTAAATGAATTAAAACCATGTTTGTAAGAAAAAAAAGCTTTGTTCCTTTTAATAAGACTAAGCCTGCCTTGTCCTTACCATGGAACCTGCTCTGTCCCATGGTAAGGAAAAACCTACTTGTTCCTTCTGCTCTTTGCAGAGTCTTCTCTTTTCTCCCCCTTTCCCTCTGCGTTCTACACATTGCTCTCTTAGTTTTTTTTAATGTTACCTATAGTTTCTAAGTAATTCCATTCTGCATTCTCTTTCTCATCTTGTTCTCTTTTGACTAAAAACTTCTCCTCAGTTCAGTTCCTCTCTCAGCTCAGTTCTCACCTCTGTTTCTCTCACCTCAGCTCCTCAGTTCTGACTCTTCTCTTTGTCCTCAGCCCTTAAACATTAATACATGATCACATGGTACAAAGTTCACCACAAGTTCACACAAAAATTCAAATCATAAATTGAAATAGGAGTTTACAACAGAGAATGTTTACATGCATATCCATTAGGAGTGACTATCTAGCTAAACATCCATCACCTGTCCCAGATCTACAGGTTCACTGAAGGCTTAAAGCCATAACTAAGTTATAAGTGAAGTTTTGTATAGATAAACCCAGTCAATATTTTGTCTTCTGCTCTAGCACCTATAATAAATCATTAGTTCCCTTTTTATGACCTTTGGTTAATTGTTTTACAACCTCTTGGAATGTGCTCTGAGTAGCAGAAAGTCTTGTTATCATCTAAGAGCAATCAGCTGCTGACACTTGGGAGACTGGCAGAGTTCTCATTGCAGTTTTGACTATAGCCTAATAGCAGTCCCACTATAAAAGAGCTTAATAATCACAGATATAATTTTAGGAATTCTTGTAGGATCATCATTAAAATTCAAGTCATCTATTTGTCTACATAGCATCACTATAAGACAGTACATCTTCATGGATCTGCAGAGATGTGCTATCCCTTAATGATTATTATATATGCTTAATAATAACAACAGGAAAAGCATATTAATAGCAGGAGTCTTTCCTAAAATGAGTCCCTCACAGACTTACTTAATGAGGGCTCACCTGTTACAGATTATATAATAATAATATTAATATATAATATAATAATCTGAAGCAGGCCATTTCAGGATGATCACCTGATAGTAGATTAGCTTGTTTCATTATGGCTCCTGACAGCCTAGGTCCAGGTATGATGGTACATGCCTCTAATCCCAGGAGACAGAAGCAAACATTTCTCTGAGTTCAAGTCCAGACTGGTACAGAACAAGTGAGGTCCAGGAGAGGTGGAATGAGCCTTTAATCCCAACATTCAGGAGTCAGAGCCATGCAGATCTCTGAGTTCAAGGTCAGCCTACATCTTATGTTGTTCCAAAGGCATGCTGGAGAAAACTATCTTCAGACAGCTAGGAGTCTCAAAGCCTACCCCCAAAATGACACACATCCTCCAACCAGCCCACACCTGCTCCAACAATGTCGCATCTCCTATTGGTGCCACTCCCTGGCCCAAGCATATTCAAACCACTACAGCCTCCATAAGATCACGTCATCAGCAAGCCTGTGAAGGATTTCATTACTTAGTTATAAAAGGTTGAGGACCCAGCCCACTGTGGGTGGTATCACCCCTGGGCTAGTGGTTTTGTGTTCTATAAGGACCCAAACTGAGCAAGCCAGGAAGAGGAAGCCAGTTAGCAGCACCCCTCCATGACCTCTGCATCAGCTCCTGCCTTCAGGTTCTTGTTCTGTTTGAGTTCCTGTCCTGATTTTCTTCAATGATGGACTATGATGTGGAAGTGTAAGCCTAAAATCCCTTTCCTCCCTGAGTAGCTTTGACCATGGTGTCCCTTCACAGCAATATAACCCTTACTAAGATATGTACCAAATATTTATAACACTGATAGAAACAAGAAACCAGACATGTTAGGCAGTCAGAATTTTATAGTTCTTGTAATCAATAATCAAATATTAATCTTTATTTTAGTAATTAAAAATGGAAATGAAACTCTTTAAGGAATTACTGCAGTATTTTAAATTTCATTCTTATTAGTATTATTTGTGAAACCTTGCTAATTGTAGTGTAGGACACCTTGGATACTCATTTGATTAGGAAACATCAGTACTGAAGGTATAAAATACCATGAATGTTGTTATTAGAAATTGATGAAAAAATTAAAAATTAAAAAAAACCCACTCATCTCATCTGTAATCCCATCCTGTTGAAAGCAGAGACAGCAGGATCATGTGCCAGCTAGCCTGGCATATAGCAGTGAACAAGAACGAACCCTGCTTCAGACTAGGTGCTAGGCAAGGACCAACTAAGATTGTCTTCCGACCTCCATACACATACACTGTGGTACACATGAGCCCACACTCACAAACATACACATCTTCAGAAGCATGAATCTTTAAGAAGTATACATATCATCTGGAAAAATAAATTTTTAAATATGGTGAAATTTTCTGAGTCTTCAATAAAGAGTAAAATGCTCTCATAAAAAAAAAAGAAATTGATGTGTTTCATATAAATTTGAATAAAAAGAATTAACCAAAATCTATGGGTATCTCTAACTTGAGTAAATGGGATTAAAGATATTTTGTTTGTTTAACATCGGTGCATGTTATACCCCAAAATAGAGTTTATTTGAGAATATTTAAAGTAAGTTATTTGGTTTTGTTTTTTAGATTTGGTTTTTTCGAGACAGGGTTTCCCTGTGTAGCCCTGGCTGTCCTGGAACTCACTCTGTAGACCAGGCTGGCCTCAACTCAGAAATCCGCCTGCCTCTGCCTCCCAGAGTGCCGGGATTACCGGCGTGCACCACCACCCAGCTTTAAAGTAAGTTTTTAACAACCTAAAAACTAGATTTGGGGAGCTGGAGAGCTAGCTCATTGGTTAAGAGCACTCTTCGCTCTTCCAGAGGACCCCAAGTTTGATTTCCAGAATACATATGGCACTGAACAGCTGTCTATAATCCCAGTTTCAGAAGACTCCACGCCCTCTTAGGGCATCTGCTGTGGGCACTGCATGAATGTGATACACAGACATACATGCAGGCAAAACATCCATGTACATAAAATAAAAATAATTAAATCTTTTTAAAAATTTAACTAGATTTTTTAAAACTCAATTTATATTGAATAATGGCAAAACCTTTTTTCACAAAGACTGAAAATGCTTGAGTTTTATAAACATAAAAATTAGTTTCAAGTAATATAGGACTTTTGGAAAAATAGTCATAATAAAAAAATGAGTAAATTTCTCCTATTATCCTCATTTACAACTTCATTAAAACTAAAATTAACATTATTTTATAATGCTTAAGAATGTACCAAGTGAAATATTAAGTATCATAAAAAATTTAAATCTAACTATAAAAGAATTTAAGAGACATAAAAGTTTAGAGAAACATTCTCTTATTTGGGATTCTCAATTGTCAATAAGATTAAAGATGAATATCATCTAGCATCGCTGAAGCATACATGGTCATGTTCTCAGGTGACCTTGGTGTATGTCTGGTGTGAGACAATTGACCACCTCAAGTTGTGTAGTTTATGAGTGGATTATCAGTACCTGGATAGTCTTTTTCCTTCAGTCAAAGTGAAGTCTGTGATGTGATGGCCATTTTCCTATTTCCTACCCACTTTGATTGATGAATTCATTTAGTTATAATTATCCTTTGAGGAAGACTCTTAACTAATTATGAATTTTAAATTAGCATAGTTAAAAGTATTTTAAAGTATATGTTTTTCTTTAACAGTGATGGCTAATATCGTTCATATTTGTTTTCGTACAGGATGCCAAGTACTTATTTTATGAGGAGATCATGATGCTATCCACAATGTAAAAATCTTAACAGAAAGCCAGAGCTTTAACTAATTTTGATAATCTTAATTGGCCAAACCTTATGAACAGATTTAAATATTTGTTCATTGAAATTAGTTACACACTTAATATGTAATCTAGTAGCATGTCCCAAATAGGAATAATTCTCTAAACAGAATTTTTCTATGGCTAAGGCAATAATTGACTAACCCACAAACAAAAAGTTTCTCTAAACTTTTATGTCTCTAAAAAAGTTTCATCCAATGAAACAACATATAAAATATATAAATATAAAATCTAATCAACTGTTTCATTTAGTAAAAGATAAAACAAAGCTGTTGGCTTTTGTTGTAAGTCACCTCTCCTCACACACCTCATCCCCGGTAAACATTACCAAGAATAGGTCAACTATTAAGAAAACCATTATTGTTGGGCAGCGGTTGCATCCTCTTTTAGTCTCAGCAACTTAGGAGGCAGAGACAGGCAGATCTCTGAGTTCAAGGCCAGACTGGACTACAGAGTGAGTTTCAGGACAGCCAGGGCTACACGGAGAAACCCTGTTTCAAGAAAAACAAAACAAGACAACCCCCAAAAACAAACACACAGAGAGAGAGAGAGAGAGAGAGAGAGAGAGACAGAGACAGAGAGAGACAGAGAGACAAAGAGACAGAGACAGACAGAGCGACAGAGAGACAGAGAGACAGAGAGACAGAGAGACAAAGAGACAAAGAGACAGAGAGACAGAGACAGACAGAGACAGACAGAGACAGACAGAGACAAAGAGACAGAGAATCATTGTTGCGAGCAGAGAATCACACACATTGGCACACATGTAGACACATACACACACAAAGATAACTATGTCATGGACATTATAATTAGCTTGATTTTGTCATTTCACAATGTGTGCGCATATTGAAATATCACTCTATATACCTTTAATAGTGGGCCTGGTAGTGGTGGCGCATGCCTGTAATCCCAGCACTCTGGGAGGCAGAGGCAGGCAGATTTCTGAGTTCGAGGCCAGCCTGGTCTACAGAGTGAGTTCCAGGACAGCCAGGGCTACACAGAGGAACCCCGTCTCAAAACAAAACAAAACAAACCTTTAATAGCATTGTGTCTAGAGTTACTTAAAATAATGTATCATGTGGACATCACCTATCGTAGCAGATATTGTTCTGTTTTGATTCTTCATTTATTTTGTTGGAATTGTTACTACTGGGGGTGGGGATGGGGGATTGTGGAGCCAAGGCTGGCCTTGAACTCCTGATTTTCCTGTGACTACCTTAAGAGTTGGGATTCTATGTGTGAGCCACCAAACCTGGCTGATAGTGAAAATAAAAGACAATATTTTGCTTTAAGATTCATGTTTCAGGCTAGAATAGATAGTGGGTTTCATTATGTCGTATGTTCTGTGGGGTGGACAAAGAATTGTACGTCGTAGAAAGATGACCCACCCAAAGAAAGCAAAGGAGATTGGAAAGTGAAGTCATAGAAGTCGCAGGAGCAGGGGACGAAGGAGGCAAAGGCCATGGAGATAAAAGAGGAGAAAGGGCAAACTTTATGCAGATGGACAAACAGCGGTCACCAAGGGGATGGGAGGGTCCCCCGATGTGGGAGCCAACTAAGGGCTCTGGGCGGGCCTCTCAGTAGGTTCCCAGGACCCTCCCCGCTTCTCCCTCACTAGACCTGGTCATCTGTCTTAGCAATTCGCACCTGTTGAAAGGGTCTTGGGAAAGGTGGGGGATGGGAGGCTAAGGAGCAGCTTCCTCTCTTAAAGAGGCCAATTCCTGGTTTTCTACCCAAGTTCCCCTGATTCCAGCATCTCACAGTGTGATGTCACACTTTGTTCCCTTCCCGCGCTGTCCTCCCACGCCCAGCCCCTCCCTCCCTGTCTCCCACGCCCAGCCCCTCCTCCCCGTCCTCCCACGCCCCAGCCTATGAATTTGTTTATTTCAGTTTGGGAACTTAAAAAAAAAAAAAAGTTTCATTCTGTAGCCCTGGAACTTGCTATGTAGACCAGGCTGGCTTCACACTCAGAGAGATCCACCTGCCTCTGCTCCTGATGCCTGGGCTTAAAGGGGTGTGCCTCCATACCTAACATGGGACTTTTGTCACCTTGAAATACATGTTTATCATTTATGGTCATCAATTTTTTCCTCTTATTTTCCATTCATTCAACTGGCATAAATATACACATATTCATTTTTAATAGCTGTAGTAGCAAATATATTTGTAAATAAAATATAACTTTATAATTTTAACATTTAGTTCATTATAATTTGTGATATGTGGTACAGACCCAGTTTAATTATTGACCACATTAACATTTTACGGAATCAGAGCTATTACTTGCTGTCACCCCCTTTTGAGCTTGATGTCTCCTTTTATTTGATAAGGTCTTAACATGCTTCCAGATAAGAACTCATAAAAGTAACTTTATACTTTAAAGGAAAAAAAACTCACACCGTTTTGACCATTATTTTTAGATTTTTGAAGTTCTAACACAGTACATTGCTTTTTGAGGTTATTCCTTTTCGAGCTGTTTGTCCAAGGACTTCACATGCTCTTGGCATTGTTCAATAATTTGATACTGAAATTTCCAAAGCATTTTCACCCCAACTTTCATAAGTAAAAGTTATCTTGACTTGACTTTTCAGGGTTTATTATTATTATTATTATTTAAATTTTTCATATAATAATTTTGATCATAGTTTTTCCCTCAACTATACTCTTCATGTTCTTTCCCTCTCTCAAAATAAACAAACAAATGAAAATATACACAAAAAACTAGTAAGACAAAATAATACTAAAATAAGCCGAAACAAAACACACATGCTCCATTTTGTGTTAGTCAAGCACTCCTGGGAATGGGGCAGCACAGCCACTGGCAGGACTGCTGTGCCCACCGGCAGGGCTGCTGTACCCACCCCCGGTGTGACTCCTGTTGGAAGGAGGGGCTGATTTTCCCTCTCCTAGCAGGGATCAATTTCAAAAGCCTTCCTGGTTAGGGGTGGAATTTTGTAACCACTTTCTGTCTTCAGCCTTGTGTGTGGTATCGAGTCTCTGTGGATCAACCTTGTTGTGTCTGGAGGACACTGTTTCTTTGGAGTCATCTCCCACGTCTGGCTCTTGAAGTCTTTCAGCCTCCTCTTTTGCATAGATCCTTGAAGCTTGAGGGGCAGGGCTTGATAAAGACATTTCATTTAGGACTGAGTGTGTCCAAGTGTCTCATTCTCTTCACATTGTTCAGTTGTGGGTCTCTGTGTTAATTACTGCAGAAGTTTCTCTGAGGCACAGCACTATGTTACTGACATCATTTTATTGCTGGGTTCGCTTAGCAGAACGATAGTAGTCGGTTTTCCCCTGACCCTATTGTATTAGTCAGGGTTATCTATCTAGTCTCAGCTTCTTGGTCTCATTAACAGTGTCGGGCATGGGTTCCATCTCATGGAGTAAGACCTTAAATCTAATTTTTAAAAAAAATAGTTGGTTGCTCCCATTAGTGCCACTACTGCACCAGTGTGTTTTTACAGGTAGTTGCTGCTGTACATTGCAGGTTTTATAGCTTGGTGATATTGATTACTTTTCTCCTCCAGTAGTGTGTCTAGAACCTTTTTACAATGAAGCTTCAAGTTCGGTGCCAGATCAATTTTTTCATGCTCTATGATATAATTGACATTGTCACTAACAGGACCTTACCATCAGGTTGTGAGGATAACCGATAGCCTTGACCATGACTTTGTCCACAATGTCTGAGTGGGTCTAGGGTCCCCTTTGGTCAACAACTCATCAACCCATTCCTGGCAGTGGAGGTGTGAGGGTGGATTTGATGTAAACCTTAAAGTTGGGTGTGGTGACATACACCTGTAATCCAATTCCAGAGTATACACTCTAGAAGCTGCAGTATGAGATTACAAATTTTAAGTCAAAAAATTCCCTACCTCAGACAAAACAGATATTTCACATTATTGTTGGACCTTTCCATTCAGAATAAAGAACCACTTTTTACATCCCCTTAGTTGACATGGCCTTCCTCAGAAGCCTCTTCAGAGCTCCTATGACTTCTTTGTTCCTCAGCGTGTAGATGAACGGGTTAGCCATGGGAGTGATGACACAGTAAAACAGAGTCAAGACCTTGATGAGGTCTTGGGAGCCATCCTCTGAGGGTTGCATGTAGATGTAGATCCCTGGTCCATAAAATAAAGACACCACCAGCAGGTGCGATGAGCAAGTATTGAACGCCTTGAGTCTCCCTGCAGCCGAAGGCATTCGGAATACAGTTTGGGCAATGTAACTATAAGATACAAGTATCATGGAGAGGGGACCCATTATCAAGAATGTGGCCACCACTGTTAGAGTAATCTCGTTGACTGTGGTGTTCCCACAAGACATCTTAATAAGTCCAGGCAACTCACAGAAGAAGTGGTCCAGCATCCGGTTCCCACACAGGGGCAACTGTATGGTAAGTGTAGACTGTAGTAGTGAGTTGGCCAGACCAGTGAGCCAAGCGGTGCCAGACAGCTGCAGACAAAGCCTGTGGTCCATAATGACAGAGTACCTCAGAGGTTTGCACACAGCCACATAGCGATCTAAGGCCATGATACCAAGAAGAACACATTCAGTACAGCCTAGCCAGTGAAACACATAGGCCTGCGCCATGCAGCCTATATAAGTGATGTTTTTGTTGGGTCCCTGAAGGTTAAACAACATTTGAGGGACAGTTGTAGTGGTAAAACAGAGATCCAAAAATGAAAGGCTGGTAAGGAAGAAATACATGGGACTTTGGAGCTGGGAATCGAGTTGAGAAACCAAAATAATAGCAATGTTTCCCAGCAAGGTAAACATGTAGGAGGTCAGGAGGACAAAGAAGAGAGGGAGATCCAGCCATGGGTACTTGGTAAAGCCCATAAGAATAAAGTCATCTGGGAAATCTTCATTAATGAGCTTCACTGACATTTCAAAGGAGAGAGGCCTGATAAAAATCAAGGAAGAATGGTTTTAAAAAATTACAAGTAGGCAGAAATTATGAAGGTACTAGAAAAAAAATACACTTTTTTCCTAGGGAAAGAGCTGGTATATGCCATCCACAGAAATCACATCAATGGTGGTATAAGCAATAATTAGTAGGTGACATTTCAAACACCTGGAAGACTCTTCTTGCGGACAAAGTTGTTCTATACAATGCTTGCATTCCTCTCCTTGCTTCCTTTTAAGGAGAAATTTCTCACTGAAGCATCTGAAATGTGAACAAATCAGGATTCAGGCAAAGCGAAAGCTCCTTTCTTTACTTCTTAGTGTTAGGAGAACAACTTGTCAGTAGAAAAAAAGTCTGAGAAAACTATATACTTCAGTATTCAAACAGAATTTCATCCCAAAAGGATGACGTTGTAGAGATGCTAAAACCAGTGGCTGCCAGTGACTGACAGCATGAGAATTATCAGGCAGTGTATGTGATGAGCAAAAAAGTTGGTTTTGTTTTTCCACTGCAGGCTCGTGGTGTTACATTTTTAAAATCTTGACTATGTGCCTTTAATAAAATGGAAAATAGTAAAGACTAGAAAGTGCCAACACTTACAAATGATGGCCAAGACTTCAGAAGCACACACCTGTGTTTGAAATAATGAAAACACAACAGTGACCTGCAGGGAGGGGAAGTGTTTGAGGGAAGCACACTCAGATTTATGGCTGATTTTAGCAACCTGATAAACACACTTCGTAGATAGCATTATCACAGGTTATAGTGAAAAACCAGGTTGTAAACTTAACTGGAGACCATAACGTAGATAACCTAGATCACTATGATAAATGCACTGACTAAACAAGTGTGTTTCATGACGAGAGTGGGATGGCTGGAGAAGCTCTTGAAACACTACAGAGGATGATGAGGACGACAGGGGATCATAGGAGAGAAGAGATGGGGAGCTGGGGGTGAGGTGAGGGCATCCTGCACAGGGATAGCATTAGCGGGCCAGGAAGGGCTGAGAGAAAGGAGCCAGGCATGGTTGTATGACAGAGGAGCTAGAGACCCAAACTTTAATCCAAGAAGCTAGGAGTTAGGAAACGGAATGGACAGAAAGAGGGCATAGTGTTGGATACGTAGCTTAAATCACAAATATCTTTACAAGGCAAATTTTAAGTTTGGTATGCAAGAATCAGCTTGAATGAGTCTCCTGGGGTCGTTTACCTCTGGGTTAGCTAGTGATCTGAGAAATCATAAAGCACCTGAACCTGTGTTTGGGATAGTTATAATAGTTTTATTACCAAGGCCAGGGACATATGGAGACAAAGATAGTGACAAGGGAGTGTGTCCAACCAGAGAAGATATGAGTCATTGAAGGGAATTCACAGATAAAGTAGAGAAAAAGAGTGGCATCCTGTATTCTCAAAAACATCCTCAAGAATTTGCATTTGTCCATTGTTTACCCAATTTGACTCTTGAATTGATCTTCAATGTGTGATATTTTAAAGGTTTTTTTTTCAACCGCAACCTTTCCTCTCACTCTTTCCTGAAGTCGACTACTTCTTGGCTAGAGCACGGATTCAGTTAGCTGAAGTATCTTACTTAGCCTAGCTGACCTTGGATACCCCAGAACACTCATGTAGTCCTCCTCTCAAGATCAAAGAAAACTAGACAAAACCCAGAGATAGTTAGTCTTGTGTTGGTAGAAAGGGAGATCACTAGCACATACCTCTGTTCATTGGGATTTATTAAGCAGATGTGATCAGCTATAAAAATATAGTTAGGAGAAATGTTGCTGAAGGACCAGATTCCTCCGGTTTAGAGAGAGATTAAGTGAGTTTGATCAGGCTAGGGACCCAAGAAGAGCCTCTAAAATCTTGATGTGGCAGGTCCTGTGACAAAAAAAAATATTCTCTCCTGGTTCTAAGGTTGACTCGGGAGAAGATAAAACCACCTTTCACCCAGTATGCCAGCCCTGCCCAAGAGACCGCTGTTGGTAAGTGAGTCTCCCTAGAGCATCAGGGTTATATTTACCACCTTGGCTACAATTAGGGATTGCATCAGATTTTCCATCCACTAATTTCATTTGGCTACCAAGGGAGAGAAGAATTTACTTCCCCAAGTTTCAGAAAGCAAACAAATGTATTAATAGCAATAATAATAGGACCTGAGAGATGGCTCAACAGCTAAAAAAAAAAAAAAAAAAAACCAAAACAAAACACTTTCTGCTCTTGCAGAGGACCAGTGGTTGATTCCCAGCACTCCCATAGAGTGACTCACAGCTACCTATAACTCTATCTCCAGGGATGATCTCTTCTGCCTCCACAGGTACTCAAATGCACACACACACACACACACACACACCCCTATACACGCACATGTACACTCACATACAATCACATAATAAAAACAATAACAATAATAATCATTTAAAACACCCTAGATACTTCACAGGAAGGAAGGTCCCTGGCAGCTTACGTGGGCATTATTATTATTACTGTCCTCATTTATAGCCTGAAGCTTGACGAAATTAAGTGATTTGTTCAGGATTTATAAGATTTTCACATTTTTCAATTCCAATAATAAGTAAAAGGTTTGCAAACAGAGCACCAGTGTACTTTCTTAGGTCGGTAGTGTACGGAGTACAGATGCAGATTTTGTGTGTTCAAGCTCACCATAGTCAAGATTTATATCATTTTAACTGCCTTAAAAACATTAGGATTCTCTTTTTATTTCTTCCATGAGCTGGTACAATTTCAATCACTCTCTATCACTGGAAAAGCGTTTTAGAGTAAATTGATCCACAGAACAAGGTAGAAGAAAGGCAGCAACTCTAAAGACGCTTAAAACCTCTTGTTCCACCCTTTCTGGAACCCCTTGGCTGCCCTTCCGAGGTTATTAGGTGGCTCCTGACCAAGGCGCTCCGGGCTGTATGTCAAACAGTTCCTTCTCCTTCGTTTTGGTTTTGAGTCTGGCCTTGAACCAACTGTGTAGCTGAAGATGGTCTCTAACACCGAGCCTTCTGTCTCCAGCTCCAAGTGCAGAGGTTGCAGGAGTATACCACCACGCCCAGTCCATTCCCCACCTCTACCTTTGAATCTGAAGAATCGGAGGATGCGCAGACAGTATCCATAGTGAAAACAACATAACACAGCTTAAGAAATTGAGAAATTGAATATTCTTACAAATCCCTCTCTCCCTCCCTTCCATGCTAGTTTGCTTTTGTATTTTAAGATAGGGTCTCTTATAGCCCAGGCTGGCCTCCATCACACTATGTAGGAGAGAATCTAGATTCTTCCTTCCTCCTCCCAAGTGCTGGGATCACAGGCATGTGTTACCATCCCTGACTTGATCTGTTTCTTCTCACAGAGAACCTCTTACACAGATATCTGAGGTTTTATTTTCTCTTTTCCTCCTTCAGGAGTAAATGGAATTAAACACCACTTTACTAGGCTGGTGCATTCTCTTCATGAGAAGAACTATCAAAACTATTTCAGGACCCTTAAGGCAGAAAAGGCTAAGATTTGAGACTAGTCAAAGTTACTCAATTTTGTTTTACTTTATGGCTATAAATGTCACCCTTGACTCTAAAGAAATAGAAGACAAATACCAAGAGAAGGTCATGGGTTCCAAAATGAGTAATCTTGGATTTGAAACTGAACTTGGCCGCTTACTATACAGTGAACATCACTAAACCTGTATCTTCATCCTCAAAATGCAATATTTATTTGATAGGATTACTGGGTTCATTGAGATTCTATATGGAAAAATTTGGGTATAATGAATTCCAGTAAATAACTGCTCCTGTCTATGTGATGGCAGGAGAGATGCAACTCATGAGTATAGTGCTGTTGGTGTAGCTCATGAGTTAGTACACAGAGCTGTCAGTGTAGTTTATGAGACAGTGCATAGTACTGTTGGTCTATGTCTTAGTTAAGGTTTTACTGGTGTCAACAGACATCATGACCAAGGCAATTCTTACAAAGACAACATTTAATTGGGACTGGCTTACAGGTTCAGAGAGTCAGTCCATTATCATCGGGGCAGAAACATGGCAGTGTCCAGGCAGGCATGGTGCAGGAGGAACTGGGAGCTCCACATTTCGTCTGAAGGCTGCTAGCAGAATACTGATTTCCAGGCAACTAGGATGAGGGTCTTAAATCCCACTCCCACAGTGACATACCTACTCCAAGGCCACACCTCCTCTAACATGGCCACACCTTGTAATAGTACCACTCCCTGGGCCAAGCATATATAAATCATAAGAGTGTAGTTCATAAGCCAGTGCGCACTACTGTTGGTGTAGGTCATGAGTTAGTACAATTGCTGTTGGTGTAATTTATATCTCAGTACCCGATGCTGATAGTACAGGCAGGCCTCACTTTAAGATCATCGTTCTATTCACAGTTATAACCCAGTGTTTTGCAAAGTTGTTTGTCAATGGTACTTAGAGTGCTTACTAAAATATACATTTCTGGACCACTGCTCAAGTAAAATTAGAATTTCTGAGTGTATTTAACTAGTTCCCTAGGCAATTCAAGTGAGAGTCACCACATTAGAGAATCAGACTGCTTTTTCAATGGCAGAACTAAAGTTAGTATTCTGTTGGGGTTAATTTATTTTATCCCCTTGAGGGCTCAAAGCCTTCCCTGAAGACTAAAGGTGTATAAACAGATATAAATGACTCTTGTTAAAATTTAGCAATTCTGGCTAAGAGGTGTGGCAGACACCTTTAATCCCAGCACTTGGGAGGCAGAAGCAGGCAGATTTCTGAGTTTGAGGCTAGCCTGATCTACAGAGAGAGAGAGGACTCCAGGATGGCCAGAACTACACACATAGAGAAACACTGGCTTGAAAAACAAAACAACACAAAACAAAAATTTGGCAATAACTGAAAAATTATATGTAAAACAGATAACACAATACTGGATTATCTAGCATCAATAACAAATTGCGTCGGAGTCCAGGAAAAGACTTAAAACCCTGGGGACATTTGTTTTTCTCCCTCTCCAAAGAAGAAAGGACAAAGAAGCAGCTAGGCCATTAGGCAGAAAAGCCTATTCTAGAAAGATCAGGACACCCACTTATGTATGTGATGGGAGGTGCAGAGAGCTAGGCACTAGTCAGATCTTGGTATTTGTCTTTTGTCTTTAATAAAGCTCTGAAGGACAATGGCTGAAGCAGGAGAGCAGAATTTCTGGGCAAAGAGAGTGGGTCTCTGGGAGAAACAGGCAGGCTCCAGACACTCATCAGGGGCTACAAGAAACAGAGGACTGAGAGAGAGGTAAACAACTAGCCATGTGGCAGGTCATGGGCTAGACCAAGATTAAGTTAGACCAAGCTAAAGGCCTAAGCTTTAAACTATGTAAGTCTCTGTGTTTTTATTTATATAGTTGGCCGATCTGTAATAGTTCTGAGGTAAGAAATCCATGCTGAAGGCCTTCAATAAATCTCATAAGGCATAAGAGTGTGATTTTTCTCACAAAATTATATTATATTTATTCAGATTCTGAATAGATGCTCTTACTCGTGGGTTCTGCATCTGTGGCACCAGCTTTATACAGAACCACCTGAGACACAGGGGTTTCCCTATGGGAAAGCTGAGATGGGAGGAGCAGGAGTTCAAGCTCATCCTCAGAGGCAGAAGCAAAGTGTGAATCTCGGCTGGACTCCATGAGACCCTAGATCTAAAACACTAAGTACAGACTGGAGAGATGGCTCAGTGGTTAAGAGCACATACTACTCTTCCTGACGGCCTCAGTTCAGTTCTCACATCAACTACATTATAAGTTCCTGTAACTCCTGTCCCAGTAGGAATCTCTGACTTCAGTGGGCACTTGCATTCATGTGTGGGTACCTGTCCCCTGCACTTATACATAATAATATGTTGTTTATAAAATATTAAAATAAGTATGTTTTAAAAACTAACTAAACAAAAATTCAGAAGAAAGTCAGGTAAAAGAAATATATGTCTATAAAGGAAGGGTAATCTGTCTCAACATTTCAAAAAAAAAAAACTAAAGAGATTAAGTAAGTCACAGAAGGGGGCTTGTAAGACAGCAAGCCTGACAGCCCCAGTCTGTGTAATGTCTTCCACACTAGCTGTGGCACACGGACTCCTGCTCGCAAAATAAACCAAAGGAAACCATAACAAAAAGGGGGGAATGTCATAGGAACTCTGAAGAATTGACATAAATAAGAATAATCAAAATGTAAAGGTGAAGAATTTGTGCAAAACAGAAACTTATAACTGATAGACCTCAGTAAAGAATTAAGAGAAAAAAACTAAAACCCAAGAAATACTAGTGTAGTTGACCATCAGAGATCAAGCCATTAGGGAAAACAAATTTTAAAAAACAAACAAACAGATTTTCCTAGTTTTTTTAAAGGAAAAAGAAAACAGGTGAACTCATTCAAGAAAAAAAGCCAAGTAAATACTATTTATCTGTCATCTATTGTCTGTCAGATATCTACCATCAATCCTTCTAAGGGTCAGCCACTATTTATCACCTATTCTCTATTAATCGCCTGTCCTTTATTATCTGTCTATCCTATATTATCTATTGAACAGTCATCTATCTACTCTATCTTCTATCAATTCATCATCTATCATGGGTGCCTCAATCCATCACCTATTATTTCTCTATCATTGCCTATCTACACATCATTGTGGAGTCTGTCACCTATTATTTCTTTATCGTCATCTATCTACACATCATCTTGGTGGCTATTCTTGGTTATCAGCTTGACTACATCTGAAATCAACTAAAACCTGAACGTGGAGAGCAGAACTGTGAGAGGATTTTGCTTAATTTGAAGTGAGAAGTTCAACTTCTGATCAGAATCTTTTAGGTAGGAAGATTCACCTTAAATCCAGGTTTTTTTGAACTGGAAAAGATCCACCTCTCATCTGAGCCATGCCTTCCGTTGAAAGCCTATATAAAAGGACACAGAAGAAGAAAGCTTTTGATCTTTGCCTGCCCACTCTCACCTCACTAGCAAGTCCATTCTGTAACTAGCATTAGAGCCTATTTCTTCAGGATTCCACTGTATCAGCTGAGAAATCCAGCCTTGTGGACTGAGCAACTGTTATATTGTTGGGCTGTTATTTTATAGCCAGCCATTGTTGGATTAGCTGTACTACAGCCTGTAAGGCATTCTAATGTGTGTGTTATGTATATGTATACATTATATATATATATGCATAGACATATAATATATATTAGAATACATGTGAATTTTGTTAGCTGTTCTCAAATTCTCTTCTATAATAATCATGCTCTTTTATATTCTCACTAGCTATATAGAAGAGTGTATATCCCCTGTGACAGTGCCTTGGAGGCAGAAGCAATCGAATCAGGAGTTCAAGGTCAACCTTAGCTACACAGCAAGTTTGAGCTCAGCCTAGACCACATGAGAGCCCATCTCAGAAAAACAAAGACAAAGAGAAAAGGAGTATATATTTCTTCCAAAGTCTAAAGAACAGAGCATGTTGTCAAAAATCAATTTTTATTCTTGTGATAAGAAATTTGAAATATCTTTAACTTATAATGTACTTATCAGGTTGCATTTTCCTTATAAAAGGGGGTGCCTGCTGATCCTTATGTATTATGGTAAGCTGTGTATGAGATAAAAAAGTATCAGCTGCCTTTGAATTTTCCCTGCTCTGTGTAACTCCTCACCATGTGCCTGTTCCAATCAGAAACTCACTGTTTCACCAAATTGGATATTAGTGCAATCATATGTTGGTCTGTCATGGCTTTCTAGGGTGAATATGCATGCGTGTGCGTGTGTGTGTGTGTGTGTGTGTGTGTGTGTGTGTGTGTGTTGTATCTCCCCTGGAAAGGTCTGTCAAATAACAATTGGCGTTGGATCCAGCAGAATCGGAGATGAATCAGGGAGGAGTAATTGCATGGTTGTAGTTATTGGTACTAAGGTATGCCACTAAGGATGAAGCATCTATGCAGGGGATGCTCCGGAGTGGATATCCTGGAATAATTACCTTTCCTTATTTGGTATGGGATACTGTGACTTTTCCCTATGTTAGTGGTTGCATGGACCCTACAGTAGGTGCTGAGGCTTGTGTCCTCTAACTAGAATGTGTCGTCTACGCAGCAGGAAGGTCTGAGTGGGGACTCTAGTGGGGAATTCCAGTGAGGCTATCTTCCTCTGTGTGGTTCAGGGTGGTGTGCCTCTTTACTGTGTAGGTCCACTGAGTGAGTACAGAGATGCCCTGTAAAACATGCAAAGTTCTGAATAAACATTGCAGTCTATTGAGTAAGATGTAAAGAACCAGGGTTGAGCCAAGCATGGTGGCACAGTGCCCTTATTTCCATCACTTGGTACACAGAGGAAGATAGAGTTCGAGGCCGCCTAGTCTATAAAGCAAGTCCCAGGCCAGCCAGGGTTACACAGAAGTGTGGCCACTGCTGTGTGTAGCCAAAGGGTGGGTGAGTGTTCCCCTGTTGCCCTTAGACTAGACTAAGCAGCTACAGCCAACCTCTTCAAGTTTATCAGAGGTAAAGAAAATGCATAGAAGACCCATAAAAGTATCTCAGGATGTGACAACCAAACAGCTGTTACCTATGGATAAAATTTGTTCATGCGGTATTAGACCAGAGGAGAATATGAGGGTGGTGCAGTTCAAATTCAAATAGAAACAGATTCCACTTTAATTTCATTTCTTTAATTTCATTGTGGCTAAAATATCCAAGAAAGCAAAGCAATACAGGGAACATACAAATAGACATACACATACAACACACATACACATACAAATATACATTTGCCTGTCTGTAAGACAGAGTCTCACTATGTATGTAACTTTTGGGTCTCATGTCATCCAAACCAAATCCTGATCCCCTACTTTTGCTTCTAGAGAGCTAGGACAAAACGTGTAAGGGCGCAGCAGGGATGGGAGCTACACTCTGCCAACTGAACTGTGCCCCATTCAGCTCCTTTGTATTCAGTCCTGGACCGTAAACCATGGGAGAGTCTCCTGCATTCAAGGTTTGCTTTCCCACCTCACAGACATCCAGAGGTTTGTCTTCTAGGTTGACTCTATGTAGTTGACAATTAAGAGTAACCGTCCCCCGTGGACTGCTCAAAGCGTGATGTCAGGATAATTGGACCACTGTGAACATGAGCATGAAAGCTTAAATCAGTGCCACATGACACTAGGACAAAATCTGAATAGATAGACAGTTTTAAAAATGAGAAACCACAAGTATAATTAGTAGAAATGCCAAGCTAGAAATCTCATATAACTTTGATTTTTATTTAAAAGTAAAAAATGTTAATATAATTCATTACAGATTTGAGGCAGGTAAACGTTTGAGCTGAAGGCCAGTTTGGTCTATATAGTAAGTTCCAGGCTAGCCAGAGATGCATAGTGAGATACTGTCTCAAAAAAAAATCTGAGGTGTGTAGTCCTATGCACTAAAAAATACATAGTAAAGTGAAAAAAAATCTAAGGATGAGAAAACCATTTCTAATTCATACTTGAAAGAACTGAATATAAAGAGTCTCAGAAAGAAATCCCAACTCACAGGAAAACTTGGCACATCGCATGAACACCAGCTTCATGGAGAAGGAAAGAAAGCCTAAGAACTGGGATGGGTATCAGCCTTGCTTCACAGGGAGGCTCAACAGTAGAGCCCTGATGAAATAGATCAGCCTCGCTTCACAGGGAGGCTCAACAGTAGAGCCCTGATGAAATAGATCAGCCTCGCTTACAGGGAGGCTCAACAGTAGAGCCATGAAGAAATAGATCAGCCTCTCTCTCCAGGGAGGCTCAACTGTAGAACCATGATGAAATAGATCAGCCTCGCTCTCCAGGGAGGCTCAACTGTAGAACCATGATGAAATAGATCAGCCTCGCTCTCCAGGGAGGCTCAACTGTAAGATCCATGGTGAAATAGGAAATTGTAACTCTAGCTTTGCAAACAAACTGAGAGCAATAGTCCTCAGATGGTTTCTATAATAAATGACCAGAATGAAATCTTCCTTTTAAAAGATGATTCTTTTGCTATTTTTATTTATATGCATCTCCCTGTGCACATAAAGGCCTGAGGTGAGCACGGGTCAGCGGTTTGTTGTGAGCTTCCTCATGTGGGTCCTGCAAGTCAAGTGCGAACCATTAGTGTTTTGTTTTGTTTTGTTTTGTTTTGTTTTGTTTTGGGGCAGGATATCACTCTATGACCTAAAAATCACTTATGTAGCCTATGTTGGTTTCCAGCTCCTGATGATTCTCCTCCCTCAGTTGTTCAAGTGCTGGGGTTGCAGGCACGAGCTATCATACTTGCCTCCAGGAAAGCTGTTTTCTGTTTTGGAGGCCAGAAGTATAAAAAGCAAGATTCACATGTTAGCCAAGCTCTGTAGAGCATGTGAACTCCCTGCATGTGCTCCAGAGTCTCGGTCCTGATCCGTCTGTCCCTGCGCCTCAGCAGGGTCCCCATGGGAACAGCAGCGTCCTTCTCTCTGCCTGTAGAGTGCTTTACCTTCTCTTCTGTTTCTGAACAGTCTCCCTGGGCCTGCTGTACAGGGACGCTTGTGATGATGGCCTTTAAGGCAGGTGCACAAATCAGGATACTTTCTTCTGCAGGGACTCTTTCCTTGCCACTTTTTCTTTTATGTAAGGTGATATCCACAGATTTGAGAGGGGCATATGACTTCATATTTTTAACTTACAAATATATATATACTATATATATATGTATATTTACTCTATATATGTATGTGTGTGTGTGTGTGTGTGTGTATACAAAAAATATCTGGCTTTTAGTAAACGTTGAATTGACAGTAGTCATCATCATAACATACTTAGCCACTGTACTCTTACAAGTTCTCTAATTTTACATACCAATGCCATGTGGATTACTGTGTGGCGCTATTGCTAGCGAGGGGTGAGCAAACACCTTCTCACCTGATAGGGAATTGACCTAAAGGTAAGGATAACCTGAAGTCCAGCTTGGTGAACCAATAAGTTCTATTCAGTTTCCTTAGGAGGACAGGTGAGGTGTTACTTATGGTGCTACACCACAACAGCCCATCTCAGCACAGGTGACAGCCTGGGAAAGCTGCGAACCAGTAAATAGCATGCTATACGATTCACATAAAGCTCAACAGATTAGAGTCTGTCTCAGGAAGCTCAGCTAGTCTGAGCCCCTTCAGGACATCTCGGCTAATCTCTTGTTTTTGTTCCAGGTGTCTCTGCTGATCTTAGACTATTCTAGACAACACTGCTTCTCTCAGGATCTCTCAAAAGTTCTTATAGCTTATATATGTGTGCTTGAGGAGGGAGGGGGCCTAGTGAGTCCTGTCAGTTTCAGGGACTTCCTGAAGTCATTGAGTTATTCCTCTTGAGAGTTTAAGCAGTATGCAATATTTATCTCCCTTTAGAACAGCTTATCATTTTGTCTCCCTTTACTATCCTGAGGACTAATAAGGGTTCATCTGGGATAGGACATTGCTACATACCACACTGTGTGAGTTGCTCATGTGTCACCTGATCTGTATGGTAAGACACACTGCATGGCTCCACAGAACTGATCATTACAGAGACAGAACAGAGGAGGAAGAAGCTCTGTTTGGTTTGGGAATCATGGCAACAATGTGAAGTGAAGAAGGCAGCAGAACAGGTCTGGAAAACGGAAAATGTGAGAAAAGTAATAGGTTTTTTTGCCTGCCTGTGTGAGCGAAGACAATGCAGATCGGTTGGAACTCTGGCATCTGGCCACATAGCTGCTCCGAAGCGCTGTGCACAAGAAGGGTTGGGTAGCAGTGAGTGCTCACTGCAAAGGCAGCATCAGCGGGCAGTACTGAGGAACTTTTTCTTAATTCTTTATAAGGATTTTAAAGGCACAAATGGGACAGATTTAGAAATAGCATTTTCACGCTCTTGTTGTTGATAGTATATATCTTTAAGGTGGCCTAAAGTTAGAAGCCACTGTGCATCAAGGCTTACAATAAGAATGACAGGGGTGAGATTTGCAGTTACATCCCCAATAACTGGAGTCTCTATGCAGTATCTTAGGCGCCCCTTCCCCCAAGTCACACTACCTCACAAGCAAACTCCTGGTACTGACCTTAATGATGTCAAAGTCACAAGTATGTTTTACTATTTTTGTTATAACATTTTAAATATAAATTATTCTGTAAATGTCCCAACCACCAATAGTCTACAAATGGACTTCTGCTTTGACACACTGTCCACAGTGCTGTAGCCTACTCAAAGACATCGTTAGTGGAAGCCTTGCCTTCCTCAGAAAACAGGGGGCTCTCTCTCCAAACCCCAAATCTCACGCTCCAGCTCCAGCCGTAGTTGGTTGTGGTCTTTGCAGGCAGGCTTTTGGAACTTCCGCAGGCTGTGGGGCCTAAAGATCAGAGCGTCTCTGCGCCCCTCCTGCCCATACACCATTGGAACCGGGTTAAGCCCTCTAGCAATTTTTCCTCACAGTGAAGCAGAGACAATAAAACATACCAAAACTTTTGATAACAGTTTCATTTCTTAAGTTCCAAAAACTTTGGAGGCTGAAGCCAGAGTATTTGAGCTTCATAGTGCGATCCAGGATAGGTTGGGCTACAGAGTGAAACCCTATCTCAAAACAAAACCCCAAATGCAAAAGATTTCATTTCTAGAAAATATATAAAAACGAAAGTTTCCTTCTGACGGAAAAGTTCAGTGTCCTTTTTTGATTCTCATATTAGTATTTCCTGACAACTTATTTGAGGCAAGTGGATAGTGCCCTAGATAACACCGTGAGGTATTGTGCCATTCTGCGGATTACAACGCCTTTAAGTAACGTACACAAGAAAACTACGCGAATTATTCTCCCCTCCCGTCCTCCCCTCCTGCTCATCCTTTCTTTGATCCCCCTGGCTGTCCCATCTCATCTTTAGTTCTCTGTTTTGGAGCCTGGACCGGTAGAGGGCGCTCGGGTCCTGCAGTTAAGGAACAATCTTGGTTGCGGCTCCTGCAGTTTCCGCCTCCGCTGTTCTCTAAAAGTTCACGCTCACAAAATGCCTTTTGACGCACAGGAGCAAACAAGATTTCAGTGTTTTAATTGAACTTATGGTTTTAATGGGCTGCGTTGCAGCTGTCGGTGGTCTCCTGCAGCTCGGGGTGGCGTAGTGGACACGGCACACCTCTCTTTTGATTTCTGTTGCGGAGAAGGTGGTAATGGAGAGTAAAATCTAACTTCAAAAGGATTACAGAAATGTGAAAAAATAGGATCAACAGTTTTACTCAAAGCAAAGGGGCTCAGTGCCTTCTTAGCGCAGTAGGCAGCGCGTCAGTCTCATAATCTGAAGGTCCTGAGTTCGAGCCTCAGAGAGGGCAAATGCTTTTGATTGAGCGCCTAAGATCAGCCTAAGTGGCTGATACAGGTTTTTAAACCTATAGTTTTATCAAAGGACATTTCGATTCGGACAGCTGACGTACACCATGAGCGTAATGAGCTGTAGCACTTTGAGATCTTTCTCCTTTTGTTTTAGTACTTCTTTACAAGACGGTTTTTTAAATGCCTATCACAGTGCATTACACAAAGCTAAAACTGTGTAATATCACAAATCTGTTACCTAGTGACCCTCTAGAAAAGTGACACAAATCTAGAGGCTTCAAATAGTTCAGATATGGTATCTTGTTCCCCTGCTGGGATAAGTCTCAAGTCTCTGGGGATTTGGGGTTTGGTCCACCGTCAATTGACCAGGAATTGCAGACTCAGATGTCTACCAGAAGGTGGCAGAGTTTGAGAAAATAAATCACAGAACCCTTTACAGGACTTCTATCTGTAGCCAACCAGAGAATTAAGAGATCCGGAATACCATTAAACTTCTTTCACTATTGGATTGGATATAGCTGTTTCAAATATAAGACATTTAAGAGTAAGCCACATTTAAAGAGGGTGTGGTGGTACGTGCCTGTACTCCCTGCATTCAAGAAGCGGAGGGAAGGAGTGCCTCAAGGTACAGGCTGAGACCTTGTCTCAGCCAGCCTGATAGACCTAACCACCTACCGTGCAGTTCTGTTTATGTCACTGCTACAGCTGTGGGCTCTAAGAAACCAAAGTGGCTCTACATAGTCGTAACAAGCCCAAAGAAACATCTACGTTACGCCCTAGGAAAGCTTTGTTTCTTAGGGCGTCAGAGGACCAGCTGTCAATTCAGTGACACTATAATGAATGAATAGATCCACCTCAATAACCCACCATTGGAAGATCAATAGCTTCATTCTGGGAAGACTAACAACTAGCTATATTCCACTACCAATACACAGGCACAGACATACAGGTCTTAAAAACCAGAACACATCTGTCTTAGATTGTGGTAGAGAATGCAAAGGTTGTTATTATTGGCTCTTTGCGGTTGGGTGGTAAGCTAGGGTTGCTCTATGTAACGCAGGCTGTCTTTAAATAAGTCCCCTGCCTCTGCCTCTTAAGTGCTGAGATTATGGGCATGAGTGAGCCACTATGTCAGGCTTCAAATGTTATTGTGCAAGTCACTTAAGACCAACATGGTTTATTAAGCGTAGGAGTCCAAGTGATGGTAGATAGCCAGCAGCTCTTAATGATCTTCTGACAGAATAAGGAAGTCTGCCTTTTGACCAATACCTCCACTCTGTGTACAAAACCAAATCTTTGCTCAACAGTCAACCGGTCACAACCATTTAGTGAGCTTTTACAGAAACCGAGCTTAGGATTATAAAAGTGTACAGAGACATCTCTTAAGAATCTAACAGCCCTTCTCAGGCACAGAACTGTCAAAAGCATAAGGCCTCAGTCTGCAGTACTCCGTGAGAGGACAGACTCCTCATGAGTGGTCACCGGCCACTAAGAAGCCCAGCTAACCTAGCCAGTCTCACTCACGCTTAAAAGAAGCCTTTGGACTTTTAATTTCTCTGACTCCAAGCCCCAGTCCTCCCTCGGTGACACACTTCAGCAGGGAGACTCCAGCTTTTATTTGTGCCTGTTCTGTGGGGACCCCTGGAGAAACTTCATCTAAAACATAGACCTCTTATCATACTTATTTACCAGAAGCCACTCGGCATTCCTTGGCTGTGACAAGTCTCTGCAGTCTGTCTCCATCTTCACATGGTCTTTGCCTTATGTGTCTTTCCTTGAATCTAAATCTTCCTCTTTACATTTACAAAAGCTCCAGGCGCTGGACTGTGTCTCCCGCCTTAATACAGCAAAATCATTATCAAAGCTCACAGCTCAGCTCTTCCTGCTAGGAGAAGCAGGATGCGTTTGGGAGGTGAAGGCGTCAGGATCAGGGTTCAAAGTCAGCCTGGGCTATAAGGAATCCTATTCCACAACAAAACAGACTAAAACAAAGCAACAGCAAAAGTTGATTACTTACACAAAGAAAGAATTTATTTCCAAAGTCTCATTAATACCAGATATGGGGGATTAAAGACTTTTTTAAAATTTTATTTAATTTAATTTTATTTTATTGGTGATGGTGGTGGTGAGGGCATCAAAACATGGCGCATGCCTGTAATCCCAGCACTCTGGGAGGCAGAGGCAAGCGGATTTCTGAGTTCGAGGCCAGCCTGGACTACAGAGTGAGTTCCAGGACAACCAGGGCTATACAGAGAAACCCTGTCTTGAAAAAAAAAAATCAAAAAATAAACAAAACAAAACAAAATGCTTAGACTATTCATTCATACATTTAAAATAAGGGACAAACCAGGCAGTGGTGCTATACAACTTTAATCCCAGCACTAGGGGTGGGCAGAGGCAAGTGGATCTCTGAGTTTGAGGCTACCCTGGTCTACAGACTGAGTTCCAGGGCAGCCAGAGCTACACAAAGAAACCTGTTCGAAAAAAGAAAGAAAAAGAAAAAAAGGGAATGTGTAGGGGGTGGCACTGGTCTTTGCACAAACAATTATTTCAAAGATTAGAACAATTCTCTTACCACACACTGAACTTATTTAGCCACTTGTTTATGGGTCAGATGTTCATTTCGGATACTTTATATGCATTTATCCATCCACTCCAGTCAGCTCTTCCTGGTGAGCTTGTAACTCGTGCCCATTGAGCTAAAGTAATTTGTCAGTGGTGCCTCACCCACAGTGTGCAGCAGCTAAGGGTTGAAAATGAAGACTGGTGCCTTCTTCACCAGGGTTCCTAACAAAATGGCCAGAGGTGGGATCCAGGCACAGCTAAGGGCAACTTCTTATTATTTTACATTGCTGCTTATGGTAGTTACTGTGATATACTGGCAATACTGCAACAGCATCCATTGGGTAAAAAATAAAATAAAAACAGGGCCAATGAGATGGCCCAAGGGGTACAGGCACCAGCCACCAAGCCTGATGACATAGTTATCCCCAGAACACACATGGTGAGAGAACTGACTCCCACAAGTTGTCCCCTGACCTCCGTATGCCCACATACTTGCACACGCATGCACTCACACACACACACAAAATAAATGCATAAAAAATTAAGAACACTTGCCAGTGGTTTTATTTGACAGGATACTCTCTCAGTACCTGCCCCACCTGGTACATCGCCCATATTCTTTCTTAGTTCATCCCTCTGCCCCAGACTTCATTAGCAGCTGACACAGGTACTTTTGTATATAGTCCTGCTTGTATAAATGCCACTCCTCCACTGGCATGTAAGATTCCCCAGAGTTTTCAGTTAGCTCTGTTAGTCTTCAGAAACATGACTACCACATAACAGGCAAACAGTTAATGTTGGCTGAGTTACTGCATGAGACAATGCAAATGAGGCATGAACCTTTTGTAAAGCCCTCAGTGGACTCAGATGGACTCAAACTTATTTGTTTGTCACAGTTCTCCAAGCTGCTCTTTCCTCCCTGCCTCCACATCCTTTGCCCTAGGCATACTCGGGTCTAGTAAACTTTAGCTTTCAGTCTTTCATCTGTAACGTCGCCTTCTGATTACTTCCTTAAGGGGTAGTTAAAGTGTCCGTCCTAGTGTCCTCTTTGCAATGTGAAAGACAAAGTTGGCAGCGTAACTTGGTGGTGGAGTGCCTGCCTAACAGGGAAGCCGGGGGTCTCCTCTCCTACAACATAAAAAGGGAGGAGCTGGCTGGAGTACCCAGCCTCTCCCTCCAAACGTTCTAGTTTTCCTTTACAACGGCTGATTGCACTGGAGATATTTAAAATCTGGATCGATCATACCTATCTATGATTTTGGCTGCCCCTAAAGCTTACTATAGTTTACTGTAAATTTATGAAACGCGATTGAGGTCCTGTCTGTGCATTACTCTTTGGCCAAGTTTCGAATCTGGTTTATCCATGAAAACTGTGTTGTTTTAAAAAGTATGTGGACACACACCAGATTACAATCGTGTAAATATAGTAACTTGATATAACAATTGCGTTTCTACTGGTAGGATGTGAAAACAGAAGGCCCCACTGGGAGTCGAACCCAGGATCTCCTGTTTACGAGACAGGCGCTTTAACCAGCTAAGCCATGGAGCCACGCTGGAGCAGGTGGGAGAGACAGCTGAATCTATCCCACTTTATTTCTGCTCGGAGGGGGGGGCGCGGGGGGGGGAGTTCGCTTACACTATTTAATGATGCCCATTTTTGTTGTTGTTTGATTTTTTGGTTTGGTTTGGTTTTAACAGAGAATAAATGGTTGAAAAAAGATGCTGCGTTTTCTCTGGTCAGACTGAAGACATCACACACGAGGAGAGAGTCAGGGTCAGATATTTTCCTTTTATCACAAGGACAGGCATTTAAGGGAGAAAAATCCGGCTATGGCGTAACTGACAAAGACCATCCACCACAAAGTAGATAAGTGTGTAGGTGCGGCGCGTGCGTGAGCTCCTGTGTGCTGTGCAAGTCGTTGGCTGAGGACTTGCCTAAAATGTAAACCGCTATACGCAGCGCGCCCGCTTGCCAGGTTTGCAGGCGTAAAGGCGATCTTCAGCTACAGGTGTCTACGGGGTTATGATCTCTTTGAACCTTTTCAGATTGACTCCAAGACCATAAGATGTGCTCACTCGGATAATCAGGAGCGGGTTTGGGGAAGGCTGGAGCCTGCACCCTGGGACACTGGGTGCTAGAATGGCTTGGTTCCCTCGGAGAGCTGTGCTTCAGCCCGGAAGCTGGCGGCGCTTTAGGCTGGGGAGGCGGTGGAGAATCACAGCAGAAGGCTGGGGAGGGGCGGGGAGACCTTTGTATTCTAGCTGAGGTGGTGTTTACAGGCAATGCCAAACACTGGGAAGGCTGAGGCAGAAGGATTGCTTTTAGTCTGAAGCCAACCGTGTTTACATAGCTCTGTTTTAAAAAATAAACCCCAGAGCAGAACTTTCTGCTACTTCAAAATGCAACAGAGAAACTTGGAATTTCCAGGGATTAAGCGGGTTAATTGTCCCAGAACCTGGTTCTCTTAGTAAGGACCCTAATTAAAGATTCTGTGACCCACACTCTTAGTGATGCTAATTTCCCATCAGATTGTTTGTAGTGTAATCACAGCTTATCTGATTACCCGACAGGTTGTGGGGACTTTTGGCTTAAGGAAATTTCTCTAGCAAAAATCCTTATGGTGGTGTAACTAGGAGATAATATTAATATTCAGAGTACTGCAACAAGCTGGAGTACCTGAGAGACATCTAGCCAGTTTGCCCCTCTTCTAGACGGCTTTGTGCATAATTTTCCTTGGGAACTAAGATCAGTCCTAGGAATTGGATGAGGAGAGAAAAGGAAAACAAAAAGGTTTGTTCCCTTAATGAAGGCTTTTTACAATATTATTATTGTTATCATTTGGCCACATACCCCAAACCTCCATTCACATCTCACAGAGCAAGGAAACTTCTGTTTCTGCTTCCCCTGGCTTTGGCTATCCTATGGTTTGGATATGACATGTCCACGCAGACTCATGTGTTTGAACATTTGATCCCCGGTGTATGATGACTTTTGTGGTACCTTCAGGATGTAGGTCACTGCAAGGCAGGCCTTCTGGAGTGCAACCTGTCCTGCTGAGCTCTCTGAAGTTACCTCACACTTCTGCTGCCAGGGAAGTACCACCAAGCAGTCAGAAGCATAATCAACTGTGAACCAACTTTCCTCCCTTACATTGCTTTTGTATTTGGCCACATTGACAAGAGCAATAACTAATGTAGGTTCCTCAGAATGGTGTTTATTTTCTCGTGATCAGAAGCATAGCATCTGTATTTTTCAGATTAGCAGCAGAATTGAGACCTCCCAGATTTTCAGGCAAATTACATGTGGGCTGTGAGGGGGTGAAGGGGAGAGACTGTAGGCCCCATTGCTAGAAGAGTTTCAGGGAGCCTCCAAGCCCTAAAAATGAAGTGTCTCAAATTCCTAGGCCCAGATGTTGTAACATTAACTGTTGCAGGAACCAAGGGCTTTACTACCCGTGACTCAAAAGCTGTAACACTAGCTGTGGGATCCCAGAACCTAAGGCTTGAGAGCTGTAGTTGGGGCTGACTGCTACCACCACCAGCTCCAGTACACGCCAAAGATTACAATTGCTCCACGTGCAGACTGCCAACAAGCAAGTCCAGAGCAATAAGTCCCCACCCTAAACACCTGGAGCAGGAAGTCTCTATACTGTCCAACTCACAGCCATAACCCTGTAGTCCTCTATCCTTAGAGCTATGACAAGCCCTAGAGCCTGTTATTTGACCTAGCCCTGTGACACTCAAGGACCAGAACTACAGACACCAGAAGAGCTACTCCTACTAAACATTCTATCAAAGTACCAGCCGACCGTCACCAGCAGTGCTTCCTGTAGGACCGTGGCTCCTCTGATCAGGATCAGGTTTTGTTGCCTTTAGATATGTTGCTCTATGTTTATATGTTTTCAGTTTTTAACAATAAGTGTGAATTAATTTTTGAAAGAGAGAGGGGGGAGGGAGGAAGAGAGAGAGGGAGAGAGAGGGAGGGAGAGAGAGAGAGATGGAGGGAGGGAGGGAGAGAGAGAGAGAGAGAGAGAGAGAGAGAGAGAGAGAGAGAGAGAGAGAGAGAGAGAGAGAGATTCTTTCAGAAGCTAGAAGTCCTCTTTGGCTTAGCTAAATGACCAGACTAGGAGGCACAGAGAGTCTGGCTCTAAAAAATCTGGGAACTTGGCATCACTGCAGTATCTGTAATGCTACCTACTTGAAATACTGGAATGGAGGATTCGAAACTCAAGGCCAGCCTGGGCTGCATACATAGGTCTGTGCTTTAGATCTGAGTAGCAATGTGTCTACCGTACAGCCTGCTAAAAGCAGTACCAAGGAAGATTCTAGAACACTTCTGAGAAAACCAGAATGTTGAAGATATAAGTATGGAAGTCAAGAAAGCACATAATATGTACTGAAAAACATCACTCAGAGTCCAGCTGCTGTGGGTTCCTTTATTGTTTATTAGATTATTATTATTATTACTATTATTATTATTAGAGACAGTGATAATAGGAATGAATTTAAAGTTGGGAGGACTCTGGGTAAGAGCAAACCACATCATTTGGTGTGAAGGACATCTGCAGCCAGGGGCTATGACCTGAACGCACAAACAGAAAGGCACCCACTCAGGAAAGCTCTGGAAGGGTCTAAGTTAGAGGGACCTGGACTCTACCCTGGTGGAAATGCCCCTCTTCACGTAAGGTGAGGTTTCTGCTCTCAGCCTTCAGAATTCCGTAAGAAAACTACAGGGTGGTGTGATACCAAGGGGCTAAACAGGAGAACCTGACAAAGCACGCCCAACTTGGGAGGAGAAGAGGCTGGGACCCGGAGGTTCTGGCTGCCCATCCCCACATCTCTTAACCCACCAGTGCTGTGAATGATACATTAGGCTCTTTGTAGATCACTTTTTATATATATGGGATTGTCTGGATCATCAATGCCAAAAATAGGACTTTCTTTTGGACTAGATTAGGAAAACTAGACATAGCAGAGTCAGGTATCTGGGTGGATAGTTTTTCTTTGACTTAATTTTCAACGCATGCATATGCCTACCACAAATAAACGTCTGTTTAAGTTTATCCCGAGCTGTTTGCACATGCATTAGTAGGGACACAGGCAGGGCTACAAGCTATGGTCATCTGGAGGCTGGTGAAGGAAGAGAGGAAAGACACTGCTATTTGTAAAGCGTGTCCTACTGGGTGCGGGTTTGGTTTAGGTACTCCATGATGTCTGACTGGACAATTCTGACAGGAGTCTTGTGGAACCAGCGCATGACAGGGACACCATCAGGCCCCACCAGGAACTTCTCAAAGTTCCAGCGGATATCGTGGACCTTCATGGGATTCCAGAAGAGATATTCTGGAGAGCCGAGAAGTTCAGAGGTGGGAGGGCAGGAGTTCTGAAGCAAAAATATGGTAAATGGAAAGATGGTCTCATTTCTGGTTCTATGTTGTCTGTTGTCCAGTCTCCTCTACCCACCACTCTACCTCTTAATGTTTTAAACTCTTCACATGCTTCCGGCCTACCACAGACATGTCAGTGTATTGACACTAGTACTCCAAGGCCACCCTAACCAGGTTAGAAGGTGACAATGAAAGGCACCCCACTTTCCTGCCTCTCTTCTAGTCTCATGCCTTCAACAAGATGTTTCAGTGAAGGAGTAACTTCAGTCAGCATGGTGGCACATGCATTTAATCCCAGCACTTGGGGGGTAGAGGCAGGTGGTTCTTCAAACTCAAGGTCAGCCCTTGAAATATATATATAATTTCTCCAAGACTGAGATTTCAGGCATGAGCCACCACACCAGATAGGACTTTTAAATATTACACAGCTCTGTATGGATAATATTACTGTTTTGTTTGTTTTGAGATAGGACCCTGTTACATAGCTGTGACTGGTCTGGAAAGGATTATTTAGACTAAACCTAGAACTCACAGCCATCCTCCTGCTTCTTCGTCCCGAGTACTAGCAGTATAGGTATGAGCCACCACGTTTTGGCATGGTCATTTTCTATGCTACAAAAAGCAGCTCATATGGTGCCATAACTTATTATTGGAATAAATAATTGCCTTTTATATTCAGTAAGCTGATCTTTTGTCAATTTACTGTGGTTGAGTGAAGATATCCACAGGGACAGCTGTGTTCTGCAGACCATTCTCTTGGGACAAGTGACTAAGCGATGGGTATGGGGTCTTCTCTTGTGATCGTGGTTGTCCTGCTCCGTGATCCTTATCCTTTGGCAGTCCCTCTTATTCTGGTCTATGTCCCCTCCTGACTTTATAAGAGATCCTTTAGGTAAGAGACTAACCTATTAATAAGTGTTAACTTGTATTTCACAGTTCCTTGAATAATAATTATATGATTATTAAATAAACAAATAATTAGCATTCAACAGAGGTTAGTCTATGCCAGAGCTATCACGTATGTTTCCCTGCTTGAAACTAATGCCTCGTTTCCATGAACTTATTCCCTTCTATGAATCCTAGCTCATCCTCGATACCGGCCCCGTTGCTTCCAGAGAATTCTGTCTGGCCACGCTCGCTCACTCACCTTTAGGAAAGCAAAAACCTTTTGTTCATTGTCTCCATTCACATCCCCCTTCTCAAAGAGCTGGAAATTGGGGACATAGCCACCGCCTGGACGCACATATCTGCAGTGAAACAAAGTGTTCTCAAGAGAATCCAAATTAAGTCAAGGAGGAACAGGAATGGCTACCAGTGGTCCTCACAAAGGAACAGAAAGGGCTTCGGAAAGAGAGAAGATGAAGAGAAGTCTCTGGGCTCAAGATCCCAAGCAGGGGACTTTGTGGGACTGAAGAATTCCAGGACATTGTGGGGAGGGATATTCTGACTTCACATTTCCAGGCACATCTCCACTTCCTACATTTTCTTCTTTCCCCTGAATGTTTTTTTTTTTTCCTTAGATCTTCCCTATTCTTGCCCTCAACGAAGGCAAGTATGGGAAAAGTACTTGGGCATTTCCGACAGGGATAGATGGAATTCAAGGCGTCATGGTGACATTCTTCAACCCATTGTTCTATCACCTTCCCTGGAAGATTCTAGAATGAGAAGGTATCTAGGCAGATGAGGGAAGGGCATCTTTGGGGCCCCACACAGCACTCACTTAAGTCCAAGGAGGATCTCTGAGTTCTTTCCTGGTTCTTGTTTTCCAAACTGGTTGCACGGAAAGCCCAAAATACTGACATTGAATGGCATCAACTCCTCCTGCAGTGTGTTCAGCTCTGTAGGTAGAGGATGAACAGCATAACAGACTTCCTACTCAGGACTCAGGGTGTGAAGGACCCACTGTGTTGACCCTCTGGTCATCTGAATACACTGAGGGCTATGAAAAGCTACAGACATCAAGTAAGCAGAGCCAAGCTCTGCCTAGCAAGGTCTCTGGGAACTCATCGCAGTGGCCACTGGTTTTGTGGCACAGGGTTCCCCAAATAATTGCTCTTCACTCTCACACAGAGTTAAAACAAACAGACACAGTCTGACTAGACTTGGGAAAAATAAGGAAAGGGCAAACAAAATGATTGTGCTCCCTTCTCTCCCTACACCAAGTCTCACGATGGCACCTCTAACACTCCTGCTGCCTTCCCAGATGACTCTTTACCATTGTATATTAGGAGTAATAATAACCAAAAATCAGAGTCGGGCTGCATATGGTGGTGCTTAGCTACAATCCTAGCAAGTGGGAGACAGAGGCAGGGGCATGGCTATAAGTTGTAGGTCGGCCTGATCCATATAGTAAGTTTTAGGCCAACTAAGTCTATATAGTGAGACAGCTTCTCAAAAAACAAAACAAAACAAAGAAACAAAACAAAACAAAACAAAAATGTCATGAAGCCTGGTTGCACAGCATTCTCCACCCCGAGGCCTCACACTTTCAACTATTCCTCATAGATCAAGATCAAGAGCCTCTTAGCTGCGTGCTTGCCTGAGTCACTCTTCTGTCTTCAATTATTTTCAGTCTGGAGTTATGCCTCAGAACTAGGCCGTGAGCTCATTCAGCCTCAGCTCTGCTAGCTGGGGTCTAAGAATTTCTTCCCAGATAGTGTCTTCAGGTTTCAATACACTTTTTGCATATTTTATATGAAAATATATATTTAATAATGTTATATGAAACTCATCTTTGAGACAGTGTTTCATGTATGAATAGGATGGCTTACAACTCACTGTGTAGCCAAGGATGACCTTTAACTTCTGACCCTCCATCTTCCATCTTCCTAGTGCTGGTATAGAGATCTGCATCACCATATTAGCCTGAGATGACCACCAGTCCAGCACTGCGCAAGCCTTGATGTGGTGTGTGTGTGTGTGTGTGTGTGTGTGTGTGTGTGTCATTTTAATCTAACTACGGCTAAGTCAAGCATCCTCCTCTAAATGATAACTTCAAAATACCAAAATTTGATGACACATGTGTCCTAGATGAGCCATTGCATTACACAAATTTAAATAGTATTTAGAAAGGAGAAATTCCTGAGATTTGTAATTACTACAGTTCCATTAAAACAAATTGATAGAGTGTAATAATGTTCACAGGTGTAATCCCAGCATTTGGGAGGCAGAGGCAGAAGGATCATGACTCTGAAAGTGAGGTCTTATCTAAAAAAAAAAAAAAAAATGTTTATGAACAGGGCCTGCTACTTTTCATTAGTCAAATATGTAACAATGTCAACGTAGAATTTGTAAAAACTTGTTCCTGCATTACTTTGGTCCATTTACCTGTAGCATTTGAGTCAATATACTTTTGAAGTTATCTTGGACATTCTTAAAACAGCAAAGTTTTTAGCACATCAAAAAACATATCTATCTCATACAATTCATGTAGAAATGTATATAACCTTATTTGGATCAACAATACTATAAAATTCTTCTATGATGGGCACAACAGAGAGATGGAACATTCTCCCATATTTACTCTCTAAAGCTCTAAAGAGTGTTCACACCAGTTGGGGTTGCTGGGGTAAAAACTTTATTTCCCTGTGCTCTGTCATTTGGGGTGCCTCCTGAAATAGAAAGTCTGTCTTCTTTCCTGTTGCTGCTGCTGCCGGTGGTGGTGGTGGTGGTGGTAGTGGTGGTGGTGGTGGTGGTGGTGGAAGTTGTGGTGTGTGTGTGTGTGTGTGTGTGTCTGTATGTGTGAGTGCACACACATGCACATGTATGTGTGTGTGATGTGCATGTGTGGAGAGCAAAGGTTGTTGATGTTTTCCTCTATTGATTCCCACCTAATTTTTTCTATTTTATGATAGATATGATATTTTTAAGATCTAATCTCCCCTGAGCAGGGAGATCACTATTTGGCTAGACTGGCTGGCCAGAAAGACCCAAGAATCCAACTGCCTCCTCTCCTCTGTCTCCAAGTTCTAGGCTTACAGGCATGTGCCTCTACCATGTTTGGATTTTTGTGGGTTCTAGAGAACAGAATGCAGGTCTCCATATGCCTTCCGAAAGCCTTTTATGTACCAAGCCATCTCCCTAGCCTCCTGGTGTTTGGTTTTGTTTTGATACAGGGTCTAAAGAAGTAATCCAATGGTTGAGATCTAACTTCAGATCCTTCTGCCTCCAGTTCACAAGGGCTGAGATGACAGATTTGTGCAGTGCTATATAATGCTGTGCACAAATCCTTTGTGTGTGCTAGGTAAGCACTCTGCCATCTGAGCCGTATCTCCAGCCATATCATCTGTACCATGGCTCCCATTCTCACTCTTGGCTTAATGCAAACCACTCTCTAAAGTAGCCCAGGAGTCACAGGGAGGGTTCGGTGTTCTATCAACTCAACAGAATGTCAACATCACAGTACATGACCATTGCCAACCATGACACATCAAGACTTCTCCATAGTCATGTCAGAACACACACACACACACACACACACACACACATACACAATGTCTACCCCACAAAATGACCACATATCATCCTGCCAATATAAATGGCTGCTAATTTACTAGTTACAGCCTCAGTCTTTCTATTTTTCTCACCACAGAGATATGAATTCTAAAAGTAATGAATCACATGATTGTCCCCTTCTTCATTTCCTGACAGCTCTTAATCCAGAGTAACCGTCTAGTTCCTTAAATCCTTCCCCACACCACCTGATACCAGCTCACATGGCTTGAGTGTTTTCTATCTCTTTCTGAGAAGCTTCCTTGTTCTCTGTGGTAGCTGGGCAACAATGCCCACTTGTTCAACCACATATATGTTCTTAAGAGTTGTCCAGCAAATCTTGGGGAAAACCTTAGAGCTCAAGGATAGAGATAATTTTGGCATTAATGTGACAGTATGGGAATAATTCGGATTCCCATTCAGTCCCATCTCATAGAGTCATTGTGCTTACTCACCCCCCAGTCCCAGCAATCCGGCAAACCTTCTCCAGTCACAAGATGGTGGTGTGGCCAACTAGTGCTGACAGAAAATTGAAATTTGAGTTCTTACCAGGGTATGTAGCTGTCAGGCCACAGAAGGACGCCACATTGACAAAGAGGATGTGCTTTCCTGCATACTGCTGGAACTGGATATACTCCCCACCATCTAAGGTGTTGGCTCCATACTCATAGACGGTGCCAGACACCCCTTTGTTGCAATCCACCTGTAATAAAACACAAGTACTGTAATGGTATGATCTTATGACAGTATTCCTCAACTCCTGTCAGCATTTGCAAAGCACTTGAAGATTTTTCACACAATATATTAAAATTCTAAGAACTGAAGAATTTCTGTTTGATGAATTCCATGCCCAAGCAGTTGTCAGTGGTGAATAGACCTGGGTGCCCATAGGTAGCGCCCTCTCAAGTGAGCTGTGACCTCACTTGATAGTAGATAACCCATGACTTTACAGCTACCAATCAGAATTTCACATGCCCAGTAAAAAAGGTCAAAGTTTGAAGGTCAGACTTAAGGATGTATATAAGCATCATGAGAGCATCTGGGAAATGCTTGGGCTTCCAAGAAGACATACTGGATCAAAGGCTCTAGAAGTGGGACCCAATCACCAGTGGGTTCTTTGTTTAGCCAAGGTCTGGGAATCACTGTGCTCTGTGAAGAGACTGTCCCTGACCTTTTACAGACGGGAACTACAGATGGCAAAGGCTGCGTAGACAACTTAAAGCCACAGGTGAGGTTGAGATTTTCAACATGTTTCTCTGATTTATAAGTTCAAATACGACAGTCCCTCAAGTCATCTGCATTGGTCCTATTTTGCAGTCTAAGATACATGCACGTATTTTTTCTTTAAACAGGGATGGCTACTGTTTTCTCCTGTGGATCATATTGGATACCAGTCCCTCCCCCTGGCTCCTTGTGAAGCCACAGTGTGGTGATTGTCCAGCTCCTTGGAGCAACCCCAAAATCTGAGGAGAAGCCCTAACATGGCACCGAGCCCTGTCTTCACCTCCTGTATCCCTCCACCCAACCCCCTGAGTTCAGTCTCTGTCTTAGTAGTCACTGAAGCAAAGTTCCTCTTTCCCTAAGCCCCTTGCAACCCAGTCCAGAGCCCACTTCTCTACTCATTCCTTCTGGTTTGGTCCAATTGCTCTGAGAACCACAGGCCTCCCTCCCAACTCACTTGCTATTTAACCTCTGTTTCCTAGGACCCCTGGGGGGGGGCTCCACGTTACAGATCAGAATGGAATAGGATGGGTTCTGGGTTGTCAGACAGCCATCAAGGGGGCTGGCAAAAGCAGGTGGGGACGTGTTCAAAGATCTACAAGGTGCAGAGAAGTGGAGCTCTCTCCCTTCAAGAACAGGAGAGATCCCTGAAACTCACAGTAGACAAGTTACTTATCAGATGTTTGAAATCAGTTTAGGTCCAGTGGTCAGTGTTGGGGAGTCAGCAGGTGTGTGTGTATTTCCATGTGACATTTTGGACAAGAGAAACACACACACACACACACACACACACAAGCACACAAGCTCTTACCTTCGATTTTTGAGGATTCAGAGTCTCCTGAGCCAAGGTAGCCATAAACAATGAGAAAAGACAGGACCCCCAGAACTGCTGGGCCATGGTTGTACAAGGAACACTGGGTGAGTCCTCAAACCTCAGGAACTGTGATTCCTTTTGAGGATTCCCAGCAGGCACCAGGTTGAAGAAGCACAGCCAATCACAGCGCTGCTCACTTGTCCACCCCCTCCTTTCTCTTCTCCCTACCCTTGCTCTCCTGGTACAGGAGACACGTGGGTCAGCACGTGTTCTGACAGGTGAAGGTGACTTGAAGGTGGACACTTTTCCTGTCTGCAACCTGAGATGCTGGGCCTCCCTCTCCCAGTGACTGGAGTAACTCAAGCCTCTGAATTACAACCTACTTTTCCACAAAATATTTGTGAGATTTGCATGCAAACTAAAGTTTGAAAAGCATTGACCCAGGTTGTCAACAGAGATGCCGGTGCCAGGAGACCCAGGTACTCACAGTCTGAGAAGCTCTCTTCCCCCTTAGGAGCCAGTACTCAGGTAAAGACAGATCCTTGCCTATGCCCCAGAAAAGAATTTCAGGACCAGACAGAACAACACAGTTTGTGAGTTTATCAGGTGTTTAGACAAAGAGGAAAAAACAGTGCACAATCCCAAGACACAGCTGTATGTGCTTCTGAACTTTTCTAGGCCAATTCTCAAAGCTCCTAATTTACAGCAAGATTAAGTGATGCTCAGAATTTAAATATGGTTTAAAAGTTTAAAATACATGTTCTGGTTTAGTGTGTAAAGATTTAAATGGTAATTCAGCATTTTGTGTATGCTGTGTGAGCATGCCATGGAAGTCACAGGGCAACTCTGTGGGCTTGATTCTCTTCTTCTACCTTCAATGGGAACCAGAGATAGACACAAGTCAGCAGGCTTGCCAGGCTAAGTAACCTGAACAAACTGAGTTATCCTGCCACCCACGCTTGGATTTTTTTTTAAAGGCAGGGTTTCATGTCTAGAAGAAGACCCCAGGCTGTCTTCTAATTGATTATGCAGCTGTGATGACCCTGAACACCCGCTCTTCACATCTGGGTTCATAAAGATGTTCGCCACCACTTCTGTGTTCTGTGACATTGAGTGTTGAACTTAGGGCTTCCCGTATGCTAGGCAAGTGTCTACAAACTGAGCATCATACACTCCCAGCCTTGTTGTTTTAGGATTCCTATTGCTCTAATGAAGCAGCTTGGGGAGGAAAGGCTTTATTCAGCTTACGCTCTCACACCACTGTTCACTGAAGGAAGTCAGAAGAGAAACTCACACAGGATCGGATCCGGGAAGAAGGAGCCAATGCAGAAGCCATGGAGGGCTGACTAGCTTGCTCCTCAGGCCTTGCTCAGTGTGCTTTCTTATAGAATCCAGGACCACCAGCCCAGGGATGGTCACTCACAGTGGGCTGGGCCCTCCCCATCCCCTGCCAACCGCTAATTAAGAAAATGCAACCTTATGGAAGGTCTCTCCTCTCTGCTGGCTCTAGCCTGGGTCAAGTTGACAGAAAACTAGCCAGTACACCATACCACGCACTTTCCTTCCTCCCTTCCTTTCTTTCTCCCTTCCTTCTTTCCTTCCTTCCTTTCTTCCTCTATTTTATGTTTTGTCTGAATGTGGTGTGTACACCACATGCCTGCAGAAAGTAGAGGAGCGCATTAGATCCCCTGGACCTAGAGTCACAGGCTGCTGTGGGCTGCCATAGGAATCAGATCTCTAGAAAGGCAGTCAGTGCTTTTAACTGCTGAGCCATCTTTCCAGCCCCATCATTTTCTTAAAGAATTCCCCTCCCCCGCCCCTTTAAAAATGAAATTGCAAAGCTGTTTAAGGAGATTTGCAGTTTATACTCAGGGATGAATGAGGAGTCCTTACACAGTAAAGCTCAGAGCTACAAGCATCCTGCTCTAGGTGAGCAGAACCTAAGTGTCTTTAACATCCTTCTTTGAGATGTTTCTAGGAAAACACAAATTACCTCTGCTGGCAATTTTGCTTGACCCAATGTCTTGCCATTTCTTCACTTTCCGGCACCAAAAAGGGCAAACTGGATCCCAAGGTAAGGGCTTCTTTCTCTCCTTGTGCCCCCTTAATTTTCTCATCTTTCTGTTCTGTCTCAGGATGACTATCATTTGTTCTGTCCCTTCAAATTTCACCAACTAAATGGAAAAAAAAGTTGAGTTTTTAATATATGAAGCCAGACTGTTGGTGCTAAACCTTCCAGGCACTGTTACTCACTGTGGCCTCCCTGGAGGAAAGTTCCTGAATGGAGGAGAAGCAGCATGAGGGACACGTGTTCAGAGAGGAGAGTCGTCACAGAGAAGGCTCTGGGCCGTGAGTCAGGAACGGTTGGCCTGCGGTCTCCTCCTCAGCAGACATTTGCAGTAATTTCTGCAGGACCCTGCTCGGTAGCCTTAACAGACCACAGCTTGGTAGACTGTGCTTACTCTGTAGTCCAGGCTGCTCCCAACCTCACACAGCTCCTCTGCTTCCATGTCCCAGTTGCTGGAGTCACAGGTGTGAACAACCAACCTTCATGGTGATACATTGCTCTAGTTTTCCTTTATTTACATGTTTGTGCATGTTTTGCCTTGTATTACCTCATGTTTGAGGAAAACCCAGGTCCAGGTTGGCAATGGCTTTAAGCCTGAGCTTTCGTGACGACCACCGGCCCTAACTTAAAGTCCTCTTGAGGCTCTGTTATTACCACCAGAAATCCTACCTTCATCTGTTTTGGGACATAGTTCTAGGAGTACAGAAGAGACCCTGTCAAGATGAACGTGTGCCCTCCTGGGTGACGGTCATGTCCATGACTCCCACCACAGTGTACCTCAGTGGTCCCACCATGTGCACACATGACCAACAGCATCTGAAAGTCTGCGGCTCCAGCTGACCTGGATCAAGACACTCTAAACATGTGACCAAACGAATTGAAACCACCAGCCAGAGTGCTGCGCTGGAGTCCCGTGAAACCCAGCTGTCCTCCAGAGGAAGAACTTTACTCCCAGGGGTAGATGTCGCACAATACTACCAGCTTGCTCGACAGATGACAGGTGAGACAATATTGAGTCAGGGATGGACGAAACCACACATTGACCAGGGCTTCTTTGGTATACCCCTTGCCCTCTGTAGGAATCTAAACCTCAGTGCAGTATCCTAAAGATGCTCCTGGGAGTCATTAGATCTCTTGTTTCTCTTCTCATGTGGCTACAATGAATAAATTCTATTTTCTCTGCTTTTACTGTTGTCTCTTTAATTGGCCAGCTGGGGGCGGGTGGCTGAATCTATTTACTGGGACTGCCAGGGCCCAGGTTTTGACCCTAACAACTCCAGTAACGATGTCCATTGTGCCTTTCATAACCTCCATTGGTTCCTGCTTTACATTTTTGCCACTTTGTTTCCCGATACGGGAAACATAGATACCATATATCTATGGGGGTGGTCTATGTTACAGGGTTCTTACAGAATCATGCAGGAGCACATCAGAGCTGCTTATACTTAGGAGCTTCTTTTCCTTCTGCGAGTTTTTACCCAGCACTAAGTTTGTGGTAATTTGTTACAGGAGAATAACAGAGACTTTAGCAGAAAGTGCGGTGCAACTGTAACAGATGTCACAAGTAAAGTCTTTGGAACTGGGAAATGGGCAAAGCGGGGAAAAAAATGTGAGGTACGTTATAGAAAAAATGTGTAGTTGCCTGACTGTTGACAGACATATGGATGTTACAGATGCTTCTTGGGAGGTCTTGGCAAGAAATGAGGAAAATACTATTAAAAGCTGAAGGAATAAATAAAATCACTGAATAGATATTTCTCAAAAGAAGACAGATGTAGTACATGCATGTAATCCCAGCAGTTAGTTGAGGCAGAAGGACTGTTGAGCTTGAGGCTAGCCTGGGCTACACATAGAGACCTTGTCTTAAAGGGGGAAAATAAAGAAGCTATAAGTGACCAATATGAAAAAAATCAATATGACCAATCAAGATCTAATTTCAAATTAAAAGCACAGTGAAACATCCCTTCATACATATTAGGATGAATATGTAGAAAAGACTGAAAGGCATTGGAGGGATGCACATCATTATGTATAGTAAAATGTCCCTCTGCCTCCCTCAAGGATACATGTGGCTGCATTTGGGGCTAATCCAGATATTCCAGAGTAATCCCTGCATCTCACTCTATCTCAAAATCCTTATCTTAATCACTTTTCCAAAAATAGCTGTCCTATAAAAACATTTACAGATCCCAGAGGCTAAAACCCTCTTTGTCCCTTGCCCCATTACCCTGAACATGCATGTATGCACGCATGCATGCACGCACGCACACACACACACACACACACACACACACACACTTCATCACTTATATCTTTTTCTCTTGCTCATCCCATGTACTGTCCTGGGAGAGCAGAGATGTGGCTCTGACAATGACTGAGAGCTAAGGGTCTAGCAGTGCTAACTCCGAGACAACACGAGTCAGATGTGCACTCTGCTTCCTCAGCTCTCTGAGATGAAGCCTTCATGTAAAGGCCTCCTATAGCTCAGAGGAGCAGGCGGGTCCGCAGACACGCGCTGGGGTTGCTTATGTTGGGCTGCTTGGTTGGTTTGGAATTTTTGTTTTCTTCTTCCAGATCTTATGGACTAAAGATTTATTGCCTCAAGATTTATTTCTGTCTTAGGAGGTAGTCTTAAGACCCAAGAAGACCACCTCTATTTCTGATCAAACAGAAATATATTTTAGGTCCCTACAATATCCTCAACAGTGTCCTTTCTTTAACTAACTCACAGAACTCAAGAGGACACTTCATTCGCATTGACTGGGCTATTATAAAAGATGCAACTGAGGAACAGTCAAACAAAAGAATCTTGGGTAGGCAAAGGCATCACATTTCTAATCAATCATGTCTTCCTTGATTTTTCTAGCAGCTACAACCATTTTAAAGGGACACCTGAGTTATCACATTAGCAAATAGAAGACACACCTGTCACTCAGGCAGGTCAGAGGGCTTTTAAATCTTTGGATCAGGAACAAGGACAAAGACTAAATACTTGCTGATGTATTTTAGACATGCTCTCACTAAATACTAAGTTTGGCCTCAAACCCACGTTCTCCCGCCACAGCCTCTCAAGTGCTTGATTACAGGCACGGGCCATCACACCAAATGTTTATTTCCTTTAAAAACCTTAAAGACTGTATTGTAGAGATAAAAGTAAAAAGCAGGGGCCAAATCCCCATCCTTATTTAGACTTAGACTGGCTGCAGCCTGACCCAGTGACTGTGATGGTCTTTGCAAACATTCAGAACCCATTTCCAGTGACTCCCAGTGACTCACTGCCTGACTCTAAATTGCTGATCTCAAGAAAAACAAAAATCTACCACATAGTATAATAGAAAAAAAAAAAAAAAGTCCCGCTGAACACCCTCTGCTAGGCTCTCTGACCAGGCAGTGAGCTCTTGGCCTCTGCTCGGTTCTGTCTCCGCATCCTGGAGCCACAGCTATGTGCGGCCACGCCTAACATTTTACATGGGCGCTGGAAATTTAAACTCAGATCATTACACTTGCAGAAAAGCGGGTGTTTCTGTGTGCTGTGCCATCTCCTCAGCCCTCTTCACACTCACTGCACAGCAGGTACTACTGAATCTTGTGTATCCTCCCAGCCATCTCTTCTTTTGCTCTCCCCCTAAACAGCCTTGTGTTTCTCCGTTTTTTTCATTCTTAACTGCTATATCACCATCATGACCTAAGAAACCAACAATAATTATTTAATGTTATTTAGAACTCAGGCTCAAACATCCTGAATTATGCTGCGGATTTTTAAGCAAAAGCATTTGATGCTAAGCATGAAACATACTCAGATACTCACTGAAAATGTACACTGTAATCACCTGGACACATGACAATTTGTTTATTCATCCTCCCGATGAAAGCTGTTTGTTTTACTTCCATTTTCCACTATTGTGGATAAGACTGCTATGAACACTCTTATTCAAGCTTTTCTGTAAGCGTGTTTTCATGAGGACTTAGGAGCGAGATTGTTGGGTCATTGATTCTATGTGTTTAACTTTACAAAAAATACTAGTAATTCCCCCAAAGTGGTTCCACTGACCATTGACCTAGCTCTTTAAGGGTCAGAGTTTTCCTCATCTCTGTTGGCAGCACGTGCTCGCGTGCACACACACACACACACACACACACACACACGTCTGAGCATGTAAGCACATTGAATCTTAAGATTCTTCTCTGCTTTAAGCAGTCTTCACCAGTAGAATTGTTAAAGGTTGAAGTTTTGTTTTAGATTTATATACTGTGTTGATTGGTTGACATAAGCTACAAATATTTCAGGGAAGAGGGACCCTGATTTGAGGAAATGGCCTTATAATACTGATCTGTGGCTAAGCCTGTGATGTCTCTTCTGGATGGATGATTGATGTAGAAGGTCCCCTTCAATGTGGGCACTGCCGTCTCGGAGAAGGTCGCCTGGCCGCTATAAGGAAACTGGCTGAGCAAGCTCTGAGGAGCAGGCCAGTAAGCATCATTCCTCCCTGGCCTCTGCATCACTTCCTGCCTCGACCTCCAGCTCTGACTTCCCTTAGTGATGAAGTGTGGCCTGGCGGTCATAAGATGACCTTTCCTCCCCAAGCTGCTTTGACCATGGTGTTTCATCACAGCAATACAAACACTGACTAAGACATATATCTTGCAAGCAAAAACAAATTGGATGACGCCCAGGATGACCATAAATCCTAAGAGGTAGGAAGTAGGAATAGGACATTCTGTGGACTGTGGGTATGAGAAGGTGCTGGTGGGCGGCCATGAGGGTGGGGCCAGTTTAAAGGGACATTTAGGACACAGAGTCTGAGACACCAAAGCTAAAAACAAATGATGGTAGCTCATGCCTGCAATCCCAGTACTCAAGGGACTAAGGCAAGAAGAGGGTTACTGTGAGTTCAAGTCTAGCCTCAGCCACAGGGTGAAACTGTCTCAAAAAACCAAACACTGAAACAGCAGCCAACAAAAGGCCCCCCTCGATGCTATGAAAAGAATAAACCGCCCTAAGCGTCTTGTTTTAATAAAGGGATTTGGATGGAGGATTTGGGATAAACAAGGAAATAAGATAAGATAAAGTTTTCCTCATCCTAATCCCATTTATTAAGTAAGCTCATAATCATATACTGTTGTGAAATCCAATCCCTGCACATTCTAGCGTGTCTCTGTGCCGTGGCACAGGCAGTGGCTGTTGATCGGGGCTGTCTTGTGAAGAGTTTCTATAGCAAACAGCACTGGAAAAACATCATATCCCCTTCAGAAAGGGAGCGTTTGCCCGCACCCTGAGGGTAGAGTTCATCTCTCCTCCACAAAGAAAAGGCAGGTGTGCCCACTTCTCTTTATGAAGCACTAGGGTCCCCCCTGACTCAGAATGCCTCTCCTGAAATGCAGCCCAGCAGAAGCAGGTGTAATCTCTCCTTCTTTGGTCACTCTCCTGAGACCTGGGAACTCAGCCTATATGATGTCATAAACTACATGCTCTGACATCCTAAACTGCATGCTCTGGTGTTCTAACCTACACACTCTGCCCCCCCCAGCAACCATGTGTCTTCCTAAAACCACAATAAGTTAGAATGCTGACTTTTAGCTTTTCGATTAGGACAAAAGTTTTCTCACTTCACAGTTATTTCCAATTACAAATGATGTCCTCAATGGTCTTAAAACATTTTTCTCTCCACAGTTCCACATCCTAATTTGTCAACAAGGGGAATTCCACCCAACACAAACAATCAAACAAAAAACCAAAGAGGGTTGGATTACAGAGATACCTCAAAAAACCAGAAATAGATGCACCCCGTAGAAGCCAGATAAACCACTCTTGGGCATATACACAAAAGACTCTCTTCTATGCAGATTTACGTGTTTGTCAGTGTTCCTGCTGCTCTATTCACAATCACTGCAAAATGGAAACAACCTGAATACCCATCAACTGAAGAATGGGCAAGAAAGCATGATACATTGACACCGTGGAATTTCATTCAGCTACAAAGAAATACGAAATGTCCATGTAAATGAATGAACCTGGAAAAATTATATTAAGTAGGGTAACCTAGGCCTGGACAGACAAACACTAGATATTCTCTCTCATATGCAGACGATCCCAGCTTCTAATCTTCCATGTTTGACCTGCAGTAACTGTAGAAGACAGAAAGCTAGAAAGTTGCCTTTGAAGGTGGGGCGAGAAAGTGCTCAGAGAGGCGGATAGTAGAGCACACAGGTGTATGAAGGGGTAAGAGAGAATCATGGTGGTAGTGAGGACAGGGAGGGCAGGGAGGCAGAGGAGGGGTTGGAGAAGGGTTAACTAACACTAAGAATGCTTGGGGGAAATATACAAAACCGCTATTTTATAAGCCTCCTAAAAATAATTTTGTAAAAAAAAGTTTAATTGGAGTTCCCTGCATGGAGGCTATTCTCCTAGAAACTGTAAGTTATTAACAAAAAGTCCAGTGCCAGGTGGAGGTGTTGGTTAATGGGGTTCCAGAAACCCCCTAACCCGATGCAAGCTATTGCCATTCTTCTTGGCTGTCCACCAGAACTAGACAAAAAGTCCCAATTGGTGAAGGCACTGCACATTTTTCTCATTGTATCGTGTGTTTATAAACTTTGGGGCAAGCATTTCCTTGTGTTTTTTAGAAAGTTATTTTGTTTGGAACATGTTGGGAGAAGGTAAACCCTTTGCTCCAGGAAACAATCCAATGAAACACTTGTCAGATCCCGAGAAACAAAAACTACCATATTCGTCGGAACTCTCTCAATCAGCAGTGCTGCCCGAAGGCCAGAGCTTCAGTGTTGACCTGTTTGTCTGTCACAGACCTTTCTCCCTCCCTCTGGCCTTCTCGTGCATATGAGTCACAATGGTGTGGGTTACTTGAGTTCCTGGTGTTAGGCATGGACACAGCACTCCCACACCCTCCCCGAGCCCACTCAATCCAGTGTACTGGACAAGAACAAGGCCTTGGCGAGGACACATTATTCCTCTTGCCTCCGCCCTATCTTGACCTCTGAGAAGCAGACTTCCTTTTGGAGCCAGTCAGAGATGGGATACTTAGCAAAAATGACAGACCCATCAGGAAGTCTGCACCAAGCCAGCTGCTTCAGTAAAGACTTGAGTTAAGCCACAGTTTGGCAATATTGCCCCAAAGTTTATTGTGACAGGCATGGAGGTAGGAAAGGTTAGAAAATTTAGAGCGCATGAAGCTGAAAACCGCCTTACTAACGAGGACCGTTAGTAAGATTTCCTGTATTTTCCAGGATGTATTATGGGGAACATCCAATAGATTTGGAGGAACAAGTAGATTTGACTAAGAATTCAAGTTTATGCTCTGGATCTACACCATTGTGAGACTTCAGGCAAGACATTTTGCCTTTCTGAATTTGCCTTTTCCGATTTTGAGCTAATGTGAGCTACTGATGAATGTCTTGTTTCTGTAACTGGCTGATTGGTGTGCAACATATTCATGAACTATGAATTTTGTGTAAATATAGATGGCATTCTCTTACTGTGGCAGAGTTGGAGTAGGTGCTGTGCTCTACTCTTGTAATCTAGGGAATAGGAAGATCCGAAATCAGGGATCCACACAAAATGGCAGAAGGATCTAGTTCAGAACAGCCAAGAAAAAAAATTGAACAAAAGTATCTGAGTTGGAGATGGGTAGTTCCAGGAGATACCACTTGAATCAAAAATTTAAAAGTATACTGGGTTTCAAAAGGTCATGTGTCCCTTTGAGTTCAGAGGCACAAAAACCAGAAACCTAGTGCTGAACATCGGGTGGGATTATGTCATGAACAAAGACTAAATCCAAACTGCCGCTCCCTGGGTATGTGTCCTTGAGCGAACTGCCTAGCCTCATAGAATCCCAACATCAGAAAGGCCACAGTCTGACTGGGGAAAGAGACCGAGTTTGGGATCTGACTGTCCTCACTCTAGTCTCCCACCACATTTAAGATGACAGGAATTTTAAACTCAGAAAGTTTTTAAAGATCTTCAAGACATAGTTTGGTTTAGCATTGGATTGGCTTTTGCAGACTTGATATAAGGCTCATGTCCAACTATTTGCAGCCAAAATCTTATTTGTTAAAATTGTATTCCTTGTCATCTCAGTGGAAACTTCTGGTCCCTTCAAATATTTGTGTGCATAACACATCAATCCATGCAACCACATAAGGTTTTCTCCATCGGCGATGGGCCATCTCTGGGGCAGGGTAGGAGGCAGCTGGCTGGGAGTCTTTGCCCTACCCAGGTAGAACAGGTAGGTAGGTAAGTCAGGGACAAGTTTGAAGCCTCTTCTCTGGTAGCTTGATTCTCTTAGTGCTTGGGAGCAGCAGGTGAGGGCAATGGGTGGCAGCAGGTGGTACCTTCTAGTGTGGTTGCTACCTGCCAGGTCTTGGATGTAAGACTTAAGCACTAAGGACTCTTAGTCTTTAACACTGGCCAAGGTTGCTGCTCTTGGCCTGGAGTCTGAGACCCTTGTCCTTAGTCTTACCAGTTCTCTAGATCCTCCTGGCACCCAGGACCTGCTGCTTCTCTTCTCCGGCTCTTTGGAGCTTTTACCAATGTTCACTCTCAGCTCTTTGCCTTTCTTAGCCATCTCCGCACGTTCCACCTTCTTTCTTCCCTGGCTGCATCCAAACTGTTCAATTGCTGCTTCAGTGGTCGCACATCTCCTCTGCAACATGTTCATGGGAGTTCCTGCTGCCTTTACCTGGCTGGTTTTCTCTCTGTTAGCAGCTCAGCCCTCACTACAAATGTCTACAAGAAAAGAGCAGTCAAGAGAAGCCTTTTATCAGGTCTAGTGCTACTGCACCCAGAGAAACAGTGTGGAGTGTGGAAGAATGACTCCCAGCCTGCTCACTGAGCTCAACTCAGGCCCAGGAAGGAATCTCTGGACCAATCATAACCACTTGTTTGGACAAGATTGCATTCATAAGCCCCGTCCTTTATCATCAGGCACAGAAGTCCCTCTGCTAGGCCATTAGGAAAATTTCCCCTCTGACATAGACAGAAATGATTGCAGGGTCATCTAGAGTTCAAGGCTTGTCATATCAAAAAGTCTGGTACAAACTGTTCCAAACATATCCTGGCTGGGGATACGCCTTCAGGGGCTGGGGCAATCAGTTGCAATGATTGATAACTACACCATGTTTCCAAGGTGTCTATAAAGTGTTCCAGGTGGCTGATGTCGGTAAGGGTCATCTGGCTAGCTATTTTGACCCATAGGCCTTTAGTTCACAGCAACATGGTAGCACGGCAGACTCCAGCAGCTGCTAGTTAGGGTGTGAGATGGTCTCATGGCCACCTCTGCTTAAATTCAGGATGATGGACATCAAAAAGAGTGCAGTAAGAACTTACAATTTAAAAAAACCATAGTAATTTTAGGGTATTTTACTAGTGTTTAACACTCGCCTAGTATCCCATAGGTTCCGTCTCAACTCTCTCAATAGTGGCCCATAAGGTTTGTAACATAAGGGCTGCCGAGGTGGCTGGCTCAGTGGTTGAGAGCACTTCCAAAGGACAGGGTTCAAATCCCAGCACCCACATGGCAGTTCGCAACTGTCTGTAACTCCTAGACACCTTCACACAGATAACACAGACATACATGGAGGCAGAACAACAATGTAGATTAAAAATAATAATAATCTCATAGCCATCTTTGTATAAATACATGAGCACACACAACTCTGTGCTCAAAGTCAACAATCTGAGGTCCAAAGCTTTGGGGAAGTCTAAAGGAAGGAAGCCCAGAGCCCTACACTGGGGTGTCTGTCTGGATTGGTTAGCATGCCTGGTTTTCAGAATTCCACTGGGCTTCGGGTATAAGAAAAGGGAGGAAAAGGACTCAAAAAAAAAAAAAAAAAGAAGATGATTTCACCATCCGGAAAGAAAATACTAAGGACTGATAACCGCCTCTGGTGGGAAGTGTGGAGACAAGCAGCTGAGATGCGCGCTCTGGTGGAGACAAGCGGCTGAGATGCGCGCTCTGGGTGGTGGGAGGCAGTGCCGGTCCTGAACCTCCTGGGAGGTTCCCAAGAAATCCAAGCTCCCAAGAAACATTTGGCCTCTAGAGAAGGACCCAAAACTTTAGTCAAATCATGTTTTTTTCTGCTTAAGTCTAACTTTCTTCAAAGTAATTGGAGTCTGTTAAATTAGAAACCTGAGAATTTGTTTATCTCAGGTTAGAATTTGAGTGAATCATGCATCTCCTCCATTTTTAAAATTAACGACCCATTCTGCTTAAGTTTTGTCAGCCTGACAAAGTCAGAGTCACCTGGGAAAAGGGAACCTTGATTGAAGAACATCAAGATGGACCGTGGGCATGTCTGTGTGATTAATGATTGATGTGGGAGGGCCCAGTCCCCTGTGGGTAAGTACCAGTGCCAGGCAGTCCTGGGTTGTATAAAGAAGCAAGCTGAGCGATGTTTCTCCCTCATCTCTTTTTTCTTTCTTTCTTTCTTTCTTTCTTTCTTTCTTTCTTTCTTTCTTTCTTTCTTTCTTTCTTTCTTTCTTTCTTTCTTTCTTTCTTTCTTCCTTCCTTCCTTCCTTCCTTCCTTCCTTCCTTCCTTCCTTTCTTTCTTTCTTTCTTTCTTTTCTTTTTTTTTTTTTTTTTTTTTTGCCATGGCTTCTCTCAGTGTTAAACTCAAAGCCAAATAAACCCTTTTCTCCCCAGGTTGCTTCGGTCAGGGTGTTTTAGCTTAGCAACACTGAAGTAAGAACTAACACACTGTGTAAAGTTTATATTTCTCCAGTTAGACAGATAAGTCCAAAGGCCCAGAACACAATTTAATTAAAGTCTAGGTGATTGGGAAAGACTGAGAAACCAAAGTGTGTTGTTCCAGGATTTATTATTCTAATCTTTATGATTGTCTGAGCCAAGACAGAGATGGAGGGCCAGACAGTATCTTTAGGCAGCAGGGCGACTTAAAGGATTTGAGGAGCTCGGTCGCTGGATCAGCTTATCCTTGTTTTAGGTTCCTCCCCAGAGATTAGAGGCCTCGGAGAAAAGATCAGAGGTCTGACAGGAGGAAAGGCTTCGGGTTCCCAGATAAGTCATGAATACTCAGGCTCTCAGGCATGGAGAATAATTCCCGCTCAGATTTCACTTCAGAACAGGAGGCGGCTGCTTTGGTGTGAACCTGAGAGAGGAGAGCTATGGAGGGGGCGGTCTGGAAAGACAGCTTAAGGCTGGAGAGGAATCGTCTCTCCGGCAAGAAGGTCTATGAAGCTGGCAGTGTAGATCCTGTGGGCAGGGGAGGGGGCAGATCTCAGAGTGGGAAAGAGGAAAAATCCGAGAGTCTTTTGCTAATATAAATAGTTTTCAGTATCTTTTTGTTTGTTATCTCATCAGAATCGAGTTAGATCTTGTCTGCTTGGTGCTTTTACTCTCTAGAAGTGGGCGTTGACTAGAGATAAATATTTTTATAAATAATACTCTAATGTGACAATGATGGAACTAGGGCAAGGGTCACACTTCCACAACCGACTGCCCTAGGAGCACATTAGCCATTCAGCTCCCAGGTTTTAACTGCTGTCTCTGTGAATCTACTATATCCGGGATGGAGGCAAAAGTCTGTGCCTTCGCCTCTCAGATACCGACAGTGGGGACTTGACAAAAGACAGTGCTCTGCAGAAGGCGAGTCTCGGGGGACTCTGCCACTGTGGCTACTATCACACTATCACGAAGCTCTAACAAAGCACAGGAAACTTCTTCAGAACCAAGACTCCTCCATTGTGGTACTGGAGATCGAGCCCTTCAAGAGCAGGCTGCCTAATATCTCCAAATAAAACCAAAGAAATGTCCAAACTGACTGAGATGTAAGTTGCATCACCGAAACAGAATCAATGTGAAATGCCAAGGCAACCCGACTCTAAAAGGCCATAAAATTCAACTACTGAATTAAGAGAAACCGAAACAGGCAAAACGCTGGATATGTATTTCCAAAGTTTATCAGTAAAAATTGTCAGTTGCCTAAAAGAAACTAGAAACAACCAGATGAATCCAAACAAAGGCCTGGAAGATGCATAGAAGGAAAAGTCAACAAAACGGATGAGGAAATCAACGATGTGGATAAAAGTGGAAGGAATATGGGAGAATTACTAAGAAAATTGAGATTTGGGGAAAACCACAAACAAAACTGTTAGGCATAAAAAATTCAATGAACCAAATAAAAACACAGTGGAAGTCATCACCTATAGACTCGACCGATCAGAAGAAGGAGCCTCATGACTGGATGACAAGGACAACTACATTTAAACATCAATGAGGAAATAGTGGTGGTGGCAGAGCACGCCTGTTATCCCAGCACTCAGGAGGCAGAGGCAGGCAGGTCTCTGAGTTTGAGACCAGCCTAGTCTACAGAGTGAGTTTCAGGACAGCCATGGCTACAGGCAGAAACCCTGTCCTGAAAAACTCCAAAAATATAAAATGAATGAACAGAACCATGGCTTCCAAGATATCTAGGCTACAATTAAAAGACCAAATCTACAAATTCATGGGATAGAAGGAACTGAGATTAAAAACCTATGGCAGAGAGCATCTATACAATGAAATTATAGCAGAAAAATTCTCAAATTTAGAGAAATTAATAGATATCCCTATTAGTTACATTTTGTTGCCATGAGAGAAAAGATCACGACGAAAGGTAACTTAAGAAAGACTGTTTATGGGGAGCCGCGGATTACCATGCAGCCACGGCCAAGTCCAAGAGCCACACCACACACAACCAGTCCTGCAAATGGCACAGAAATGGCATCAAGAAACCCAGGTCACAAAGGTACGAATCTCTTAAGAGGGGTTGACCCCAAGTTCCTGAGAAACACGCGCTTCTCCAAGAAGCACAACAAGAAGGGCCTGAAGGAGATGCAGGCCAACAATGCAAAGGCAGTGAGTGAGTGAATGCACAGAGGCCATCAAGGCCCCTGTGAAGCCTCAGGCCTTCAGGCCCAAGATGCCAAAGGGCTCGAGCTGCAAGCTCAGCAGCCTGGCTTTCATCGCTCACCCCAAGCTTGGGAAGCGGATTTAAAGCTACATGGCCAAGGGGCGTAGGTTCTGCCAGCCAAAGCCCAAGGCTCAAACCAAGGCAGAGGCCAAAGCTCCAGGTAGGGCCCAGGCTTCATCTCAAGCTGAGGCTCCCAAAGGTGCCCAGGCCCTGTGAGGACCCCACAGAAAAGGCTCCTGCAGGTATGAAGACAGATGGACTGCTGTGACACACCCACCCACACACTATTTGCAGATGTCAGCGTCCTATGCTGGTTTTACAAATAAACTTGAGGCAAGGGAAAAGAAAGAAAGAAAGAAAGAAAGAAAGAAAGAAAGAAAGAAAGAAAGAAAGAAAGAAAGAAAGAAAGAAAGAAAGAAAGAAAGAAAGAAAGACCGTTTATTTTGGCTTATGGTTCCAGAAGGAAAGCTCATAATGGTGTGAAAGGCTGAACAGCATAGAAGCAGGCAAACAGAGCAGGAAGCTGAGAGATCACATCTCCAGCTCCATGATGGTCAGAAAGAGCACAGACTGAAATGAGGCAGGGCCTCTTCTGCTCTCCCAAGTTCTGTTGATGGTGAGAGATGGGGTCAACTCTCCAGAGCTTCGAAGCCAAGGAGGGACAAGACCTGGATATCCCCACGTTCTCTAGTAGTAACAGGAGCCGCAGACAATGACATCCACCGCTTCATAGCCATAGACCCAGACATGGTCCTCAGAGACAGCTCCAATGGGGACCTCACCATGGCCCCAGATGGCAGGGCTGGCCACTCACAGCAGGCTACTCCTCTCCACCCTCGAGTCTCCAGCTCCATCTGTCTTCATAAGGCTCAAGCTGTTCCACTTCTCTTTCTCTCCTATCTGCGCACCCCATGTTTGCACACTGTGGTGGTACTCCTGCTGCCGACTGGCCATGTGGCTTGCAGACTCCAGAGTGACATCCTCAGCCTTTGCTGTATGGTGCAGCAGCAAATGTGTGTCTACAGGCCTGCTTGTGCTGTGTGCCAGAGGGCAAGTCTGCAGGTGTTGTGGTGGTTACACGTCTCTTCAATACTATTCACAAGGAGCTATGTGTCTATGGCCCACCTATGCTATGGGGCAGAGAGCAGGTCTGTGAACGTCTCTCCTACCTACATCATGTGGCCTAGACTGCAGCTCTTTCTGTTTCCCTCCTCTCTTGTGGCACTGCCTGGATTTGATTTGATTTGATATTTGATTTGATATTTGATTTGATTATTTGACTTGATTTGACTTGACTTGATTTTTATGTGTCCTAGGCATAAGCCATCTTTTGCCACCAAGTCAGGGATCAAGCTAGGAATGAAGGACTGCCAACTGGTCTACCTTTGACTGATAAAAGAACAGCACCAACAGTAAGGTGTCTCTGCCCATTGCCAGGAAGACCTAAGTCCAATTCTTATGTCTAAGAAGCATATCTCAGGGGTAAAGACACTCAGCTGGACTCAAAGGATAGTGGACAAACTCTTGAATGAAAGAAAGCTGGAAAACAAAAGGTGGTCTGGTGTCAGATAAAGTAAAATTCAAGCTACTACTGGTAAGAAGAGATAGCGAAACCCATTACATATTAATAAAGAGAACAATTCATTAAGAAGACATAACAGCATTAAGTATATATGGATTAAACTTTGAGGTGCTCAATTTCATAAAATGAATATAAGAGAAATGAAATACCTGGCAGGCCTTGATTCAGTAATAGTGTGTGATGTCAACACAGCACCCCTACAGATATCATCCAAACTAAAACTCAGCGAACTGTCCAAATTAAACCACCAGGCAGATTAAATGAAGTCATCTGGCACACCCAGACTAGTCAGTCCATCGAAGGAAAACAGAATACACTGTCTTTTCAGAAGCCCATGGAACCATCTCTGAGATAGAGCTCATCCTAGGTCACAAGTTTCTTTATAAATAAAAATCAGAACCATACAGAACATAGCAATGTAGTTCACAAGTTAATAACACCATTACAAGATGATTTGGCATCATTTCAAACAGGAGAAAGGGACGCATTTTCAGTTACAAAAGTCCTTACAATTTTTTAAAACTTTCTAAGTGGACCAAGGTAATAAATATATTCAGCGATTCATCATGTCCAATTCTCGCAGGTTATGATTTCCACTCATTCCTTATAGCGTGTGTGTATGCACACACACACACACACACACACACACACACAATCTAAATACATAAAATGTAATTTTTTTTAAAGAGTATCCCAGCTGGGCAGTAGTGGCGCACGCCTTTAATCCCAGCACTTGGGAGGCAGAGGCAGGCAAATTTCTGAGTTTTAGGCCAGCCTGGTCTACAGAGTGAGTTCCAGGACAGCCAGGGCTACACAGAGAAACCCTGTCTCGAATAAATAAATAAATAAATAAATAGTATCCCACATTGCTGGGTGTGGTGACACACTCCTGTAATCCCAGAATTTGAGAAGGAAACAGGAAGAGTTCAATAAAAATTTAATTCAACCTGGACTACACAAGATCTTATCTCAAAAATAAATAAATAAAACTGTTCAATATTCTTAGGCATTAGAGAAACAAAAGTAGAAACCACCATGAGATTCCAGTTCATCTCAAACAAAGGGCCAAATCCAGCAAAGATGGGGGAAAGAGGCCCATTTGAAGTAACCCAGAGCACCCACTATGAAACTCAGGATGGAGGAGTCTCAAAATCAAAACTCCCTAAAGAGCCAAGCGCTGCCTTGGAGCCACTTTACCTACGTTCATTGCAGGGATCAGGCCCAGCCTAGGTGCCCATGAACAAACACATGGAGAAAGAAAACATGGTCCATACCCATAATGGAACTTTATGCAACCATAAAGAAAAATAAAGGGGCTGGAGAGATGGCTCAGTGGCTAAGAGCACTGACTGCTCTTCTAAAGGTCCTCAGTTCAAATCCCAGCAACCACATGGTGGCTCACAACCATTTCATAATGAGATCTGACTCCCTCTTCTGGAGTGTCTGAAGACAGCTACAATATAATAAATAAATAAATCTTAAAAAAAAAAAAAAAAAGAAAAAGAAAAATGTGAGATAAAAATGAATGGCCTAGAAATCACTATGTTAAGTCAAATAACCCAGATTGAGAAAAACAAATGCCACATTCTTTCTTTCATGTGGATCCTAGGTTTTTATTTCTATGTATGCACATATGTGTATGAAGGGGTTAATATAGGTCATGAAACTAGAAAGGGGATCATGAGAGGAGGAAACAAGAAAACAACTCCCCCCCCCCCAATTAATTAGTTCAAAAAATAGAAAGCACAGCATTCAGAGTAACCACCCAAAGATCTGACCGTGTCCGGGTTTCCCCATCCCCCGCCTACTGTGCAAGAGCACAATTGCAGGGCTACACCCAGGCCGAGTCCCACCACTCCTCTTAACTCATGCCAATCTGATAAACACGGATGTATCTTTTCTTATTCATAATTCTTTGATTATTGCTGAGCGAGAACATTGTATCCTACCACAGATACCACTGGCTTTCCCAAGTTGTGCCCATTTCTCTCTTTATCAGATCTTTTTTTAAATTGCTGGTTTATAAGTCCTTGAAAACATTTCTATAAATGATCGTGTCAATGTGTGGTGGTTTATTCTCAATTCCTGCCCTGCTCCCCACCCCCAGTTTCTAGGTGGGTCTAACCTTCAGGACTTTTTAAATTTTATTTTTTGAGGTTTTATTTTATTTATTGGTGTGTGTGTGTGTGTGTGTGTGTGTGTGTGTGTGTGTATACACATTTGCTGATGTATATGTGGGTACCCAGAGACCCCTAAAGCTGAAGCTGCCGGTAGTTGTGAGTCACCCGATGTAGGTGGCGGGAACCAAGCTCCATTGCCTTATAAGCTTAGCAAGCACTGATAAAATTCAGGATTTAGAAAATTCAGCTCCAGGTCCTTACCACACTGTTGAATTCTGAGTGCTCATGGGGGCGTGTGTAGGCAAGGACATGACTTAAATTCTCTAGGTTTGCTGGACAGGAATACCTACTGCCCTGTGATTGGTCTTGATTGGTGTGGGCTGGTCTTAGCCAAGGCATCAAAAAACTGGAGATGGACAAAGACCACAGGCCCTCAGACCAGAAATCGGCAGTACTTGTCATGGCTACGCGGTTAAGAGTCTTCTATCTTGTTCCTCTTCTTCTAGCCAGCTATGTGCAGACAACGCCCAGGCCGGAAAAGATGAAGGTGAGTAAGATCCTCAGAGAGCACGGCAGGGCTGGACACGGTCACTTTTGCCCTTCAGTCCTTCTTGTAAGAGCCTCGCCTCAGTGTCTTCTCCTGGTGGCCACCTCGAACCTTTCTTCTCTTCTTGAATGAGCTTCCCTTTCGTAAATAGGAGTTGTTGAGTTGCATATGGATAAGGAGGGAAGAGTCCACTAACAATTTTCCTTTCTCCACTGCTTCTCCAAGAGGATGTCCCCCCACATGCCATACTAGATCAGAGCAGGTCTGATGGCCACGATCATCAAGTAGGAACTGGGGTTTGGAGGAGTTGACCAATCACCAACCCAATGATGAACAAAGGAAGGGCTTCTTTGTAAAAGATGGAAAAAAAAAAAAAAAGCTAATGTGGGTTTTTAAGGCTAAAGGAACTCATGGGGAGAAACAATATCCAGAATCCTAAAGCAATGAGGTTTGGAGTATCTGAGAATCCACTCCCAGCTCTGCTGTCAGCTTGGAGCTCAGCTGTTTTATCAACAACCTCCATCTGTGTAGCAGTAGCCGGGGAAGTCTACAGGAATATAGAAACACAGGAGAGAACATTAGAAGCAATCAAACATTCACTCACACAGTGGGATAGAACTTCTTGTCTTCCATGAACAACTGACAGCTGCCTGTCCCAGCACAGTGAGTAGACCTGGCTGCACTGGTGAGCTTCTGCCAACCTTCCCAGGTCAGGGCCCCAGCTAAGGCAGAGACGGAAATAAAAACTAAGACCTACCTTATAGAGAAATTTAACAGGTTGTGCAATGAGAATTTCATGTAGAACTTATTTCTATGTGGGGATCTGCTCAAATATGTTCAGATGTGACCAGCTAGTCTGTCTGAAGATGACATGGTCCCTGGGGCTCTCCATACCCTTTGTTGGCACACACAGTTTATTGTCACGGGGTTGGCATGTGAGACAGCCATACGAGGAAGAGAGTGATAGGAGAGAGAAATTCATTAAGGAAACTATAGTGTTTTCCACGACGACAGGCCTGGGTGCTTCTTTGTGCTGCTTTTCTTAGGAGAGAGGAGCTCCGAGAGCCAGGTAGGAGAGCTGCCCAGATGCACAGGCACACTGACTGTGCACTGACTGTAGATCTTACTCCAGGCTAGAGATCTCGTCATATCATGTTCACGAGTGGGAGCCAGAAGAGCTGGGAAAGAGACGTAACTGGGCTGTCAGGAAGCGCTAAAGCAATGAGAATGTGACCCCATAGACAGTAACAGGCAGTGTGATTTTAATCCATGGCTGTTTGTGGCCTCAGTCTCACAAAAGCCAGGGTTTTTATCTCCGTGACAGACATTTACTTTTAGTTCCTACCCTTCAGATTCATCCACACATGGCCTCTGTCCCATGTCACCACTTACTTGTCGCTCCTACGGAGAAAGCAGTGACCTCTCCGTGTCCCTCCTTTCTCCACATAAGCAATAGATTTTATGTGGAGTCCCACTTTTCGGTTTTCTTATCTCTTAGACAATTCTGTTGGTTCCCTGAATCCCAGTTAACGCCTTCACTGTCCACGTGTGCACTGAATGATGAAACAGATGTGACCACTGTTGTCACTCATAACAAAGCTTTTCAAATCCTTCCAGATGAACTGCTACAAAGACGTGAAAGGCACCATCTATGACTACGAGGCTCTCTCTCTTAACGGGAAGGAACTCATTCCGTTCCAGCAGTATGCAGGGAAGCACGTCCTCTTTGTCAATGTGGCTACCTATTGTGGTCTGACAATCCAGTACCCTGGTAAGAATTCAGAGCCATGTGACCTCGTGATAAAAACTTTTGGCTGACTATATTCTAAATTACACTGGATATTCTATTCCAATTCCATTTGTCATAGTAATTTACTTCCTTCTCTGATGTCTTCAATCAGCAAGGAAAAGCTCACAGGCCAAATCTAGACAGTTTCTGTTAAAGGTTTTATTGGAGCACAGCACATACTCACCTGCGGCTACTTTCACGTCCTGAGGCGGAGGTCAGTAGTTGTGTGGATACTAGTGATAGAAAGCATGCAATCTGCAAAACCAGAACCACCACTCAGCTCCTCACAGAAGACGACAGAGCTGCTGGCCCTTCCCCCTGGGGACCTGGTGTCTTCTTTGAGACTGCCACTGGAATCAATATATATGAATGAATTTGGTAATATATCAATGAGTCAGGAAATTCCAGAAGTTTCCTTGGCAAATACAGGAGAGAAGATCCATGTTTTTGAGATTTTTTTTTCCAGGTAGAGATATAATGCCCATAAAAGGGGGACGGGGGCTTTATACCCTGGCATGGCTTATGACCAGAATAGAAGCTGGTGGAGAAGGCTTCTGGCTGTGTGAACTAATAAGGTCTTCTTGTGGATTATTATGGTGTGTGGTGTGCTTTGCAGAAGTAATATATTCACAAGGCTCAAAAGTCAAAGGAACGAAATCTTTCCGCTTCTTGTCCCCCCCCCCCAAGAATACTGTCACGTTTGTGAGAGATGTTCTTTCTTTCTTCCCAAGTCCCCATAGCTAACATTGTGAGCACTATTTGATGACTTCAAAATTAATAATGTACATTTGAAATCATCCCAATTCCTCATTCTCTTTTAATTGAAGTATAATCCATCTTATCAGTTTATAGAGGCCATAAGAATGAATTATATCTTGGTGTGGAGCCCAGAAAGGGTTAACGAAGAAATAGCTGTTGGAACACTTCATGGCAGTGGACAATGGGAGCACTGAAGTTTGAGCATTACTTCAATTTTGGGGAGTTTTTTTTTTTTTTTTTTTTAAGTAGAATCCATTTTTATTTCCCCGGGAAGTTCAGCTTGAAGCTCTTGGTTTCTGCTACCTGCCAAATTCGTCTGCACTTTCTCAGTGTGAGCTAGCCTGTGCCCAGGAGAAAGCCACACTACTCATGCATGTCTATTTCTTTAGAAAAAGAAAGGCCCATTCTATCAGTAAACCAACAAGGAGGGCTAGATAATGAGTTACAGTATTCCCGGCTGGTTTTGTTTTAAATGCTGTCTAGGTTTTGAGTGACAACATTGGCTGGCACCATCTTGGAGGAATGGATTTGGAAATGGGACATGGGAATCCCTGTTTGAAAACAAACAAACAAACAAACAAACCTATATGTGGTTGTGTGTTTGAGAAATGTTGCACAATAAGGGGGCTTGGAATGCAGGTCTAGCCACAGTTATGATATTCAGATTCCCCGATATACAGATGATCTTCTCCTCTATAAAATGACTAGCCCATAGGGTCTGCCTCTGTTCAGCCTGGGCTGTATACATTCCCATATGTCAGGTATGGTAGCAACAGACCCACGGGATCCTTCCTAGTCGGGGGGCTCCAGGTCAAGCCGCCATGTTGTCCCCTTTCTGACCACAGAACTGAATGCACTCCAGGAGGATCTGAAGCCATTTGGTTTGGTTATATTGGGCTTTCCCTGCAACCAATTTGGAAAGCAAGAGCCAGGAGACAATTCGGAGATTCTTCCAGGGCTCAAGTAAGTACCTGCCTGAAGCTCAGTAAGAGGCCTCCTTCCCTGTCTCAGACCCTTCAGGTCCTCCAAGCTTACAGGTGATTCACAGGCTTGGGGCACTTGCAAACGGATTTTAATTGATGAGAATCTGACAAGGCCGGTACAGACCCTCTTCATGCCTAACAGCTCTGGGTGAATGGATGGATGGATGGTGGAGAAACTGGAGATCGGCTATTCCTGAGCAGTTAAAGGAGAGGAGACAGAGTAGAATAACGGAATGGAGTAAACCAGGGAGGCCAACACACAAAACACGACCTTTGGTTTCCTCTTGTCACCACCCCCCTCCCACATCTCCGTCTCTTTCTGCTCTTCCTGTCTGCATCTCACAGCCCTGTCTTGTCCCCTGGTGTCCCAACCTTTGACTTGTTGCAGGTATGTTCGTCCAGGAAAAGGATTTTTACCTAATTTCCAGCTTTTTGCAAAAGGAGACGTAAATGGTGAAAAAGAACAGAAAATCTTTACCTTTTTGAAGGTGAGCAAAAGGCCGGAGTCTGTCCAGATCCTCTGCGCCAGTCCTCCCACCATCCCTGAGGAGCTTAAAGTCTCCATAGGGCGGTTATGGTGGAGACAGACCCGAGGGCTCGTTCCTAGACGTGGGGTCAGTCTTTCTGGATGAAATCTGCTCAGCACAGAGATGTGAGCTCATATGACAGACATAGAGATCTGAGTCAGTTAGCAAGCATGGAATAGACCGTGTGCAATGGCAGCTTCTACTCGACGCATTGCTCATTCCCTCATTCACTCCCTCATCCATCCGAAGATTTTTTCTTTTGTTGAACCTCTGCCACCTGTGTGGTAGGCTACGTAGTAACAACGCAGAGAACTCAGAGCTGTGCAACTGCACGCATGGTTCTCCATAAACGGCTGGAACAGTGTGAGGAGGGCTTCGTGAGTTCCACCCATCTCATTTTAACATTAGCCTTTATTTGAAGATCCTGGGCCACATGCAAGTTATTCTGACAGTGATCTTTTTTAAGTTAACTGATGAAATGTAGCTTAGCCTTTTTTTTTACTTCTTTGATAACAATCCTAGTAACTCTAAGTTGTTCCCCAAAAGGTGGTTTTTGAAATTCCACTGGTCCACAGAACCTCAGACCGACCGTGGAAATAGCATTTTAGTTCAAGTCATTCAGTGCAGAAAAGGAAGATGAGCCTGCTCAGTGGTGGTCATCTGTGACCCCAGCACTGGGAGGTAGAGTCGTGAGGACCAGGAATTCAAGGTCGTCCTCAGAGACGCATTGACTTTGAGGCCAGCATGGGCTATGTGAGATCCTGTCTCACAACAATGACAAGGACAAGAAACGAAAGCTTGAAAGGCAGTAAACGCATCTTCAGCTATGTGCTGTGAATGGGATGCAGCCCTGGGGCGAAGAACGGAACGAGGGACATACTTAGGGCTGTGAGATCAGAGAGTTCTTGGCGTAAACGCCATGATGGCGATTAGCAGAATTTGCGGGGTTTCACAGGAGCCTCAGGAGGACGCACGGGTGACACAGGGAGGGGACTGCCCATGAATGAGGAGAGCCTGGACCATCTGGAAACAGCTGTAACAAGTTTTCTCTTCTCTGTCTCTCTGCTGCAGCGCTCCTGTCCACACCCCTCCGAGACTGTGGCCATGAGCAAACATACCTTCTGGGAGCCAATAAAAGTTCACGACATCCGCTGGAACTTTGAGAAGTTCCTGGTGGGGCCCAATGGCGTCCCTGTCATGCGCTGGTTCCACCAGGCTCCTGTCAGCACTGTCAAGTCTGACATCATGGCATACCTGAACCAATTCAAAACCATATAGGAAAGCCGGGCTTCTGGCGCCTGCCTCCTCCCTTAACTACCGTGCAGAAAAAAGACTCTGTCTTCTCAGCACACTCTATTGAAATGGACTCTACCTGCCCAAGTCACCCCTAAATTGCCTGAGTTCTTCCTCCTGCCCAAGTACATTTTTGTTTGGAAAACTGCAGATGTTTTTCCTTGTTAGATTTATGAGTTGAAGAAGAAAAAAATAAAAGGAAAACCTAAATCCAGAGACCTCAGTTACAGGTTTGGCTGGATGTGCTAGTACTGACCTACAATGTCAGCACTCAGCAGACATTACAGACAGGCAGCAACAGGAGGAACATCAATGCCAGGCCAGCCTGAGCTATAAGAGATCTTGTGTCAGAAAAAAAAATCCATCAGCAACAATACAACCTGATTGAACCACTCTAATTCATCAAAGGCTATGCACATAGCTTGGTCGGACCTTGTTTTCTGGAAGAAGAGTCCCCTGGCCATTCTGAGTCTTTCTCTTCACAGCCTGAAGGTGGAGAAAGAGTCATGGAGGACGGCCAGGCTAGGTTGTTCCTCCTAAAATATGTGTCTCCTGAGACAAATGCCTTGTCAGTTCCTGAGTTCTTTTAATTTGGTCCTCATCCCTGTCACCATCCTGTCTGCCTTCTCCTGTAGCCACTCTGAGGGAGAGCAGGAGCAGATTGACTCACACAGGAGGAGCACATCTCCCTGCTCCCAGGATCCGGGACTTGTCCCCGATTCTGCAAAAGTTCTCCTTCCTGTGTGATCTTCACTGGTTCAGCTACTGCTTATGAGTGGGGGTGCCTTTTATCATCTGAAGAGTAGGATCCCACCCCAACCTGGGATTCCTCAACTTCAGAACTAGGCATATTATTTCCAATAAAATGTTTTTGAAGCATTCAAGACCTCTGTGGTTCATTCCTAATCGATGCTTATGTTTGAATCTCTCTTCTGTTCACACTGCAAGTGACATCCATGTTATGAATCTTTTCCAAGACAGAGTTATCAGTTAGGGCTTTGTAGTCACAGAACTTATGGAATGAATATATAATATATAATACATATATATATATATACATACATATATATTAAAGGGAGTTTCTTGGAATGACTTACAGTCTGTAGTCCAATTAATCCAACAATGGTGAGCTGTGACTGGAAAGTTCAAGAATCTAGGAGTTGCTCAGTCCCATGAGGCTGGGTATTTCAACTGGTCTTCTGTATAAGGTAGAATCCTGAAGAAGTAGGCTCCAATAGATGTACTGACAAAGTAGATGCAAGCAGGTGAAGAAGAAACCCTTTTTTCTTCCATTGACCTTTTGTAGGCCTCCAGCAGAATGTATGGACCAGATTAAAGATGTGTCTCTAGATCTGGATAAAAAGCTATGGATTCCAGCCTTAAGATCTAGGTCACAGCTGTGCCCTCCATTTCCGGATTGTAGTTTATTCCAAATGTAGTCAAGTTGACAACTGGGAATAGCCATCTCAAACAGTATTTATCCTCCTAGATGTTTGGAAAGTTGTCACCTGAGGCTCATGGTTGAAACCTGACTTTAGGAATTGCCTCAGAAAGATAGATGATAGATGGATAGATAGCCAGCCAGCCAGTCAGACAGACAGACAGACAGACAGGCAGACGGATAGATAGATAGATAGATAGATAGATAGATAGATAGATAGATAGATAGATAGATAGATGGATGGATGGATGGATGGATGGATGGATGGATGGATGGATGGATGGATAAATAAAGGAATTGCCATGGGCCAAACTTGCTGCATGAAGTCTTGGCCTCAATGGTTTATGTGAGGCCTTTCAGCTCCAGAGGCATCTGCTGAGTTGGCTAGTATCCTTTTGTCCTTGCCCTACAGCCCAATCTTTCTCTCAGGTAAAACCCACTTCTTTAAATTGCTCTGTGTTCTAGTGTCATTCATGATGAGCATCAAATTCATAATATATGTATTAATCGGGCTCCCAAGCCCAGGTGTTGACAATTCACTAATGTCCTGGTAAATTTCTTTCTTGAAATGTTGTGTGTCAAACTGGAACTTCCTCATGAGAGGCAGATCCTATGGGCCCTGAGCCACACACCCCAGTAATCCAATAGTCAAGGTGAATTAAAAATCTCCATTTCACAATTTCACAGTCTTCTTTCTAAGAACTCCAATGGACAATTATCAACACAGGGGGAAAATGCTTATCTAAGGAAGAGATGCTAATGTGACATTTTAAAGGCAAAATTATCCACACCTGGTTAGTAATTAGAAAATAAGTGTAGCACAAATAGCTCTGCCACAAAATAACTGTGATTATTTAAACTCCCCCTTCAATTTGGGTGGTACAGTTTACCACTGAGGAATACACGCTAGTAATATGCTAGCACTGAAAGCCATGGGTGGTAATAGAATGGTTATCATTGCTGAAGGAAATCTTCAGTTTGGAGAGACACAGTGAACAGTTGGGGTGACACCTCATGAAATAAAAGCTAAATATGAAACTATGCCTGCTGGATCCTTAAAAAAAAAGTCTCAGGGCCAATGTGGTGACGCACATTTATAACGCCAGCATTAAGAAGGCTGAGAGAGGAGAGCCACCCGTCAAGGGCAGACTGAGCCATAGTGAGAACCTGTCTCCAAACAAGAGAGGGAGGACAGAAAAGAGACAGACAGACAGGCAGATGGAAGGACGGACAGAGACAACATCTTTCATGTGCTGCTACTCAACAGCACAAGAAAACTAAGTTAAATTTCACATTTAGACTGTTCCTTTACGCCAGTTGGAGAACTGGTTGGATGAGGATAGCTCCTCTAGACACAGATGCTTTGACACATCGATTAAAACAGATGTCCACAGATGCAGGTTTGCTCACGGATTAAGAGTTTAAAATGTCAGGTACTGAGGAAGGCAGGGAGGGTGGCATTGGTGGGGGAAAAGCTCAAGACTTTTGGCAATTTACTCCTGCTGATAGCAGCCAGGGGATTAAGAAAAGAAACTTGGTTACTAGGGCTCTTTTCTCTTTGACTCAAAGGCCTCTTGCTGGACAAGCAAGAATCTGAGATTCATTAACTTTTTGTTAATGAAAAGGAAGGAAGGAAGGAAGGAAGGAAGGAAGGAAAGAAGGAAGGAAGGAAGGAAGGGAGGGAGGGAGGGAGGGAGGGAGGGAGGGAGGGAGGGAGGGAGGAAGGAAGGAAGGAAGGAAGGAACATGGGCACACCCACACTGGATGAAGCAGAGAAGGGCTACCCTGCCACTCAATTGTTCTTAGTTTTTATACCTTCTCAGGATAACTGATGACATCATTTTACATTCTGTAAGTCCACAGGGAGTTTAAAGTAATAGCTCATGTCCTAGGTTGATAACACTTAAAGAATTACAGCAGAATTGTTTACATGTCTTTCCATTAAGACTAGTATCTGGCTAAAAAAATTCATTATCTGTTTTCAAACTCCATAGGTTCATTATAAGTTTAAAGCAATACTTCTTATGCCATAAGTTAGCATGGTATTGCCAAAAGATAAACCATCTGCCTTGTGTTTTACTATTTTGAAGTCTTGTTTACATAAACTAGTCCACCATTTATTTTCTGTCTTTGCACCTACAATAAATAGCCCATTCCCAGTTTCTGACCTTTAGTTACCAGATAATGACGGCGTCGTTTATTTTATATGCATAGGTGTTTTGCATCTCTCCAGTGGGTCATCTCTCCAGCCCAGCAACAACAATAGCAACAGCAACAGCAACAAGTGTGTTTAAAAGAGTTTCTCTTAACCACTGAGCCATCTCTTCAGCCTACCCCCAAGCCAGAAGTCTCCAGATAGACCAATGACTCACTGCAATGCAAGAAAAGACGTGTGAATAAAAGAGTATACAGCGTGACACACTGAGACGCTGCAGTTTCCACGACGAGAGTCTTTTCCCTTTCTATCTTATTTTAGGAAGGAGGTGACGAGAGTAGAGGGTGAATACAAAGGACAGGACGGAAAGTGGCATCGGCGTGCGTGACGTGAAATTCAGGAAGAATCAATAAAAAGGTTTATTTAAAAAAAAGAGAGAGAGAGAGTTTCTCTTAATCTGGAAATCTTCATGGGGGAAAAAAAAGTAAACCCTGAAATAAAAAAAATCGCAAAAGTAGCCCTGGTGGTGCTCCCCTCGCCAGTCCCAGAAACTGGGAGGCTGGGGACGGAGTGGTGCTGAGAGTGGGACAAGTAAAGTTGCAAAATAAGTTCAGGGGTAGCCTCGGCTACTGTGGTGCCACCCAAAAAGAAACCTGAAACTTTATAAAGTTTAAAAGTAAGTATTTTATTGTCTTTCTTCATTTACTTTAGCCACGTTTGTTCTTTTATTAATGATGATAATATTCAGCAGTAGTAGTATTGGGTGCTGAGTAGTCTAAAAGTGTTTTTTTTTTCTTCCCTAAGAAAATGTTATCTTTTTAAATTTTGACATTCTCAAGCAAACCCTAGTGAGGGCATCTGAGGAGCCGGAGGCCGCCTGTAATGCAGAACCCAGCTGAGCAGGCAAGCTATGCGTGAAATAGCTGCGGAGTGAGGGCCGTGAGTACAGGCCACAGTGAATTCCAGCTTCTCAGGAATGGGACAATCCTGTGTCGACAGACACATCTGTTTGCAGCTACGACACTACCTTTTGTTCAGCCAAGGTGATTTTTAATCAAAATGATTTCATATATCATTTAGAGAATTTAAATCCTAAAACTAAGGAAGCCATAGTAAAACCAAGGTTTGGGTGATAGTGGCGTGGACTCTAGAGTCACAGTGTTGAGAGGAAAGGCTTGAGTTGACTAACTTTGATATCAAAGATCATGGGGTCCTAACTGATACATCTGTCTCCTACAGCTCCTGCGTCCATGGCTCCAGAAGGAGGGAAAATTTGAGGTCTCACTCCCAGACAAACTATAGGCACCTAACACTCCTGAGAGAAGGAGAATTAGCCTCTCATAGGGAAGATGGTCAGTCTTGAAACTAAATACACATCAACAAATGGGCTTAGCAAGTTGTATTTACGTATATACACATATATGTGCAAAAGTAATAGTCAAAGAATATATATGCAACAATAATCAAAGGAAAGAGGATCCCAACTTGAGTGTGGAGGTAGGAACACGGGAAAGGTTCAAAAGGGGGGAGGCTGAGAGGGCTGGACGGGAAAAGTGGGGAAACTAATCCTATTTTAGCTAAAAACATATTAAAGGAAAAAGAAAATGCCTCTGCCAGACTGGCCTATAGGCGTGCATTTAGGACATTTTCTTGATTGATAATTCATGTATACACCTGTAACCTCAAGGGCTCGGTAACCTTGACAGTCTCAGGCCAACCCATAGTGAGGGCGGAGGGGAGGAGGGGGAGGCAGGACCGCTCAGAGCTCAAGGCCATCCTTGGCTTCATCCAGAGTTTGCGACCAGTGCACCCATAAGATTCCAGAAAACGGGCAGCGGGAGATGACAACTAATCGAATTCATCTCATCCTTAAGACGTTATAATTAGCTTGAATGGAAGTCGACCCACCATATTGTTCAAATAATGGGTTAATTTCCTCTATTCGAACTCATGTATTAGGATCGGTGTCCTTTTGTAGAAGCCTCTTGTCTGCTTCGCATCCGACATCTCATATTTTTAAACCTCTCTCTGTTCTCTGTCTGACACCTCAGATATTTTGGGTTCTTAGGCTCCACCTCATCCACCTGAGTAATGTCGGTGATCCAGATCCTTTGAGGTATGAGAGGTTTTCCTTTCCAATAGAGCCGACCTTTAAATGGACTTGAAAAAGAAAATTCTTTTTATATAAATTATTTTTATTGACAATTGTATGCCCAAGGGAAGGAGCGGATGGGCGGTACTGCAGCACCAACATTATAAACTTGGGCAAGGCAAGATTTGATGCAGACTAGTAGCCATCCACGAACCAACACTGCTGCCTTAATCAGAATTTATGGACAAATTGTGCACACTTGTGCACACTGTGCGTTCTAAAGTCTTAATCAACCGGTCATTTCACAAGCAGCAACTAGAAAGTTAGAATTCGAGCACGCACTAACCACAAACGAGATGGAAAAAAACACCAACCACGAAGGGATTCGAACCCTCAATCTTCTGATCCGAAGTCAGACGCCTTATCCATTAGGCCACGTGGTCGCACACAAGCTTAAGGATGGAAAAGAGTAACAAATGTCCGAAACACGAAAATGGCTGCCTATATTTAGTTTCAACTAAATGTTCTTCGTTATGAACATTCTAAAGATATAATTGATATTCTAAAAATCTAAACCATTTCTTGAATGTCGCACAGTAAGAAACAAAATGCAGATCTCACGCATTTAATCCCAGCACTCTGGAGGCAGGGATTGGCAGAATCTGGGAGTTAAAGCCAGCTTGTCACCGGTGAATTCCACAACAGCCAGGGAGGGCTACAAACCAATACATCTCAAAACAAACAACAACAACAAAAGGCAGAGTCCAATGTTCTCCAAACGCCCAAAAGTGCGTAATGCGCCACGTGTTTCTTTTAGTAAAGAAACAGAAAAGGGAAAGAATTCGTCATTCCTCTGTAATCCTTTGCTACCCGTGGATGGCCAGTTTAGTCAGGTCTGAGACCCTCTGGAAATAAACAATAATGCTGTAAACCGAGAAGAAAGACCTTCCCGGCGACCCCGCCCTACGCGTCTGCCACCAGGCTAGGGGCAAACCTTGCGATGTATTCTCCAGACCATTGGAGACTGAGTACAAGGAGGTGGTTGGTTCATTGTCAATTTACCACTCAGAATCGCGTGAGTAGGGAGCCTCTCCTGAGAAATTATCTTGATTTGTCTTCATTGATGTGGGAAGACTCAGCCCTTAAGTGGATGGTACTTTCTGATAGCAGCACTGATTTGAAAGAAAGAAAGAAAGAAAGAAAGAAAGAAAGAAAGAAAGAAAGAAAGAAAGAAAGAAAGAAAGAAAGAAAGAAAGAAAGAAAGAAAGAAAGAAAGAAAGAAAGAAAGAAAGAAAGAAAGGAAGGAAGGAAGGAAGGAAGGAAGGAAGAAAGAAAGAAGAAAGAAAGAAGAAAGAAAGAAAAAAAGGAAGGAAGGAAGGAAGGAAGGAAGGAAGGAAGGAAAAGAGAAAAGAAAGGAAAGAAGAAAAGAAAGGGAGAATAAATAAACAAGCAACAAACAAATGCAAAACTCTGCATGGTAGAAAGATCATTTGCCTTGGCTGTTTTGGACCAATGTTTCCAGGTTTCTGTCGTTAAATAAAGACTAAGAAACCTCTAGGTTTTCCGTGCCTGGTTGGAACTGCTGAGGACTGCTGGGTGGACACTCCGATTTGAAACTGCACTGTGCATGACCGCGGAAGCGTCTACGTCAAGGACACGACGACTGAGAGTCGTCACTATTTCGACATCAGCTTATTTATATGTTCATCCATTCCGTTCTGATCTTCTAGAGAAACCTAATACAGACCCTCGCTTGCACTGCCAAGCACTTGTGCTTCCCAGTTGTTACAACTGGCAAGTTGTTCTAGGAAACACCGAGTGATTTCTTTCTCCGACCAGGCTGGGGCCCTAGTCATCTGGTTCTCTTTGACCAGTTTTGGAATTGCGCAGGGGGTGGGGGTGGGGATCAGTAAACAGCCAAGATCGAAACTTATTTTGAGACCTAAAAACATGCAAGTGTCTTGTTTATCTGTTTGTTCGACTTTAAGGAACAGATTGGAGTGTATCCAACAGCATGGACACTATGGGGGAGAATTTTTTGCCCAAGTAATTTGAATTTGTAAATAAAACCAATTATGTAAGAAATGTCAGTTACAAAATTCGATTTAGGAAGAAATGAAAAACATTAACATTTCTAAAGTCAAATTTTCTCAGAGAAAATGTTAAGCCCACATATGTTTAGTGAATTGTTCTACAAAATAACTATTTCACCAGGCACAACTGTTTACAAACACAGCAACAGAGGGAAGACTTCCCTAGTTCACAGACCCGGCCTTGTCCTAACTCTAAACCAGAGACAATATGTGGGGTCAGAGAGGGACCTTATTCGTGGTGCTTAAGTAACATTTGAGTGTCCCCAAAGGTTCATACAACATCAGATTGGTTCGGTGTGACATTCTTACTAGGCAAGGACAACTCCCCTAACAACATATTTCTAAACTTGCATGGGCCAGATAACTGGCACCTTTTGGAAGACGGTGACTTGCACGCTTCTCTTATTTGTTTCAGCTGGAACTCTTAGGGGAAAACGACCAGGTCACTGGATCATCCCTCTGATTTTTAGTGCACCTGCAATTAAAAAAAAAAGGAGCTGAGCGTTCCTGAGTGGATATATGTATGGACTCCGAAATAAAATTCCATCCATTCTTTTCTGGGGAGGGCATTGCCTTGCAAAGGGCCCCTGCGTTTCTTTTCCTTCTGTAATAAGCCAGTGTCTTCTCTCCGTGTCTTTAAGGTGGGGTGCTTCTTGGCTTTGTATTCGCCACGATGTAAACTCAGTCCCATTGCTCTTGCTAGATGATCATTATTAACAAGATACCTCCCTTGCCCAATATGGTGGCCCGTGCCTTTAATCCTAACACTTGAGGCAAAGGCTGGAGGAACTCTGAGTTAAAGGGCAGCCAGGGCTACACAAAGAGACCCCCATCTCAAAAACAAACAAACAAACAAACAAGGAACATCCATTTCTTAAAAGAAAGCATCCCTGCATCTCTGGTCTCTTCAACATAGAAACCTGAGGAGGAGCAGGAGCAGGGGCGCATAGCCGAGAGGGCGAGAGGGCGGGAAGCCGAATGGGTAGGGGAGGTGGGCTCCCCTCTCCCGCTGATCCGGAAGTTTTGGAAGAAGGAACTTGTGGCCCCTTTTGTACTTGCGACCCCTTCTGCACCAGCGCTGTACAACTAGTTTAGACTAAGGATCCCTTAATCCCCAGCCGTCAAGAGCCCAGGTGACTGAGAGCCAAACCCACTACTGAATCCCAAAGCAAGCCTGAGAATTGAAAGAAGCTGAAAAGATGAAGCGGAGAGACCTGCCTTTGACCCTAACGGTAGAAAACATAGTGACAGGAGACATCAATTCTCTCACTCATTCACTCAACAAACCGCGGCAATCCTGCTTGAGGAGCAGCGCTCCAGAATCAGATAGCAGAACGGGCTCTTTCCTAATTGTTGTAATTGATGGTAGGCCAGGAGTTCCCTAAACCCGCTAGAGCCACCGAGTCCCACAAGCAGCGTGCACGCTGGCAACGGCCTTTTTCTGTTCGGGATCACCAGCTGAGGTGCCCTAGGCCCCCTCGCCCCTGCTGCTGGCCCACTGTGCACACGGAAGACCCAGACAAGAAAACGATCCTGGAAATGATCTTGGCCTGTCTTTGGCTTTTCGCCCTTTTTATTGTGGCAATTTTATTTATGAGAATGAGAAGAGGGCTTGCGGGAGTTTAGGCATATTCTTTGTTATCCCGCCATTTTCAAGAGGGCGAGCGGTGCCTCATGGAGAGTATTGTCTTCATCCACAAGACTAATAAAATGTTGACTAGGAAAAAGGAAGCAGCCAAGCAGGCCCCACTGGGATTCGAACCCAGGATCTCCTGTTTACAAGACAGGCGCTTTAACCAACTAAGCCATGGAGCCAACTGCTACACAGGGCTGGAAAACATACCTCTATTTACTTTCTAAGGGACATTCTGCTCATTTTTAAAGTAATTTAAATGCATTCTTCCGTGGTTTTGTTTTCGAGGTTTTTTTGTTTTGTTTTTTATTCTTTTACAACTGTATATTTAATTTCAATTTATTGTGTATTGTTCACATGGAACGCTCTCGAAAAGACCAAGAATATCAATCGCCTGTGAAAATGCTCAGCCTTCTTTCGGATCTTGTCGCACAGGGTCCCTGCTCCCACAGAGCGAGTCGGGGAAAGGTGAGGGGCACGGCAGAGGGCGGGTCCTATGCCTGCAGAAACCCACTTTCTGACTTCTGAATCTTCACACCAAAGTCTTTGAGACCAGGGGGACATTTTACTATCATTTCCCCCCTTTGATCGTGGTTGTTTGCATGTTTAACTAATTAACTTCTTTTCGCCTTGTTTTGTTTGAGATCCGATCTCAATTTTGAGGCACAGACTCGCCTTCAATTCTTCTTCCGTCCCGAGTGCTGGGAATACACGTGTGAGCCGTTACACCGTGTCTATCTTCAAATGTTGGGGAAATTCTGCTGGTCACTTATTTAAAGCCTGACGTATCTTTTCATTCTAAAATCCCTTAATTACTCTTACTACCCAAAGATTCAGTGACCCCTTTATCAAGTCAGTTAATGTATAGGAAGGCCATATTTTCAGAATTAGGATAACGATAAATGCGCTCTTAAACAATAGCTTTCAAGTGGTCACCAGAGGGACCCAAAGGCTTACAGCAGGACAGAATGACGGTAGTCTGTGCTTTCCATCCGACACTACTACACCAATGCGGTTTACAATTCGTAATCCCAGCAGGAGTCTAACTGGCTCAACCGACGGCTGTGCCACGGGCAGAGTAATCTCACCCAGGAAGAAAGAGGCAGCAAAGGTTTCTGGTAATGGTCTACTCCGACGAGCCGTCGGGGGTTCTGTGTGCAAAACTCAGAAAAACGCATTGTTCGTGTTTCTTTTATGTGTTTCCCCGTGTGTGTTGAAAACGCTAGGTCTTGTGACTTTAAACTTGTACACACAAGCATCAATCTTACACAGGTCAACTGAATTCTGCAGATGATGGTGCTGCGTACGTGTAATCCCAGCAGTCAGGAAGCTGAGGCCGGAGTATGGCACCAGCCTAGCCTGGGGGATTTACGGAGCTCCAGGATAGTCTGGGTTACAGAAAACCTGTCAAAAAGTGGGGAGAGGAAGGGAGAGAAGGAGGAGGGTAAGCCGAGAGAGAGAGAGAGAGAGAGAGAGAGAGAGAGAGAGAGAGAGTAGATTCATGTGAGCACTGTGGGGAATTCAATCATACAATCGATACCTGTATGTGGTAAGAGGACTGCAGAGAAATTGCAGTCAGTGAAGAGAGAGAAAGCCAGGCTGTTCTTGAGAGCCTGACTAAAAGCTGTGGGCTGGAGTGGGCAAAGTATAAGATAGATGATTAGAGGGAACTAATGTAGTGAAGCAGGGAATAGAAAAACAGAAAGGAGGGATGGATAACACGTGACATCCCGAGTTAACTGCAAGAGCTCTGCGGTAGGAAGCCGCGGTGGCGGCGGCGGGGGTGAGGGGGGATGAAGAGAGGAATGAAAGATGAACCTCTCCGTTGTGCTGCTGAGAACAGATTGAGAGGCTGCCTTGGGTGGCTTCTGCTGCTAGAGCCGGAACTGTGGACTGGGCAGCACATAAACAACAAATATATACACGGTTCTGGAGGGCGGAAGTCCAAAGTTAAGGCCCAGGCGTAAAATAAGCCTACATTATTCCTAAGGTATTTTTACGGTGCGCATGCGTTGAGACTTCCCATACTTGCTACTTTACCTAGGATTCTTTCCTGGAGCTCAGCTTTTTCTTCGGGCTCCTCCGGCTTCTTCTTAGTTAGATGGGATCTCGTTCTGAAGCCCTGTGGCAGTTTCTTCAACGACTGCAGCAGAAAGACACGTGGAAAAATACTTTTGTAAAGCAATGAAAATAAAAATAAATTAAAAAGTAACCTAATATGGCTAAGCCACTGATCTCCGTGGTCCTGGGAGTCCCACAGAATAAATAAGACACTTGTGGGCTAGAGGTTTCAGTAAAAGTTTATTGTTGTCAAGGCTCTCGTGAAGATTCTAAAAACCTTTATTCTGCCCTAAATCGCTTGCTGTTTTCTGTTTCCCTTTATCGCCTCTTGAGCATCTCTTTGCCACCGTGATAGATTTGTTTACATGTTTGGTTTTATCTTTCTTTACTTTGGAATTGCTTTGTAACATGAAGAGTAAGGACTTGTTATCAGTTCCAGAATATTCTTGCTGTGCATCTTAAAGTTTGCTCACATCTCTCCCCACTCCTTCATGAGCAGGTGACAGAACTCTTCAGTCTCTCCTCCTTTACTTTAATTCTTCTATGATATCCTTTTTTCCTTATCTATTTGGCTTTCAAGATAATTCCTGTCGGCTCTAAACAAAAGATTAACTGAGTCGCTTAAATTTTAAACATGGAGATCACTTAACGGGCTGTATGTGCAAGCCCCTTCACGCGGTGCACGGATAAACACCCTGTAGACATCGCCCATGCTGTGCGCAGAGGACAGACTTACAGGCTCTGCCTTCTTCCTCCTCCACTGAGCTGAGCCAAGTCCTCTTCAAAATTCTGCAACCGCATCATAAACACGTTCTCTTTAAGACTCTATTCTATAGAGTCTCTAATTTATGCTGCAATTTATGATTTGTATATAAAAGAAACAGTACTTTTGTATTCTTCTACAACCTGACTTTTAAAAAAAAATTACACATCTTAAACGTAACCCATAGCGGTCTGCATCACTTTAGGTCGTTCATTTTACTGGCTTTTAACTGACTCTTTTATTACTTTAAGGCAGGGTCTTCCCGTGGAACCCTGGAGTGCCTCAAATTTCCAGTAGTTTTTTTTTTTACTCTGATTCTTCAGCCCCTCAGCTATTGGCCCGAGTCAGCAGGTACCTAGCAGCCTGAGCTGTCTTAGGTACCGTTTCTACTGCTTATGATAAAACATCACAAGCAAAACAACTTGAGGAGGAAAGGGTTCATTTCATCCTAACAGTAACAGTGCATCATTGAGGGAAGTCAGAGCAGGGACTGGAGACAGGAACTTAAGCAAATGCCTTTAAAATGCTGTTCACTAGCTTGTTCAACATGTTTTCTTATAGAACCCAGGACCACATGCCCAGAGGTGGTACCACCCACAATGGCCTGGACCCACTCGCATCCATCACCAATCAATAACAGGGACCAGAGGGTCTGAAAGGTGGCTAAGTGATTAAGAACACTAACGACCCTTCCAGATAACTCAGGTTCAGTTCCTAGCAATTCCACGGTATCTCACAACCTCTGTAAATCCAGTTCCAGGGGAAAAGAAAGAAAGAAAGAAAGAAAGAAAGAAAGAAAGAAAGAAAGAAAGAAAGAAAGAAAGAAAGAAAGAAAGAAAGAAAGAAGGAAGGAAGGAAGGAAGGAAGGAAAGAAAGAAAGAAAGAAAGAAAGAAAGAAAGAAAGAAAGAAAGAAAGAAAGAAAGAAAGAAAGAAAGAAAGAAAGAAAGAAAGAAAGAAAAAGAAAATGCACCACAGTCTTGTCTACATGCTAATCTTAGGGGGTTGTTTTCTCAGCTCAGGGTCTCTCCTTCCAAAACATCTGTAGCTTGTGTCAGGTTGGCATAAAACTAGCCACCACAGTTGAACCCTTGCTAACTTGACAGGCAAACATATCACCATTAAACGGTAATCTTTCCTTTCTTGTTGTCTCCAAGATGCCATATTCACAGCAACATCGCAATATAGAACATATTTTATATTTTAAAAGTTACATAGTTTTGTAAGAATTAAAACACTTTAAAAGTTCAGTCTCTTTAAAATATTCAAAGTCTTTGTAAAATTCCAAAGTACCTTTAACGTCTGGCTCCTGTAAAATCAAAAATAAGTTTTTTTTAAAAAAGTATTATTCCAAGAGAGAAAACCAGAGCATGGTTAAGTATCGCTGTAGACAGAATCCATTCTACCCTTAACTGATCTGATTCTCAAATTGCCCCTAATTTATTCAGTGGAAGCCTATTCACCCTGCTTAGAATTTTAAGGCTACTCACACATCCAATGCAATCTCTCTCTCTCTCTCTCTCTCTCTCTCTCTCTCTCTCTCTCTCTCTCTCTCTCGTGTGTGTGTGTGTGTGTGTGTGTGTGTGTGTTCACTTGTTGTTGGGTATTGAACCCAGGGCCTCATATATGTCAGGACCCCCAGCACAGTACTATAAATTTAGGGTACATTTCACTGACTTAAAAAACTTCTGGCCATTTCAACATGTGGACCTTCCCATGAAAGTGCAGGGAAATGAAGGTCTTGCACACGTCCGACAAGCAAGCACTCGACCACTTACCTGCATTGTCAGACCTACTGTGGATCTCCATTGTCAGTTAAGCAAGCTGGGTATTACCATGTGTTACGTAGAATCTTTTCTGACTCTTTGGTATTTCAATGTCTGGTAGGCGCTGAATAAAACTAAATGGCAAAATGGTAGTAACCTCTTAATTTCTTCTTTAAATAATTTCAATTTCTGGGATTAATCTTGCCATGAATAATTCTGATATTGTGAACAAAAGTAAAAGTTTCTTTAAAAATATTATTTTCTCGACAGTTGAACTTCTGATTTATATTTATTCAGTATACTGAAAAAGGCGTATACTCTTCAATTGGAGGCTCTGATATGGTGTCCCTGGTGCTGTTTGCTACATAAAGCAGAGGCAAGCTGGCCACCCGCATTCCTGCAAAATGTGATCTCTTGCGAAAAGTCTTAATAGAAACATATTTCATTGCACTCAAACTAGTTTGCCCCGTCACATTTTCTTAGTTAAAGTGAAAGAAAACACTCTGGTCTACAAACACAAGGTCTAATGTTATAAACTCATGGACTCATTCTCAGCAATTGACTTGCAAAATCCAAGGAAAACAACCCATGCCCTCGTGGCATTGGTAGGTTCGAGTAATTCTGAATTTCCCTCTCATTTCCATGACATGGGATCATAAGAATGCTTCTGTCGTTTATTGGGCAGAAGACAGCACAATATGGTATCGTCTCCCCGTTTCTCTTTTGAATCATGGAAAAGCTCAGTCTCGCTTCAAACTCAAGATCTTCCTGCCTCAGCTTCCAAGTGCTTGGGCTACAGGCATGCACTAGCGTGCACAGCTATTATTTCTTAATACTCTTGTTTGCTTTGTTGTTTCATTTGTTTGTTTGGAGGTTTTGGTTCTGGAGTTTCAGGTGGTAGGGAGCCGCCTGATTTGGGGGCTAGAAACTGAACTTGGATCCTCTGAAAGAGCTGCCAGTATTCTTAACTGTTGACCATCTCTCCAGCACAGGGAGATTATTGTTATATTCATAGTCAAATCACACGCTAGAATGATATTTATGAGTATTAAATTAAGTGTCAAAATTTCTCAACAGAGGGGCCTTTTCCATAGCTTTAGTAGAGGTCACTCTAAGTACAGTGTGGTTTTGTAAAATTTGAATAAGTATATTATAATGCAAATCACCTGAGACTCGCCAGGAAATCTTTGTTCCAGATTTATCCCCATACATCACACTTGGCTGTAGCTAATTCTGTGTTGGTGTCTGTCTACCCTTTCTCTTACATCGGCCCTAAATTTTGTAAGAGAAAGATGAGTTTCTCTCTGGTTAATTAATCAACCTCTCTCATTAATTAATGTGTTACCTTCCCCGCCTCACCCCCCCCCCCAAAAATCCTTGTCATAACTGAAGCTTGACCTTACAGTTCATAGAAAGTTCCATAACTCTGGTTACATATTCACTATCTTTTGTCGGTCCCATGGTGTAATGGTTAGCACTCTGGACTTTGAATCCAGCAATCTGAGTTCAAATCTCGGTGGGACCTTCAAAGGCTCTTTTATAAAGGACCTTTTATAATTTCCAGCCTGAGGTCTAAACGTGGAAAAACTTGTTCTTCTACTCTACGTGACATTTGACTCTCAAAACAGACACAGAGGGCAAAAATTCCTTCCCAGGTGGAGAAGTCCTAACAGCTGTAGGAAAACCTTCTTTTTCAGTGTGCCCAGCTTCCTCAAGTTTCTCTTTGTCTTTTTCCTGTCCCCAAGCAATAAATAAATAAATAAATAAATAAATAATCTACACACACACACACACACACGCTGGAGCCAGGGCAGGAGCTGCGATGCCTGTGCAAGTTTCACACCCCGCCCTGAAACTTAACCTCTTCCGGGTTCCCCAGCTGAAGAGATTGCAGCCACAGCATCCCTCAACAAAGAGCTCTCCTGAAGAGACAACCTGAACTTTCAATGTAAACTAGGAATGGGCTGAGAGAGCTTCCGGGGGAGGGGAGTGTGGAAGAATTCTCTCAGCAGGATAAGAACTAAATTAGGAAGAAGCAAATATCTCCTGGGTGTTTATGCTTTAGTTTATTTTGGTTTGTTTTCTTTCTTTTTTTTTTTTTTTTTTTTTTTTGAGACAAGTTTTTCTGTAGGCTACTCTGGCCTCCATTTCCCAAATTCTAAGATTACAAGCAATGAGCCATCACGTTTGCAAACTTTAAACCTGGTGATCTGTTTTCACGTGCTCTTCTTTTATGTTTTAATTTTTTTCATACACAACAGGAAAGCAAGTTGAGTCCTATTTCAGAGTCCAATCGCCCATTAATCCATAAATACTACATTATCTGGTATTATGAGTTACACAGAGAAACTGTAACAAATTGTTTGCTAACCTCGTAAAAATAAATCACCAGGATTCCTGTCATGGTTGAACTTACTTTGTGTGGTGTGCTAAGATATCACTTTCACTGAAGGAGGAAATGACCTTCTCCTCATGCTGCTGCCTTACTGGAGGCCCGTCTTCACTTCAGATGAGCTGTCCCTCAGAGAACTTTTTCTGAATCCTAATAACACCCTACCCCCACATAACTCCAGGCACTCTTGCAGCCAATGCAGTCGGCCTATGGCTTTCTGAGGGACCCCCAGCACGGCTTTCCTACCTAACAAAGCTACTCTTCAGATTCCAAAGGCCGAACATCTCCCTGGAGCTCTATGAAATGAGAGAAACAGAAGGGTCCATTTTCAAAGTTAAAAATAATTTACCCTTGTGATTCTTACAATAATATCCATCAAGTGGCCACTGTCCTAATTTCAAATCTAACAACTCAGACTTTATCAAAAAGCCTCCAAAGTAATGTGATAGAAAAGCCCTGACTTTATGGGGTCACACACAGGGATGCTTCTCTCTCTGATTCGTGTGCCCAAGGGTTTCCTATTCCTTTGGGAAGCCGAGAGACTCCCTTGAGAACAAAATGGGAACAGCATGGTTACAAGGATGCCATCTTGGCCAAACTTTAATTAGGCTTCTCTGAGCCCTCTTCTCAACTAGGTCTAATCATCTTCAGCCAAATTTCAATAAGAATCTGGCTAAACCGGTTCAGGCCCAAGTGCTGTTGATATCTAAGCAGGCCTCTCTTTCTCTCACCTTGGTATGGACTCAAAATCATCTTGGGGATTTTCCGTCTAATAGCCCTTATCCTCCCATTGGCTGTGAATTCTCAGCTGCTCCTGTTATATTGGGCTCTAAGTTAAATCTCTCTCTCTCTCTCTCTCTCTCTCTCTCTCATTGCAGTACCCTTGAATGCAGCCTTCTTGCTTGTTTGACATTATTTGGTATGAATTTTGATATTTTGCTCAAAGAAACCCAGCTTAGGATTTAGGATGTAATCAGCTTTTCAAAGATGTCAGAAACAGCTGTCTAGACAAATTATTGGTAGCTAATTTCCTGAAAAAATGAAAACAGAGCTTCACACTTGCCCTAAACAACAAAGAGGATGACTCAGTAATAAAATAAAGATAAAGGATCTTACGATCATCTCCATATAAGCAAGAAAAAATCACTCGATGGAATTCATTGTCTGTCTTAGTTTGGGTTTCCATTGCTGTGAAGAGACACCATGACCAAGGCAACCCTTATAAAGGTAAACATTTAATTGGGGCTGGCTTACGGGTTCAGAGGTTTAGTCCATTATCATCATAGCAGGAAATATGGCAGCATGCAGACAGACATGGTGCTGGAGAAGAAGCTGAGAGTTCTGCATCTTGATTCAATGACAAGGAGAGACTGGCATTCTCAGGCAGCCAGGAGGAAGCTCTCTTCAGAAATGGGTAGAGCCTGAACATAGGAGGAGACCTCCAAAGCCCACCCCCACATTTCTCCAACAAGGCCACCCTACTCCAACAAGGCCATACCTCCTAACAGTACCACTCCCTGTAGGCCAAGCATATTCAAACCACCACAATGCCCTTGCGTGATTAAAAAACAAACCAACAAGCACTTCTCAACAAATTAGAGGAAGCAGAAATGAGCTTCAACACAGTAAAGGCTGTAGATGACACACACTTTGTGAATGTCATACTCAATGAGGAAAGCTTACAAGACTTTTCCCTATGTCAAGGTCAAGACATGAGCTTTCTCTCACCAATTCGTTTTAACATAGTAATGGAAGAAGTATCGGCCTCTAGTAGTCAGGCTAGAGGGAAAAATAATACAAAAAAAAAGAATCCTGTTAGGAAGGAAAGAAAGAAATATTTTTTCTTGCTCAGAAAGAAAGAAAGAAAGAAAGAAAGAAAGAAAGAAAGAAAGAAAGAAAGAAAGAAAGAAAGAAAGAAAGAAAGAAAGAAAGAAAGAAAGAAAGGAAGGAAGGAAGGCAGAAAGAAAGAAAGAAAAACAAATTATCACTCTTTGCTAATTTGATGATTTTACATAGAGAAAACCCAAAAGACTTCACCAAGAAACTGTTTGAACTTATGAACTCATTGAAGGTGAGGAACATGAAATGTGCTTTACTGAGATGGTAGTGTTTCTACATAGTGATACTGTAGTGTCTGAAAAGGTAGGTAAGAAAACTCTGGAAATGAACACATAGCTTCTTAGCAGAGAATTCACCTAGAATGTGCAAGGACCTGGGCTTGGTCAACAAGTCAGTATCAATGAAAAAGAAGGAAGAGAAAGAGGAAGGCAGGGACGGAAGGAGGAAGCGGAAAGAGATGTGAGCCACAGTTCCTGGGCAGAGCCAGTGCCTTCCACTGAATCTTCCTCAAGGCTGAGGAACTGCCTACAACTTCAGTGACTGTGGCTATGCTAAATGCTGCAAGTCCAGTCACGTTATCGTGAGCCACCTTAAGCTCACTTAACAACCATCTATTGCCCTCCTCTCTGCCTGACCTAACAATTTTGTGAGCACTAGGTAGGTACATCATTTGCAAGTTCAAATAGGGCATTAGTTTTCTAACCACGCAAAGAGCTAAACATTCTGTCAGATAGCCCGAGGCCTGCAGTAGAACTTTCCCATTTAACAATCATTTGGTTTTAAATTAAAGTAACAGGCCTGTCTCTCTTGGCTTCAGATAATCATTATATTTTTGGGTTAAGCCAGAGTCTGAAGTCTTATATCCAGGGAAGATTCTCCTAAAAGAAGAGAATTGTTGATGGAAAAACAGTTGTTCAGGGCTGGAGAGATTGTTCAGAGGTTAAAAGCACTTGTCGCCCTTCCAGAGGACACAAGTTTGGCTCCCTGCACCCGAGTCAGGTGACTCACAACTGTCTGTAACTACAGTTCCAAGGGACCTGACACCTCTGACCAAGACACCATCCATCTTTTCCCACAACATGGAAGTGACTGTGTCTCATCCCACTGGTGAGAGATGTACCTCACAATCTCATAAAATCTGGCCAATCAGTGCAAGAGGGGAAGATGCGGAAATAGGAGTTCTTTCCAAGCTATCTTAGATTGAAAAACATTTTTATGATTGTAAACCGTGAAACTGATACTAGTAGAAGAAAACATGGGGAAGACTCCCTGACATTAGTTTTCACAGGCAATGACAGAAGCAGAAACAGGTAAGCGGGATCGCACCGAACACAAAAGCATCTGCACAGCAAAGGAAGCGCCGAGCAAAAAGAAGGCACAGTACACAGAATGCAGAAGAATATTCGGGTGTGGCAGTCTCCTCAGGACTCATGTAAAGACCGAAGAGCTCATGTTTGTACTGTTCCCCACCTCTAAAAAGTCCCTGCAGCCCAACACCATTCTGGGGACCAAGTAGCCAACACTGAACCTGCAGAAGACAAGCCACTTCCCAACCAAACCACAGAGCTAGCAGAAGACCACCTCCACCTTTCCAGACAAACGTGCTGTGTGCAACAAAGTAGGAGGAAATGTGTGCTTGACACGTTCTATGATTGACAGGTTCTGTGATGATTGACATGGTCTGTGATTGATAGGTTCTGTGATGATTGACATGCTCTGTGATTGACAGGTTCTGTGATTGACAGGTTCTGTGATGATTGACAGGTTCTGTGATAATTGACATGGTCTGTGATTGACAGGTTCTGTGATGATTGACACGCTCTGTGATTGACAGATTCTGTGATGATTGACAGGTTCTGTGATGATTGACACGTCCTAGCCTCTTCATCTCATGACGATGTGTGGCTTCGCTGCACTCAGGCTCATCCTCCCCTCGATGCCTAAATCTCTTCAGCAGCTCTCCTGCTGCTGTCCTCTCATCCCTGACACTGGCAGGTACAGGCGGACAGAAGGGGAGGTGCTGACCAAGTCTGCTTGAAGCCTTTGCCTGGTCTCACAGCTATGAGATATCCAGGCGTCATTCACCCTTCAGAAGCAGCACAGCAAAAAACCACTGCCATTTCCTCTGGTGTGTTGGAACTAGGCAAGTGACCTAGGTGTCTACTTCTATAAGAATACATAAGTCTTATAGATAATCCACTTATATAAGACTATATATAAGAATACAGATTTTAAAACAGAAGATGTGTTTTCCCTCCTTGCTGGGTCCAGCTTGGCCTTGATGGGGTGAAAATGACTTGGTTCCTGTCCCTGGAACAGGACCAGCAGGGCGTGGCCTCCACAAAGTCTGCAGCTGCTGTGGGCGGAAAGCTTCTTTGTATAATAATGTACATATTTTTACGTTCTTCCCTCAGGGAATGTCCCATGGTTAATGATAATTAGAAACAGCACCAGTTCTGGAGTGGAGGGTGTGTCTATGTCTTTAGCAAAATGGTAAATGCCAGGATCTTCAGGACAGCCCATAAGGCTGTGGAAAAGAACTCTAAAAACATGAGTTTGAAAATACATAATTTAATACACAAAAATATAAGGATGCAATATGAATTGTATAAGGAGCTTCACAGATCTAAAGGATCAGAGGCAACCACACTAGGAGCCAGCTCGCCTGATAGAAAAACAGGCAGACACAGAGGCAGATCCCTGCATTCAGGACAAAGAGGCAGGCAGATCTCTGTCTGGTCTACCTAACAAGTTCCAGGCCTGCCAGAGCTACCTAGTGAAATCTTGTCCCAAAAATATATAGGAGGGGACACAAGGGGGAGTGTGTTGGATGCTTTAAAAGAGAGGTTAAGAAATCAGCTGGCTTTGTAAAAAGCTCTAGCAAGGCCCCACTGGGACTCGAACCCAGGATCTCCTGTTTACGAGACAGGCGCTTTAGCCAACTAAGCCACGGAGCCACCTGAGAGACCCTCTGAGTTTTGGCCCAAATTGGAGTTGACTAGGTGAGCTGTTAATGTTAAATTACTGTGTACGTGTTGTTTGGATAGGTAGACACTGCGACCAAATGAAAAGACGCCCTTCAGGCCAACAACGCTTGAGTACACTCAGCTGTTTGGAAAACGCACTGAGCGAATCCCCGAAAGCGAAGAAACCGGGACCCGAAAGGATTCCGTGAGATTATTGCTCCGAGACACACTGGTCCTGTTTCCAGGAGCTGAGGTAATTCAGAATCGCCAGTGCCTGGGTGATCATTAAGCGCTAGTCTCAAAACATATCAGTCAGAAATTTTACCCAAATCAATGCATTACTGGCAGGATAAAAGAAAAATCGTACTTTTGAGCATTGAAAAGCAAAACCCAACGCTTTGTTTTCAGAGTTGACTCAATTGCAAAAGGCTGCAAAGCAGGGGGCCTTTCTGTGGCGCTCGCTCCATGCTTCCAAGATGCAAACCCCAGCGTCGATCGCTGTCCTACCCTCTTAGGAAGGCGCTGCGATGAGTAGCAAGATCTGGGTTAGGGTTAGGGTTGGGGTTGGGGTTGGGGTTGGGGTTAGGGTTGGGGTTGGGGTTGGGGTTGGGGTTAGGGTTGGGGTTGGGGTTGGGGTTGGGGAACTACTCTCTTGGAGAAGCTCAATTCTGGGGAAGCTGAATGCAATCTTAGTGTTTTACAGAGGGGTTGGGGAGGGGTTGGTTCCAAGACCCTGCCGGTGCCAAATCAGCGGGCGCGTGAGTATTTGTACAAAATGTGTATTATTAATATTCCACTTTCTGTATAACTTCTGGGTACCTCTGGACTGTCATTAAGCTCTAATTCTTGAATGCAGGTCTATGACTCGTTTTTAGTTCATTTGTACTGGTGGTATGAGATCCAGTTTTATTCTTTGGGAATAATTTAGCTGCTCAAACAGCATCTGAGATAGTTCATTTCAGTTGTCAGCTTGACTGGACTAAGGACCCCAGTGCTTTAGAGAGGAGCATTTTCAAAGAGGGTTGACTAAGGAAAGAAGATCCACCTCCAGTGTGGGTGGATCCACCTCCCCTGGGCTTAGGTTTCACAGTTCCCGCAGGGGAAGGAGCAGAGCAGCTAAAGGCAGACTACCCCTTTCTCCTCCTCCTCAGCTCAAACGTGAGCAGTTTCACATTCTCTTCACCACAGACCCAGCCACCTCTCTGCCAGAATGGCCTGCACTCTTTGAAACAGGCACCAAAGTAAATCTTTTCTGCCTTAACTTGTTTGAGCCAGGTATTTTGTCAGTGATAAGTAAAGTATTTTCCTCAAAATACCTAACAAAAGCATCTTAAGGAACTAAAGTTTACTGTGCCTCACACACAGTTGGAGGGTAGAGTCGGTCAGGACGGGAAATCATGAGGGTAGAAGCTGGGGCCACACTGTAAGTCAGTCAAACAGCAGAGGGAGACAGGTGCTCAAATTCAGCTTGCTTCTCCTTTGTAACTAAGTCCGGAAGAATAAGTGTCCGTAACCACCATGGTGCCGCCGTAGCTGGCATCAGGCGGGCATGGCGACCCCAGCAGAGACTAAAGGCTTATGTCTTGAACTGGGAACGCCCTGTGGCCTTTGAAACCTCAAGGCCCAACTTCAGTGTCCTACCAAGGCCACACCTTTTAAACCTCCCAAACAGCGTCCCCAACTGAGGATCAAGCGTTCGAATGCTTGATTATGGGAGACATCTCATTCAAACCATCACACTGCTTGACAAGATGCATGTGGGAAAAAAATCACATGAAGATGGCAGCACCTCCACAGAGGAGACAACGGCAGGACAAGCAAGGGAGCGGGACAGACACTGTGACACTTTGTTTCTTGCTGAGGAAATGTTGTGGGAATCTTTCAGAAATAAGCACTGTGACACCAAAGAGAGTGGAAAACAGGAGATGTCACTGAGGGACCAAAGCCTGGACAGTCCTGGAAAGCCTCCATCCGGTCAGGTTGGCTTTCCCATTTTAGACTCTAAGATCACAAGGTGAGGTGGACAAGCAAGCAAGATTCTACAGACGTGTGTGGCCATCAGCCCATCGTTTTGGCTGTTTCTCCACATCATTCTGTTCCGGGCAGCAAGTGAAGCCATGCTTGGTCAATACACAGTGCAAGCAGTGCTGGAAGCAAATGCCCAAACAAACAGTAAATCCATAACTAATAATTGGTCATCTGTAACTAACTCTACTTCAGAAGAACAAGTGTCGAGGGGTGGAGATCCGAAGCGGCTGAAAACCGGATGACGTCGAGTGCATTTCTAAGGCAGATGAGCCGGGAGCCTCTCTTAGCTGCTTTCTGTCGTTGTATCAAGGTATTCACGACCAAGGCAACTTACAGAAGAAAGTTTATGTGGAACTTACAGTCTCAGAGGGTTAGAGTCCAGGCTGCCCAGGCTTCACCCGAGGGGAGGTTGCTGAAAGAACTCAGGGTGTCCCAGGGCAGCAAAGGGTTTCATCTCAGACTTCATCCCCACTTCTGCTGCCTCTGATACTTCTTATCAATATAACCTTTTTATTCCAGGAGGAAAAGGAGGAGGAAGAGAAAGAAGAGGAAGAGGAGGAGGAGGAGAAGAGTTTACATTCTTTTGATTACTTCTCTCTGTCGTTGATTTTAAATTATTTCTAGGGATTTCTTGTATGTCTGTAACCATTTTAGTGGCATCCAGGAAAGGAAGAAACTTGCAAACAGACTTCCTGAGGCTGTCCACATAGGAGTTCCCCTTTAGTACCCCCACTAAGGTGAATCTGGGATCTTGACTCCTTTATGAAGAAGGAGGATTTATTAAGAGATATGATAAAAATATAATGCAAGCTCTAGATTAGTGAGAACTTGCTTCAAAATAAAAAGTAAAAAGAGGCCTGGCAATATAGCTAAGAGGTCAGAGATGGAGGGATTGTCTAGCATGCCTAGATTTGATCTCCCGCCTCTCCACCAATAAAACCAATAGCAAAAAACAAAACAAAACAAAACCCAAACCCTGAAACTGAAACTGAGGCTGATGAGTAGAAGTCTTGTATCTGGCAAGTTCTGGCTAGACCATAGAAGAATGATGTAGCTAAACAGAACTGAGGAAAGGGTCGTTGGACTCAGCCTGTGACCTGAAAAGCTGATAAACACTGTGGCTATTCTCGAATTAACTCTTTAAAGTGTTCTTGGATCTTAGTTCCTTAGTATGGTTGCTTTTCTCAGACCTGTACTACCAATCAGTAGTCATTTAACCAGAAGGATTAGTAACCAGCCTAAGACTCACACCCTGCTGTCCTCTTTCCTTAGGGCCAAGTTGCTTCAGCACAAGACCCTGTGATAACTGATTGTTCAAAATGCTGTAGTCAGAGAGAAGGGAGAGCAGGCATGTACTGTTCTCTTCAAGGACTTGACTAATCCATACCCTAACCTGGGAACCCTCCACCAACCCTACACCCCCAGGTTTAAAAGCTCTTGACGGTAACCAAACAGAATGCCAAGGATGCTTGCTCTGGGCTTGGTTGGGGACGGGGTGAAGTGGGGCAGCGGACAGAATAAAGCCACTGGAAAACTTTTCTAAACTCCTTGGATTTGTTGATATCAGTGTTGCAAGTTGGAAGCAGAGGCAAAAGTTGAAAGGAGGAATATCTTCTAGACAAGGCGCCCACAAGACAAAGTCCCTTACAGTAGTGCTACAAAAACCAATCGGTGAATTCAGTGTGGACGGGGAGAGGCAGAAGAACATCACCCCTCTGCATTCAGGGGTGTGGATATGCATCTTCCCTGAGCCTGCACTGGAGCCACAAGAGCGTCTCCAAGCTTGGTGCAAATAACAACTTCTAACACAGCCGGGTGAACTAAACCTGTGCGTTTGCGAACAACAATAACAAATTAGTAGGAACCACCACCTCGCTTTGTGCATAACCTGGAAGCGGACTAAAGAAAGAATTGGAATTCTAAAAATGAACGCGCGCCCTTCCCGCGTGAAAAACCTGGAGATGCTGGGGATCGAACCCAGGACCTCATGCATGCTAAGCATGCGCTCTACCACTGAGCTACATCCCCTCCACTTGGAAGCTGGTGTTTCCTACTCATCTTTATAAAATCCAAGATCCTTTCTAGAAATGTCACTTTTATCAGTTAAAGAAAGGTTAAAAAATTTAAAAAAAAAATTAAAGATCGGTCTTGTCACAAGGGTATTCTGATCAACCTGCACTTTCACAGACACCCCAATAACGGCTGTGAACAGTTTAGAGTCGGAGACCCCAGTTTAAAAAGTGTCCAGGATCCTCTTCCTTCAGGACTAAGGAGAGATCCTTCCAGAAAAGATGGGGAACCTTTTGCCAAGTCTTACCTATAATTATGGAGAGGAAGAAAGCACTCACCTGCCGTTGCAGTCTCCGTCTCCGCATTTCTGTTCCCGAGCTACAAAAGACAATGAACAATGGGATCCTTGGAGGATAGGGTTTTGCAATAAAACCCAGCTCCCCGGTCTCGGCCACGAAGAAGGCTTTAAGAATCAAGATGTTAGACTCCCCCCTCCTCCGATCCTCGCCGCTCCAGGCTTTATCCAAAGGAAGCCAACGAAACCCATAGAACGCGAAATCTCAGACTCTTCAGTGACTCTTGAGGGGAGACAGGGACGCGGTCAGGAGGGCGCTTCCTCGCCGACTCGGCTCCTTTCCTCTGCGGGTTACCTGCTGTACACATAGTGGTCCTTGCAGCTTTGGAAAGTTCCCACTACGGAAGTCAGATCTTATTCCTGCCTGGAGAGTTCAGGAAATTCCTCGTATACACAGAGACCTTTCAGCAAGCTAGGACAATAGGAATACCAGGGAAACTGAGGCAGAACTAAGGATTCAGAAGGAAGAGGATGGTAGGAGAGAAGAGGAGACAAAGTCGAGGCCAGAAAACATTGCTTGACAAGATGCCTGCTCGTCTCCTATTTTATCTTATCAAGAGGGCTGAATTTCAGTGTCAAGAGTATACGTTTTTTGACCAAAAGTGACTGGTCTAAATTAACCACTCTTTCCCGTTTCCTTTTGTAGGTAACTATTTCACTAGGAAGATCATGACCTGGGGGGCAGTTACTACATATCCAAGCTGCCAGTGGTGTCTCTCACATGTAGTCTTAGCATTGGAGGCAAAAACAGAATGATTGCCGTTAGCTTAAAGCAAAGCCCGTGTTACAGAATGAGCCCCCTGTCACAAAAGACCTTAGGAGACGTCTTCCCGAAGGACTCCACATATTTCGAAATGAAAAAGAAAAACCCGAGGGAAGATCCACATGTGTCATTCTAGCAGCGCTGTTGTATTTTCAAGGAATGTGATCTGTGTGAAACCACAAACAAAGCTGGCTCTGCCTCTCCCCCCCTTCTCTCCCCCTCCTCTCCCCTCCCCATCCCCCTCCCCATCTCCCCTCCCTCTCTTCTCTCCCCTCTCCCTTCTTCCCTCTCTCCTTTCCCTTCCCCTCCCTCCCCCTCCCTTCCCTAAAGAAATGTGCCTCCGTCCTTGTGTTTTTAGAGTTCTGCTCTGGTCTGGCACAGCACAACACCTGTAATGCAGTGTTTGGGAGACTAAGGGAAGAGAATTGCTACAAGTTCTCGCCTAGGCTAGAAAGCATGGGGAAGAGGCATTGAGCATGGGGGGGGGGGAGCACTAATGAAGTTGTGTTCTCTGAAAAGCAGCCATAATAAAGCACACATACACATGCATACAGAACAAGGCAGACAGACAGACAGGCAGGCAGACAGACAGACAGGCATATGGGTCCAGCAGAAGATGGAAGAGGTATCTGTTTCCTGGAGCTGGAGTCACAGAGGGTCGTGAGCTGCCATCTGGTGTTAGGAATCCACCCCTCCATCCTCCCGAAGAACAGCCAGCCCTCTCCAGGCTCAGTAGTTCTAAAGACAAAACAAATCTGGTTTTAGCCGAAACTAAACAATGTATACAAATTGGTGAGTTTGGACATGTGTGTGCACCACTGGAACCATCGTCATGGTCAAGGAAGTTAACACACTCATCAACTCCGAAAGCTTCCTTCTGTTTTCACCTGTGTGTGCAACTGTGTGTGCATTTGTTCGTGCCCCTGTATGTGTACCTGTGTGTGTAAAGAGCATTTAACTTGATTTCTGCATTCAGTGTTTTCAGTGTAAAATAAGTATTGTTAACTACAGTTGCAACTTTCCCTTTTAATCTTAAAAATCTTAAAAGCAAGACCTCAAAAGCTCTTCTGAAAGGATGGCATACTCTACACAGATGTGGGGAGTACAAGGTAACCCAGATTTCTAAGTGGTGACAAAGTGGTACACCAGCTGCCTGACCACACTCACCCGACAGTTCACAACGCTCCCCGGAGTCCCTACATGGACTGCAAAAAGCAGGATATTAAATGTACTGAGAATAATAATACAATAATAAATTCTATCAAGAGCTGGAACTTTGGATGGATGTGTTGTGGAGAAAGTCCTGCCTTCTCTGAGCTGCTTTTCCTGAAAGCTGTGACCAAGGATGGGGCTTGATCAGTAAGTAAGTTTGTGTCAGCAGATTCTGAAAGTAGTTTTAGCTTCCACTAAACCGGAAGAGCAAAGGAGAGAGAAAGGCTGTTTAGGTGAAGTAGAGTGAGGTGGAGTATGTGTGTGTGTGTGTGAGCACAAACACACTTGTGTGTATGCATGTCGTGTGTGTGTGTATATATATATATATATATATATATATATATATATATATATATATATATATATATATGTGTGTGTGTGTGTCTGTGTGTGTGTCTGTGCCCACGTGTACACAGGTGCACCTACATAACCATAAATATGTAGAAGACAGAGGTCATTCTCTATAACTGCTTTACTTTTTAATACCTTTTATTTATGTATTATTAATTAATTTTTATTTAGTCTGTGACAGGAGACAATTTTCGAAAGTTGGCTCTTGCTTTGCAGTGTGGGTCCTGGGGATAGAACTCAGGTCACTGGGATTGGTGGTAGGCATCTTTACAGACTGAGTCATCTCACTGGCCCGCAATCTATTTTATTATTTTTCTTACATGTTAAAGGAGGACTTGGGGGCTGGCTTATGTGGCCATCTGAGCCTGAGAGAGGGAGAACCTGGTCGTCACTTAGTGCAGAAGGCCTGGTGCCTCTGCAGTGCTGGTTTGTTCACCCTGGTTTTCCACATAGTCTCTCCCTGAGCCTGCAGCTTGTCACTAGGTTAAATTAGCCAGTCCGTGGCAGAGTCTGGCTTTACTGTGCATATTACGGAATTCACTCTCAGCTCCTGCTGCTCAAGCCTTTCCGCTTCCCTGCCCACTGCCCACCGAGCCTTCTCCCCAGCGCCTATATTTTTATTGGTTGGTTGGTTGTTTTTGATGTTGCTTATTTGTTCGCTGTTTAAGAAAGGCTCTCACTCTGTAGCTTTATAGACCAAGCTGGGCTTAAAGTCACAGTGATCCTCCTGCATCAGCTTCCTAGATGCTGAGGTTGCATTGTGTGCTTCCTCCTCCATCCCCTGCTGACGTAAAATCAGAGTGATAAGGAACTGGTCACATAAAAATACAGAGGCAGCTCGTCTGTGAACGCAAGAAAACAAGGCGCATGGCAAGAGAATCCTTGGAAAGAAAGGCAAGGTTGGTCTGCACTTGGAAACACGTCCAGAGAGCAGCGTCTCAGGACTCTGGGAAGGGTGACCAGGGGCTTGGGTTTCATATAACTAATGTCTCATTTTTCATTAGTTTTATAAACTTAGTTTTGCTCAGGCAGTCATGTACCCCGCACACAGACATGAATGAATGATCAGTCATGCAGGTGAGCTATCTTAGCTCAGCAAAACCAATACCTTTCCTTTCCAAGAAATATTTGGTAACTTGTTCTTTGTTACCCTGAAATAAAAGTGAGTTAATTTAGACATATAACCTTCCTTCAAAATCAGCAAGTCCCTAACTAGTATGAGAAACAAAAGCAAATTAGTTTGACGTATCGAATAAAAAATTACAGAAATGCTCAGAATGACTGCTTAGAAAATATCACTCTACAGACAGGTTCTTGTACCTTTAAAAAACAGGGACTGTGCAAAAATATGGCAAAAATATGCCTTGTCGGGCATCAATGGGAGGAGTGGTCCTTGGTCAGGTGAGGGCTCAATAGAGGCCCTAGCAAAGGGAAATCAAGGCGACCGGAGGTGGGAGTGGGTCCGGTGGAGGGGCATATACTTGGAGGCAGGGGGTGGGAGGAGGGGTTGGGGGTTTGGGGGAGGGGGGAACCTGGGAAAGGTTTTATCACTTGGAATGTAAATGAAGATATATTCAATAAAGAAAACAAACCAACCAACCAACCAGGGACTGTGAATGAAGTAAAATACAAAGGGAAGCAGACACTTGGTGTGAACTTTGACTCCCCTTGCCCAGGCTGATTTCCAATGTAATCAGCGATTCTCAATCAAGTCTCAAGCTATCATTTCCACAATATAAAGAAAAATAAATAAATTAAAGGAGGAGATATACTCCTGATTTACTGATGTGGAAAATGTCCAGTAGACAAGGAACCTTGAGGTTCTATGCACCTAAGCTTCAGAACTCCATCGCCCTGCTTGAGTTTCAGTCTGATTCCCTGACAGTTACAACACAGACCTCACCTCGGGAGCCTGAAATGGTGACTCTCGGTCCAGATTCCAGACTTAACTGGGTTCTCAGGACTGTCAGCCTTTGTTTCCCTCCATCCTCTCCTCTCAGTCCCCACCTCACACACCCCGTTTCCCATCCCTCCCTCCCCTTCATCTGTGAGTAAGGTGAGGTCACCCTGGGTACCAACCCACCCTCACACCTCAAGTCACTGCAGGACTAGGCACGAACTCTCCCACTGAGGCCAGCCAAGTCAGTCCGGTCAGGAGGACAGGGTGCACGGGCAGGCAACAGAGGGTAAGTGCCCACTTCAGTTGTTGGGGGACCCACATGAAGACCGGGGTCCGTGCCTGCTGCGTGTGCTGGGGGGGAGACGGACCTATGTCCTTGTATGCTCTTTGGTTGGCTGTTCTGTGTCTGGGAAGGTCCTCTAGGGGTTCCCGCCAAGGTGTTGTACAGCTGTGTTTTGTTGTTACAGTGGTGTTACTGGGGCCTCCCACCAGATAGGACTAAAACCCCAGCCACCGGGCTTTAAAAGTTTTATTCTAAGTTGCTCAGGCAGACACTGTTTAATAACGTTTGATACTTTTACCTTCGCCTCTGGGAAGCTGGGCCTTGAGGCCCAGGGCCATCTTTTCCTTAGACCTCTGACAGTGAGAATGCTCAGCTGTCCTGTACCAAAGCAGTTAACAAAACCAAAGGCAGAGAGAGAAATCGAATGGTAACTAGTACGTACCTCCAGTGTGTGAGAGTCTCTGTTCCGGAGACCCCGGAATTCCTATGTACAATTTTCAATGACTATTAACAATGGATGCTATTAGTACCTCCCCTAGCCTCACTCTTTCCCCCAAAATAAGTTAGAGTAATTTTATTTTTACTAAATGTATCCCTTGGCCGGTCTGTGCATCCATCCTTCCTTCTGGATGCTCTCACAGGATGATTTGTGCAACCTTGGAGCTGTCTCTAGGAAGACTGCAGTGTTTGGGTAGCCAAACAAAAACAAAATAAACATAAGGACATAAAATGCTTAAAGAAATTATTGTAAGAGAGGCATTTTAAAGGACAAAAAAAAAAAAAAAAGTCCTGGAGGTGCCGGGGATCGAACCCGGGGCCTCATACATGCGAAGCATGCGCTCTACCACTGAGCTACACCCCCTTTCTGCCAAATAGGTGGGATGCAATTCCTATCTTTTAAAAAGTCCAGCGAGCTCTTCCTAACGGTTCTGTTCTATAAGATGTCAGTATTTAGGACAGATTTCCGCTGCACCAGAGCACTTCCTTTCTGGAACCCAAACAAAGCTCAGGATCGCTGGAAATAAACAGTTTCAGAAGCTTCCACACTACCGATTGTGACCAAATCGCATACCAGACACAGACTGATTGCGGGAACCGAGGAATTTCCCACGCCACCCCTATTCTGGAGTATTTTCTTCAACTCAAAGGCCCAAAATGTTTGCATCTGATTAAATCTAATGCCTATGAAAATGTTGTAAGAAGAAAACGTCAACACCCACCCTGGTCTTTGTTCACCCTGGCAAGGGCTATCTAAGCCCACCTGACTAAAGCAGGGACCCGCGGGCTTGAGCTTCACCAGACCGCTCCTAAACCGAGCCTCCTCAAAGGGCAGCACCTTCACCCTGGGTCCGCACAGCCAGCATCTCGGACAGGTGCGGCCGCCTCCGAGTCACTAAACGCCACCTCAGCTCAGCGGTCGCAGCCGCAGACAAACACAAAGGTTCTGTTTCTCGGTTCAAAGGTCTGCAGCAGAGAGCAGTGACTCTTCAGAAGTAGAAATGAGCATCAAAGACACGATCCAGGAAAGCGGTCATTAATTAATATATCGAACTTCATTAAAATTAAAACGTAGCCGGTAAAAAACTTTAGACAATAAGACAAGCCCCAGACTGAGGGAAAAATGCTATTCTGTCATGCTTGATAAATCGGATATCCTAAGTATCCAAAGCATGCTGGTAAAGGTACCTCCGGAGGCGGCCGGAGCAAGAGGCTTGCTGAGTTTGAAGAAGTCCGGACCACCTACTGAGTTCCAGACCAAAGTGGATCACAGAATGAGACCCTGTTACAACATAAAACAAACTACGAGCTGCCTTGGATTAGTCCATTGTGTTAAACTCTACCGTCCCTGATGTTCTGCACTCTGAAGTGCGTGCTGTGTAAGGGTCTGGAAGTCTATACCGTATATTCTGAGTTTCATAGACTTCTTCCTTCACAGCCAAGTTTCGACTTTCATCACAAATGTATGGGCAAATTCTTTGAAACCACATATGCCTTTTTAAAGGTAGAATGTTATCTATAGCTTCACAATCGATTGGTAAATTTTGCTTGACGCTGGGGATATAGCTCAGAGGTAGAGAGCTTACCGAGCATGCCTGAGACCCTCCCTTGGCCCAGTGTCCCTCATTACAAAAATGAACTTTGTCTGAATCCATTGTTGCATGATGGTCAAAATTCTTTCCGCGCCGTGCATTGGCATACTATCCTAAGAAAAACTTGCCCTTCCCTTCCTTCTTCCCTGCCTTTCTCTTTCATACCAATGCAGACTCGGGTGTTCTTGTATTCTATAGATCATTGTCCTTTATCGTTCAGTAACTAGTTTCGTTATTGATGTGTCTAAAGCCTACAGAACGCCCTTTGAGCACCCCGTTAGCTTCTACGCCCTTCCTTACACTCTGGAATGGAATGATGCTCTGCCTTCATATTGTATTTTCCCTGTCCCGTTTCCCCTTACAACAGCAATTCTCCCTAACACTGGTTCCCTTTTAACAGTCTCCATACTAAGTAATCAATATACAAGGCTGGCTCTGCCCATTGCCTGAGTGCGATTGTTCGTGAACTGTTTTAGTGGGCAAAGCTAGGATAGAGATGTCCTCTCTCTTTGTTGAAATTTTGTGTAGTTCTTCTCTCACAGTGAGAATACTGGTCTGCAATATTGGCTTTATTCACACACACACACACACACTTTAAATTATGTACTAAATAGAACTTACAAATTTGAATGTCATTCCATTGTATCTAAAGGCGATTGTGTCAAAGTGCTGCACAAAACTTTCACCAGAGTTCACCGTCTTGCTTCCATTGTGTCATATTTTAAAAAATATATTCATTGATGCTTTGAACTTCATACATGTATACAATGTATTTTGATAAGCATTATATTTTTTTAAGATGTATTTATTTATTTCATGTATGTGAGTACACAGTTACTATCTTCACTCACATCAGAAGAGGGCATCGGATCCCATTACAGATGGTTGTGAGCCACCATGTGGTTGCTGGGAATTGAACTCAGGACCTTTGGAAGAGCAGTCAGTGCTCTTAACCTCTGAGCCATCTCTCCAGCCCAAGCATTATAATTTTAAGGGCTATTTTTTCCTGCTGATATCATATATAAAATGCTTTCCCTTTCTTTGTGTTAAACCCAGTTTTAAACTTTAATGCATAAATCTGGTTCCAAAGAGCAAATCTATACAGAGGTATGAAGTTGCTCTATCTCGGGACGCCTTCGGGTGGACCAACGTGAGTGGCCTCAGGCGTCATCTTGGGAGCCGACTTAGGGTCTAAGAGTGTAGCATCCGGAATAGTGCCTCGGCCTTTTTCTGGTCTGCCTTCAAGGTAGAACACAGTCCAGCAGGTTCAGAAAGAACCGAGTCGTGTAAAAGGATCTATGTAGCCAGTACATTTCAGGCTCTGAAAACTCAGCGATAGAAAGACTTCGCTGGGGTATTGACATTGCTAGCGTAGCTCAGGAGTTCAGCCCCCATCTCTTTCACCCACAAACCCATCTTTTAGGCTGAAGTGTGTGAGCTCAGATTTCCCTCCTGACATTCTTAGTTTACTTATGTATTGGCAACTTTGCGCAGCGTATTTGTTAACGTCTTTGAGATTTAAGAAGCTGCTTTGCTTATTTATATAAACTCGGACTTTCTTTTCATGAGGTGTAATGTTTTATTTAACTTGGCAAATTCTATGTACTTCCCATGGTCCAATATGATAACTTGAAATACATAAACTTTAAACACATATTGACACATAAATTTCAAAATGGCTTACTAGAATTTACCAGTGTATGTGTCTTTGATCTTATGGAGACCTTCCTCCTCTCCTCTGCCCTTCCTGTGTGTGGTTGTTAAGAGGGGAGGGAGGGAGAGGGGGGGAAGAGATACACTTACCTAGGATGTAGACGCTCAGAGTAGGGAATAGCTGTCTATCCACATTTACCTGGGACTCTTGCTTTGTCCTTCTGGACGATCCCTACTAGAAGTCCAAACTTGGGGTCCCTGGAACTTTGATGGACCAACATAATTTTGATCATACAGTTCAGTTTATGAAGCAAAACTGTTTCTGTGTATCATCTAAATGAACAAATATTTTAGAAAAACCGAGTGTAAAACAAGGTTTGAGGAAAAGATAAAGGGCTCTCAAGTTCTAATAACTGACAAGGGAAAATGGCAGCTGCTTGGCTTGCTGCTGTAGGAAGGAGTCACTGCTGATGATGCTTATTCAACAACATGGTACATTCCAGCATCTCCACAGATGTCTTCTGCTTGCATTTTCATAAGTTCTTAACCTCAGTCAACAAAAGCTCTTTTTTATTCACTACCATTCTGTGTTAGATTTTGCCTCACTCTTTCATGAACTATGGTTTCTTAACTCCTTAGAAAACATCCTCACCTACAGTTGTGCCATGTAGATGATTCATGCGCTTTGCTCTTCAATCATTTTGAACTGTCACTGATTCTGACTGAACTTCAAAATAATATCAGTAACATCCTGCACTGATTAAACATCAGGGAAAGAGAGATTGTGAGTTCGAAGCCATCCTGGTCTATCTACAGTGTGAGTTCTAGGAAAAAAGTCTTTTGGAGAGATCTGGTTGTGATGGGAAAAAAAAGTCACTTTTATTTCTGTTTTTGGTTTTTGTTTTCATTTTTTTCGTGTAAGTATGAGATTTGGTAGCATGTGGTCAGGCTGGCAATGTTTACATATATAATCTTTCAGCAAAGGTGTATTGCCAGCAAACCTGAAGATCTTTGAAGATTATGAGTAACTAAAGACCTAGATTAACAGAAAAATATGCCTCAAGAATTTCTCCTTCAGTTTCTTTAAGTTTCTAAGCGGCGTCTTCTAGGATGTGGATGATCAGAAAGGTGTCTGGGACTCCTGTCTTGTCTCTCTCCTCAGCCTTTTTGTCCACACTGCCAGGGAGGGTTCTAATCGGTACTGTAGAACAGAGACTCCAGATCCTTCTGAATGGGGAAGCTGGGTGCATTGGACAATTAACACCTTTCAAATCTCAAGCGTCCTAGAAAGACAAAAGGGCTGAGAAGGGAAAAGAAAACTGACAAGAAATAAGAGAAAAACTCTTCTCAACGTGACTGCTGTGGCTCAGCTGGGAGAACATTGTGGGGAAGACCTGAAGAAGGTTCTAGGCTCAATCCTGAGTCTTGGTGAATCGGACTTTCACTATGTGAGATTATTCTTCTGTAATACAGGAATCCTGAAGATTAGTATAACAATCTCCTGTATGGTTGGTATAATGTAGTGTGTTGATGATCCTAGGAAAACTAGTTTGATTTTGCAAGGATTTTATAACTCAGTAATTCTTTCTTTTCTTCTTTCTCTTTCTCCTTTTTTCCTTTCTTCCTTTGTTCTTTTGTTTTTGAAATACTGACAGTTCAGATCTGCACTCAGCGATTAAGACACTTTTAATTTAGTAATGAAGTTGACAATTAAAAGCCCACATCTATGGTTTTGACTGTACATGCATTGGTAAGGAAAAGGAGCAGAATGTGGTACACAGACTGTGTGACTCTGAAAAAGAGTGACACAGCACTCAGCTGCTACTGTTCAAAGGGCCCACAGCAACCGCAGCAGAAAATGTCACATAGCATCTCCAAGGAACCTGAGCTCTCACCGTTGCCTGGTCATCTGCAACATTAACTGTAATCAGTTAATGTTGAACCTTGTTTGTCTGAAAACACTGCCCACCTATGCTCTCTCCTAAGAGGAAATCACCTCCCTTTGTCGGGGCTCTGTGGCTTAGCTGGTTAAAGCGCCTGTCTAGTAAACAGGAGATCCTGGGTTCAAATCCCAGCAGGGCCTACAAGAGACACCTTTTAAGAGAAGGGTCACCTTTAAGCAGTACCCTTTTTAAGGGTTGAGGTTTTGACAGAGTTGTTTTGTTCCCAGCCCCACAGCATCAGTAACCATTATCAACCAAAACCTTTGTGAAGATAAAGCTGATTTTAAAGTATGGGCTCAACCCAGCTGTAAAAGACAGATCGCTGTGTGCATCCATGGGGGGGATTGGGGGAGGGGAATTTTTTTTTTTCAAAATTAGATCTTCCACTGGGATTTTCTCCCTCATCGTTATCTTAATTATTCTAGTCGTGATTTTCTATAAAGAACTAAAAATGAGTGCCTCAGATTCAGAAAGGGTCTGTAGGCCTTGCACGTGGATTTTAGTGAAATGCCAAGAAGCTTGTAGAGAAATATTATGAATGTTGATTTAATACGATTGCGGCGGCAGCTTGTGTACCGGCCCGGCGGCCCAGCGTGCTCAGAACGAAGTGGAAGTTCCAGTTCTTAACTCACCCAAACGAAAGGTGAATTCTTCTCAGTTTCTCCTCTCCTCCCCGCCCCCACCCCTCACCCCTTCACTGAATTTAGCTCCAGGCCCAAGACTGCCTCAGGTCCTCTCAGGAAAGATTCCCAGTGCTTCTCTCTCGGCCTCTTATTTCTGAGTTAAAGAAGTTTCTAGTGTTTAATTATTCTTTTAACATCGGCAATTTGTTCTCTAACTGTGATTTGGCTCTTGAGTAGCATCCTCAAAGCAAATCTCAAGGGTAGGTGACCATCAGCTGCGGGGGGTGGGGGAAAGCCAAGACAGTAAACAGACCCACAGCAAACACCTCAGGGTGGGTGTGACCTACCTGACCACCCGACTGAAGCCTAATCCAGCCACAGAGAAAATGCTCAGTGTGGCCATGTCCTGAATTTAAACTCAGATTGTTGTGAGCGAATGAAACAAGTGTGTTTTGTTTTTAACCGCTTGATTTTCAGTAGTTTGCTACACAACGGTAGATAAACTCCGTGCTGTTTCTCTCTCTCTTATCTTTTGCCGCACTGGCAGGCTTGCAAACGGAATTAAGGGGAACTGAAAGAAAAACAATTATAACAGAGCACATTCTGAAACTTTCCTTGTGTGGGGAAAGAAACTCGAAGAATCACAGGAGCAGACCTTCCTTGGCCTGGACTGGCGGAGTGGGAGGGAGAACCGGCTCTTGTAGGAGAGCATGCAGAACCGACCGCACGCCTGCTTGCAGAGTCTGGGTTTTTCGGAAAGCAGGAATCCGAATCCTTCCTGTTTAGCCCGAGAATAACAAGAAACGAAGCCGATCACATTTGCTGTTAAACAGCATCACGCTGGTTGTGGCTCAGGCAGATGGCAGACCAAGCCTTCAGGAAGTCAGGAAATCTCGGACTCCATGAGGCTCTTCTTTCTCCACGCAACTCCGTAGAGTGTCCAAGGTTCCCATCCTTAAATTGTCTTTAACCATATATTTCCTTGCTGATATGCCAAGTTAATCCATCACTCGACAGCCTTTGAATTTAACTCTAGTTCCTGGCCGCCATAAGCCTGGCTGCGTCAGCACCTGTGGGCCACACCCCTCCCGCCATCAGTTCAGTTTCCTGGAGCATAGAAAAGAAGGAAGGAAGGAAGGAAGGAAGGAAGGAAGGAAGGAAGGAAGGAAGGAAGGAAGGAGGAGAGGGAGAAAGGAAGGAGGCTGAAAGTGCAGCTCTGTGGTGTGGCGTCAGTCAGGGTGAGGTCCTGGGTTCAGTTCCCAGCGTAATAAAGGGGTGCGCAGCCTCTTAACGCTGAGGGGCTATAGGCGGAGGAGTAAAGAGCCGTCTATCTCCTTCCCCTTCAGTCCTCGGTTCACTCTGACAGGAGAAACCAATTACAAAAGGTGTTGGAAGGGATGGGGTGCACATACCTGTAATCCTAACACGTGAGACTGGGGGTAGAACGACTGGGGAATTCTGGGCCATCCTCTGCTACACAGTTTAGTTGGAAGCAAACCTAAGCTACAAGTAACTGCCTCAAACAAACAAGGCGGTGGAATCCCAGCCAACATCCCGCATACTCAGGATGAGAGAATGAGAGAACGACATCTTTGAAGGAATGTTACATTTCTCAAATACCAAGGCGGAGGTGTGTGTGTGTGTGTGTGTGTGTGTGTGTCATCAGAGCAGAGATGTTGTCAAAATTGATCTCGTACAGGAACTCCAGGTGATCCCAGCTTTGGACTGAATGCAGTGATCTAGTTCCATAATCTTAAAGGTTCAAATTTTATGTCCAAAATAATTTCTCAAAGCCTGCCCATTCTTGTGAGTGTAGGTAAGAAAAGTCAGAATTGCATGTCTTTAATTTTTCCTACCTTCACCAGGATAACCTTAGATTCAACATACTTAGCTACTAGTGAAACTTTACCTAGCCAGGCTCGTTGATACAGCACTATAAACCCAGCCAGCTACTCTGAAGGCTCTGACAAAAGGATTGCAAACTCAAGACCTGCTCTCGCTACAAAGTGATTTCAAGACCAGCCCAGGGAACTTAGTGAGATCCTGTCTTAAAATAAAAAATGGAGGTCTGGTGGTATAGCCTAATGGTCAGTGCTTGTCTAACACTACATTGCAAAAATCCTACATTGAACCCCCAGCATCAAAAACATTTTTGATTAGTTTTTTAAATCTAGTTAAATTAATATAATTTCCATTAACATCATAGAAAAGAGACGTGGGGGTCTGTGGAGGTTGGCAGTCAATCATATACAGGAGCGTAAGAGCCACTCCACGACAGAATAGTTACTACCTTGGCGCTGGCTGGCCTTCCCCAGACCGACCCTATCTGCTTTGTGTTGTCTGTGACTTTCTGACATAACTTTTCTTTCTTTGAAGGTATTTTATGAAGAATTCAACAATTATATGGTTTCACGTTTTGAAATACCTGCCGTGCATTTCTCAGAGGTTTTTCTATAAGAGATGGTTTTGGCAAGGTCACCTGCTGGACTTTGGTGATATATATTGATAAGTATGGGTTTATGTCCCCAGTAATGAAGAGTGTCATTTTTTTAAGACAGTGGAGGGCTGTGCATATAGCTTATGACAGGATACTTTGTAGCCTATATGAAACTCACACCAGCAGGAAGAAGTCATTTAAGTATAAAATTTTAACTTGATTTAATAAAATTTAAAACTAAAACAAATTTCTGAAATTGAAGAAACTTTGAAAAACAATTCCCCCCTCCCCCCCCAAAACCCTTTTATGAAGAAATCTTTAGGGGAAGACAACACCCTTTTCTCCCAAATTTGCTTTGGTTATGATGTTTCATAACAATAATAACTCAAACTAATGCAGTAGTATAGTATTGGAGAAGTCAAAATTCTAAAATGGCATCAAATTTCCTGAGTTTGGAGAAACCAAGAGTGTGCTGTAATTCTTAAAAGATCAGAACAGAGTAGGAATCAATGTTATGTTTCCTCCACGACTGTCTTAGTTAGGGTTTTACTGCTGTGAACAGACACCATGACCAAGGCAATTCTTATAAGGATAACATTTAATTAGATTCAGAGGTTCAGTCCATTATCATCAAGGCAGGAGCATGGCAGCATCCAGGCAGGCACAGTGCAGGAGGAGCTGAGAGTTCTGCATCTTCATCTGAAGGCTGCTACGAGGAGACTGGCTTCCAGGCAGCTAGGATGAGGGTCTTAAGTCCACACCAACAAGGCCACACCTCCTAATAGTGCCACACCCTAGGCCAAACATCTACAAAGCATCACAAAGACATGATCTCTAGACCGAGCTTTAATCAACTAAACCGTAGAGCTCTCCACAAGGCCTCCTCTGTATACTCTTGCCAGAGGTCAGTTTGTGATCATTCTGCTAAGTAAACTATTTGGGAGCAAGGACAAAGAAAATGAGCTTTCGTTTTCCTCTAATCTCATTTTCTGGAAGGGGCACAGAGAATTTAAAGCAGAGACAATTCCCTTGGAATTCCCTGGGCCCATCTTGGCATTCTGCCAAGTCGTGACAGCAATTTTTTTTTTTTTTAGGTCAGGATGGTCTTGAACTCACAAAGGTCTGCCTGCCTCAGGGAGAGTTCCCTATGTAGTCTCCCCATTTTGGTGTGGGTCAATCACCCTGGGGTATCTTGCAAGCTGTTAACTCTATGAGAGCTCAGATTCCAAAAGCAACCCAACCCTGGCCATGGTGGGTCCCCAGAGAACAAATACTTTGGACAATCTGAATGCTGGGATCTCGAGGCCTCTGTGTAGAGAATGCCAGGTCCAGTGGGGCCCTGCTAATCCCCAGTCTTTGTGGAATTACAGAATTCCACACAGTCACACCAGTGTCCCGCACCACAGCTTCTGGCTTTCAGACCATCAGAACTGCTAAGCGATCAGTACAAAAGAACAGAACCAGAAAGGATGCTTTGGGGAACTTAGACACAGATGAGTTGAGATGTTAATTCCTGAGTGGCTAGGACTTGAACCTGACCAAGGAAAGAAAGACACGCAGACACATGTACAGAAAAACTGGGAACCCCTGGACTGTACTTGCTTTGATCAACTGCACCTACTTCTCAACAAGCAGGCACCTCCGTGAGTTTATTACCTACAGCACAGGGGAGAGTCAGCTGCTCCTACCAGACTGTAGGTAGCAGACTGCAACTGCTAATTTTTGCACACATTGTGATCAACCATTAGTAACACACTGTGTATCTGCACACTGCCAACATTTGCACTAGACCAGGGAAGGCTTCACCACGCCCCTAAACTTCACCTATAAAGGGAAAGCTTTGCCACTCGCGTGGAGTTGAAGCATTGGTCCTTGATGTGCCCTCCCAGGGTCAAACAATACAAGTAGGATCGACTTCCGGACTTAGTTTGCTTCTTACACACTCAAGACTTGCTCTTCTCTCTAACCTGAGAAAAACAAACACCAGTTTTGCTTAATGTTACCCCAGTCTCTGCACTCAATCATGCCATAAGGGATTGTGGTGGAGAAACCTGGGGACAACCTTAACTCTGGGGTATTGTAAGTAGGAGTCATGACAACTTAAAGTCGTTCCCTTGTACGTTCATTTCTCATTATTATTAAGACACCGTGAAGAAAAAGGCCGAAAGGGCTGAAAAAGACGTTCATAAAGTTCCGATAGACTTTACACCCTCCCACGCCCACGCCCTGCGACAGCGACAGCGAGCAGACCAGATGCAGAAGAAAATCCCCCCTCCCAGCCCCAGTTGTGGGGTGCGCTTCTGAGTTGCTTCTGAGACCCACACAGAGATATGAAGGAGGCATTTCTTCTCCTGGAGACTGCAGAGCGAGTTAAACGTTTGCAATAACCTCTTCACTCCTAGCCCCCAGGCTCCCGAACGGATTCTACAACCGCAGCTGGCACAGAGGTACAAAAAACAGATGTTTCTTGCTATTTCTAAAACTTCGGGGTTCCTCCCATGGCCCCATGAGTCTTTTATGTTTCCTTTCATTTCAAAGTTTCTGCCACAGCGTTGAGAAGTCTGGGCCGTTCTTCCTATCGCGGGGAAAAAAATTGCCTCAACTGAAGAAATGGGAAACATCTTTCTTTGGGAAGGCATCCTAAACACTGGTGCCCCAGGGGAAAGACTGGTACTCCGAGTCAAGGTTGTTCCCGGAAGTCCTCTGTTCGTTCGCGGTGTGGGGACAGGTGAAGGAGAAATGGAGGGGACAAGTGGGGTCTGCTCATTGTCACAAAGCAGGGGTCGTGGGAGGGGGTAAAGTCTACAGGATTTTGCAAACGCCTTTTTTCTTCCCGGTGTCTTAATAATAATGAGAAGTAAGCGCACAAAGGAACGCAACTTCAGGGATAGCGTGCTTCCTGCTTCGATGCTTTCATGAAATCTAGAGTTGGCAGTGCGTTTCAGTACACGGCCTCCCAGCCGGTTCCTTGCGGAGAAGCAGACATGTTGTAGAAACCGAGGAGCCATTGAAGAAATGAATAAAGAGCGAACAGTTTACATCATGGTGAACGGGAGAAACACAATTAGGGGAACATAAAACGCGAGGAAGACTTAACACAAAACATCCTGATGATTAGCTGAGCTGGAGGTGCTGGGGATCGAACCCAGGGCCTCGTGCATGCTAAGCACGCGCTCTACCACTGAGCTACACCCCCACCGACAGGCATTGGGACTGTTCTATGCTGTAGTTTACATTTTTGTTTAAGATTGAGTATCTAATGCTTCCTCTCTTGAATTTCTGTTTCTGAATGTTTTGAATTGTTCGTTCTAGACACAGAGAGAGAGGTGTTCTGTATGAAAGACCTCAAAATCTTCTCACAGTTGCCTCCTCAAGGCAGCAGATCCCAGCATCCCTCCAGCGCTGACCCCAATACAGAATCTTAAGTGAGACTTCGGATTCTCCCTTCCTGCAGGAGCACCCATGAAGCTGTCTGTCGAGAAGACTCCAAAAAGGAATGCCAGGATTTTTTTTTTTTAAAGGAACCGGTGACTTTTCTGAGAAATGTAGATACAGGTGGGAAGATAGGAAATGAACTGAAAATAGAGTTAAGTCTAGCACATTGAAGACTCGACTCTGTGAAGCTTCTGAAAGGAAAAGCAAGCCCAAGTCTCTTGAGAGGGGCTGGGGCTGTGATTCAGTCCGTGGTCCAGCACCTGACAAGGACGCTCAGGAAGATGGGCGGGGGATGGGTGGGCGCCGAAGCCACAGGTGTAATCTTTCACAAAAGAGAAATATTTGAATGTCAGTATGACAATATACAAAACATGTTGTGAAAAGAAAACAGTGTACACCACACTAATAAGAGAAGTCTAAGGAAACAGACTCACTGCGTCCACCGTTTGCAAGTTAACTTCATAAGCAGAGTTAATAATCTCTTACTAAGGTCCGGCTAATGATAGCGGCGGGCTCGATATCTAACAGCAGTGTGTGTGTGTGTGTGTGTGATGTGCATGGGTGTTTTGCCTGCATGTATGTATGTTACTGGCGCCTACAGAGTCCAGAAGAGGGCATTGGACCCGCTGAAACTGGAATTATACACGGCTGTAAGCCGCTGTGTAGACGCTGGGCATTGAACATGAGTTTTGAAAGAGCAACTAGTTTGTTTGTTTGTTTTTAACCATTAAGCCACACGTACAGCTCCACAACCGTTTTCTACTTTTAATCCCAGCAAGTTATATTGTATATAGAGTAAAAGATTCTAGAATGTGTATAGAAAGTCATCATAATTCTAATAAACGTTTATAGAATTATAATAGCTGAAACTCTCCTAAACAGTTTATCACAGGACCAATCTACCTGGTTTCTATTTCTACTATTATGTAACTGCAATCACTAGGGCTGTTTGCTCATTGTAGAGACACAGACGCATGGGATAGAACAGAGGAATAAACTCCCACAGACATTCCCAATGTTTTTATACAGAGTGGCAGTAGTAATATTGTTCAGGGAAAATAGACTTTTAAAAAATGGTGCTGGAAAGTTTCAGCACCCGAGCATATGAATGAATGAATGGATGAACTCTTAACATCTCATATGAGAATTAAACCTAAATGGATTTTGGATATAAACTTAAAAACTTTTAGGAAAAGAATGAAAGGAAATCTCGCTGTCTTGGAAGCAGGCAAAGACAGCTTTCGGCTGATACGAGGTTTAAACGAGGTTTAAACGAGGTTTAAACAAGGTATCCTCAGCAGTGACATCAGCGGAGTTAGGCCTTCTCACACAGAAAGGCATTAGGAACAATGTTGACAAAAGACAAGTGGAGGTGCCGGGGATCGAACCCGGGGCCTCATGCATGCAAAGCATGCGCTCTACCACTGAGCTACACCCCCTGCCTGTGAAAAGCTTCTTTTAGTATTTCCCTAGAAATAAATTCGGCTTTCTAGCTTTGTTACAAGTGTTAAGATATTTTGAACACAGGACCCTGAATACAGGAAAAGTTCTAGACGACCACAGGGAACTAACTTTGAATAGCAAGCATCTCCTACTGCGCCTGGCGAAGAATCCAATTCTGGATTCTCTTAGTATTTTCCAGAATTCCTTCAACCGAGGCACAAAGTGACCAAAACATCCCTTTTCCCCACCCAGCAAGCGTTATTCCTCTTGTTTGTTCTGTGGAAATGCGAAGAGCAGGAGCTGCTGGAAGAAACGCATCGTCAGAAAACACCCCGAAAGAAACTTTGTTGTATTCTAACTATCCACAGAACAAGTCGAAAATTACAGATTTAAATGCAAAAGAATTCGCACACCGAGCTTCTTGCAAACTGCAAACCCAAGACGCTCTGTTTGAAAAACTTTCTTTGCAAATCCCAAAACCACCATGCTCACACTATATGATTATTTTTCTATGATTTGGTTCACAATTCTGGTAAAAACACCTCTTCTATACACATACACAATATCAACGCAGAAATAAATTGTAATTACAACAGTGCATAGCAAATTAGACTTCTTAATCTTCAAAGCTAGCAATATTCTAGGTTTAACATTTTAAATAAAACCTACATTATGTCATTTAAGACTTACAAACCTTGGCAGGATATGCAATCAAAGGAGTGGGAAAAGCCTATAATACTTTGAATGGGTTTGTAAAACAGTAAAGTCTATAGTTATATATATTATATACTTTTGGGTATGAGATGGAAATGTTAAAGTCATCATAGTTATCAATTTAGCGACATAGTTATCAATTGAATCCCTGGGATTCAGCCAACTACCTTTAGATCATTATCCTCTTCCAACTGAGCTATTCCAACTACCTGGAGCCTCCTTTCTTAATCAGTCACTCAGAATATTGGAACTTTCATGTGTAGGATCAGTGTATTTTTTAAGTCTTTCTCTACATCAGGATCACCCACCATTTGCAACCTTCACGTCGGTTCTGCGGTAATCTGTGTCTGAGAGTATGTTCACCTTTGAAGCTAAATAGCTCGGTTCCTTTCCCAGGTGTTGGTGATGGAACTCAAGTGTTACAGGGTATCTGATTACTCTACATAGAAAACCTAATTGTTATCAACATGTAAAAGCTAAAAAGATACTGTCTGTCAGGTGGAGTTAGCTAGTTGTGTCCTGAAGAGATACAGTTTGGTTGTTTCTCTAAAAACCAACATAGAACAGAATGATAAAGAGTTGAGAGTCCCTGCCTGTTTAAAGGCAAGTGGACGGAGCTCCCGGTAATAGATAGGGATTTTCTCTTTGGGCTTGCAGGAAAAATAGAGAAGCAGCTGGCAAGGCACAGTATTCTAGGAAAGAGGCCTAAGGGGCCCTCTTGGGTTTGGAGGAGCTCAAGAGAAAGGTAGACTAGCGTCAGAACGTTTGCCTAGCCGTGTGAAAAAGGTAAGTGCTTACTTAGAGGTTTGCTGAGCTCCTAATTCGGAAATCTCCTGACACTGAATTTCACCCCAATAAACTCTTATTAGCTAAGAGGTTCTTTCATCTTTGTACTGGCTGGTTTTGTGCGTCAACTTGACACAAGCTGAAGTTATCACACACAAAGGAGCCTCTTATCCCACACCTGGGATTTAAAAAAAACCCAACAAAACAAAACTATTCACATAACATAGCTGGGTTTTTTAAGATACCCAAACTCTCACTACATGGATGATGGATGTCTTGTGAATTCAAGATCAATCAGGGCTACATTTTGACACATTGTCTCCAAAACAAATAATATGTATATACATGTATACACACACACATACACACACACACACACACATACACACACACACACACACACACACACATAATGTATTTGGAACATCTATCTTATACTTCCTATAATTTGCTCAGGCTAACTTTTTGGCCTTATTATTTCTTTGCAGTTCTGAAATGGAACCTAGGACATCACTGTCTCTAGGCAAACTCTGCCTCCGAGCCACCCTGGTTCTGGTCTAGGTGTTTGTGCCTTCTTTTCTTCTTCCTTAAATGTCAGAGGTAAATGTGCCCCATGAACTCTATTCCATGTATGCAGAGCCCTAACAGGACACAGAGAGACAATGACAATGACCAGAACCCTTTCTCTCCTGTATTGACCATATTCCTTTCACTGTGCAGACTGGGGAATTCCCCGTGGTTGGTACCTGCTAATAATTTTCTCCAGACACAGTGGTGGCAAGAGACGCTGTGAAACTCAACTTTGAAAACAAGAAAGGGAAAGGAGTACAAATATAAATACAAATACAAATACATCAACAGAACAGGAAACGGGCTATTTTTCTGTCAGAGAAAGCCTGGTTTCTGAACAGCAGCTGAGCCTCTCTTCAGAGCAAAACTCTGAACAGTAGGATACTTTTTTTTTCTTCCGAGAATGCATGTCTTTTGAACGTTTCTGAAAACTTACATGACAGTAGTGTCTGATATTGTCCCTGTTAGAAGCCAGGGACTTCCTAATACCTGCTTCAACCTTCAGTTTATATTTTCATTACAGTTGCAAAAGATTTTAAATTAAAAAGGTATCTTTCATAGCTTAAAGGTGTTAATAAGAACATTCTCTAATTGTAGAGAGAACAGAAGCAACACACACAGATTTTTATCTTATTTAAAAATAGAAAACAAAGACACAAACGCTCAGGCTTACATTACAAGTTAGCAGTCTTTACTGCAATATTTTCAAAATTTCTGTATTAAAAAGAAAATGAATATCACATATTCATCTGGTTACAGTGGTTCAGAAATTATAAACATCTTAATAGCACGAAGTGAGAAAACAAAGAAAACAGGGGCAAGAAGGTTATTCAGAAGTTGGAAATACATAATTTCAATTTTCTTAATCTCTGTAAGTACATTCAATGATGCTCCTTAAGCCTTAATGTGCAAGCGATAGGCCTGGACTACCATTTAAAATGCGGTTCTAATTTCTGTACACCGCTAACCCAGACACCGCCCCTCCCACAGACGGCGCTGCTGTCTCAGGTGAATGGATTCCACGGATCGTCTGAGAACAAACCGGGAACCCAAGTGCTGAGCTGCAGGGCGACGCGGCAAAAACAGCTCTTTGAACAAGGAAACTTTGGAGAAACTGTGCCATTCTCCGGTTAAACCATTGATCCTTTTCTTTGCTGGAAATGGAGTTGATGGTCAGGACGTCACCTTCAGAACCTGAAACTCTCAGTTTTGGACTGGGAAGACCGCTATTCCTAGATGCATCCTCAGTGAAGTCGGGGTTTGCTCTCTGCCTCGCAGCACTAATAATTGTATGAAAGCGTTCGGCTTTCTCTTCGGGTAAGGAAAAGTGTAAATTCGTGAGGAGAAAAGCGAGCAAGCCACGGGGGCTTGAAAACACTGGAGGTGCCGGGGATTGAACCCGGGGCCTCGTGCATGCTAAGCACGCGCTCTACCACTGAGCTACACCCCCGATACAGCTATGCTCTGGGGAATACATTCAAGACAGAAATCTGATTTTTGCTAGGTTTTGGCAGTCTCGTGAATAGAAGCCTAAGGCCACAATTATTTTCACCGAATTTTGGAAACCAAGCCAAATCCTGGCATCTGACCATCGTAGTGCAACGCGCTCCAGGGTCTGAACCAATGCCGTTCGAAGCTCTGGGTCCTGTGTGCGTGGATCCACCTCCCCGAGCCCGGGAACCAGCCAGGATGAATACTTCCTGTCCGTCTTTATTCCCCTCTTGCCCGCTGCTTAATTTTAAATGGTTGCAGAGCCAGGAACTATGTATCTCTTCTGTAATCCCAGCGCTTTGGACAGGAAGATTGCCTAGAAATGCAGGACAAGCCAGAACTACTATACCATGAGACTGTTTCCAAAACTGAAAAATGAGAGAGAGAGAGAGAGAGAGAGAGAGAGAGAGAGAGAGAGAGAGAGAGAGAGAGAGAGAGAGAGAGAGAGATATGAAGGAAGAGAAAAGACTAAAAAGGTGGTTTTTTAGATGGAAAGTTGTGACTCCGGATGATAAATTAATGTGAACAAAGGCTATTGGTATATATAATTATGTGATCACAGATGACGTAAGCGTGGCAAAGTGAGCTGTTTCGAGGAAGGGAGAGGACCAACCACCGGGGGCGGAGCAATGGAGAAGGTGGCGAATTATATGAAAATACAATAACGCGCCTAATTAATTAGCGTGCCGACATAAAATTAATAATAGTAATAGTAAAAGAATAGTGATGTATTTTCCCTCATTTCTTCTCTTAAATGATTTATAATGCAACCGTTTAAAGATATGCATGGTTGAGAATATAACACAGGGCTGAAATATGTGTGTGCTACATTTGCCAGTGATGGTACAATGGATATCACCAGAGCAAAGCAGTATTGGGCTAAGGAAGTGACAGGTACTAAGTCAGTTAATAATACCAATATAATTTTTACTTTACAACTGATCGATGTAATGTGTATCACATTAATATCACAAAGTCTAAGCTTTGTAGATGTGACTTTCCCGCATATAACTGAGTTAAATTTTCATAAAACAAGGTAATCCCAATATATAGCGTAAACTATATAAATAAGCCATCTAAATGAAAGCTTTTTTAAAAAGTTGTAAATGTATCATTAATAAAATCTAAATGCTATATTAGAAAGGATTCACTTACTATTAAAAATAAGATTTGAAGAATAAAGTAGATATGAGAGGTAGAAAACCAAAAGGGAAAATAATGGCACAAACCCAACTATTCCAGTAATATTAAATACGAATGAATTAAACAATCCAGTTAAAAGGCATAGACCGTAGGCTTGGGTTTTAACATCATGCGCCGAGTGAGTGGAATTGAAAAGTTCTGGCCCCATCTTCTCCCACAGAAGTATGAGGCTAACAGCAATGTGCAGAACAACACCCACTGAAAGTTCTAGAAATTAGTGAAGAGTCTCCTGCCCTTTCCAGGTTCATTCAGAGGCTATTGCTCTCTGTGTTCCATGTTTTTAGGTTAAGGATACTAAAATTAATAATAATAAGCTGGGGGGTGGGGGGTGGAGCACTCCTTTAACCATAGTACTCAGAAGGCAGAGGCTGGTGGATCTTTGAATTCAAGGCCAATCTGGTCTACAGAGCAAGTTCCAAGACAGTCAAGAACTACAAAAAATGCCCTCTCTTAAAAAAAAAAAACAAAACAACAAACAAAGAATGCTGGGTGCTGTAAATACCAGTTGGATTGTTATACTACATTGCTGCTTTTCTCTATCTGGTTCTTGCACTCATTCAAAAATCAAAAGCCTGAAGAGCCCAGTGTGCTGACTCCTGCCTTCAGTGTTTGGGAGGCAAAGGCTGCTACAGCTCTGAATTCAAGGCCAGCCTGGTATACGCAGTGAGTTCTAGGACAGCCGAGGCTACATAACAGAGAGCCTGCCTCAAAGCAAACAAACACACACACAAACAAAAGACCAACCAACCAACAACAGCCAGCAACAAAGCAAAACCACGCAAAAAAGCAAAAAGCCCCAAAGCAAGGCTATGGCACATCTGTCTTTGGAATATACATGTACTTCAATATATTGTACTTCACTGTCTTGTGTTTTTTGTTTGTTTGTTTTTTGTTTTTTGGATTTGATTTTTCCAAGACAGGGTTTCTCTGTGTAGCCCTGGCTGTCCTGGAACTCACTCTGTAGACCAGGCTGGCCTCGAACTCAGAAATCCACCTGCCTCTGCCTCCCAGAGTGCTGGGATTACAGCCTGGGATTACATGCCTGGGATTACAGGCATGCGCCACCACCGCCCAGCTTGTCTTGTGTTTTCTATAAGACTTAACTGAGAACTTGTAAAGCCACATAGTTAACACTATGTACACAGGTAATATTAATTTATTATATTATCCTATACATGCAGTTTGGACTTGGGTCTCTTATTAAGGTGGTATTGCAAATCACCCTTCTATAAATAAAACAACTGTCAACTTCATCAGACCAGCTGTGTCTGCTTATAAAGGATCATCACAGCTGTTCTTGTTGATTGTTGATGTTCTTTATAGAAGGAGGGGGTATGCAGGGTCACTGGACTTTCACCTGAATATCCAACTGCTCCTAGCTAATGTTTTGCAACTCAGCCCTAACCGCATATCGCCTTGGCCTGTTGGGAAGGAGATTGGGTAAACAGGATGGGGAAGACTACAGAGAGGGGAATCCACCTATGCAGATGTGGGGAAGCCATTTATCTTTTATGCTGGGTGAAAACTTTCCAGGGTGGCCACTTTTGGGTCACTCATCCCTCACTTATGCCCTGAAAGTAAGCCCAAGAAAAGTATTGGTCCTCCAGACACCAGCCAAGGACGACCTTTCCTCCCTCCACCTGGCTATTACACACATCAAACTACCAATACACTCTGGAGTCCACCAGAGGGATAGCCTGAAAGCCATTCCAGCTATAAGAAGTTCAAGTGGTTATCACCCTAATATTGTAATGGCAATTAGGGTTACCTCTTTTGGTGTGGGATAAGGAATGAGGAAAACAGAGGATAGAGATTGGTTAGGCAGTTTAGGGTTAAAAGACTACAAAGAAAAGTAAACAATTTCTCTCTCGGATAAAAGTAAAAAATATGCTTGGGACTCTTGGCAGCCTCATGCTTGCCCCAGACCAAATATACCAAAAGTGCTTTGGGTGCCCTGATCTCTGTGCTAGTTCCTAAGCAATCCTGGGATTAAGGGTGTCACATATTAAACCGTTATTAAGCCATCTCTTATAATAAAGTTTTACTCTTAGTAGAACTACAAACCATCAGCATATACTGGCTAATGTCTTTACACTAACAAGGACTTATATTTCCTAATTTTTTCTTCCCCTTTTGTTATCCATCCTAGAAGACCTGTGTCAGCTCTCTAGATTTCAGGTGAAGCCACAGAATGAGAAGGAACCAGAAAATTAGAATATTCTGCCAGAGTTAGTTTGAGGCCAAGCAGAGGCATTCAGTCAGACGCTTAGAGAAGCCAGTTTGAATCAGTGAGCTTGGAGAGGAGTTTGGGCCAGAAGTGCTGAGTTGAACCAGCCAGCCAGAGATCAGAAAGTGCCAGAAAGGGTGAGTTTATTCAGCAGTAAGCTTCTGAGATGACAATTACATCTAGCGAATAAAAGTCACGTTTATACTAATTCTTCCCAAATAGGTTCATGAACTGGGAATTTCTGCTTTCATTGGAGATTCAGTTGTGTCATTTATGTTTGTCGGAAAACTGTCTTATGAGCGGATGTTATTCTGAGAACAGACATTTGGTGTTTTTCTGGAAGTTGCCTAATGAAAGGGTATGAGATGTTTTCCTGGAACAGATGCTTGAGAGACGTGCCATGTTTGGGAAGAGTATAGCTGTAACCCAACAGACAGTGGATGAACCCTTGCATTGGTTTGCCTTGAAACCCTTGGCTGGTCATTGTTGGGCTTTGCTGATGCTGGTCTTTGCTTAGGATGCCCTTGCATTGGTTTGTCTTGCTTTCTTTGCTGAATATCGCTTGCCATGACTTCACAGAGAGAAACACATCAAAGAACCTCTGGTGGCCTTCCTGCTGCTTCTTGCTGCTTCCAAGAACTCATGCGCCTATTCAGAGCCTCACGGTTTTTTTCTGGATTAAGCTGCTGATGCTGATTCATGTTTAGTGTTTTGCTAGTAGACTGGACTACTGGCAATGAAGATTGGAATCACCCCAAAGAACCATTTCTAAACATGTCCATACCCCCCATTTCCTATTAACCCTTCTTTCCCCCTACCTTTGGTGGGTGGTGGACGTAGAAGGGAGGTTAAAGTAGGTTTTGGAAACTGTAAGCCTCAAGTTCCACCAACAGAGACCCAAGTATTTGAAATGTCTGAGCCTGTGGGGACCATTCTCCTTTAAACCACCACAGTGAGAAATATTTTAGTTTATTAGAAAAATATTAACATATAAAAAATAAATTGAGGGCTGGGGAACTGGTTCAACAGGCGCTCCTGCTTGGCTGTCACAAAGGGTTGTGGTTCACATTTCAGCACCCATTTAAGAAGCCAGACATCTCCCGTACACCTGTAACCCAGCTCTGAGCAGCACAGAAACAGGAAGTTCACTGACCTGCCAGCTTCCAATGTTGGTAAGAAAACTGGAGCCCCAGGTTCAGGGAGAGAGACCCTGGCTTAAAAGATTAGTAAAAGTGAAAGAGGGATTCTCACATTGCACATATATTCTCACATTGAAGCACATACTTCAAAATTAATTTGATGATGAATGTTGGCAGCTATTCTAAAATTAGAGCTTTTGAAGCTAAACTAAATTCTCATTATAAGGGAAAAAGTCAGCCTGTCACCATAATGGGTCTCGTGCGCTCACTGGAAGAGCCTGTCTCAGTCAGCGCTGCCCTGCCACTGGATTATCCCTGCCTGCTTAAGGTTGATATCTGACAATGTAAAGAAACAGATCATTTACAAACTGTCCATGAAAGGCTTCTCATTGAATTGTTCTTGGGAAAACTGCCTCTGAATTCCACGAACTGGGCTGAACTGACTCCATGAATTGAACAGAACTGAACAGAACAGCACAATCTCAGCTGAACTCAACCTCACTCAACTAAACTGCACCGAAGTGCACTGAGCTGAACTGCCTTCCACACTGGCTCACTCTGCACTGCTCCTAAGTAGCCTCTCCTTCCTGTCTGTTCTTGGGGGAGGGGAGTATAACCTATCTCTGACTCATTCTGTCCAATCTTTCTTTGATTTGTTACTTTGTCTGCCCCTCAGTTAGAGGTCACTTTCAAACATGGCTGCCTCCTTCTACAAACCCAAATTACCTTCATTGTTTGGGGTTAAAGGTGTGTACTAAGGGCATGTTTGTATTCCAGCCGGATCACACAGACCTAGAAGGTCTTTGGATGTGATCCCTTGCCAGAGCAGACATGTTCCTGAACTAAAATTCCTCTACATTTGTTTTGGGACTGGTAATAAAATCTAGAGAATCTTTAAATCCAAAGGATTTCCCTGATGTCCCTGAGAATCACTACCATTTGATCAAGAAAGTGGTTGCTATCCACAAGAATCTTCAGAGGAACAGAAGGGATAAAGATACAAATACTGATTATGATGGAGAGAAAAACTAAAACAGCAAGACTAACTTGTTATGCTAAGACTAAGACGTTCTTCCTGTCATAGCAGATATGAGCCATCTGTGCCCTCTGCTCTAGGGCATAAAGTTCTCTTGTGTACGTGAGCAATAAAATCATTTAGGTCATGCATGGTGGCCCATGTCTCTGCTTCCAGCACTCAGGAGACAGACAGACAGTCAGGCAGTTCTAGGCCAGCCTGGTCTACATATGGAGCTTCAGGACAGCCAAGACTACATATAGAGACCCTGTCTCAATAAAATAAGATAAAACAAATAATAAATAAAATCACTTCAAACAAACAAACAAACTTAACACTGGATGCTGAGCAGGGAGTACCTATACTATAATCCCAGCACTGGAGAGGCTGCAAAAGGAGATTGCTGTGAGCTCAAAGATAGCCTGGGCTACATGGTGAGTTTTAGGCTAGCTTTGGCTACAGAGTGAGACCTTGTTTCAAAAACAAACAACAAAATAACATACTAACAAATAACAAATACATGAATACATACCACACAAGCACGCAGGCATACACACACACACACACACACACACACACACTTTAAAAAACACATTAAACAACTAATAGTATTATAAATATAATTTCTCAGTATGATGTTGCGGACCCAAAAGCACATATAGAACCCCCAAAACTCATACTCAACAAAAGTTTTGATGCTCTCAAGACAAAGAGACATTTGACGAGCTTAATTTTTCTCTAGAATGTCAAAGCATATATTAAATGAAAACACACTAGACACCAAGGAACCAAATAACCCTATTAAAAATAGGGTACAGAGCTAAACAAAGAATTTTCATCTGAAGAAATTCGGATGGCCGAGAAGCACCTTAAGAAATGCTCAGCATTAGTCATTAGGGAAATGCAAATCAAAACAACCCTGAGATTTCACCTTACACCAGTCAGAATGGCTAAGGTTAAAACCTCAGGAGACAGCAGGTGTTGGTGAGGATGTGGAGAAAGAGGAACACTGCTCCATAGCTGGTGGGAGTGTAAGATGGTGCAACCACTCTGGAAATCAGTCTGGCGATTCCTCAGAAAAGTGGGCATGACGCTTCCGGAGGACCTGGCTATGCCTCTCCTGGGCATATACCCAGAGGATTCCCCTGCATGCAGTAAGAACATATGCTCTACTATGTTCATTGCAGCCTTATTTATAATAGTCAGAAGCTGGAAAGAACCCAGATGTCCCTCAGTGGAGGAATGGATACAGAAAATGTGGTATATTTACACAACGGAATACTACTCAGCAATTAAAAACAATGAATTCATGAAATCTTTAAGCAAATGGTTGGGTCTGGAAAATATCATCCTAAGTGATGTAACCCAATCACAAAAGAATACACAGAGAATGCAATCTCTGATAAGTGGATATTAATTAGCCCAGAAGCTCTGAATACCTAAGGCACAGTTAGCATATCAAATGACTCCTATGAAGAAGGAAGGAGAGGGCCCGGATCCTGGAAAGGCTTGATCCAACATTGTAGTGGAGTACCAGAACAGAGAAATGGGAAGGGAGTGATTGGGCAATGGGTGGAGAGAAGAGGGCTTATGGGACATATGGGGAGGGGATAACCGGGAGAGGGGAAAGCATTTGGAATGTAAACAAAGAATATAAACAATATAAAAAAGAATAAAATAAAAAATAATAATGAAAAATAAAAAAATGAAAACACACACAATGGCAGGAACAATTATGTTTCAAAAATCAAAATCATTGTCATAAAATTTTTATCCAAAAGGTTGATAATAACTCCAGCTCCTGCCCCAAACAAAACAGGAATCCTAAAGCCGGCCAGGAAGATGGTTAGGCAGGGGCAAGATGACTCCAGGTAAAGACGCGTGCAGCAGAGCCAGAAGACCTGAGTGTAATCTTTGGGACTGTCAACACAAAAACCACAGATACCATCTTAAGAGAAATAAGAGAAAGTTCATTCTGGAGCCATTTTGAGTGACCATGGCTTAGGAACACAGACGTAGGTTACCCCAAATTCTAAGTTCCAATGTAGAAGCAGTTTCATAGTTTACAGAACAACGAAAGTCACATGTCAAGGCAAGTTTAAGACACATTGGAGGGTACGTGAGAGAGATGGTTATCAAAAGAGAGGGAAATTTTTATATAGGCATAATATGCTATGTGATGACTGTCATAGCTTTTGGATTGGTGGAAGCCAGTGGATCTGTTAAGTCAATAAATTCCAAAGGTTTTTATTAGTCACAGGGTGTTAGCTCCCACACAGAGGTGGTCAAGGAATGCCTGTTTTGGGGAGCCCAAGATAAGGTTTAGCCCAAGATAAAGCTAGCCCAAGATAAGGTTTAGTTCTGGACCTGCAGCCTTCCAATCTCCCCGCAGTCCTGACTGAACTAGTGAGTCAGTCTTTTCAGGCACAGTCTTCCAAGAGTTCTCATTCGTGGGACTCGCATGTTGGAAAGAGAACTCTTACAGGTTGTACTCAGACCTCCCTGTGCATGCCATCCCCCAGCTCAACCCAAATAAACACAGGCATGTCAGAAGAACCATTTGAAACTGTAAAGACTCTACTTCAAGGACTACTTGAACCACTATTAATGGATACCATTTAGTTATTTAGGTATTTGAAAAAACTGAGTGTGCTGCCTAGTTGTATGTCAACTTGAAACAAAATATATAATACTCTGAGGGAAAGGAGCCTCAATTGAGAAACTAGCACTGTGAGATCGGGCTGTACACACACCTGTAGAGCATTTTCTTAATTAGTCCTAAATGGGGGAGTGGTACCGCTCCTGACTAGGAAAGCAGGCTGAGTGAGTCACTGTGAGCAAGCCAGTTAGCAGCCCCCCTCCATGGCCTCTGCTGATATCAGCTCCTGTCTCCAGGTTCCTGCCCTGCTTGAGTGCCTATCCTGATTTCTGTCGTGATGGAGTATGATGTGGAAATATAAGCCAAATAAACCCTTTCTTCCTCAACTTGCTTTTGATCATGGTGTTTCATCATAGCAATAGTAACAACAAGACACTGAGCATGTTTCACTATCTTCAAAAATAAAATTAATATATATATACATATATAACTAAATTAATAGAAATTTAATTGTATTAGTCTTCTCTTCCAAGAGATGAGCACTATTGTCAATACATTTTTTGTTACAGTAAGAGAAACCTCCTCTGGCCAATGGTGCCTAACTGGTAGCGTTTAAATGCTCCATGTAGGTATATATTGCACCTTTCCCACATGGCGGTACGAAAGCTGTGTGACTAGACATAGGAGACATAGCTATGCACCAGCAAACCAAGTTTAACCCCTGTTCTTGGCAAGCCATTTCTTCTCCCAGCAGGAGATTCCTGGGAGATTCTAATTCTTGGCGTCCATTCTTTCAACAGTCTGGTAGCCAAAAAGGGAAGACAAATGTTTCTTTAGAATACACCCATTCCTGCTCCATAGGCTGGTTATCGCCGTGTTAACAAAAATAATACCATTCCCAGCCTTTGTGAGGCAGAGGCAGGAGAATTACCCTGAATTCCATGCTAATCTTTCCTCCAGAGTGAGACTCTGCCTGAAAAATGAACCAACAATAATAGTTTGTAAAACACAGAGATTTTTCTACCTGGGGAATTTGTGAGCATGCTTTAATGATAGAGAAGTCTACTCAGTGATGCGATGCCCAAGCTTCCCTCCCTCACGGCCCGTTAGGCAGGGTGCTTTCCAGGCATTCAGAAAGCCCTGGGCTCACTCTCCAACACGAGCGAGACCCTTGGGCTTCCTTCAGCAGGCGATAGAGGGAGCTGGGCTCTACCATGAGATAGTGCCTCAATCAAAAGCTTATTTCTTTTCTTCCTCATAAAAAAAAAAAATTTACAGGCTCTTGGCCTGATGCCAAGAACCAGCCTCAGCTTGAAGACCGGTTCTTAGGAAAGTGTGTTTGAGAGCTGAGAGACAAACGACTTGAAGTCATGGGTACAAGCTGAGAGCCTGTGTTTACCTCAGGAGGGCTCCGTGGACAGCGCTCTACAGATAGCTCTTGGCTCTGTAGTCTACTTGAGATAGCTCGCTCTCAAGATAGCTCCCTCTTCTCCAAACAGCTCTCTTGCTAGAAAAAAAAATTCTAAAAGGTCTCTGGATAGCTCATGGATTTTCCAACCAAAGTCAGAAACGTGTTTGCTCTCCAAAGATCTCCAGACAGTTCTATTCTTGCTAGGAAAAAAATCTAAAAGAAGAACTGCTATTACAGGTCGGGCCGTGGTGGCAGACACCTTTAGTCCCAGCACTTGGGAGGCAGAGGCAGGCGGATTTCTAAGTTCCAGGCCAGCCTGGTCTACAAAGTGAGTTCCAGGACAGCCAGGGCTACGCAGAGAAACCCTGTCTCGTAATAAATAAATAAATAAATAAATAAATAAATAAATAAATAAATAATAAAAATAATTAAAAAAAAAAAAAACCTTGCTTTCTGCTGCTCATCTCCTGCAAACCAAGAAGCCCAGTCTTCTGTTTACATTCAGTCTTTTACTCCAGCTTCCGTCCTGACCACCCCATGAATCAGAATTCTATGACTTTACCCCTTGATTCTTAGAAGAAGATAGCAAGGACTTTTTTTTAAACATTGCGAAAGAATTCAGAGATCTGCCTGTCTTTGTTAAGCACAGGCAAAGCTGGGTGGGACCTGGCCCTGAAATTACCATTCCTGCCACACCTACGTGTGGACCAGGACCTAAACGCTGTCTTTGTAAGCATAAACAAAACTTAGCTGGGTAGGCTCTTGCCCTGCGATCACCTACATTTCTTTATCCCACTCCCTAGTATCACTGTGACAGGCTGGCTCTTCTTATGGCTGCTCTTCCTTGTTCCTTTAGATCCGTAAAGTTCCTTACACAGTTCTTACTGCATCCTTATATTTTGCATAGTTGAGAGATTACATAGTTTCCAGAGTTCTTTCCCACAGCCTTAGGGCTTGTTCTGAAGCCCTCACCATTTTGCTGAGACATCAGACACACCCTTGACTCCTGAACTTGTGCTGTCTCTAATTATCATGGTGTCGTTAATGTTAACAGGGAGAACATTCCTCAAAGGAAGAGCATGAATGTATGTGCAGTATTATACAAACAAGCTTTTTGCTCCCAAACCATCAATACTTGTGGAGGCCCATTCCCTGCTGAGCCTGTTCCAGGGGCAGGAACCATGTGATTCCACCCCTTACAGCGACAAGCAACGTGGGGTGGTGACACCCGCCTTTAGTCCCAGCACCTGGAAGGCAGGAAGAGTTCTGTGAGTTTGAGGCTAGTCTGGTCTACAGAGTTAGTTCCAGAATAGCCAGGTAAAACTTGTCTCATTAAATAAATAATAAACAAACAAACAAACAAACAAACAAAAATACTAGTCTCAAAAAACTTGTGATAAAAGTTTTGTTTTTGCTTTTGTTTATTCTATTAAGGGGAGCTTACCTGACAAGGCCAATATTCCATATGTTCCATATTCCATAAATGTCTCTCACTTTGTAAAACATTTTTTGCCCACTGTTGTTGTATAAGAGAGCATCTCACTAAGTAACTCTGGCTGGCCTCAAATTTATGGAGACCTGCCTGACTTTGTGTCCCACGTGCTGGGACTAAAGGCTCCACACCAAGCCTGGCTTTTTTTTTTTTTTTTTTTTTTTTGGACAAGGACTCTTGTAACTCAGATTGGTTGTACACTCAGTATGTGGTTGAAGATGACCTAGAACTGTTGATCCTCGCCTCCATCTTCCAAGTAAAGGACTAGAAGTTTGACATCACACCTGTTTTGAAAATGTTGACTTTGTTTTAGGCTCTGACCGCAAGACCTTGGCTAGCCTGGATGTTGATATGTAGACCAGGCTAACCATGAAGTCATAACAGAGCCATCTGCCTCTGCTTTCTGAATGCTGGGCTTAAAGACATGCACCATCACATAAAGTTAATGTTGTTTGAGTGCTTCGAATGCTTAGAGGTTCCAGAACAGCCAGGGATACAACAAGAAACCCTGACCAAAACCAAAACAGAAATAACAACAACAACAACAAAGAAGATACAAATATTTTTAAATAAAACAACGACAAAATAAAAATAATTTTTTTCTTAAAACATTCATATTCTTTAAATTATGTATCTATGTGTAAGTGTGTGCATGAGTGGGGGAGTCTGCCACAGGCAACTGATCCACTGATGTCTCTGGAGCTGGAGTTACAGGCAGCTTGGGTCCTTGAAAGAGTGCTAAGTACCTGTAAAGGTTGAGCCTTCTCTTGAGCCCTTAGCTTGGCCAGTCCAAGTCTCAACCTTCTGCAATTGATTCTTTAAAAATTAATTAATTAAAATAAAATAAAACTGCCATGTAAGGGACCTCAAGAATTTTTTTCTTTCTTTTTTTGGTTTTTTCGAGACAGGGTTTCTCTGTGTAGCCCTGGCTGTCCTGGAACTCACTCTGTAAACCAGGCTGGCCTGAACTCAGAAATCCGTCTGCCTCTGCCTCCCAAGTGTTGGAATTAAAGGTGTGCTGCCACCACAGCCTAGTCTCAAGATTCTTTTAAATTCCTATTTTTCCGTAAATCTTCTGAGAGGCTCCTCTTTCTGCCTAGAGTAAGTGTTTCAATCCCAAGTGCTGCAATCCCAAGGAACATTCCCCACAACACTGAATATCTCTGGTTTGAAGTCAGCTTGATCTACACAGGAACTTCCAGGACAGACAGGACTACATAGCAAAATCCTGTCTTATAACAAATAAATTCATTAATTAAAAAAAAAAAAAAGTTGGGCAGTGGTAGCTCCTGGATCTCGAAGAAAAACCCTGTAAAAGTAGAGGGCTTACATTGACATCACAACCCCAGGTGTGGAGTACAGATCTTTGTTTAAGCTGCTACAGCTACCTGCTGAAGCAGTCTGGGCAGCTTTCCCGGGTCGGCTTTCCAGGGCCAGTTCGGGGCTCTCTTCGGAGGCTCTGTCCTGAGGGCAGCCCCTGCCTTAAATGTGGGTGTCCCTCATCCAGACAGGAAAGGTAGCCCAGGAGTGGTTCTTTGCCAGTGTTGTGCTTGATGTTTGCAAGTGTGTTGTGAAGTACTCATACAAGCATATATGAGGCCCTGCAAAATGTGAGGTGGAAAATAATAATAATGATAATGATTAATAATTAATAAAAATTATTAATTATTATTATCATTATTATTATAAAAGATAAAATCCAGCCTGGTCTACAGAGTGAGTTCCAGGACAGCTAGGGCTACACAGAGAAACCCTGTCTCAGAGAAAAAAAAAAGTGAGGCGGAAGCAGATAGGGACCGTGTGTGTGTGTGTGTGTGTGTGTGTGTGTGTGTGTGTGTGTGTGCGTGTTTTCTGATTCCCTTCATTAACGCGGGCTTTAAACAACCTGACCAAGTTCTACTTCAAGTCAGTCAGACCCAGAGGCTTAATTAAAATTACTTAACACACCAAGAACGTTATCTGTATTCAAACATAGCATTATACTTTTAAAAGTTACTTGAATGCACATAAAATACAAAAATGAAAGATGATAGGAACCGGGTGGAGCAACAAGGAAGGGGAAGTTACGGTGGGAGGGGTGGGAAAACTGGAATTCCGATTTCCCTCGGCGCTCTCCCTTCCCCTCTTCCCTCCCTCCCTCCCTCCTTCCCTCCCTCCTTCCCTCACTCCCTCCCTCCCTCCAGGCCTTCCTATTTCCTGCCTGGACCAGCATCTGGCCCTCTCTGTTTTTTCTATGCTGTGGAAAAATCCAAAATCCATGCTGTGTTTTGGATTGAAATGCCTCGATAGAAAAAAAAAAACAATGCAAAACAGGACCCAGTAGACGGACTTTGTCTTCCTTGGTCTCGGTTTCTGGAAGAGTGGATTGAAACCTGTAGAAGGCACTCTAGAACTGGAAAAAGGAACAGCACCATAGCGACACACCTTGAAAACTGGAGGTGCCGGGGATTGAACCCGGGGCCTCGTGCATGCTAAGCACGCGCTCTACCACTGAGCTACACCCCCTCGCGTGCAGTTTTTTCACAAAATATTCCTATGACTGGATGTCGCCACGCCAGCCGTCAGGTGCTCTGCCATTTATAATATATGTGGAATACAGTGTCTCAGATACTGTATGGAAGACAAGCTAGTCAAAGAAACATAATAAGGTGATCGGAAAAGTCTGGATCCGTGCCCGGGAACCGCCTATGACCTTTCAGCTGGGGCGGATAATAGGTGTCTTGGCATGCTGTTCCAGAGAGGGGCTGGATGGTGAGCTCTGCTGTGGAAGGTGGCAGACATCTCAGTGTGATGCTGGAAGATGAAAAGAACAAAGCAAACCGGCGGGAGAGCTGTGGACTGGTGGGGCAGCTGGGTGGGGGCTCTCGTAGACCCTGGGAAGCAGCTGGGTGGCTCCAGCGCAAGGCACTGAGCCCCCACCCCACCCCACCCCACCCCCGCACCCCCGCAGGAAGTCTCCAAGAAAAAGACGCTAACATGGTTGTATCTACACAACCCTCCTTGCTCAACAGTGTCAGAGTACTGGAGTCCGTCACCCCCACCCCCACCCCCAAATCCTTGATGTAAGCATAAGCGCTCTCTCCCGCTCGCTCAGCCTTGGCACAATAGTCGGAATGGGGTTGAGGATGTATTTCAAAGAAATAAACTAGGATCTTGGGGGAGAGGAAAAATAAGATAGGAGAGGAGGAGTAGGACCAGAAAAAAGAGGGGAAACGTGAACCTGAGAACAGAAGGAAAAGCAAGAGTATTTATTGGACAGGGTTTTCTGGCGGAACAGAAACAGTGGGATGTATATATTATAAGAGAAACTTTACTGGATTGGCACACACGGCCTTGACTGGGTAGTCCAACAGCAGGAATCTACACGTTGGAAAAGCTGGGGCGCGGGGAGCAAGCTGAAAAACCAGTAGTTTGAGCAACTTCCATGAAATTGGAAATATCAACTTTCCCAACGCAAGGCTGAAAAAATCGCTGTTTTTGAAGTCTGTTGACACCAGAGGACCTAGTGGTAGTCACACTCCCTCCAGCGGAATCGGAGGTGCCCAGTACACACTGCTTTTTCCTTGGACATCCATATCTGATGCTGCTCTGTAGGAAGATGAGGCTTGTCTCCACCGTGACAACCACTCCTGTTGACAATTAAGAAGGACCATGCCAACGCGGTACGAAGAATGGAGAGTGGGTCCTTAGAACTCAGGACAAAAATGACAGATCTCATGTCCTCGGTCTCAATCATTCCTCTAAGAATCAGAAGACATCCTCAGAAAACTGGGCATGTCACTTCCAGAGGACCCTGCTATACCACTCCTGGGCATATACCCAGAGGATTCCCCGCATGCAATAAGGACACATGCTCCACTATGTTCATAGCAGCCCTATTTATAATAGCCAGAAGCTGGAAAGAACCCAGGTATCCCTCAGTGGAGGAATGGATAAAAAAAATGTGGTATATTTACACAATGGAGTACTATTCAGCCATTAGAAACAATGAATTCATGAAATTCTTAGACAAATGGAGAGAACTGGAGAACATCATCCTAAGTGAGGTAACCCAGTCTCAAAAGAACACTCATGCTATGCACTCGCTGGTAAATGGATATTAGCCTAGAAGCTTGGAATACCCAAGACACAATGCACATATCAAATGATGCCCAAGAAGAAGGAAGGAGTGGCCCCCGGTCCTGGAAAAGCTCAGTGCAGCAGTGTAGGGGAATACCAGGACAAGGAAGTGGGAAGGGGTGGAGTGGGGAACGGGGGAGGGAAGAGAGCTTATGGGACTTTTGGGGAGGGGGGATCCAGGAAAGGGAAAATCACTTGAAATGTAAATAAAGAATATATCGAATAAAAAAAAAGGAAGTGAGTACTCTGTCAAGTTTATCAGCCTTGATTCTATCTCCTATGTACTCCCTATAACAATCTATTGCCTTTTATTATTAAACATAGTTAAACATGCTTAAAAAAAGAATCAGAAGACATACTCTCTAAAGAGTGAAGTCAGAAAAACAAACAACAGCAACAAACAAACAAACAAACAAAAAGCAGTCCTTCTGGTCCGTCTCTCACCAAGCGTAGTAACACTGGAAACAGCAGGGAGCTCTCTCTGCTGGCATACATTAGGACCAGATTTTCTGCTTCAGTTGAGTTGGGGAGGGGGGGGAGTTTGCGGTGACCCGGGGGAATGTTGATTAATTAATTAATTAGCCAATATGGAAATAAATAAATGCTAGATGATTTTCTATAATGGAAATGAAAGCCGGAAAGCTTAAGCAAGTTACAAAGTTCTAAGGAAGTCATAGAAGGAATGTAAAAGGTGAGAGTTTCTGTATGTGAACCCTGTACTTAAGATTGTCACTGGGCAATGATGGTACACACCTTTGGTCCCAGCACTTGGGAGGCAGAGACAGGCAGATACCTGGGTGAGGCCAACCTGGTCTACATAGTGAGTTCCAGAACAGCCAGAGAGACACAGAGAAATACTGTCTTGAAATAAAAAAATAAAAAGATAAAATTATTGGTCTGATCTTCATAATAACAAGGACCGGCTTAAAGAACAAAGAGTATGCCAATTAAATTTTATTTAAAAGTGCTTGGTCCTTGCCCCAGATCTATCTAAGTATTACACGGTAGTCAAAGGGATGGGACTGGTGTAAATGACTTTCTGTGTGTTCAATTAGCATATTGGAGGTCTATACTGATCTAGGCAGAAAGATTACAAAAGGGACAGTAGGTGGCCCTCCAAGGTCAACTAGGTCCCAGAGAACTGCAGGCCACGTCTAGACGGGTCTTGTAACTGTAGGAGCTGCCTGTTTTCTTGTTTGGGGAGGTCAGAGGGACTCCACCCAGTGAATTGTAACCCAGCTACAAAGTCAACACTTTTCGTCCATGCATCAAATCGAAATCATAGCTAAATGAGAACTTTGATTTATCCTCACACAGATAAAACAAGGACTGGCTTAAAGATCAAAAAATATGCTTAAAGGAGTCAGAGGTTTCTGTAAAAACCAAGCGGCCTTGATCTTGCAAAAGAAAAAATTAGTAATTTTGGTCACCTAAATGGTCTTAATCACCCAGCAGGAAAGCGTAACCAAAGATAAAAATGATTTGTAGGTTTCCTTAGCAGTCCTAGGGGTTGGTCATACTCCCTAGACTTTAGACTTATTCAGACAACAATTTCTCATTAATGATATTCTTCTTGATAAGAAAACTACTGCCCAGACATAAGAATCCATACCTTGGCTCACTGCAGTGCCTACCTTCAGTCAAGAGAAATAGCGTCTTAATTCTTTGAACCTAAAAATTAAATGATGGCTAGATTTATTCTCTCCCTATCTAGGAGTCATTTGAGAGGGTCGTCACTGTGGTTCTAGCCATTTTAACAACTAAGTGACTAAGAATGATGCTCAGTTCTTCACTCTGGAGACCAGTCTTGAAGGCCAAAGGGAGATGAAGAGTCGCTCTTGTGAGCCCACCCAGAGATTCTAATGAACTTTGATTCGGATATTTAAAGATTCCTCTGTCGTGACTTTTCCTGGCTCTCTGCATAGGCTTGCTAATGTTAATTCTTTTCTTTTTCTCCCCTTTATTTCTTCCTCATCTCTCCTTAGGTGCCAGTCAAGGCCTTCCTTTCCTTCCCAACCTGCCTGTTATACAAACAGAATTACAGATGAACTTTTGAGGTGCTTCAGATAGGCTCACTGGCACTGGCGGGGTTCCCTAACCACTGCATGGAACACTCCCTAGGTTTGTGGGAGGAAGGCAGATTTGTAGTCATCTCAGCTTCTCTGCAGCCTTTAGTTCAGAAGCAGGCGTGGTACGACAAGATGTAAAAATAATCTAGTCAGTCTAGGATACAAAGACCCCAAAGAAATGTAGCTAGTTTCTCTTTTGGCTAAAAGCCATCAGCTTTCTTGCTCAACTTGGCAGCCTGGTGCTTGCCAAAGGCTAAAGGTGTGGGAGATGTTTTAGGGATTCTGATTTCTCCTCTGGTTCTAGGGTTACCCCTTCAGAAGGAAGAATGTAAAAATATCAGAAAAGGCCTGTTGAGAGAAAAATGCCTTGTCGCAAGAGTGGAAGCTAAGGCCTGGTTGGTCCAGTCAATCTCCTGGCTAAAGAATCACCCCTAGCAAGAAGGACTCACCTCAAGCCATGCTAAAAAGACAGGTGGAATCATTAATTCCTTCTGTGAAGGCACTCATCTAGAGTTGGTTGGTGGCTGGAGAGAGGACTCAGGTCCTGAGTTCAATTCCCAGCATGCACATGGAGGCTCACAACTGTCTACCATGGGATCTGATGCCCTTTTCTGGTGTGCAGGCAGGCGTGCAGACAAAGTACCCATATCGGTAAAATACATAAATCCTTAGAAGCCTGTCAGAGTCTCATTGGATTGCCCTCACCACATAATTCCCAGTCACTCATCAATAATTTACTGTTACTGGAGACTTCAGAAAGTTAGCATATGCTGGCTGAATTTTAGAGAAAAACTTAAATATGCTAATAAAGAAGGAGGGAATTATGAGACTTTTTTTTTTCTGACCAAACTTGGCCAGTCTCCAAAGGGCCAATCTTTCTTTCACACACCTCCCCTATCTTGAGAAACTCTGGATAGTTGGTCTGCTCAGCCTCTGAACATCCTACAACAGGACTCTTTATGACACCCTTTTACCTCGGGCTGATGGATTCACCAAAGGTATCAGATTGCAAAGTCAAGCTTCAACCAGTGAGGTGAGACACAGTCACCACCTCCCTTAGAATAAAAAGTAAGTGAACTGTCTGCCAATGTGCAGTTACTTTCCTGATTTGGATCATGGCACAATCCTATTTTCAAAAAAACCAAAACGCCTTGCCTGGTGAATTTCACTTTGTTGATCTGTTTTCTTAAGTGACACTAAACAAATATTACTTTTCTACACTATCAGCTTGCTACTTGCTACCATGTAGTCATGTAAAACTCTTTTAAGTTTCTTAAATTTGTCACTTTACGGAAAGAAAAACTTGCTCGTATCCCCGGTGGATTCAGTAATTAACACCATGAGTTAAGTTTACAGAGTGCAGATGAAGAGAGGAAACAATACCTAAATTCATTACATACATAGAGAACATCACAGGTACGAAAAGTAAATATTCCCAAATGAGATCTAGAAGCTTCTATATTGTCTTCACAAGGGATGGTGGAAGGGATGTAGGTAACTTGGAGAAGAGAATAATTTGTAGGAAGGATGAATGGGCCTCAGGAAAACAGGTTTGAACAGCATTTGAAAAAAGTCTGTCTGGATGTGTGGACTTCCAGTCTCCCATAAAATGAACTTGATGAGATTTTTGGTGGAGTTCAGGGCAACTGTTAGCAATTTTAGCTTGAAAGATTGGGTTTTGGGTAGATAAGGAAAATTCAGAGAAAGCTCCTCCTGGCACTTGCTGTTTCCTAATGAGCTCCTTGTCCCGTCCCTACCTCGGGCTTTTTAAGATAGTAACTTTGAAAATAACTGAGAAAAGAACAGGAACGCTTGGGTAGAAAAAGAAAGTCTGCAACCACATACCAGCTCCCTGAAGGGGGGGGGGGGGGGGGGGGGCTTCGAGGCCACGAAGGAAGAAGGACGAGAACACAAGGGCTGGGGGAAGGCGTTTTACATTAAACAACGCAGGTGCTTGGCAGGTCAGGACATCTGGGAGAGAGAGAAAGGACTGTTCCTACCCACGGGAAAATGTATGAACCATTTGATTTTTATTCACCAAGCATCGTGGCTCTAGTTTATTTCTAGTTTTATTTCTGCAAGGGTGGCAGGGAGAGATAAATAATTCTAAGTATCTTAGTTAGGGTTACCATTGCTGCGATGAAACACTATGACCAAAGCAACTCGGGAGGAAAAGGCTTACTTGGCTTACGCGTCCACTCTGTAGTCCAATCGCTAAAGGAAATCAGGACAGGAACTCAAACAGGGCAGAAACCTGGAGGTAGAACTGATGCGGAGGGCGAGGGCGCCGGAGCGCCTCCTGCTGGCTTCTTCCTCTTGTTCAGCCTGCTTCCTACAGACCCCAGTCCAGGGAGCGGTGGGGGGCTCACTCCCCCACCAACTGCTAATTAAGGGGGGTTAAGAGAAAAATGAGAGGTTCTCTCCTCTCAAATGACTCTAGCCTGAGTTAACATAAAACTAATCGCAGAATATTTAGTTGTGTGCTTACACATTCTACCAGTTTTCTCCAAAGTAATGAAAGTGACCACCCCAAAATAATGGGTGTCTTCAAAAGCATCTTTGAAAGAGGAGGAAGTTGTGATGATAATGCCTGTACCCCCAATTAGGAGGCAGAGGCAGGAGGATTGAGGCTATAACCTAGCATGAGTTACACAGTGGGACTTTTATTTATTCATTCATTTATTCAAAGTAAATTGATAAGTTAGTTGTAAAGTAATAAATGAGGACGGTATCCTTTGTATGTTTACCGGACTCAGCACAATTGGAATGTGTCCTGAAATTTCCAATTTCTCGTTACAGGGGACTCTCAGAAGTCTGTGGGTAGGTTATCACTGGAGTCAACCAACTGCCTGTTAACATAGCCTAGAAAAAAAAATTAAAACTCAGGAAGCCCCTTAGATCAAAATAAATTCATGCCTGAGCACTGCATTGAGTCCAAAAGCTTAGGACTGCAGCTAAGAGGTGATAACTTGAGATCTTTTGAATCTGAAGATAGAATGTTCTTTGTTTACATTGCTGATTTGCTTTGAGGACCAGGATTGCCTGTAACTCAGAAGCGCCCCTGAACTCTTGGTATTTAAGGATGATGGTGAACTCTTGGGTCTCTTGTTCCCAATGATTTCATTCTCTCCATCCTTCCTAAACTAACTTTGCAAATTTACTAGTTTTCCAGTCTTATGCCAACTTCACAAGTTCACACAAGCTTTCTTTAAAGCTCACCGGCTTTCTGATTCCCATCCTCCAAACGTCAGTACACCTCCCTCCGTCCTCAGCAGCACAGGGTCCCCTGAGGTCTGGCTGGACATTTCTGTGGTTCTCGGGTTATAGACAATTTAACAGCGTTCACACGGAGGACTGTTGAGCTACCTGCCTGCTTACAGCTCCCCCAAATCTACATTTTAGAAGTCTTTGCAAATTTTGATTCCGAATTGGGAACTTTTAATGTTATGCTGAATTTTTGTTATCTCTATGGCGAAGCCCCACCCATATCTGGTCACATTTCGTTTGACTCTTACGTATTTACCCCTCCCTGCCACTTGGCCGCGTGGCCTAATGGATAAGGCGTCTGATTCCGGATCAGAAGATTGAGGGTTCGAGTCCCTTCGTGGTCGGTATGCTTTTATACATTTTTCTTGTTTCTTTGGTGTACTCATTTTCTGGGAATTTGAAATAGATTTTCCTTCGTGTAGGTCTTGTGCTATGGCATGGCTGCTGGCTCGTGCTTAAAGAACTCTTGTTTAACTGTGTACTTGGGGTGGGTGGGTGTGGTTACTGTGTACTATACAAAGAAAAAGGCAACATTAGCCCAGGGTTTCCTAAATAAGACCTGAATAAGTTCTCTAAAATACTTGCTAACTCAGAAGGAAGACATCTCACCTGTCCTTTGGACAAAGAACTACAGTCAACCAAGGAATGGTGAGGGAAGGAGAAATAGTCTTCCTCATATTGGTTATCCAATGTCAAGTGGTCAGCCCTGGAATAATATGAATAAAAGTAACATTATAGGACTGAGCAGCTCGTAGTTTATGTATTTAGAAGCGTGCGTGTAAAACAATTAAAGAACTGGAGGCTATGAATTTGTCCGTGTGAGGAGTTGGAGGGAGAAAAGAGCAGGGAAAATAGTTGTAATTATATTTTAACTTAAAAACAAAACTACTATAGCTTCTCAAGGATCTCCTTTCCTATGACCACAGCAATTAAAACAAAACAAAAACAAAAACAAAACAAAACAAAAAAAATGAGGTGTTGGTTGAGGAATGAAGGATTAAAATGTTTGCAGTCTTCTGTAAGGAGCAGCTAAGGTAGTGTGTTGAGCCGCCAGAGGCCCTAGGCTTGATTAGCCCAGGATATCCTGGAACTTAACCTTGAGGTAGACCTCAAACTCATAGATATCTACTCGCCTCTGCCTCCTCCCGACTGAGATTAAAGGCACGCACCAAATTCATACATACTTTGTTTTTTCAGACAGGGTCTCATTCTGTAGGCCAATCTGGCAATCCTGCCTCAGTCTCCCAAGTTCTTGGACTACATGCATGAACCAACATTGTGTAATGTTTAAATGAGTTTAAATGTGCTATGTCTTCCATCACCGGCCATTTATGTACGGTGAAGACATCCACGCTTCTTTATTCTGGACGTATAATTCCTGGTCTGTAGCTATCTTAGAGTCAGCAGACTGCTAGACCACTGCACTGGGATCTAACACACCTTCGTGCTCACTGGACAACTCCTCTCATCCTTGTATCTTCTAGATTGTCCCAGGCTCAGGAACCACTATTCTGTTGCCAATTTCCAAGAGTTCAATATTTTATATTCAGTGTGTGGGTGAGATCATATAATTCTTATCTATGTCTGCCATATTTCACTTTATAGAATGGTACTGACTAGAGACAGAGCTTATCTACTACATCACGAGGCCTTGGGCTTTCCTGCCAGCACTGTTAAATAAGGAAGAGGCAGAGGAGGAAAAGGAGGAAGAGGAAGAGGAAGAGGAGGAGGAGGAGGAAGAGGAGGAGGAGATGAAGGAGTCTTCTATCCATATCGTTGCAAATGACAAAGACCAAAGTCTTTTAATGACTGAACAGTATTCCACGATGTCTATATATCACATTTTCTTCACCCACTCATCACTTGGCACTTCCATGATTTACTGTAGCCAAATGCTGCAATCTCCTGAACAGACTGATTTCATTTCCTTTGGCAACATACTCAGCTAGAGGATTGTTAAGTCTGAGTTTAGTTTAATGTAGTTTCTGAAATGGCTCTCACTACATTGCCCAAGAGGATCTCAAACTCCAGAGCTCATGTGATTTTCCTGGTGCAGTCTCACGGATAGCTGGACTGACTAGAGACAGGCTCACCGCCACCCACTGAAGCTGCTTTTTCCTGAGGAGCCTCCACCCAGTCCTCCACAATGCTCATGGGCATGCCCATCAACAGGAAGGCTCTCCTCTCCCTGGGTCCTCACCAGCACTTGTAAGCACTTGTCATTTCAATCACAGACATTCTTACTGAGGTGGAGCGATATTTTACTGTGAACTTTGCTCTTCTTTTTGTTCTTTCTTTTTTGTTGTTTTTGAAACAGGATCGGGTTTTAAAACTCTGGCTGACCTGAAAATCCTGTGGTAGTCTCTTTGCAGCTGGTTACAGATGTGGACCACCACCCTCATTATTCATTAGGATTTTGACTTGCATTTACTTGATAGCTAGTGATGTTGAATATTTTTTCCATCTCTTGTTAAGTACAAGTCTAGCAAAATGCTTAATATCTATATGCATAAAATTATAAAACTCCAGTGGGGGAAAACAAATAAGTACTAAATTTATTGAAGACTTTTTTAGATTTGTGAACAGTAACACTCAATGCTATTAAGAGGCCATATCTATAATAATAATAATAGTAACAACAACAATCAATATGGCCAGGCATATTGGTACATGCCTTTAGTCCCAACATCCCAGCACTCAGGAAGTATAGGCAGGCAAGTCTTGATTAATGGCTGCTGTGGAAGGGTCTGGCCAATGTGGGCAGTGCCACCACTGGACAGGTTGTCCAGGGTAGTGTAAGAAAGCAGGCTGGGCAGGCCATGGGAAAGAATGCAGTATGTGACATTCCTCCCTGGCCTCTGTTTCAATTCCTTGCCCTGACATCCCTTCATGATGCCTACAGCTGTAAGTTGGAATAAACCTTTACCTCTCTAGTTGTTTTGGTAATGGCATTTACAACCGCAATAGAAGCCCTAATTAGGTCAGCCTTACTTTAGAGCTCTGCGGCCGGCCTGGACTTGGGTGAAGTCTGGCAGTGTGATTGGTTCCATCCCTAGGGATTATCATGCATGCTTAAAAGTCTTATAACTGCTGCGTTAGAACAGGTCATGGCTAGAAGAGAGAAGGAGATTATGAACAGAAGGAGATGGAAATAAATAGCATATTTTTCTTTCTGGAAGCTGCTTCTATGGGATTCTGCATTATTCCCATCAAGATCTGAGTGTTTCAGATGCTGAGTTTGCAGCCTGGGTGTGGTGCGGTGGTGGAGGCAGGAATCCTTCCTAAATGACCTGCCACATCTCCAGCCACAGAATTCAACCCACTCACCAGTAGCCACAGGCTGCCTTCTCTCATGATCTACTGTATCTACCCCAGCCGAAACGCCACAGAGGCAGAGTTTGTCTGCCTCGTTTGTTACTGGCACATAGTAACAATAGCAGTATCTGCCAAGCACAAATACCCACTTGCACGTACTGCTTTTTAAAACATTTTAGCTTTATTTCATATATGTGGGAAGCCGTCCTGAGCTATTCAGATTTAATGCTTACTCACGGCCCTAAGGTGGTGGCTGCTAAAATATAAGAACAATTAACTAGAGCCTTCCCCGTGAGCTACCGGTGCGAGAAGATTCCCGAGAATACCACAAGATGTTCCTGCCCTAACCGCAGAATGTTCCTGCTGGCTTTAACTCCAGGTGTCCCCACCTGGATGACCTCCTCGCTTCCTGCTTCCATTGCTAGGGGTGTCTCTGCCCTTCCCTCCTTTGTCTGGTGTGAAGGTCAATTCCTTCTCTGTAAGCCTTAAAACCCACTTACCTCCCCGACATTAAATGAAGCCATGACACAACCCCCCCCCCCCAAAAAAAGGGAATTTACATTTGAATTAATGCAAGGCTTGGGGCTGCCTCAGTGGAAGCTAGTAAGGAAGCTTGTGTTTTTGCCTTGCAGGCCTCAACTAGGGAGCGTTTGGCTAAAAGAACATTCTTGAAATATCCAGGTGTGGTTTAAAATGCAGTTCAAATCTATGAAAGGTCAATGAGACTATATAGAAGTTATAAAGGCATTAACATTTGGCCTCTCTACTCCATACAACATTTATAGGGTGTTTTTTGCTTTACATTCTGACAATTATAAAAGCATTTGCTTCTAACTTTAAAGAAGCAATAAAACAATTTCATTAGAAGGTTTTTTCTTTAAGGAATGGCGAGTAGCCTTACCTTAAGTGAGAAAAAATATTTTGTCTCTATCTCAATACAAGAAGCTAGGATCTTAAATTCTTCAGTGTATAATGTTCATGGAATGTTCATTTCAGGCCTTTTCTCCTAACCATAGGCTTTTAGAATTTTTACGTAAATGATTTTTAAAGGTTGTTCGTAGGATATATTAATTGGCTTTATCTTATATTAACCTCATCTTAAGCTTGCCCATAGAAGACCTAAACCCCTGTTTTCAAGGTAAAAAACGTTTGTTCCTTGTTTCACACAGCAATCAAATTGGTTATTACAAAACATTGATGGTTGATTTATTACATGGCAAGCCATTTTTAGGCAAAATTAATAATTGTTAACTAAAAGATAAATTGTTAAAAATATGCCTCTATACATATTTTATATTGTTATAGATTTATACATGCATCCTATAAAAATGCATCTACTATGGGAGTAAAGCTCCTATAATTAGATCACATGTTTATTCTTTTGAGTGTCCCCTTGCTTCAGCACAGATAATTGAATTGGGTGCTGTAGCTGTTCTTAAAATGTTAAAAATCAAACTTTTGATTTATATATTAATAATATATATATATAGTTCATGGCTTACAATTGCTTGAAATTGTTTCTTTTTATGCTACTAATTCTTAACTTTTACAATTATTTATACAAATGCAATTCAAAAAATTAATGAAAATATACATGACTATTGACAGCTTTTCAAGCTTTCTAGTTATGGTTTTACATATGTTATTTTTTATACTGAATGTTCCAAATCAGATTAAGACAAATATTATAACTGATTATTATAGTCAGTTATTTGAGATGTTTTATTAATGATTTAATATTGTAAGACCCCAAAAAACGAGGGTGCCCCAGCACCCCACACCCTGGAAGGTGACACCCAAATCACTCGCGAGAAACAGTCTCCATGCAATAGCATGAGATTTCTTTATTCCAGAATTCTGGGTCCCTAGCCGTGCACTACGCAGGGCTAGAGGACTATGGACCCCGAGTGCCAAATTGTGACAGCTTTTATAAGTTTACAACAAAGCCGTTGAATCACAAACCAATCATTTCTTAGCATGGAGAGCCCGCGCAATGCGAGCCAATTGATTTGTACCACTCCATAGTTTTTAGGCCGATCAGTTTAAATTATCGGAGCCCGCGCTCAGTGGACCAATTAGTTTCTTATAATGTCTACAGCTGCGTGAACTCCTGCTTAGGGGTAAAGGCGTAAGTTTACAGAAGATAAGCTTAGCCCATTTCCAGTTACCTTATGGGGCCGGGATCACCTATTCAAGGCCTTTCTGCTAGGTCTAAACAAAGGGCGGGCTCTGGAAGATGACCTTTCACCTAGTTTCTAACAAAGTGAGATAGCATTTTAAACTCCTGATTTCTTGGGGTCATTACAGTTAGGCTGTATTTTCTATCCTTTCAATATTAGTCATATTACTGAGATTCCTCATAATTCGCAGAGACAAGATATTATGGACCAGGCCCATAGAACTTTACAACAATGTTTTTATAATAAAAGAAGGGAGACTCACATCTCTATATACCACAAAAATTTAAAAATTTTAATGCCAGGGAACTCTGAGTGTAGAGAAGAGGCATGTTTGTGTTCTTTCTACAGGATGCTGAAGGAACATGCTAGCTGCCAGAGTATGCTGATGCTGAGACTTCTCCCTGGCTCTCCACCTTGCTCCCCAGCCTTTTGGGGCCCCTTCTGGGTCTTTTGTTGCTTTTGTCATTTGGCCCCTGGGCTTTTAGCAGATTAACCAGTTTTGTTAAATCACAGATTGATTCTGCCTTGACAGACGCAGAGGTAGCTAGCATCGGCCTTCAGTTCTCTACCCTTGCTGCAGGCACAGAGCTCTCTTGGTTCTGTAAACTGTAGAAATGTCAAAGCCAGGGGGGGGGGGGTGACCTGCGGCTCCTAATAGTGGCTGAGGGCCATAAGCTGTGGAGTAGCCAATGACGGGAAATATTGTGGTGCCACGCACGAGCCAGATGCACACCGCCTCTTGGCTGCAGGGTGACTCCATGACGGGATTATTGTGAGTCCGCTACCTGGATGCCCGTCACACCCACCAAGGGCCTGATTAAGCCATTGGAGTGGGATGTGATGCCAGGAGTGGATGCAACTTACATAGCCTAAGGTAGAGGCCCTGCCCTACTAGGATCTAAAAAGGCCTAGTTATTGCGGTGCTGGACGTGGGGGCAAAACCACATAGCCTAAAACAGGCTCTCCCCCGACCCTCTTTCCATAGCCACCCCCCAACTTAAGAAAGAAAAAAAGGAGGAGATGTGGGAAGCCGTCCTGAGCTATTCAGATTTAATGCTTACTCATGGCCCTAAGGTGGTGGCTGCTAAAATATAAGAACAATTAACTAGAGGCTTCCCCATGAGCTACCGGTGCGAGAAGATTCCCGAGAATACCACAAGATGTTCCTGCCCTAACCGAGGAATGTTCCCGCCGGCGTTAACTCCAGGTGTCCCCACCGGGTTGACCTCCTTGCTTCCTGCTTCCATCGCTAGGGGTGTCTCTGCCCTTCCCTCCTTTGTCTGGTGTGAAGGTCAATTCCTTCTGTGTAAGCCTTAAAACCCACTTACCTCCCCGACATTAAAGGAAGCCACGACACAACCCAGACTGACTCTGAATTTGTTAGCGTGCTTGGCTTCCTTTCTCTCTTCCCCCCATTTTTGACCCTCAGGTAGTGCCTCTTCAAGACCCTGGAATAACTGGACCTGCTGGACGGGTCATGTGGGCATTTTGCCTGCATGTGTACTTGCACATTGTGCTCGTGCTTGGTGCCCGCCATGGCCAAAAGCGGGTGTGAAATCCCCTGGAACTGGGGTTGTAGACAGCACTTCTTTAAGACTCACCTGAAGCCCTGGAAATCCAAGTAATGATTGTTTTGCGATCAGACCTCATGATGCGGCCTTAAGCTGACCTGAGCAAGGACCCAGGGGCCACTACTCTAACGTGGCAATTAGAGATGAGCCCTTGAAGAAAGCGGAGTTGGTGGCGCACACCTGTAATCCCAGCACTCTGGGAGGCAGAAGCAGGCGGATTTCTGAGTTTGAGCCAGCCTGGTCTACAGAGTGAGTTCCAGGACAGCCAGGGCTATACAGAGAAACCCTGTTTCGAAAACAAAACAAAACAACAACAGTAAAAAAGAAGGCGGAGTTAAGAGAAACAGTGGGAGTAGTGGATCCGTGATGGAATCAACACATTCCAGTAGACAGGAGAGAGGTCTCCCTTCAACTACCCCACAAGGAACTGAATCTCCAGGAGCCTTCATCCTTTCACCACCGGAACTGGACTTCTGGGGGAAGATTAGTGTCTGTTGTTAAGCTCCTCAGGCCTGAAGGTGCGGAGCAGGAACTTTGTCGCACATCCTACTGTCCATGTGGAAGAGTTCTGGGCACCTCCTGATGCCTCAGGATCTCTGGATGTCAGAACTAGGAAACAATCTCCCCAGAGAGGAATTTTTCCTCCTATGATGCCGATTTCCTGTTTCCAAATACATCTTTCTCCACCTTTAGGATCGCAAATCCCATAGGGGTTCCTCTGGACTTATCGTGGTGGAGCTGTGGCTGGCTTGGCTTTGTGGTCTTCTGAGTGAGAGCCACAAGGAAAGCTTTAAACCCTTCCTGCTGAGCATTTCCCTTGATGCTCTTTTCAGTGTGCAAAGTAGGAAACTCTACGACTTGCAGTGATGAAGGAAACCCAGACACCTAGTGCATCCTAACAGCAAACAACTTACGAAACTACCATATTAGAATAGAAGCTAGAGCAAATGAATAAATAAATAAATAAATAATCTATATAATTTCAGATTGGTTTAATTGCAAAGAAAATCTATAAGTTATCATATAGACAACTCCCTAAACAAAGAGTCTTGCTTTCCCTATTTCAAAAGAATTAACTAGTTTTCTATGTCACATCCATCACTTCTGCAGGAAATTTCACTTGTCTATCCCTAACAACAAGCAGACAAACACTTGATCTCACTTTGTTTATATAACAACTTTCCTATCAACATAGTCCGTCCTTTCCCCCATACACACACCCAGAAAGTGTGTAAGTGGTTTTACAAACATTTCATTTCGGGGAGAGAGAAAAGTTTGAAGACAAAGTAGCCAGGCTGGTCTAGAACTCTTGGAACTGTCTGTCCCTAAGCCTCCCAGGTATCCGCCACCACGTGCAGTACATAACAATATTGCAACAGGTTGGCATGAAAAAGCCAAAAAAATATGTGTCCGAGTTGACTTTGGGGGAAAAAAAGAGTGGAGAGAAAATCTTGTTTAAAGTTCTTTGCAGCGACACAGAGAGAAAGGGCAGGGACCAAGTCTGGTCCAGGTCAGGGCTGAGATGAGTTAGGCTGTGCAGAGTCCGCCCGCGGGCACACAAAGGCGTCCTTCCTTCCGGCGTTCAGTCCCCGAAGCCCAAGGCCACGTCGCCTCACTAGCCAAACCAGACAGCAGGCCGATGAGCTCAGAAGGAGTAAAAATTAATTTCCTACCAACGAGACACAGAGATCTTGGAGTCGATTTACACAACAAAGGCCAAGACGACTTCCGGGTCCTCTCTAACACGCTGGAGCTCTTAGTGATTTCCCCCACTTTAGCTTCCTGCTCCCAGGCTCCAGAGTTAACTTTTTTCTTTTTTCGTTTCTTTTTTCTTTCTTTCTTTCTTCTTCTCTCCTTCCCCCCTCCCCCAACCTCTGGACAGCTTTCGAGACTTACTGACGTCTTGGTATTTTTCTAGCAGCGTCACAAACGCTTTGTGACGTTTGTAGGCGTCGTTGTGTTATGAACACAAACAAGGCACCAGTGTTAAAATTCTGCAAGACTGAATGGGGCCGTGAAGAGGTGGATGATTGCGGATCGGCAGCCAAATTATCGTAGGTTATCTTTATACTTTCAAGCACCCATCTGCCGTCTATGTGTGCATGTTACTTAACATCCTCACGTATATTAGGTACCTTTTGGGCAATCTACAAATTGAAGCCCTAGCTTCTATTAACATACACCCACCAACCCAAACGCTAGGAATGCCCACTCATAGCCTTAGATAACTGAATATGTTTTGCCCTGTGGACACCTACTTACCGGAGGTAGCCATCGATGTTTGGTGGTTTGTATTCTTGTTTTTAGACAGTTTCACTCTGCATTCCTAACAAATGTATGACTCCCTACGTAGATCAAGCTGGCCTTGAACCCACAGATACTTGACTGCCTCCTGCGTTCTGAGATTAAAGCTGTGTCCCCCTTGCCTAGTCACTAGTATGTGTCTGTGTTTGAGAAGCATTTTTCTTTCATGTGGGTGAGTATTTTGCCTGCACGTATGTATTTGCACTGTGTGCGTGCAGTGCCTGTAGAGGCCAGAAGAAGGTATCAGATCTCTCAGAACTGGTTGTGAGCTACATGTGGGTGTTGGGAACCAACAGAGGTACCCTCTCCTGGGTCCCCGTAAAGGGAGGGATATATAACATTGTGGGTGTGACAACCCCTCCCACCTTCACTGAACCACTAAGTATGTGCATGAAGGAACTGAAAGGCTGGGACCTCCAGCTGTCTCTGGGACTTCAGCCCGGTGCACACACCACACAGTACTGTCCCCATTGTGTCCCCTCTAACTGTTCTGTCCACCCATCCATGCATTGTCCTGGGCCTCACCTTGACAGATCTTTCCCCCGGTGTGCTGATCCAGGCTGAATGGATGATTAGAGCTTTACTTGGATAGCGTTAAAGCATTGCCAAGTTATCTGGTGCAGTTTTTAGTTCCGCTCATTCACCCACGCACGCACCACAATCAGGTAATTCCTTCGGATTAGTCTTCCAGCAGACGCCAAGCATCCACAGACGAGAAGCTAAGACCACTGCCAGCAGCACCTGGAACCTAGAGCAGACTCCCTCGCTTTGCCCTAAGCAGGCCACCTCATGTCCACACAGTATAATTTGGTAAATGCCTTAACGTCTTACTTTCCATGTCCTATAAGTAAAATTCACCTTTTTGCATAACCTGAATCCATGTTCCCGAGCCCTGGTCACTCCTATTTGGCTCAAGAATAAATCATCTTTTATTCCCTTTAAAGCGAGGGATGTGTTTTTCACTTAGAAAGGAAAATTAGAATTACTTTGAATACTTCAGCTAACAAACCAACTGAGCTTGTGAGTTGCTACGAAATAAATTCTGAAAAAAAGTTTTTGTTGTTTGTTTGTTTTATCTAGGAGGTAAGTAACACTGGACAGTTGTGGCGTTTGGGAGAGTATCTGAAGAAAAGAGATTTAGAAGCAGTCACCACCCTCCACCTCCACTCTGCCACTGGAAAATACTTCACTTTTCATAGTGGGAGGTTGGGGGTGGGGCTGTCACCCCACAAACATTGTGGAAGCTCTTCTGAGGGTAATTAGGTTCTAGGAATATGAGCATACAAGAAAAATAGAATAAATCCACACACAGGCACTAGAAAAGAAACTGTGTACTCTAGGATTCTGAAAGGAATTTAAGATCTTTCTTTTACATGATCTGTTTGTTTCTTTTTCTGAAAAAAAAAATAGTTTTTTGGAGGCAAAGTATGCAGATCAAACAGGATTCCAAAGTCAATGGAGTTGGAAGGGAAAGGTAGGGAGAAAAAAAGAAGGAGGGAGAGAGAGAAGGGAAGACTGAAGGAAGGAAATAAGAACTTTTGTAGGACAAATGGAACGAATTTCCAGAAATTTTCTATTTTTATTGAACGTTCTATAACAGCAACAAAACAGACTGTATTCATTCTACTGATGTACAATATAGCTCCTATATGAGGAAAAAAGAAATAGATGTTTAACTTACGACCCAACAAATATTGAGTGAAAGCCTATCAGAGAATAGTATGAAACCAACCAAACCAGCCACAAAACCCAGCAAGCCGTTGATGAGCCCGGTGCTTGCAGAGAGAGCGCTTCCTGAGAGGGCGCGAGCGGCTCGCCCTGATTCTCCTGGGCCTGGAAGGAGGAATTCGCACTAAGGTGGTGAAACGATTATTTATCCCGAGGCCCGCGAGGAGGCGCTGTGGAGGCCGCAGTGCTTCGGGGTTGCAGCACTCGTGGGCTCGGCGCGTGGCCGGCCAGCCGCGGCGGCGTGGGCGAAGGCCGGTGACCAGATCTCCAGGACCCGCCGCTCAACTTTTTTCCGCGGTCCGCAGTCGTCTCCGCAGGCCGGCAGCACCGCAGAGCGAATCTCGCGTCTTCAAAACCATAGCTGTGCTTCCGCTTCTATGGTTAGTGTCGGCTGCTCCTATTAGAAAATTGTCAAAATAAAGTTTTAAAGAGTATGGTTCGATATTTCTTAAGTATGTGATCAAACAGGTATATATTTTTCGATACTGAGGCAAGAAAAATAAAAACAATGCTGTGTCAGAAGTGGGATTCGAACCCACGCCTCCATACGGAGACCAGAATCCCCAGACAGGGAAGCGCTTAGCTTGAGTCTGGCGCCTTAGACCACTCGGCCATCCTGACACACAGCAAGCAGCTGCAGATATTTTCCTCATATAGAGATTGCCCAAGATTGCCCAAGCACCCTAGCCAGGCTTGAAAGTCTAGATTTGTTGGAAATGCTGACAGAAGTTTCCTGTAGAGTGAAATGGAAGAATATTTGGCCGAGGAAAAAGGAAGGAAGGAAATGTCCATAAAACTGGATGTAAATGTTTGGAAGTCAGAGCGTCTGTGCTCTCCATCTGTCTGGTTCTGTCTGTCTGTCATCTGTCCGTCTGTCAGCCAAGATTATGAAGAAAGACGGAAAACAGGGTCAGCAGCCTTGGTGCTGCTTTGTCTCTGGCCTTCAGAATTGCACTCTAGAGGCCAGGGACGCTGTTCGGAAGCGACATTTGACGGCCAAATACCACTCAGGGCAGAGCAGTGAATGTTCAGTATTTAAACTCGGGTGTGGGGCTAACTTTAGAAAGTAGGCATACATATTTGCAAATTTTAATCAACTTTGTATGGATAGAATTTTACATAATTTTTTTACTAGCACAAAGACCTCCTCGCCCCCGCAAAGATTAAGTCTTTGTCTTTGTGCAGAAGAGAATAATTTTGGGTTAGTATGCCTTATTTTATCTTTCCAGACTCTTGTTTCCATAATCTATTTTAAATGATTAGAAAAAATTCGAGAGTATAGTGAATGAGCCTCTCTCCAACATACAAGATCTGTTGTATTTTCTTTCACAAGCTGTTGTTGCTCTTTGGGAAGAATGCTATACAGGAAGTGATACCCAACAAGGCATCATTATAATTAATGATTTTAATTAAGGTACTTCTTAGAATTTTTTTTTCCTAACTGCAAAGTCCATATGAATTACAGAAAATAGCAAAAAGTCAAAACTGAAAATCGCCCGCAGTCTCATCTCTTAGCTATAACTGCTGCTAACATTTCCCATCATTATACTAATCCTTGCAAAAACAAGCAAGCAAGCAAGCAAACAAACAAATAAATAAAATTCCCAAACCGTCATGTGTAGGGCCCACATTATCCATTTGTTTTCCAAAGTAACACAATGCAACTCCGCCCCCCCCCCATTCAACTGCCTTGTATTTTTAGAAGGGAGATCACCAGATCAAAGTTTATTGATTTTTAATTGATACTGACCAACTAACTGCCTGACCCCCCCCCCAAAAAAAATCATCTAGTCTAAACCTGACCAAGAAAGGATTAGAGATTATTGTTTAAAAAAAGAGAAATCACACACAAAAAGAAAAAACAAAAATAATTTAGCAGGTAAGACTGGATTTTTAAATAGATTTTATAAGGCTTAACATTTACATTGGATTTGTATACGTCCTCAGTACATTGCTCTCTAAGCTTTTATTTTAAAAAATCTTATTGTATAGACGCTTTGCCCATATGCATATGAGCCCACAGACCTGGAAACCGAGATGTGTAAGAGACAGATGTGGCAGGCTAAGAAGGAAACACAGCTCAGACACAGCATTATGTCTCTCATCTTTTCCTGAGTGGTCTTCCTGGGAAGCCTTAGCGAACCTGGGACTTGCTGTTGGGCACAGGCTTGATTTCTCTACGTTCTGCAACCAAAGTCTGTTGTGTCTTCAGCAACAGTGCCTTGTTATGGTGGGCAACCAAGGGTGGGAGCGACAGCCTGTGTTCTTGGAGTCTAAGGTCTCCTAAGAAATAACTGAGAGGGAGCTATCCCCACCCGGCACTGAGGCTTTCACTTAATAACCTATGTCTTTTGGAGAAAACATTTTCTACTAATACAGGGTACTGTGTTCAAACTCCTTTTAAAACATCCTATGTTTTAATTAGCTTACAAAGTAGCAAGCTTCGTAAGGTTTTTCATAAATCCTTAGTTTTATTTAACCAATCCCATACTGCCTCTCCTGTCCCCATCCCCAGCTACATTATTTTGGTTTTTTTCAGATTTATTCTCTATTTCTGTGTGCGTATGTTTGTTGAGTGTATGCCATCCATGCATGTGGGTGCTTGTGAAGGGCAGAGGGGGCTAGAGTTGCAGGCATTTGTAAACTGGTATGGGTACCGGAAGCTGAACCATCGTCCTTTACAAGAGCAAGCAGGAAATGGTCTTAACCGCTGAACCATCTCTCCAGCACCAATCCTACATTTTAATGAAAGCATTTTCTATAAGAGGGCATTTGAAAAGGCTGGTAGATTACTGGAAGAAGTAGTTCAGCGACAGCCATGTATATGTATGTGCGTGTATCTGTATCTATATACTTATATATAGATATAGATATGTAGACTCTGTCTCAGAAAACCAAATCAACCCAAACCAACAAAACTCCAAGCCTTAATTCTCTTCCCTGCCCCATAATGAATTATAGGGACTAAACCAAATTTCTTGCGCTGGTAAGCAAGAACTCAGCACTGATCCAGACCTGAGATCCATGTGACCTTTATAAAGAAACTCGTAAGTTCCCATATTATGTCCAGAATTTACTCTGGGGTATTATGGGACGTTTGAAACTAAGATGAAGTGAAATTCAAAATGGGATTCAACATGAGCTGGTGGCTGCTGAACCTGAGAGAGCGCGCCAGAGTTTTACTGTGTACATTCTTCGTGCGTGGTACTTAAACACCTTTACCAAGAAGGCCCCGAGTTCCATTTGCAGGACCAGCTATGTAGAATACAGATAATAGCTTTGCTCTTCTCTATTACTCTCTTCCTTCAAGGCAATAAACCTGGGATTTGATTTAGAGATCACATCTCATAAACACTCACATCTCATAGCATATGCTGAGTGAGGAGACATGAGAGGACCCGATGTGTGTGCCTTTATATACCCTACTACATTTCAAACTTCGAATACAAATTTACCCCACAGAAGGCAGATCTGAGTAAATTTACACTTCAATACAGAAAAGTAACACAGAACATATGATGTTTGGTTTTGTCAACTTAGCCAAAGCTAGAATCACCCAGGAAGAGGGACTCGCTAAGGAATGGTTTGGTGGATTGGCCTGTGAAGATCTTTCCTTTATGTGTATAGGGTTTTGTCTCCGTGGATGTCTGTGTGTCATGTGTGCTGGTGCCCAGGGGCCCTGGATTCCCTTGAACAGCTATGAGCTGAAGTGAGGGTACTGGGTCATCTCTCCAGCCCTAAGAGAAATTCTGATTGGGTTCAAGTGGGGAGGTCCATTCTTGATGTGGGCAGCATCTGCTCGTGGTCTAGGCCGTGGGCTGAGTCAAGAGGCGAGAGCCAGCTGAGCGCTGGCACGCACACATGCACTTTCTCTGCTCTTGGCTGTGGCTGTGACTAGCTGCTTCAAGTTCCTTCTCCCCTAGATCACTTTTGTCAGGATACACACACACACACACACACACACACACACACACACACACAGAAACTGTAAGTTAAACTAAAGCAGGATATTATCAGTGTGTTCACACACTTTGAATCTAACGCAGTAGAGTCAATTCCTCAATTTTTCATTATTTTTCAGAGAGACCTCATACAGGAGGAAAATGTGGGTTAGGCAAAGGGCAAGAATCTAATAACTTAAGTGGTTTCCTAGGAGTCACATTCAGCTGCAGCACCCAAAACTGGCTAATTACATATTTGAGCCAAAGAGTCATTGCCTTTCACTGAAAAAGAGGCAACAGCATCCTTGGCACACTAGGACCCACTTAGGTACAATAGGTTTTTATTGGAGGGGGGAGCAGTCAGGGAGGTAATTTTTCTATATATATCTGTTGGTCTGGACTTCAGACAAAAGGTAGTAACAAATAACTTTCACTAGCCACTTGGTAGCTATTTGTCCTTAATTTCATACTGCTTCTAAGTGGTTGGAAATTATGCATATCCTGTATTCTGAATGTATTTGGTACAAGGTCTGTCCCATGTTTAGTTTCCCTTTATCATCTGAGTGTTTCTTATAAGTACTGTACCAGGAAAAAAGGGGCGGCCCAAGGCATGTGCAGATGATTTCCTGTGGCAACAAAAAATTTACTGGGCTGGAGAATGGCTCAGAGGTTAAGAACACTGGCTGCCCTTCCAGAGCTCCTGAGGCCTAGAGGTCCCAGCAACCAGATGGTGGTTCATGACCATCTATAATGATAGACGATAAATGATATAATGAGATCTGGTGTATTTGTAATAAATATATAGAGACAGAGACTATTAAGTTGCTAAACACTAATATTAATAGATTAAATAGATCTTTCAGGGACTAGAATCTTACTGATCTTCCTATCTGCCTTTGGAGCTCATATTCTGATTCACTAAATGAAAAGATAGTTTACAGCTGCATGCCTTTAATCCCAGCACTTGAGAGGCAGAGGCAGTAGAATCTGTGAGTTCCAGAACAGCCAGGGCTCTCACCTTCCCACAGATGCAGATGAATGACTTAGAATTAGCTTCAGGTCCACTTAAGATTTTTTTTTTTTAAATATATGTGAAGGTTTAGCCTACATGTACGTATATAAACTTCACCTGTGCCTGGTTTTTGTGAAGGTCATAAAATGGCATCAGCTGCCCTCAGAGTGGAATACTGAGATCCAAACCAGAGTCTTCTGCGTGAGATCTTAACTGCTGCACCATCTCTCCAGCTCAGTTCCAGGGCTGTTTATTCCACTCAAAATAGGACTTTTTAAAGTTGAAATCTTAAATACTCATGAGCCCACTACCATCAAAAACAAACATCACTTCTTGGCTGCGTCTTCTTGGTCATCTTCCGACACACTTAAGTAATGGTGATCCTTTTGTTCATAAACTTGTATTTTTTTTCACTCAACATTAAATTTCACCTTTAATGTTCAAAATGTCCTTTTATAAAAACATTTGTGTCCATGTGCACATCCTCTCCCTCACACACCATGGTGCGTGTGTAGAGGTCAGAGGACAACTTCAGTGTCAGTGTTTCAAATACACATGTATTATTCTAAGCATTTATGTATCTGTAGACGCTAATCCAGCTTTGTGGAACCCCTCGTTGGTGGATTTCAAAAAACAAAAAAAGAGTTGGGACATCATTCATTAGGACACATCTACTAATGGCCTTCAGCCATGGAAACCAATGCTAGAATAGGAATAAGCATATTTAAATGTGTATTAGCTAAACAATCTAGTATTCTGGGGCCTTGTGCAGAAGCAGCTAAAACCTAAACTCCTGAGATTTCCTCTCAGCCTCACTGTAGCAGGAAATCTAGAATCATTATATCTAGGGTAAACATCAAAATAGTTGTTTTCTACAAGTACTTTAAAGAAATCATTGTCAAAAACAGTGATGTTTTCTGTTCTCTGCACAATTGTTTTTCTGAAGGAGTTTTAGAGCCTTTGCATGACTTTGGTCACAAGACGGTCGTGGGACACTTAGAAAGTCTTGCACTGTTGGGTGCTGCAAACAGTGTACAACAAGGACTAAGTTGCAGAGTTGTGATATATTCCATCAGGAGCTATATGGATTAGATTAGACCTTTGGAATGAGGAACTTGTTTTACCCTAAAAACAACTTTCACGAACAACCAATAAACATCCTTTAGTGTGGCTATTCAAAGATTCCTAGGCTCGCGCTCCCTGCCGCCATGCCAGCAAGGCCTTAATTCACCCTCCAGTGACGACCCTCCTTGACAGTCCTGGGTAACCCAACACCACTTCATTTTCTGCAGCACATGGTGACATCGTCCACAAACTTGGCCTGGTTGTTTTGTTGGGAAGCAAGCTTGGATCCTCCATTATTTCAGAGACTGTTTAAAAACACTCAGCTGGGCATGTGGCTTCTCCTTGTAATCCCAGCACCCAAAGGACCCGAATCAGGAAGATCACACCAACTGTGAGGCCAGGATAGGTTCCAAGAGATTCCGTCTCAAGAACAAAACCTCGTAACACAAGTAATAATAACCCACAGAGGCCTGGAAACATTCTCAGGGTGAAATTATAGGATCAGCCAACACAATTGGCTACAGGCCATGTATAGGCACAGTATCTTCTCAGCACCAGAAACAGTGAGTGACAGGGCACTGAGAAATCAGTTGTATAAAATACTTGGAAGGAAATTATTATGTTGGAGATTATGGACCCATATTGGAAAAAAAATCAATAGCCACTACTACTTCTCACCCAAAAAATAGCAATATAAATATACTCACTTTATTTTTAAACATAGCATTGAGATGGAGTCATGCAAGAAGAATTGAGTGCTTATGAGAAAACCCCAAGAAAACAAGACAAGTCGTGTAACCTCGGTTTCTTCAAAAACATGGACTTAGAATGTTTCCACCTTCCTCTCAGGTGTATCAGATAGAAGCAAGTTTAGAGAATATTCACTACAACTGGTTATTGTTATCCGTCTATATACCTATATGGAAAAAAATGTTTCTTGCCACATGTGTTTTGTCTTTGAGATTGTACACTTTACTCAACGTAAACCTTCTTAAACCAAGAGTATAAATTGTCTGATGCTCTAAATAAAGCTGGTGTTGCAATGAGACATTAGTCCACCTCAGTCATTTTTAGAGCAGGGCTAAGAGCCATCGCAGGGCTTGCTCAAAGCTAGCTGTGGAATGGAGTTGCCCCTAAGAGCACACTGGACCTCAAAGGGAAGCAATGAGGCCCTGGAGCACCAACACTTCCAGCTCACAAACACTCCAGGATAATCTTAGCTAATATGCCCTTAGTACCAAGATAGACCTTTCAACAAAATGAAGGGGGCAAAGCCATTGCAAAGTCACCAAGGCAGAGACACTGGTTAAAAATTCATGTCACTACTTATACCGAGTTATTTTTCACCATTAATATAAAGTAACTAACCAAAACTAGATCATATTTATGGGGTTAGTAAACTAAGTGCAATCAGAGTAGAGGTACTATTTTATGAAAGAAAAACTTGAAGGGGGTGTATGTCATTTCAACAGTCTATGATCCATCCTGAGTTCTTAGACATGGTCCAGAAATGTCTTAGTTTGTTCTCCATTGCTGACCAAAAAGCATCTTAGGGAGGGAAAGGGTTTATTTGGATTACACTTCCACATTATAGCCCATCAGTGAGTGATAGAGCTGGAACCTAGAGGCAGGAACTGAAGAATTACCAGAGGATCACTGGATTGCTTATTTTAAGTAGCCCAGGACCAAGATGCAGTCTTGCCTTCTCTGGATCACTGCTTCAGATGCTGACCCTGAGGAAATACTTCCCAGATTTCACCTCAAGAGTGCTGGCATTTTGTTATTTAGTGGATCCTTTAGCCCCAGATAACCAGCACTGACTGTTGCAGAAAAACAAGTTGCACTTCAGTGGTATTGGCTTCTTGTTATTCAGCCAATTCTTTAGCCCTAGCTGTGCAGAAACCATACATTCTTAATTCAAATGTTTTATAAAATTACCCATAGTCTTTGCTCCCCCCTGAAAGTTAGGTCTCTATCATCTGCACTTCTCTCAACACTCTTAATTTCCAAACCAAAGTTACGAACGCTTCCAAAATCCTTTCCAAAACAAGGTCAAGTTTATCATAGCAATCTTATCAATCTTTTAAGTTGCTTCTCTATTGCTAGGATAAACACTAACCAAGAGCAACTTGGGGAGGAAAGGCTTTATTTGGCCTATACTTCCATATTGTGATCCACATTGAGAAGCCAGGACAGGAATCTGGAAAGTGGCTCTCCAAATACAAATCCTATCCATATTCTTTTATGTACTTCAATCATGTGTCAAACAAAAACAAAACATGTGAAACACAGAGGAAGAATCTGGTTTTTATTTCTGGGAAATAGCAATACTTTTCATTACATCTCACAATCTGCAAGGGAAGGGAAAGTGCAGGAGAGACCATGAGTGGACACCTTGTCTCTCACTGTAGGGCGAGGAACCGACAGGGATGCCCAGCTGTGATGGACAGGAATCAAGACACGACCCCTGGTGCCTGGGGGAGGATTACAGGCAACAGCACTTGTGGTCTAAGTTCACTTCCTCAGGGAGAGGTCTCCATGGAATGACCATGATTCCCCACATGGCCAGAAAACCCATCAATCCCACTCATGGGGCAGATGATCAAAGGAGCTGCGCTCTTCCCTCCCGAGTAACTGAGGCTGAAGTAGGGCCGGACTGGCCCACAGAAGGTAGCGTGAGAGAAGGTAAAGGTATGGCATCTCTCTGTCACATTGTAGAAGGAAACCTCGCCAGCATCATAGTCCAAGAAAATCCCTACCCTCTGGAGAGGGGTCCGCAGGGGGAGTGCAGTCATTGGGGATGTAAGCGCCCAATATTCTTTCCCATACCACAACGACACTGCCCAGAATCCATTCTGGGGGGCTGAGGTCACCCCACCTTTTCTGCACACCGAGTCTTCACAGACGCCTATGGTCCACTTGGCTTTATCTCCCACTTCTACCTCCCAGTAATGTCTTCCAGCAATGAAACACGGAGAGCCCAAGACACAGGGAAACAGATTGAACCGCTCAGGGTTGTCTGGAAGATCCTGCTGGAGGTAACTGTACCGTACTTGCCGAAGATTATCGGATAGAATCAGGCTGGGGTAGGCGGTGTCTGGGTCCAGGGTCACATCAACTGTAGAAACAAAAGGGGAGGTCAGCTGAGAGCCGGAAGACCACTCAAGACCACCTGGCATTTCACCTCCTTCCCCAGAACACAGCAAGATGCCCACCAGAGGCTGTATAATTATATGATCAAGCACACTGCAAAATGCATATTTAAAAAATTACTGTTGGAACTAAGCATGGAGGCACACGTGGAGACTGAGGTAGGAGTATCTTCAGGAGTTCCAGACCGGCCTATGCTGCATGGCCAGTGTTCTATAGCAAGACCCTGTCTCAGAACCTAAAAATTTGTTAGATTAGCTGATTGCCTCTGTGTGAATGACAGTTGTAAACTTTAGTCCCCATTCTTTTTCTCACATCTAGAGCTCAACCTCCTTTGTAGACTTCTTTTAAAACTTCTTTACATATGTCTAATTTCTAAATTTGAAAACTCTGGTGGTCAATAGCTTTAGCTAAAGCTTAATATTACCACCTTTCAAATCATTCTTGTATCTTTTGCCTTGAACATCCACTCTACTCAAGTTTTCCCTTATCTTTTTTGAGATGGAATCTATGCAGATTAACTATGCAACAAAAAAAACAGACCTTAAACTCCTGATGTCCCTGCCTTAGATCCCTAGCTATTGGGCTTCTGGCTGTATGATGTCTTGTACATATGCAACTAAAGGATTCAAACATGAGGCAGTCTCAAAGCACTTAAAATTGTGGTTAGGCTCACAGGGTTTTTAATCCTTTCTTCGACATGGCTTGTCTTTGAGCACCTACCTGAGTATAACTGAGCCTCTCTCAACTCTGAAAGACAAGAAAGAAAAGAAGTTATTGAACCAGTGTCTTTCTAGGAAACATGTTAAGTAAAAAAATCATATAAAGCAGTGGAATCCACTAGCAATCCAGAGCACCTGTGTCAACTGGGTACTGAGTTCTTCATTCAACGTTAGGATTCCATACCTGCCTATCTGCCCAGGATTTTCTCTTTTAAAAAGACAGTTACTCTGTAACTCAGGCTGACCTGAAACTCACTCTATGGCCCAGGCTGGCTTCACACTCATGGCGGTCACCGCTCACCGCTGATCAGCTGTGAAGTACTAGGTCTACAGGCATGCACCGCTATGCTTTGCACATGCAAGGATTTGTAGGGTTCGGGGGTTTGGGAGCCTTGGCTATACAGATAACATGTGTGAACTTGTAAAACATGGTATCAGACTGAGCCAAGATCAAGAATTCCACCCTCCATAGAGTCACTGGATTCTGCAAAGGCAAAAAGTTCAAATGCATGACATATATATATATATATATATATAACTCTGAACTTGTACGAACCATCTTTGCTGCAGAGGCTGGGTGGCTCAAATGACACCCACTGCCATCATTAATTTATGTGGGGTTTCTAGCTGGCCAAGGATTTCACACAAGTCTTTGAAGTGGCAAAGGAAGAGGAAGAGAAATAAACAGAATCAGATCAAGGAATGCCACTTCCAGTTACTAGCCACTGAACTAAATGTAGCTGTGGAGTATGGATATGGTGCTAAACCTGTAACCCCAGAGGCTGAAGGCCTGAGGCAGGAGACTGGTGAGTAATAGGCTAGGCTGGGCTACACATTATGACTGCCTCAACCAAACCCATACTAAAGCAACGGTGTCAAGAAGTAGGGAAGCATGTGGATGATGTGTGTGTGTGTGATCACAAGTCTCATTACACACGTGGAGTCTGTCCTCTCCTTACACCTTTATGTAGGTTCCAAGTACCAGACTCAGGTGGATAGGTTTGTCCAGTAAGTGACGTCACTTACTGAGCCATCTTGCTGACACCCCCTGGACTATCTATGTACTCAGCTTCTTCCCAAGAAACTTGAAATATCAAAGCTCAGTAAATAGGTAAATTTACCTTGGATCTTCTCCATGTCTGACTGCATTTTTTCTGAAAACAAAAAAGAGATTTGGTTTATGACTCTAACTGGTTGGAAAATGCATCCTGAGATGACAATAATACCCTCACACTCAGAATATAAACCCACTTCCTCTCCTCACATTACCTGTGAACTGTTTTAGACTTTCTGTCAAAAACAGACATTTCTGGGCAAAAATATGGATTTTCTCTTGCAGATCTGGAGGTGTAATCCAGGGCTCAGGGATCCTGATTCTTTCAGCCCTAAAATAAAACAAATTTATAGATTGTAACAATACATCCTTCCCCTCAACTCTTCAACCTTTTTGAGGACCGGGGTAGGCCAGGTAACCTGTCCAACACAAGCAGGCAGTCTTCAGAACTAGCTAGCACAGCGTTTACAACTTTCCTTAAATGGCAGTGAGAGATAACCTTATTCACTGCCCCCTCTCCCAGGGCACTAGCTCACAGCTTTGCACATCGCAAGTCCTCAGTGGGTGTGCTGGCTCCTCCTGGCAATATCAGCAACACCCAGGAGGCAGGAACATAAAGAGCACTGCTCGTCCCAGGCCATCTAGGGCTACTTAGTGAGATTCTGCCCCCCAAACCTTCAAAACGAAGGAAACAGATAGAAAAGCAAGTCTGCAAAATTAAGATGAATTATGAGGCTGTCCTTGCCAGGAAGCAAAGTTTCCATGATAAAAGCCATTGGTATTTATCGTGAGTAATTATCCAGAATATTCAGGTTCTCAAACAGAGAATGCCATCTTTAGACAAGAGACACTGTACGAGGACTAAGACACAATTTCCTAACCACTAAAATGGGACGCACAGCAAAGATTTGGCTTCTCCCATCTTCCACACACTGCAGCTCATCGCCAGCCCATCTTCCACCTTATGACTGAGTTGCATGAGAGATTAAGCATCTAATGGAATAGGGTCAGGAAAGAAGTACCTAGAGGATCCCCCAAACCCACACTGTAGAAAAAGAACCAATTCCCTGACCACACAAGATATCCCGTCCTCTCTGCATTTTGTGGTGTGTGCTCATGGATCATGTGAGATCACATATACACACAAACACACGAATGCAGTAATTCTTTAAATTTGCATAGACCTTATTGGCAGATCAGCTGCCAATAGTTGTCTTGGTTTAAACAACCAAGGCATGGCATAATGTGACAAAAAAGTCTTTGGAGATCACTGGAGTCATCACCATACCAGCAATTTAACTACACATTTCTTATAAAAATGTGTAGTATGCTTAAACTTCATGTCAATGAAACTTTTGACCTCAGAACTCATACAGTCAAACCTATTCTTAAAAAAATACTCATAGGATGGGTGATGGTGGTGTATGCTTTTAAACCCAGAGCTCAGCAGGCCAGCCTGGTCTACAGAGTGATGTGTGTATCTGTATGTGTGCCACATATTTGAGTGCCTGTGGATGCTAGACCCTTTGGATCTGGAAATAGGCAACTTACGGCTGGATGCTGTGAAACAAACTTGAGTCTGTGTAAGAGTAGCAAGAGCTCTTAACTGCTGAGATATAGTTCTGTGGTCCCCAAACCTAATCTTTACAGATTTCTAGGATCTGAGATAGTGACCCCCATGGAAGGTTGATGGCTTGCCATCTGAGCCCTGCATCAAAAAACAGAAAATAGGGCTGGAGAGGTGGCTGAGTGGTTAAGAGCACTGACTGCTCTTCCAGAGGTCCCGAGTTAAATTTCCAGCAACCACATGGTGGCTCACAACCATCTGTAATGGGATCTGATGCCCTCTTCTGGTGTGTCTGAAGACAGCTGTGTACGCATATACATTAAATAAGTAAATAATAGAAAAAAAAAAACCAAACAGAAATTATGAGTGGGGGATGGGGGATATGAATTAGCAGTAGAGTGCATTCCTGGCACATGAAAGGCCCTGAGTTAGATACCTAGTACTGCAGAAGAGGGAAAACAAAACAAGCACAAAACTGGGCATGATAGCTCACACATGTAATTTCAGTGCAAGAAGCAGGGGCAGGTTTGAAGACCAGGCTATTACAAAAGACCTTGTCTCAGAACAAAGCACCCACATTTAGCAGTCTTACTTTTGTGGAAACATGACTGGGAATGCTACAACTTCTAATTCCTCTCCATCCTAGTATAACTGAGGACCAGTTACCTGCATCCATCTCCCAGTCAACACATCAAACTGTATTATTTCCCTTTGAAGTATTTTAATTGTCTTCCAAATTCAGCTCCCTCAACATTAGCCTCATGTTTGAAGGTGCTGACACTTTCAACACCATCTATCTCCCCAAAGCCCGAGCATCCAACTTGCAGCTACATTTGTTGCCTTCTTGCCTGCTCCAAACCCTCCTTCTTTCTTCTGGTCTGACCTCTCTCCTCTCTTCCCTCCATTTCTGATGCTGACCATCAAATCCCAGCCCCGTTTACAGCAAGCACACACCATACCACTAAAGTTCTCGATCACTTGATGGCACAGTAGAGAAAAGGCTACAGCTGGAATTCATACGACCCACCAACAACCAACAACTCCAAGTTGGTCTCGCCTCCCTTGGTTCTTATCACATTAAAGATTAAGATAACATAATGGGGAAGACTCTGAAATTTGCAGGAAGCAAGAGTCATAACTGCTCCTGTACTCTTGTCAAGCTCTGGAGGTGTCCCCACACCCAAACCCTAGCAGCACCCTCACAAGGGAACTCTCCCACACCAACACTAAATTGTCAAAAAGTTCCAAAGTGAGTTCTTTTGGGACAGGGTTTAGGGTTTCTTTGTTTGGTCCTGGCTGTTCTGGAACTCACTACATAGACAAGGCTGACCCCAAACTCAAGAAAGATCTGCCTGCTCCTGCCTCTGCCTCCTAAGAGGTGGGATTAGAAGTGTGCTCCATTAGGCTCAATCATGTTCTAAAGTTCCACTGAGGAACTAAGGTTCCTTTAGTTTTCTGAAGGATAGAGACTCCTTTCAGGCCGACTCAGTAAGCCATCTGCTGCTCAGGCACTAGTCTCCAATGGGGACTTACAAACACAAGAGCTGAGACAGTCTTAGTTTATATCACAAGGACAGAGAACTATACCTGCTCAGTGTGTCTCCAATGTCCTGTAAGAAAAAGAGAGAGAAAAACCATGAGATGATATGCACAATCTGAGTTTTCTTCCAAAAGTTTACTGAAAACCCAGCTATGGGCCTGGCCCGCCCTCTCAGGGACACCACAGAGAAGATTAGTTAGGACATAATCCAACCTCAAGGGCGTAGACCTCAGGCACCTGCATGCGCAGTATACTTACAGAAAAGTGAGATAACCACAAATCACAACTAACTCCTGTTGACGTTCCCCATTTAGCACCTTACTGTTGTATGCATCTAATTTTCAATTTCCTTCTCTCTCTTAACCCCCATCTCATTTGCCCTTTGCCCTATCTATAATTTTGTTTCCTTTGCAAAACTAGCTCATACATGTGTTCTCCAACTTTTTCCCTCCCAAAGTGTCACACTCTATTATCATTTTAAAATTTAATGTGTGTGTGCGTATTGTGTGTACAAAGAGCCTAGAAGAACTCAGTGGATCCCTGGAATTGAAGGTGCCGGCAGCTATGCGCCAGCTCATCCGGGTGCTAAGAACTGAACTCATGTCTCCTAGAAGAGCAGGAAGCACCCAACCACTGAGCTAGAGTTCTGGACCCATACTTATTTTACATTTGCCTTTTTCCACTTAGCTGTGCATATTAGAAACCATCCATTAGTTTATAGGCCCTCTTGAAACAAGATATTACTATGTCTAGCCCTGGCTGGCCTGAAACTGGCTATGCAGACCAGGCTAGATTATTATATTGATTCCTTACCTTGGTCTATACAACACCCCCCACCCTTACACACACACACACACACACACACACACACACAGTTGAAGCAATCACTTTGCGATGTACTTTCATTCGTGGTCTGACAACTTCCGATTCCCACCACAGAACACTTTGCTCCTCTATCTGGTACGGGACGCCCCAGTGTAGCTTTAGTGTGTGCTTCCTCCTTTTGTAAATGCTGGCCTATGTGCTTACACCCATGGGCCAGCTTTCGCTTCCGCAGCTTGTCTCTTGTGAGTTTTGCTCATTTTCTCACAGGATATTCTTGCAGCTTTTTTATCCTCAGACAAGGTCTCATGTGGTCCAGTAAGGCTTAAACTCCTGATCCTCCAACCTCTTCTTCCCAAGTGACAGGGCTACTCTGTAGCCCAGCTTGGCCTTGAACTCACAGCAATTCAGAGTCAGCCTCATAAATGTTAGGAAGATGAGTATGAGCCACCACCAGGTCCTCCCTCCTGCAATCTTAGGACAATGTTGTCTCTTATCTAATTCAAGTAGTTAAAAGTTCCAATAAACTTTAAACAGCTTGCAACTTTAGCACTTGGGAAATGAGGTAGAAACTAAATTCAAGGCTAACCTGGGTTATGTGAGACTCCATCTCACAAAACTGAAAAAGTGTACAGAGGTAGGTAGTGCACATTTTGCCTTTTTTCCTGACCTCTGTGCAGTATGCTTTTCCAAAGACCTAAACTCTAAGAGTCCTGGATAGGCAGGTCTTCTCTGCTGATTGAGTCTTTGCACACTCCCACCATCCAGCTTCAATGTCACGACTCACATAGTAAGTAGTAAATATTCTCACATGTTGGATGTAGTGGTACTGGCAGTAAACTGTAGTCTTTTGGAGGTCAAAGCAGGAACATACAAGTTTGAAGCCAGCTTAGACAACACAGCAAACCTTTGTCTCAAAGACAAATCTAAACAAAACCCCATTATAATCCCCCAAACACACTGGATGGACAGCCAGGGATACAGTGTAAAACCTTGTCTAAAACAGAGTAGGATTTTCTTACAATATAGTATCACTACGCTATAAAAAGAAATAAGTTATTAAAATGCCATTTCTATGGTATAGAAATGACATTTATTTTGAAATGGTGAAAGTTATATTTTCATGCAAAAAACATCCCAGCCTGAGTAGGCTCAATTTTGTTTCTCAGTGCTTACAGAACAGTGAGCACCCTGAAGGATAAACATAGAGGAGTGGGGGGAGGGGCAAGCAGTGGTGGAAGGAGACTGATCCCAAATAGCTAGCTGTCCTCTCATCTCCACCCACGCAAATGCACACCAACCCCCACCATCACACCCACCACCCACCACCAACCCTACCCTGCTGCCAGTTTCTGGCACACACCAGTTTCTCTCCACAACAGAAGACCCACTATTCCATCCCTACCCTTCCTAGGAGCACTTACTTCTGATGTCCCACCATTTCTGCTAGTGTCCACATGTTCTCTCTCTCCCCGCAACCGCGATCCTTATCAGACACCCTCCCTACACTTTCAAAATGTTTAGTCCTTTACGCATTCCCTCCAGATAAAGGGTACAGCCATCGCCCCATCTCTAAGTCTTCCATCATCACCTTTCCATCGGTCCTCTACCCTGACACTTTCCATTCACTCCACCTGGTTAACTTTCAACTCTAGCATGGTTCTTTGTCTGTTGTACATCAATGGTAATGACAGTTTTAAACCAGTTTGGCTCTGGTATTGTTTAGCATCAACCACATCAAGACTGTCATCTACTCCTACCACCCTGGTCATTCTGACTCACATGCCAACAGTCCCCCTTTCCAAGCCTCCCTTCTCTCTAGCAATAAAACAAGTGATGTTTATCAAGCCTTAAACTACCTTCCCCTGTGTTAAAACAGGTTAGCAAGCTTTTTCTTAGAGTTAAAAGTTTAGGCTCTGTAATCTACACACATTCATCACTGCTGACGTGATAGAGAAGCAGTAACGAATGTTATGTGCATGATTATATATGACAAAAACATATAGATATCTAATCTCAGCTTCATATAATTCCACCTTGATGAAAAGCCTTCTCACCTTTCCCAAAGGTCTTAAAATAGTAAAACCCTACTTAGATACAAGCAGCAACAGAAATGAATGGCAGGCCGCAAGTTGCTCACTACTGTAGTACCTCGCAATCCCTTTCCAATGGCACTCAGTAAAACACAACAAGGAAAGCTTATTCACCCATCACTAAGTTCCCTCCATGGTACTTAAGCCAATGAAGACAGAGGTCAGGCAGCAGCGCATCTGCGGTGGTCTGGCCCTGGGAGAGCATTTGGCTTCCCTCCAGCACAGGTCAGTTATAGCAACATGCAGGCTAACTACCAGTTCTCCACTCAATGTCTTTGGCTATGGTTAAAATACAAGCATATATTAAAATTACCAGATGATGAAAAGGTCTCGAATGACCCGAGGCCCAAACGCTTTATTACACATAACCTATTCGGAGCAAATGAGATTAATGGGGCCGAGACTGCAAAGGGAAGTGCAGGAAAGGCCCAAGGACTAGGTTTTGCTTTTGCCTCTTCCATGACACAATGCAACTGAAGAACTAACCACAATTTCTAGTATACTGGTTTTCCTTCCAAAATGCTTAACACTTCAGCAGTTAAAAAGGACACACACAGGAGGGGCTGGAGAGATAGATGGCTCAGTTGGTTAAGAGCACTTGACTGCTCCTCTAGAAATCCCGAGTGGGGTCTGGTGTCCTCTTCTGGAGTGTCTGAAGAGAACTACAGAAGCATGAATGCTGCCTGACTGAGCCCACCCACCCAGCGGCCCTGCAGCGCTCTCCTGGTCACCTGCAAGAGCTCCCTCGTGGGCTGCTGCTGCTTCTCCTCCAGCTGGGCAATCAGGCCGCTGAGGTGGGAGATGTTGCAGGAGAACTGGGTGATGGCACCGTTGATGCTGTTGTAGATGGCCAGGTCCAGCTCCTCAAGACGAGCCAACAGGCGGTACTCATGCTCCTTCAAGGAGTGATACAGCTGCTCAAACTCCCAAACAATCTTCTCCCTCTCCATCTGGGTCAGGCTCTGTAAATGACAAGCAAAGGTAAGAATAGGAAAGGCTCACTCTCTGCTAGAACCCTTCAAAATAATCCCCATGACTTAACTCCAAGGCCTCCCCATTTCAAATTACACTAAAACAGACACTGTGCTCACCCACCCACTTTCCAGTCTTTACACACCAGACACAAGATGACCATGAACTGAATTACTTCAAATATTTAACAGTCAGTCCCTGACCTTAAGGGGCTTAGTCAAATCAGAGTCAGATTCAGGATGGGTAAAGACAGTGAGAGAAACTCAACGGTCTTCCTAAAATCCATGTTCACACAGGGTCTTGTAGAATGTCATGTAAGCATGAACTAGACAGGCTTTCTAGGCGAGCGAATGGCACGCACAGTGAGGAGAGGGCCATCGTCCTACACGACTGGGGCCCACGGACACCTCGCTGGCAGACTGAGTCATCAGTCACATACAAGTGTCAGGTTAGGTGTGCGCTCTGTGGACGTGACCCGGTATGATCAAGCACAAGGTTCCTGGACTCATTTATTTGGTCTCAGTAAGTGATTTCTTGGGGCGTGCCTATGGGTTCCTCTCCACACAACGTCTCTACTCGAGTTTGTCCATCTTTCCTTCATTTCTAATTCCTCCGGGCCTGTATTCCTAGCACTTGGAAGGCAGACGTGGGAAGACTGAAACTTCAAGGTCACCCTTAACTTTATAATGAATTTGAGATCAACTTGGGCTATGTGAGCCCTCATCTCAAAAAACCTGAAGTTCTAACTAAGAAATTATACACCAAATGTGGCCGTGCATACCTGTAACCCCAGCACTTGGGGAGACTATGGCAGGAATATGGAGAATTCAAATCCATCCTGGCTACATAGTGAAACTATTTCTAAATAAACAAATGGTTAGCAGAATGGCTCTAGAGCATTCAAGAAACATTTTACTTGAGTCTAGCAAAAGCCACTCATTTATGTAATAGACATGGCTGTCTCTAAAAGAGATCCAATAACTGAGGTGGTGTGATATACCTTCCGTAGACTAACAAAGCTAAAAATACTCATTACTGGCCCTTTTCAGAAAGTTTGCTAAAATCTGACCTGAACTCAACTGCTCGGACTTTTTTTTTTAAGCTGGATTAAGTCTGTCAAAGGCATAAAACATACAATATAATCTTAGACAAAAATTAAAGCTAAAAATCAACTTACTCAGTGTATCCAAAGCAGTGTGACTGACACCCTGGCACAGGTGTTTCTCACTGCAAGCCACTTGGCAACCTTGACTCACTTCCTCACTGTCTCTGACTCAGCCCAAAAGGAACCATTTACCATTTCTGGGGAAGAGAGGGCAGCACTGGCTGCTGGAGACCCACAGGTTTCATCTGACCTCTCTATTCCAAGGCCCAGAAAGCCTGCACCACTCTATTTAACCAGGCTAGTGTCAGACCCAGGAAGCAGACCAAGGGTTCGGGATTCCCAGAGGCTCTCTCTCCCCCTGGACAAGGCTCCCAAAGCTGATACACGTATGTTTAAGTTCAGTCTACATAGGATCAGGGAGAAGTTTCTTCATCCCATTTTCAAGAAGTGGCAAGGCTGAGAATCCCCAGGGATTATCAGAGTAGTTTAGACACTTACTATCCCGATGCGACGCCCCCCGCCCGCCCGCCCGCCCCTGCAGGCTGGAGATCTGGCCCCTTACCAAGAGCTCAGCTCGAGCCTGCTCCCCCTGTGCCCGCCGTCTCTTCTTCAAGTCTTTCACTCTTCTTAGGTGGTCCAGCCGATTCTGGATTTGCTCCTGAGGAAAGTAAAATAGTCGGCCAGTTCAAGATTTTGCAGATCTCACCCTCAGAATAGTTCCTCTGCTTATCACATGCGAACCCAGACTATGGATGCTAAGGCTGGGCTCTGTCCTCAGACCACAGTGCCATTCTTGGGAAGGGCCCAAAGCACAGGGCCCACCCAGCACAGCAGTCTTAGCAGTTTGTTATTTAAACTCAAGCCACCTCCCAGTTCCTAGAAGCATAGGTTATGAGACACCTGGGTAAGGAGGCTCAAAAGGCAAATTACTCCTCAGATGAATACAGAAAAATGATTTATTTTCCTCATGCACAGAATCGGCAAACATTACTAAATTACAACTTATCTCCAGTGAGTGAAATGATACAGGTGACAGCTTTGTAAACGTGACTGACATTTGGATGAGCTCATATTTAAACAAATATAACTCTGTTGGGATATATATATATCCCTGCAGTGCTCAAAATAGACTCATTATCACTTCAGAGCTACTTTATATGTAACATTTTCGCATTAGTGTGTAGCTGTACCACTGTTTGTTTAATACTCCACAAAGGCCTCTCTTCAGGTCCTGTGAGTTCACTTCCTCTTCATAACAGTTATCTCCCGAGTCTGAGAGTGGCTAAAAGATTTACTCAAGCAGTCAAGAGCTCTGTTCACACTTCCATTAGGTTCTAAAACAGGTTACAGGGAAGCGCTGGGGACATAGATTAAGTGACAGGCATTGCTGGATGTGAATTCTGCCGGCCACCAGTGACTGTCTGGCTTGAGATCCTGGGCCAGAGCGAGTTCCAAGTGTCCAAGGCATAGCTATGGAAGTGGACGTGGCTCCATGTGCACCTCCTTTGTCAAGGGAGGGTCTCCGCGCGCCGTCCCAGCCGCGGCACGGCACGCGTAGTGGCAGTTACCAGGGGGCGCTCGGGGAAGGAGAAGGGGTAGGGATGGGGGTGGGGACGCTCCCGGCCCCGCCAGCCGCGGGCTCTCCTGAGTCTGAGCGCGGAGGCTCCGCAGCCGACAGGGAGGAAATGACGGCGGCGGTGGGCCCCACGTCCGGCTCGCCATTTTCTCGGCGGCAAACCAGGAAGCCCCCGGCTCGCCCCTTTGTCCGCGGGCCCGGCCCTACCTTGAAGCCCTCCACCGCCTCCTCCAGCGGGAGTACGCTGTGGCCGCGGTGCTCGCGCGAGCGGTCGCACACCACGCAGATGGGCATCTGGTCCTGCTCGCAGTACAGCTTCAGGGGCTCGCGGTGCTTCTCGCACACGCCCATCTCGCCGCCGGGCCCCGACGGCCGCTCGGTGCGCAGCTGCTTCACCAGCTGGGTCACGTTGGCCAGGTGCCGGTTGGGCCGCATGTGGCGCTGCGGGAAGGTCTCCCGACACTGCGGACACGACACGTTAGTCTCCGCGGCACCCCAGCAGCGGGCGAGGCACGCGCAACAGATGTTGTGGCCGCAGTCGAGCATCATGGGCTCCACGAAGTACTGAAGACACACGGGGCAGGTGGTCTCCTGCTGCAGGCACTCGGCCACGCTCCCGGAGGCCATGGCGCGAGCCGGCTGGGCCGCAGGGCATGAGCCCGGAGTCGAGCTCTGGCGGAGCCCGGCGCGCTCGCTCCGCTTCTCAGCTCCGGAGCGGGGCGGGGCCTCCGGCGCCGGGATCCCAGACGCACGCGGAGCTCTCGGGCGGCCGGACCCGTCCCCGCACAGCTGCACTTCACGGACGGCGTGGGAAGGCCTGGGCCCCAGAGCCCGGCCGAGAGCCGAGCAGAGGGGTGTCGGGAACCGGGCGCCGCGGGCTGGCTCACCGGGCAACGTGGCCGCGTCGGAAGGGATCCCGCGGCCGCGCAGACTCCTCACGGCCTAGCGGAAGAGGTGGGCCGGGGGCGGGGCCTGGCTTCCCGCGCCGCTCTCCTCTCGGGGCGGGAAGGAGGGGTTCCTCTGCGCTGTCCTGGATCACCGCTACCCAGTCCGCGAGTCGGCGGTGGCTGCCCCGTGCAGTGGGAGCAGGGTGTCCCCGGCAGTGGCGTCGGGACACTCGAGGCTTCTGTGGACCCGTAGTTTTTTGCTGGGTTTCCTCTTCGTGCCTAGACCTCGGCTCCTTTAAAAGTAAGATGGCTTTGCATAAATGCCGGAAAGCTGGGCGGAGACCAGCTAAGCCCCTCCCAGTGTGTGAAGCACTCTGAAACACACCCAACTCCAGGGGTTAACAATCGCTAGAAAAAGGGTTAATTATCAGCAACTTTTCTCAGTGGTAGAAATGAAGAAGCCCAGTTCTATTTCCACCCTAAAGTAGGTCGGCTTATCGTTCCGAGCCTCACTTCCTTCTCGCGTGAAATGGGGATTGATAGAATCCCGACCCGAGTGTTGACCAGACCCTGCTACCTACTGAAGTCCTCCCCCATCTCCCTAGCCTTGGGCTACTAGGGAGCCACCCCACCGAGAGCCCGCCCGTGAGTCCCTAACTTCTTAACAGGCTCCTCAGGTGCCCAGCTTCTCACTTGCTCAAGTTAGGTAGCCAGACCAGACGTGTCAAAGGGCTACTTGGCGACAGACACCCTTTTCTGTCTTCTTCCCTGCCACCTGCTGAGGATCCAACCTGGCTGTGGGTTCCTATGAGACCATCGAAGAAACAGCCCGGATTCTGCCACGTGGGCCTCATTCTCAGAACACTCCCCCTCCCCCACCCATCACCTCCGGCCTGGCCCCTGTGGAGCTGGGGCCAGAAATTCTAAATGTCCACGGTTGTGTTGTCCATCCGCCCATGGTGTTAATAACTCTTCTAATAAGTTCCCAGCAATCCGTTTCAGTGTCCTCCTTGAGCCCCCATACCCTATTGCTTTCAGGAATTTTCCCCATTTTTTGTTTAAAAAAAAAATCACTGCTTGAGCCATAGAGATCTTTATCCATTAGTTTAAATGAAGTTCCCCGTGCATCGAATGGCCTTGAGTAGAACCTAAAACTTGCTTGTTTCTGCCCAATCATGAGTCTTCAGATGACCTGAGGAGGTCTTGTAGCCTAGTTTCTTAGCACAGAATAGATTTGCAGTTGTGTGCGCTGCCACTTTTGCCACGGCCTTTCTTACTCTCTTACTCTGCTCTTGTGTTTGAGCAACGGGGAATTTCTGTACCCAGCGCCATCACTTCGTGGGATTCTGCTTGGTTCTTCCCCATGGGACAAGAAATCCCAGGTGCTAACAAGTCTTGCTCACCCAAGACTCCATTCTCCCAACTGCCCTTTGAAACTCCAGGCTCAAAAAAACCTCAGAACACTTCCACTAAAAGGTAGAATACTTGTCCTAGGCCGCACCGAAGTCTACACTGGTTCAAAACGGAAGCTGGAAGAATTGAAAGTCCCACTCTTATTCCAGAAGGAAGAAATCTGTTCTGCAAGCCGGCGTATAACTAAGAAATGCAGATAGCAGATATGTGTTCTTAGGTCAGCAGCTCTGGGGTTTCGCCTTGTCATCCACAGCTCATGCTGTCCTGCCTCTTTCCTAACCTCAAGGCAGCCTGCAAACAGGTAAGTAGGGTAAAGGTGGAGGAGGAGGTAGGGGAAAGGGAAGCTTCCTCTTCCGTGATTGCTGCTGGCCCTCCTTTGCTGCTGGCCCTCCTTTCCCAGGTGATGGCGGTTTTCTCTGTATCAGCTAAATTCGGGAGGCTTGTTGTGAGCTTTATGGCTTAGCTGCCTTCTCATTTCCAGTGTTCTCAGTGTTGGAGACCAAACCCAGGGCAGTAAGCTAGGCAAGTCCTCGTCCACAGTCCTGTCCTCTCAGTTTTAATGTTTGTTCCTCCAACTTGACCTGAATTATTGCAATACCTTATCTGTTTGCAAATTATTTGGAAATGATTCAGTAGTTAAATGAATGAAATTACTGCTATGAATTTTGTTTCCAGCCCCCTCCCCCCCCCCCCCCCCCCCCCGTTTTTTGAGTATCAACTGTGGTTGTCAGAGAAACCCTGCTGCTAAGGTCAATGTCTGACATTACCAAAAAACCCGGAACTTGGTGCAAAATGGTGGACTCCCTTTGTCAGCAGAGCTTCTGCTTGTTTGGGAGTTTAGAAAACACCCCCCACCCCCACACCGTCTACCTTAGAAAACACCTCCCACCCCCCACACCATCTACCTGAAGAATGTCACGTAGCTTGATGAGATTACAGGTTCATCTTCCTCCAGTAAAAACCTGTCCAGCAAGCACGTGAGAGTCCTGGAATGCTTCCCCATGCTAATGAGGCATCTCAGTACCTTAGCCTTCGGTCAATGACCTTTGGCCATCCTAGATGTTCCTACCTCCTTCCCGAAAGCTCTAGAACCTTCGGTTTATCTTGAATAAAGTTGATCTGTCTCCCCAGAGCTTTTCCTGGAGTGTCATTTCCATTTCTATTTACAGGCCTTCGGAAACCCTGTTCATAGACTCTGCCCACTTTGTCCTGGTGGGCTGGTGGAGAATGACCCTAGGGAAACCCACCAATGGTACCAAGGATAACTTTTATACACTTATGGGAACAAAATAACAATTCTGAATTGCTTAATCATCTGATAGGAGATGAGTAAATATCCTTAATATGTGGAAGACTTAAAAAACAAAATTAACATTCATGCAACCCAGAGCTCAATACAACAAGAAAACGAAACTTAAAAAAAAAAATGGTCAAATGAAGTGAAAATACCATTCTGAAAAGAAGTAAAAATGCCCAGTGTTCGTGAGTGTGCACACACGTGTGCGCACACACATACACAACACACTAATCAACACACACACACAAAACACACTAGTCAACATCTTTAGCCACTAAAGAAATAGAAATACTAGGTTCCACCTCCTACCGATCATAATGGCTGTCATTAACGCTAAGCAACAGCAAATATTGGCAAGGGATTAAGATGGTGTCTATACACTAATGGCCAGATTGCTGATGGTTGTTAATGTTCCCCTTCCTCTCGATCTACAGTGCAACCTGCTCCTGGGTGTAATCAAGCAGAATGCATGGAGAGGATATCTATGCTTACTGATGCACCATTCATGATAGCCAAGACAGTAAATCAGTCTAGGTGTCCACCAAGAGACGAATAGCTGATGTGATCCATATACACAACAGATTTCGATTCAGCCATAAAGAAGAACGAAATTAAAGGTTATAAGCCAGACTCAAAAGATGTATCACGTGCTTTCTCTTGTAAGTGGAGACTAAGTTTTTAAAAAGTGAAATGTGTCTGGGAGAAGGTAGGTAAAGGCTCTTGCCATGAAAATTTGGCAACCTGAGAGTGATGTTTTGAATGAGATGCCCCCCATAGACTCGTGTATTTGAAGACTTGATCCCCAGTTGGTGCTGTGTGGGACAGGCTTAGGAGGTGCGTCCTTGTTGGAGGAGGTGTGTCACTAGAGGCTGGATTTGAGAGTTTAAAGACTTGGGCCGTTTGCAGTTGCTCTTTCTTTGGGGTTGGGCTGTAAGCCGTCAGCATCTTTCTCTGTTTGCTTCCCTGTTGTCCACACCATCAAGGACACTAAGCCTTGGCAACCATTAAGCATAAATGAACTCTTTCTTCTGTACATTGCCTTGGCTATAGAGTTTTATCACAGCAACAGAAAACTAATACAGTTAGTTTGATCCCTGTAACTCACATGAAGCAAAATAAAACATGAAAAATAGGACTTGGGAGGCAGAGGTGAGTGGATCTCTGTGTTTGAGGCTAGCCTGTTTTATATAGTGGGTTCCAAGATAGAGCTACGTAGTGAGCATCTGTCTAAAAAGAAAGGAAGGAAGGAAGGAAGGAAGGAAGAAAATACAGAGAGAAGAATAGGAACTGATAGATGGTAATGATATGAACATGATCATATTTGATACACAGGTATACACATCTGAAAATAACATTATGAAACCTGTTATTTTGTGGAATAAATATATGCTAATTTAAATATGTACATCAAATGTGTGAGATATGAAAAGGGACTGTTTGGAAGGAGGAAGTAGATCAACAGAGGGGCGAGGTGGTGACGGTAATGGGAAGAATATAAACCAATGGGGTTTAAACTGGTATGAAATTTTTTTTTTTTTTTTTTTTTGTGACAGGGATTCTCTGTGTAGCCCTGGGTGTCCTGGAACTCTGTAGACCAGGCTGGCCTCGAACTCAGAAATCCGCCTGCCTCTGCCTCCCAGAGTGCTGGGATTACAGGCGTGCACCACCACCGCCGCCCGGCTGAAAATCTTCTAATCGGTTGTTTTGTGCAGTTAACATACACTAATAATAAAAATGTTCCCATGCTCATAAAATTACTTCTTGGAAGGAAAGATGGATAATAGACAAATCAAGAACTCCAGGTGCTGGGAACAGAGCCAAATGGTGAATCACTTACCTAGTGGGCTTGGTTCTAGAACTGAAGGGAAAAGCAGTAATAATAATATATCTAAAATGCACACACAAACACACACACACACACATGCTCATCAAGTCAGGCCTGACCTACACAGGCCTGCAATCCCAGTTACTTGGGAGACTGAGGCAGAAAGATCAAAAGTTTGAAACCAAACTTGGCAAGAGCTTAAGGTCAGTTTGAGCAACTTGGTGGGACCACTGAAGGAGAGGAGAAAGAGAGGGAGGGAGAGGGAGGGAGAGGTGGGGAGAGGGAAGAGAGGGAGATTAAAAACGTGTTGAGAGCCAGGCGGTGGTGGCGCATGCCTGTAAGAGGCAGAGGTAGGCGGATTTCTGAGTTCGAGGCCAGCCTGGTCTACAGAGTGAGTTCCAGGACAGCCAGGGCTATACAGAGAAACCCTGTCTTGAAAAAAACAAATCCAAAAAATCATAAATAAATAAGTAAATAAATAAATAAATAAAAACCATTGAGGCTATAGCTTAGTGATAGAGCATTTACTTAGCATGTGAAAGATCCCGAGTTCAAATCTCTACACTACGACTAAGTGTATATGTGTGTGTACGTGTGTGCACATGTGTGTAAATAAGAGCAAGGAGAGTGAGTGGGGTCGATTGAGGTACCATTTAACCCCCCTTTAAGGAATTGTTTGTTTTATGCGTCTGAGCATTTTGCCAGCATGTGTGCATATACACATACATCCCTGGGAAGTGGAGTTCCAGGTGGCTGGGAGCTGCCATGTGAGTGCTGGGAATCACACCTGCGTCCTCTGGAAGAGCAGCCAGTGCCCTAGCCACCGGATCATCGCGCCGTCCTCTTCATGGTAGTTTTGACATATGAAAATCATAGACAGAGCACTGGCCAGTAGTGTCGAGAGTGGAGGTAGAGAGGGAAGCGCAATGCCTGTGGTTTTGCCAGGGTGGCGTGGGATTCCTTGGCACAGCACAGTTTTGAATCTATATCGAGATTGTTCACACCATATTTATGTGTGAACTCAAAATGGCAGAGGGAGCACGGAAATAGCACAAATCTTTAAACTCTTAAACCTACCTCCAGTGATATACCTCCTCCAACAAGACCACACCTCTTTCCCCAAACAGTACCACCAACTGAAGACCAAATATTCAGTGTCTATGGGGAACATCTCATTCAAACCACCACACAAACAAAAATTTAAAACTGAGTTTTGTGACATATTTTCATGACATATATTTGAGGCAATATGTCAATTTAATTTTCCTACTCAGAAGCATCCTTTTTTAGACCTCATTATATAAAAAGTTTAAAGATTTTTTTTTTAAACATTAAAAAAAAAATTACACGTGGGCTGGTGAGATGACTCAGTGGTTAAGGGCACTCACTGGTCTTTCAGAGGTCCTGAGTTCAATTCCCAGCAACCACATGGTCGCTCACAACCATCTGTAATGGGATCTGATGCCCTCTTCTGGTGTGTCTGAAGGAAGTGATAGTGTGTGTGGTGTGCACATAAATGCACATGCCCTTGGAGGCCAGAGAGGGGGTGGGATGCCCGGAGAGAGAGGGGCGAGTAGTCTTGAGCATCCAAAGTAGGTGCTGGGAACTGAATCTGTTGCCTCTGGAAGAGCAGCCAGTGTTCTTAACTGCTGATTCATCTCTCTAACAACAACTAAAGAAAAACAGGCCATGAGTTTGAGAGAAAAGCAAGGGGCAGAGGGGCACATGGAGGAGAGGAAAGGGGACGATCGATTATAATCACAAAAAACAAAAATTATAAAAGTACATGCACTCATTAGTATTTACTTGTGTGTCAATGCTCCTCGTGAGCAGACACACACACACACACACACTCTGAGTCATCCTGAAGGCCCCCCGCTTAACCTATATGTACTGAACACACTTGAGAAACATGTCCCTGTGACTACAGAAATGACTTGAGACTGAGTATGAACTCTCAGGCAAAACTCCTAACTGGAAAGAAAAGGGTCAAAGACAGGATTAACCCAGCTCTCAAGAAATCCCATTTTCCTACAGACCCGGGAAAGTGCAGGCGTTTTTATTGAGTTGTTGCTGGGGTAAGGTTTTTAAGTCACTAGAATGGCTTTTTTTCCCCTCCAGGAAATATCTTAGCTATGATTTACAGAGATTTTCCCATTTAGGATGCAAATTAGTGGCAATTAGTTTGTCCTCAGAGACATCCGGACACGCGGCCTGTGTGTGGAGGGTTCTTGTCTTGTGGTTGCTGTGGTGAGACACGAGAGTGGGGGCAGGTACTGAAGAGGGGAACTTGTGGGTGACACGGTCTACGGATTAAAGGTGTGGAGTCTGCTGTCTCTTATCCCTCGAGTTCTCTTGTTGTGTTTGTTACTCTCTCTTCTATCACATGCTTTTATCAGCTTGCTAAAAATTCTCCAGAAACTTCCTGAGAAAGAGTACATGGAACATAAAATCTGAGTCTTGAAAATGTTTAGGGCTGGTAAGGTGTCTGTGGGTAGAGGTGCTTGCTTCCGTGCGCGGGTTGGGTTTGTGTGACCTGGATGATGGGACGAGGGCCCTGACTCTGCAAGATACCCTCGGACTTCCACGTGCACGGCATGGCTTCTGCCCCCTCCCTAAATAAAGAAACGTTATGAAAATGTCTGTTTACATTTAATCAATAGTTTGCCTTGGTGTAGACTTCTAGACGTGACTGATCATGACTTGTCATCCTGACTGCTTGGAAGGATGAGGCCTGAGGTCCAAGGTCCCGGAGCCCCTGAGTAACCGTGAGCTCCACGCTTGCCTGTGCGGCTTACTGAGGAGAATGAGTCAGGAGTGCTCCAGGGACGTGCCTGCCTGCCTGCGTGGCGAATCCCCAGGCTCTCCCCCAGGGCTCCATCAGCAGACCTCTCTGTGGATTTTTATTTTTTAATTTGTAAGCCATTGATTTCCTGTCCTCTAGTTTTCATTTTTGATGTATTAAGAAAAGGATAGCCAGGTGGTGGTGGTACACGCCTGTAATCCCAGCACTTGGGAGGCAGAGGCAGGCGGATCTGTGAGTTCGAGGCCAGCCTGGTCTACAGCGTAAGTTCCAGGACAGCCAGGGCTACACAGAGAAACCCTGTCTCGAAAAAAACCAAGAAAAACCCAAACAAAAAAACTGATCTGAATACTTTATCACTTTTGTGTTTGTTTCTTCTTTATTTACACAAATACTGATCTCTCCTGATAGTCCTGACAAACTTGCCTTGAAGGATGTACCCTTCCATCTGGAGATCTTCGGTCTGGAGAACGGCTCTCTTTTCTGGGATCCCCACCCCCTTCTTTCTCAGGAAGCCCCAGGTTTGAGGGCATACCTTCCACCAGACCTTAAAAACGGGCTTATCAGCTCTGTTGTTCATTTCCCCCACCCGTATTCTAGGAGATTTCTTCAGCTTTATTTTGTAACTTCAAAACACTTTCTGCAACTAAACTATTAACGACTTTCCTCCCTCTCTTTTACCTCCTGGAGGAGATGGTTCCAGTAACAACAACTCCAGGTTCCCGTGCTGTATTTGTCTTTTCCTAGGGCCTCCTCAATGCCCTGTTGTATTTACTTTTTTCTTTATTGTAGAAATGTCATCACAAACACCCGCTTTCCCTCGATTCTTGCTCATATTTAAGATCAGAGATGAAAACTCTGACTCTGGAGGCTGTATAACCCAGCGGTTCTTCGGAGTCGCGCTGATACCCAACCATTTCTTAGGAGTACTTCATTGTTGTCTGTTGTTCGATGTCGTCTGCTGTTACTATGATACCAGTTTCCAAAGATGGGCAGGTCGGCGTGTGCCTGGCCATGGCCTGCTCTGGAGTCTGTGGTAGCAAAGGGTTTGAGCTCTGTACTGACCTTTCCTTCCTTCGTCTCCCTCTTGGCTTTTTCCTCCCAATGTTTCTGCCCTTTAATTCTTGATCTTGCCACCTTTTCTTTTTCACACGTGCAGTCAGTCACTTTCATAGCCCGGGCTTCTGCCTCTCCGGCTTACACCGCAGCCAGTGTCATAAACTCCATTTCCGTGCTCATCCAGCCTGGGCTTCCGCTCCCCACCCCGCGAGCTCCGCTAACGGAGCCTTCGTTCACCGGCTCGGAACCGCTGGAGCCGCGCGCTCCGCCGGACCCGGGTGAAAGGCTCCGAGCCAGAACTGAGCTTGCAGGGTCCTCAGGACTCTGAACCCCGCCACACTCTGGAAGGACCAGGAACCGAGGCCACGAAGCTGGATTCCAGACAGGATTGGAGAAAACCAAACCACACCAAAACACAAGCTTTTTTTTTTCTTTTTATCCACGTTTCTGATTAGATAGAGAAGAATAATTTAGTTAACTTTGCAGGGAGTCGTGTTTCCATGCCATAACTAAAATCTAAAATACAGTTAAATGCGTACACATTTCTTGCAGTTGAAAGAATCATTAATTGTTGCATAAGCAGCTTGTCAGGGTGGCCGAGTGGTCTAAGGCGCCAGACTCAAGCATAGCTTCCTCGCTCTGAGGGTTCTGGTCTCCCCTGGAGGCGTGGGTTCGAATCCCACTCCTGACAGCAGTACTTTTCTTGCTTTGGCAGACATACACGTCTGTCCTTTCCCTTTTCTATGCTAGCTTACGCCAGATCTTCCGTAAAGCTTTTCCCACTGAAGCCCCAAAGTGCCTTTGCCACCAAGCACCAACGCACAAAACTGAGACCCCTGTGGGAGAACGGGCTCGTGGCAGCCATATACTACATGAACTGTTTCAAATTTTGCGCGAACGGTGTAGGAAATGTGCAACAAACTCCAGTGACACAGTTGACAGAGGAGTTGACTGAGTTGACCTTGAGCACGACCAAGGCCATCAAGAACTAAATGATGGAACACAGAAGGAACTATTCATTGCAGAGAATAAATGCAGGAATTTAATATAACAGTTCACCATGTGAAACAGGGCAAAGAAAGAAGAAAACAGAAGGCTTAGGTTCCACCGAGATTTGAACTCGGATCGCTGGATTCAGAGTCCAGAGTGCTAACCATTACACCATGGAACCACCCTGCCTCACTCCCTTGCCCCACTATCCTTCTGTAAATTCTGATTGGAAAAAAAAAAAGCTTATGGTAAGAGGACAGGAACCTGGGTGTTGTTTGAAATTGTTACAAACTTTTGTTTCATAGTAACAAGCTAGAAGTTTCCTTTCATTTTTCATGAATGGCTCAGCTGTGTCCTTGGTTCTTTTATTTATTTATTTATTTTCCTGTTGGGTTGTTCGTTGAGTTGTTTCTTTTTCTTTGTCCAATTAATTTTCTTGGTTAGCACGCAAATAAATGGGCCTAAGTGTGACGCATTCGTACAAGAGTCCTTGGAGTCGGTGCTCATTCCTGCTGCCTCCCCGCCCCCTTCTCTGCCCCGCCCCTCCTCTGCCCCGCCCCTCCTCCTCCGCCCCGCCCCCGCTTCCGCCCCGCCCCCGGTCTGCGCTCATTGCCGGCCTCCCGTCCTGGCCCCCGCTCTCTGCGAGCGCTCGCCCGGCTCACCGACGGAAGCGGCCGTGACTTTAACGGAACGCGCGCCCTCCGGACTGACCGGGCAGCACTGTCACTGCAGCCGCTCGCTTTCTCGGCAGAAAGCGTTCGTCTTCAGCCACTGGGCCACAGAAGCGGCCTCGCGGTCTGCAGCGCACGTCTCTTTCGTCTTCTCTGCACGCCGCAGGCCCCCTCTCTCCCCTGCCTCTCTCCCCCGCCCCCGGACCCCGCCGCCCTCTGCTCTCCTGCAGTGTAGACGCCCGTTCGCCCCCTCTCCGGAGCGCAGCCCGCCTTCCGAGTCCCCGCCGTGCCCCCCGAGCGCCGCGCGGCCGTCTAGGGACAGCGCGAAATCAAGGGGCGGCGGGCAGGCGGGACGCGCCGTGGTCCGTAATGCGCTTTTGTTGGAATCACTCCATGCGGTGTCCTACGATCGCCTTTGTTTCCTGTGCCATTTCTTAGACACAGCTCAGACGAGCGCGGTTCGGGGTCACAACGAGGCGAGAGGGCTGTGCTGAGGACAAGAGGCGGGGAAGAGTCCGCTTCTTGGGTGGCCGAGGCTGGACCGTGTCTAGCCGCAAGACGACTCTGGGAAAGCAGTGGTAGGAGAGAAGAATCCTGGCTGATCAAAGGGACCAAAACTGTGCTGTCCAATAGAGATCACAAAAGTACAGTTGGCAGTGGTGGGATTCGAACCCACGCCCCCGAAGAGACTGGAGCCTTAATCCAGCGCCTTAGACCGCTCGGCCACACTACCTCTTTGCCTAACACTTTGAACCATGGCAAAAGACCACTTAGTTTTAATAAAGCCTACAAAAGTTAAATCAAGAAAAGAACTGCTGGCAGCGGTGGGATTCGAACCCACGCCTCCGAAGAGACTGGAGCCTTAATCCAGCGCCTTAGACCGCTCGGCCACGCTACCCACGCTGTGGGTCGCTTACGTCTGCGCTTCCTGGAGTAGCCGTAAGGTGCCAGGCTCCTCCCTTTGCACGCGGCTCTCCGCCGCGAGCTCTCACTTTGCACTCGACGGTCTATCGCGGAGGCGCAGGCTCTGCTCTGGCTTCGAATCATGAAGTTTCACCGCAGAGTTCTTAGGCGCTATCATATCACAACTACGGAACTGCAACTGCCGGACCGTCGGCCCAGCTCCAGGACCAGCAGGAATACATGATCACGGAGGCCCTGCCTACGGGCGCCTCCTTAGCGCAGTAGGCAGCGCGTCAGTCTCATAATCTGAAGGTCCTGAGTTCGAACCTCAGAGGGGGCAGCCTAAATTTTTTACAGTTATATATTACACTGATAGTGCATTAATAACACCGAGCACAGAGACCCAAAATCTACTAATGAAATGGAACAGGTGGTTTTGCTTGTGTAATACTTGTCTGTTACAAAATTATAAAATAGAGATTTTCATTAAGAATCAAACTCTCGACCTGTGTGTTGGAGCACACCTAGAATACTCCAACATTCGGGAGGCAGAGGCAGGTGCATCCCTACATGGCGGATTCCGAGGCTCAGTCTTTACAAACAATTAAGTTGACTAATTTTTCGCCATCCACACTGTTGGAGCCAGGAGAATTTTCAGGTGCCTCTCAAATATGCTTGGCATTTGGTTATTTCATAAATACCAAGGCCAGCAAACTCCCCCGCCCAGGGTATGGAAGAAAGGGAGGCCAGAGAGCGGGAGTGAAAGGTGTGCGGTGCGTGTGGTTGCGGATAAGGTGTGCGGTGCGTGTGGTTGCTGATAAGGTGTGCGGTGCGTGTGGTTGCTGATAAGGTGTGCGGTGCGTGTGGTTGCGGATAAGGCGTGCGGTGCGTGTGGTTGCGGTTTGGTCCTTTCCGCGCTTCTTCCGGCGTGGCTTTACCATCGGATCCTTCCACTCACGACACCCCACGTGCACAGTGAAACAACACTAAAATATAAACACAAACCACAAACCCTTCTGGTCCACTCTCACCAGGGCCGGGCTCTCGGTCTTCCCGGGATTTCTAAGTCAACCGAACGGCAAGGCTCGGGGAAAATCTAAAAAACACCAAGGCGAAGACGACGAGTGTCCCGGGTCGGGTTCCGTGCGCGGCTCTCGGGCCGCCCCCGCCGCGGGCTCGGTCGCCGCCGCCGCCCCCACGTCGGCGCTCGGAGGAGCGGGCGGGAGGCGAGGCAGGAAGGGGCCGACTTGCTGTGTGCTCCCTGCTTGTTTGTGTTTGTGTTGGTATGTTTGTTTGTTTCTTCGTCTGTCTGACTGTCCTCACCTCCCCCGTTTGTGTCCCAAGCGTCCGTCTCATCTCAGTACGGACGCTGTCACCGGCTGAAGCAGCTCCCCTGTCCCCACCCTGGCCAGCGCGTGGTGCCCTTCCTCGGAAACCCTGACCTCTTCCGCACCCCGCCCAGCAAGCGAGCCGCCATTTCCTGCGATTGCTGTCGCTGCATTGACTTAATTGGGCATCACTGTCTGCCAGCTCGGTCCTTGCTGTTACATAAGGGGCGAGGATTTAACACTGAACACCGCAGGAAAAAAGTTCTCGCTTGGAGTTTGCATTCTAGCGACAAATAACAGGCAATAAAACCTTAAGTCAGTTGGCCAAATGTAAGATGAAAAATAAAAAAGGAAAAGAAAAACAAATTGGCTTAAAAAAAATGTTTCTTTCTTTATTCACTCAAGAACACCAGCTTACAAGAGCCCGGATAGCTCAGTCGGTAGAGCATCAGACTTTTAATCTGAGGGTCCAGGGTTCAAGTCCCTGTTCGGGCGCTACTGTTTTTCTCCTTCCCGGGTCAGTATCTGTGTAGTGAGGGTCGTATGTTTCTTTCTGAAGGGTTTCTCAGCCACTAAACCAGGTATTTTGGACAACTGTGTTTAGCCAGATCATAACATATATCGAGTGTATAGTGGTAACGGAGGTCCGTATCTATTAGGAAAGGAGGACTTCAGGTAAAATCCAGTATTAGCTGTTCGTGTGTGCGTTCTTATTTTCAATAAGTTAAGTTGATGGAGAGAATGCTGTTTAAAGAGGAAACGTGAATAGAAGAACAACATCTGGAAATGATGTCAGGCAGCTCATGTTCTGGAATTCAGGAGGCAATTAAGAGACAGTTTGGAATTTTTAACAATGTGAATACAGCCAGAAAAGTAAAGAAAAAGAACTGCCCCCTCTGAGGTTCGAACTCAGGACCTTCAGATTATGAGACTGACGCGCTGCCTACTGCGCTAAGGAGGCAAGTGGCATTAGAACTGGAACATTTCTCTGTAGTAATATATGCACGCTACTCTTTTCTTTTCTTTTCTTTTCTTTTCTTTTCTTTTCTTTTCTTTCTCTTATTTTTCTCTCCTCTTCTCTTCTCTCCTCTCCTCTACTCTCTTTCTTTTTTTTTAACGTTAGCTCAGATGGTATTTTTAAAATTGCCCCTCTCCCCGGCCCCCAAAATATCTCAAAGACTCAACACTTCCCCAAAACTCAACTAGATAAAAAAAGAGTCATTTTGATCCTTTTGCTCCCCCTCAGGACATATATGCAAGGGGTTGTGGACTTAACAAAAGCGTTTCCTTCGCCAGTCACTCCTCACCCTCTTTGCTGCACATCAAATATACAAGGTCGGCTTCCTAAGTGCCGTAGCCTTCTCAACACACTGCACGCAGTCTTCTTACTACTTCTCCGTCCAGGAGTCCAAAGGACACAAGAGGGCACAAAACTTAATGAATAAATAGTTCTTTATATAAATTCTTGGGAATCTGTTAGTGTGACAACAGGAAAAAGTTAAAACTCGAGTTACCCAGATTTGCCTGGAGGTTGAACTGGTTTCACACCAGTATTTCTCTAAATCTTAGTGTCTCCCTCGGATTTGTGAACTGTTGAGTGTTTGGTGTTCTGCGTCAAGTGCAGAAGTTGGCGAAAACACAGAAACCATTTAAAATATTCCCCCCCCCCCCCAAGCAAAGTGGTTTTGTTGTCTCTGTCTCTGCTGTTGTTGAGGACCCGGACTTCCCATTTATAAAGCGTGACAAGTGTTATAAGTATTACAGTGTCTAAGCGTTACACGTGACCCAGTCAGGGATCTTCAGTGCCCAGTGTTAGTGTGTGTAGTCCAGTGTAGTCCTGAGTGATTACCCGTGTAATGTAGATTAACTGCTAGTTTGTATCAGGTAATGTAGACAGTGCTAGTTTGTACCAAGATGCTGATAGTTTATTTTTGAACTCTATGAATAGGATGACCATATTTTTCAAGAGTTCAGATAATGAAGATGAGAAAGATTATCATGCAAATGCCAGCATCACCAACCAGACAACACTGGAAAACTCTGATTATCCTATTTTAACAACAGACAGAAGGACACACAACGGGATTATATAGATGATACTGGACTGAATCTCTGAGCTTGTAAACCAGCCCCAATGAAATGTTGTCCTTATAAGAGTTACCTTAGTCACGGTGTCTGTTTTCGGCAGTAAAACCCTAACGAAGACAGAATCCTTGGCTGTCCTGAAACTCACTCTGTAGACAGGCTAGTCTCAAACTCATGGAGATCCACCTGCCTCTGCCTCGTGGATGCCAGGATTAAATCCATGTGACCCTTTGCATTACTTACACGTTTGATGTCCTCATAGCCTATGCCATTGCACGGCGTGTGATTTGCTTACTTAGGATAGCAAGACTTTCTATTTTTCTTCAGGGTTAGGATCACTTTTCAGATTTATCAAGGAATAAATGTGGTTCTTATTAGTTTGGCAGTATGCAATCCATCAAACTGAAAGGGGCTCCAGTACGGGGCCTTGAAGGGAGGAGGCTTTGTAAGTGCAAGAGGATGACTAAAGATGAAATGAGCAACAAGAAAAACGATGAATCTTTTCACGTTTCCTTCCCCTGTGACTAAAGCAGGTCTCCCCTTATCATACTGGCTTGTGTTTTACACTTGTTTATCTGGATTGTTTCAAAGCTCTGTTTGATTGCTTAATAGAACAAGTGACTCTGTTTCGATTTGGTCTATTGGGAGGGACCAAGGGCAGAAAGGAACTCAATTCTGAGCTATGGCTTCATACATTTTATTTAGGGATATCCTATTTAACGATTGTGACAAAAATTCATATGCTGAAAAAGGAAAGAAATAGCTTGGAGTTGTTTATTTTTTCAGACTGGCTGTTTACACTAGCAAAGGGATGGTCTCCGCGTGTCGTTCCCGTCACGCTGTTCTCAGGTGTCTCTCCTGCTGCCCTGCCCATGTCATTTTTGCTTGCTATAGGTAAAACTCTGAGTATTTATGGTGGTTTTTTTGTTTTTTTGTTTTTTTTGGGGGGGGTGGTGGTGGTGGTCAGGGTTCTATTGCTGTGAAGAGACAGCTACTATGGCCACTGTAACTCCTATAAAAGAAAGCACTTAATTGGACTGCCTCAGAGGTTTTACTCCTTTACAATCACGGTCATGGTGGAAACAAGGAGGCAAACAGTCTGGTGCTGGAGAGGCAGCTGAGACGTCTCCATCCCTAACGGGAATGAGCCCAGGTCGAGCGTTTGAAACTCCAGAGCCCAGCCCCAGGGAAACACTCCCAACACGGCCGCGCCTCCAAGGAGCGAACATCTGCCAAGGAGCGTCCAGCTACCACACAGGCCCCATCACTGTGCAGCTGGGTTTCCACACCGGAGTGAGGCTGGGAACCCGAGTGATCCAGGCTCCGTAGGAGTAGAACCTGGGCGGAGGCGCGGCTTAGTGTCCAGGGCCGGTCCGTCCTGCGGTGGGGCCCTGATTTGATCATCACTTATTAACAAAACAAAAACCAGAAGAAAATACCGTCATAAACTTTACCCTAGGCTGAATTCAGTTTGCCATTACTTAAAAAACAAAAAAGTCCTAAATACGTATGATTCACAGAGACAGTGGTGGAAATGGCCGCAGGAGGTGTAAAATACCACAAGACAGTCAGAAGAGAGTTATAATTATTACCTGTTTTGTTTTTGAGACAGACTCTTACCTTATAGCCCTGGTTGGTCTGGTATTCGCTGTGTAGACTGGGCTGGGTTTGAATTCATAAAGATCCTCCCTGCCGCTGCGGCCTGAATGCTCATGTCAACACAACCGGGCACAAGTCTTATTTTTGACTTTTTGGTTGTGACCCTTCGTCTTTAACGGCAGAGCCCAGTATTTTCAAGGAATTATAAACCATCTCTGCTTAAGCAGTTTTCTTGTGTTTTTATTTCGTTTATATTATTTTATTGTTTAGCATTCTTGTGTATTTGTGAAAGGACAAGAGGTAAAGTTAGTATCAGGACTGTGACACTGGACTGTGTTTTATAAGGTATTGTTGCAGGAAGCAGTTAGGCAACAAATCGGACGTTTTTGTAATCCTTGAAAAATATATGTGAAATTACTTAAAAGTAGAAAAATTAAATAAGAATAAAAATACAGCCCATGAGAAGCAACTATTTCTAAAAAGTTATAGTAATAAAATGATGAAATAGAATCACCATATAATACAGGAATAAACGTGTGGGGGGAGTGGAGTCTCTGCTGAAGGGGCAGTTGTCAATTGGCTTGCAACCCACGAAAATTAAACAGGACCAAAAAAGAGCCACAACATGTGGAAACTTGGAAGTTGGTGGTCATGATCAGTTGGATTGAAGGGCAGCCTGTAGCTGAGTCTGTCGTGATCTATCGCCATAAGACAAGAGAACCTGGGCTGGCTTCACTTAAAGCTTTTGAGATTTTATGGAAATAAATAAGAGGTGAGTTCTGAGAAACGGAACTTTGAAACGAAACAGCTCAAAGACTAAAGGAAGATATAATTTTATTAAATAAAGCAAAACAAACAAAAAAATACCTGGAGAAAAGAAAGCACACGGTTGCCGAAACCCGGGATCGAACCAGGGACCTTTAGATCTTCAGTCTAACGCTCTCCCAACTGAGCTATTTCGGCCCCGCCCAGAAGCACTCTACGCTGAGTTCTAATGACTTTATCATGTAGGCCCAGGCTGGGCGTGACCGAAAAACGGTCACGCCTACAGCGTCACTTAGACACTCTTAAGATTAACTAAGAATTTCGATGTTCAAATATCATATACCTTTCTATATCATAAAGAGAAAAGCGAGGAGACAATTTAAATTACTCTTTAAAACTCTCCTTCCTTAGCGCCGAGAGTGGTGGTGCACGCCTTTAAACCTAGTATTTGGGAGGCGGAGGCAGGCGGATCTCTTTACATTCAGGGCTAGTCTTCGTAGAGTTACCGCTCAGGACTGAGACACTGTCTCAAATAGTGCCTTAATGATCTTGCTCATATTGAATATAGCAACGTGTAAATATATATTTTCTATAATGTGTTCTGGGTCAATTCCTACATATAAGCAGGGGGGCATCGATCCTATCGTACTCTTTTATATCTTCTGAATTTGGTTTGCTGGAATTTGCGGTTGGTTAAATGAATAAATCTAAAATGGACACACCGGATAGGCATTTGGCGAATGAAGGTCATAGTTCTTGAAAGAGGAACGCTAGCAGTTTCCCTGGTGGTCTAGTGGTTAGGATTCGGCGCTCTCACCGCCGCGGCCCGGGTTCGATTCCCGGTCAGGGAATATGATATTTTGTCTCTCAAACTTTTTTGACCTCTCAAACTTTTGTTTGGGTCGGACCACTGTCCAGTAAAATGATCGTTTTCCTAAGTGCGCTTCAGTTTTGTATCCAATGTACTTGTGCTAATCCAACGACAAACAATCAACTTATGCAATTTTATGTTTTTCAAATTTTTACTAATTATTTGATCCTGTGAAGACCGAGATTTTTTTCCCGAATGTTCAATGCTCTCGCTAGAGGACTTCGGTTCTGTTGCGAGAATCCACGGACTATTCCTAACAGGCGGTTACTCCACTTCCAGAGAACCCAACGCTTTCTTCTTTCCTCATGGGCACCAGACATCCACGCGGCACACTGACATGCACGCAGGCAGAACAGACATATATTTAAATATAAACAAATAAATCTTATTATATTTATTCGTAGTGTTTGTGCCTGAGTGTATACATGCCCCGCCTGCCCGCCCGCAGAGTTAGAGGCGGTCCTGAGCTGCCCTGTAGCGGTGAGCCGGGAACGCAATCCTCTAACAAAGCAACAAGTGTTCCTAATTGTTGGGCCATTGACTCCCCCTTTTCCCGTTACTTTCCTTTCTCCTCCCCATGTCTCCAGGCTTTAACATTTAAAAACTCATGCTAGAAGGATGATTCAGAGAGAGGGAAATTTCGCAGACCATTTTCTTGAGAAGCTGGCTAGGCTGGTACCGCGCGTTGTAAAGATAAATTGTAAAGGAGACGAGTGGGAACTCGCTGTGCTTCCCAGCGGCTGGAAGTTTCCTGGTGGCTGAGGCAGGAATCCCTTAAATGCATTGATTGGTAAAAAGCAGAAGAGGTCAAAATTTCTAGGGTCCACCGGCACAAGAGCACTGTTTAAAATGCTTTAAATCGGTTTTTCTAAAGAGAGGGAACATTGAATTCTCAGTGCGTCGTATTTAGCTAGGATTCTAAGACATTTTATATCAAGGGACCAGAATTAATCGCAAGCACCAGAGAATCTGGCGGAGAAGTTCGCACCATGGTGACATAAATCCCCCTAAAGGAGAGATCCATCCTTGACTCTGAGGCTACACGGCGGAGCCGACTAACCATTCAAAGGAGTCACATTGCTCCCTCAAGTGGCAGCAGTGATAACAAAGTCTACACATTCCCTGCAGGAGAGCAGAGGTTGGCAGAGCGCCGGTCTGAGATGCTCCGAGTTATGCACACCCCAAACCCTCTTTCACACGTATAGTACGTACTACAGAATATATTCTCCAAGTTTCTGCTTGCCCTTTGATGGTAGACGTGGAGCCATCGAACCGGTTTAGCGCTTTCCCACTGTGGTCCCCTAGATTAAATGTCCTCTCTCTGGGCTTCACAAATCGTCTCTGGCGTGTGACTCGAGCGGTTGATTCTAGTTTGTTGTCCGGACACTCGGAGCTAGAACTTAGTTATAAACCTCCAGTAGCATGCTCGTAGCTGCATTCTGTAATCATTTGCCATTCCTGTTCAATTCGAGGTAGCCGAGGGGATCCTGACTGGCTAGGATCCGGAGAAAGGGGGTCCGTTCAGGTTGGTAGCATTGCTTGGCCACTGAGCTAATAGATCTTGATGCTCACTTGCTCTCTGATATACTTTATTCATCTTTCTACTTGTAGTCTACTTCACACACACCCAAGCAAACAAAAACAACAAAAAAGCAAACACTACAGAGAAAAATCACTTCCTGGATTGACGTTCCTAAGAGACAAGGAGCTGTTGATACAGCATTAAAGCAAACACCACCAGAAGGCGGCGCTTTTGTTCCAGGTCGGTCCCCGAAGGTTAACTTTAAAGTCTAGTGACTTGCTGTTTGTGGAGATTACGGTTGATAGGAACAAAACAGGGCCGAGAGAAGAGAGTTGGACAGCCAGGTAGAGAGCTCAGAGTCACACAAGTGAAAACATAGCTTCAGATGAACGGACCGGGCAAAAGTAGTTGATTACTTGCTTTGATTTTCCTGGGAATCCTTTTTATTTTTTCTTAGTCGTTATCCTAATTTTCCTGGGAAATAACACCTTCCAAGTGCTGAGAAGGAAGGGTGCAGGGTGATATGATGCTACTCAGCCAGTCCACTCCTGTAGAAGGCCACTTGAAGACAACGCAGAGATCCCTGTGGAAGCTGAACTTGAAGGAACTTGCTGACTTCTTTTTTCCTGTTAGAAATGAACCTTTTGGTTTTATATCTTCCTTGACTGAGGGACTTAGACTTTTTTTATTGAGTCGAATCTTTCTGGTCCAGGAGTAAAAATTCACTGGACACCCTCTCACCACCCCCCCCCCCCCCCCCCAACACACACAAAGGAACTCGGGGGTTGGGGAGTGCAGAACTTTGCTAATACAGACTAGGTCATAATGCCAACTGTTCTTCTTTGGCTTTTTACCTGGTGGGAATTCCGCTGTATGAGGTCTCTCGGTGACTAAATGGGCCTTGAACTCTGCAGTGTGGTGGGCTGTGGTGGGATGCGGGGCCGGGGGGCTTTTATTTTGCAGATCACAGACTTGCAGGTCAGTGGGGTGATTGCGAGTCTCTCTCCCCCTTCCTGGGTGATTAAGAAACAGAGACCACTGGTCTCCAGCACTTGTCTAATGGGGTAGGAGGAGCAAGGACACCCAGGGGCCTTCAAGGAAGCACTCTCGTGTGGTCGTGTCCAAGCCGTCTAAGGCGCTGGGTTTAGGATTGTATCCGGAATGAAAAATCCTACCTCTGCCAAGGTTTTCTACATCATCAATGCGCCCTCGGCTCCCTAGATTCCACTTCCTGTGACACAACTCTAAAACGCTTTTATGGTAATATTTCCTGCCTTAGTTGTTTTTCTATCGCTGTGGCAAGATACCATGGGTAAAGTATCTTATAAAAGAAAGCATTTAATTTGGGGCTCATGGTTCCAGAGGGCTAGAATCCATGAAATATAACGGCAGCAAGCATAGAACTAGGGCGACAGCCCAGAGCTAATATCTCCAGCCATAGTACAAGGATGGGGGAGGGGAGGGAGGAGGGGAGGAGGGGAGGAGAGAGAGCCCATCTCCAGTGACACCGCTCCTCAACAAACCCCATCTCCAAACTCTTCCCAAACAGGCCCACCAACTGGGGATGAAGTGTTCACTCACATATGCGCTTATGGGGGTCTTTCTCCTCTAAACTACCACTCTTCCTAATCATAAATTTATGGGTGAAATAATTCATTTCAGCAGTAATTGATGGGAACTATTTGGGAATCAACTTCCCATCTAGTACATAATCCATATTACTATAATATATACAATATATTATAATATATAATAATATATAATAAATATAATATATAATAAATCTATAATATAAAATATACAATATAGTGTATATATACTATATATACACCAGATATAGTATATAGTATATATACTATATACTATACTATACACTATACACTATATACTATATACTATATACTATACCCTATAATATAATATGATTATTATTATTTTTTCTACCATCTGTATTTTGAGTAAAGTACTTCTAGAATGTCACTCAAAACCTACCCAGAGAGGTCCTTTTACTTATGGACTATAAATTGATGTTTGCAAACCCTTAGAGAACTCTGCTAAACTGTCCCTTCTGTATGGCGGTGCCCTTGCCCTTCTGTGTGCTTCCTTTCATAGTCCCTTCAGTGGTAACTTTGAAACTGGGAGAAGGATGTCTAGGCTAGGAGGGGGTGGGTGTCTCTCAGAAGGAGCTGAATTCCAAAGCATGGGAATAAACTGCCCCAAAGAGAGGGTGGCCCTGAGGCCACAGGGACATGGGATCCAGTTTGCTCAGGGCTGGGTGCTGCAGGAGTATGGATGTAAGGCACCTCAGGTGCTCTTCCTGAGGGTCCTCCCTGAGTCTGACCAGGCACTAGTGAGTTAAAGGTTCCAGGACTAATTCATCCATTAAAAAAAAAAATATATATATATATAATGCATCAAATTCATATAATATACATAAAATAATGTTTCTATATAATTTTGAAACAGGGTTCCTTTATGTGGCCCCAGCTGTCCTGGAACTCACCTTGTAACCCAGGCTGGAATCAAACTCTCAATGTTTCACTTGCCTTGTAAGTGCTGGGAACAGAGGCCTGTGCTACCATATCCTGCCATTAAAATATCTTAACTGTATATTAACAGTGGGATTCAAACCCACATCCTTAAAGAGGCTGTAACCGTAATCCAGCACCTCACACCACTGGACCACACTGCCTGAGTGTGTTCCTTCTTCCTTCTATATGTAAATGTGAGGCCCTGCAGGTTTTCCCTCGCTGTCCTGCATCTCCTTCCTGCCCATCCGTGACCCTGTTTGTCAGCAGTCTGGCAGAAGGGGCGTGGTGGTCAGATACCATGCTGAATTGTGAGTTGCCCATCTCACAGTTTCTGCTTGTATGACCAACAATCAATTTTTTAAAAATGATTTATTTACTTTATGTATATGAGTACAATGTTGCTGTTTTCAGACACACCAGAAGAGGGCATCCGATCCTATTACAGATGGTTGTGAGCCACCATGTTGCTGGGAATTGAACTCAGGACCTCTGGAAGAACAGTTTGTGCTCTTAACCACTGAGCCATCATCTCTCCAGTCCAACAATCAGTTTTTTGATTCACCATGTGCAGCAACTCGATGTTCAAGGATTCAGTTCTCACAGTTGATCCTGACTCCAGAGATTAAGGGGGCAGCCCTGAGACTGCCCCCTGTTTCAGAAGTCAGTGTTAAACTCCAGCTCATCTGCATTTCTACCTGACTGGATTTAAGCTAAGGGTTCTCACCACCCATCCCCAGGATTCATGGCTTCCTGGAATGACCTATGGCACTTGGGAACTCATTTATTTATATTTACCATATTTGGACATATAAAGGACACAACAACCCAAGAGCCACAAACACAGATGCGGAGTGAGGGGCCAGGCACAAACCCAGTTTCCAAGCTCTCTCTGGATTAGCATTCCTCTCAGGACTTCAGTCCATCGTCCAGAATGGAGACTCTGAGTGCTTCCTTGCTATAAAGGTTTGATCCCTTTATCCACAATAGCTTTACTAACTCAAATTCCAGTCCTTTCTACTTTCCTATAGCTGAGGGGTAGGGCTAAAGGTACCAGGGAACTCCATGGGAAAAGTCTCAGAAACCGAGAATAGAAGCCAAGCAAACTTTTCTTGATGGGCAAGAATAACACATTTCCTTTTGATGCCTTTTGTTTTGGCAGTTGAGACTGCATTCTCACACTATATAGCCCAGGTTGGTCTAGAATTCATTGAGTAGTCTAGAACTTGCAGCAATCCTCCTGCCTCAGTCTCCTTAAGTGCTGGGTTTAACAGGTGTGCACAACCAAACCAGGCTGGTCCATGCCCCCTTTCTTCTCTTGGTTTTACTTGTTTGCTTGGACCGAATGATGAAATATACCAGTGGGAACCAGAGATGTTGGGTTTTTTTTTTTTCAGATATTTTCCTGTTTTAAAACTCACTAATAAGTGGATATTAACCTAGAATACTGGAATACCCAAAACATAATCCACACATCAAATGAGGTACAAGAAGAAAGGAGGAGTGGCCCCTTGTTCTGGAAAGACTCAGTGAAGCAGTATTCGGCAAAACCAGAACAGGGAAGTGGGAAGGGGTGGGTGGGAGGACAGGGGAAGAGAAGGGGGCTTATGGGACTTTTGGGGAGTGGGGGGCTAGAAAAGGGGAAATCATTTGAAATGTAAATAAAAAATATATCGAATAAAAAAATATATAGGGAAAAAAAACTGATTCTTATTGGCTCACCTCAGCCCCTTGGGTCTTTGCCGATTGGTGCTGACCCAGAGTTCCCTAGTCCTTCCTTTTGCCCCTTTCAGCTTTTCTGTGCTCCCCATCCACTTGACTCCTCATTGGCTGGCAGAACCTCTCTACCAGGGACACTTCACCCAGAGGACTTGGCTGGGACTCAGGGATGCCACACACGCCCACACTTGGCTAAGACCTAGACTGGCAAATGGTAACCAAAGAATGGACAAAGGGGAGACCAGAAACATTTCAAATGTTATAACTCAGATGCCTACATCCCAGAGGAAAAAAACACAAATGTGAACAAACAAGACGATGTGTCTCCTCCCGAAGCCAGCAACCCTGTGGTAATAGGCCCCGAGAAAAGTGATTCCTGTGAAACACAAGACGAGGACTTCAAAATAGCAGTTATATATTCAAAGACATTACAGAAGATATTAATAAATACCTTAATACCCCCAAAACACAAACAGCAGTTAAATGAAATTGTGAGAATAATTCAAGACATGAAAATAGCATCTAAGTAGGAAAGTTAGTTGTAAAAGTAGCTTTTATTCACCTGATGTAATTGTTGTCTGGGAGGTTCATTGTATCCGTCTGCAAACCTAGGCCTGGTCCTGGAAGCACCTAGGCCCTGGACAGTCTTATTCTAGGCCCAGAATGATTTTACCCTCTGGGACTTGCTGTTGAATAAAGTCACACTTTCTAGTTCTTTCTGATCTCTGGCTGGCTGATTCAACTGAGCTGTTCTGACTCAAACTCCACTCTAAGGCGACTGATTCAATCTGGTTTTGAAAGAACAACATAACCCCCATTTGTCTCCATTTAAGGGCCAGGCCTGATTTTGGCGGTAAAAAGGCCACAAGGCACCAGCTCCAGGAACAGACCCCATAACATCCAGAAACAAGACCATAAAACCCCGTCCCAGAATAGTCTGGGGATAACCACAACATGGGAAAATATCTAATGGGCCGTCTATACTGGGCAGCCCTATCTCATCTTATGGTTAAACGTTCATGATATAGGAATGCAGACCACCTGGGAGCCCCTAGCACCCACCAATGGAATTTAGATTATGTAATCCTTCTAAAGTGTTCCCCTAGTTCCCTACAGGAAGGCCTATGAGCCTTTGTCTGGGGTAGCCATTTCATAGTGTACTGGCTAGTTTTGTGTGTCAACTTGACACAGACTGGAGTTATCACAGAGAAAGGAGCTTCAGTTGGGGAAGTGCCTCCATGAGATCCAGCTGTGGGGCATTTTCTCAATTAGTGATTAGGTGGGGAGGGCCCCTTGTGGGTGGTACAACCTTTGGGCTGGTGTTCTTGGGTTCTATAAGAGAGCAGGCTGAGCAAGCCAGGGGAAGCAAGCCAGTAAGAAACATCCCTCCATGGCCTCTGCATCAGCTCCTGCTTCCTGACCTGCTTGAGTTCCAGTCCTGACTTCCTTTAGTGATGAACTGCAAGGTGGAAGTGTAAGCTCAATAAACCCTTTCCTCCCCAACTTGTTTCTTGGTCATGATGTTTGTGCAGGAATAGAAACCCTGACTAAGACAAATTGGTACCAGCATAGTGGGGTATTCCTGTGACAACCTGACCATGTTTTGGGGAGGATTGTGGAAGGACTTTGGAACTTTGAGCTAGAAAAGCTGTGGAAAGTTCTGTAGGAGCTTGGAAGACAATGTTACGAACAGTGCAGAAGATGGAGGCCTGGCTTGTGAACTTCAGAGGGAAGATTAAAGACTCTTAAAGTGGCCATGTTTTGATTGTGAAGATTCTGTGGTTTTGGTTAGCTGGGGCTGAAGAATCAGCTGTAAGTAACAAAATACCAGAATCGCTAAAGCAAACCTTTGTGTTACTGGGACTATTGATGCTGGTTAGCTGGAGCTAAGAAATTAGCGGTGATTAAGAAGAGACCAGCATCACTGAGATGAAATCTTCTTGAAAGTGTTTTCTGAGAGCACAGAGAGTGTGTTCCAGAGATAGCCACAGTTGTATTTTGTGCTGTGGCTGGACTTGGTACTGTGTAAGAGTCACTCAGATGGTACTGGTTTTGAAGGCATGAAGGGGTCATGAAGAGCAGCTGAGGCTCTTGGCACAGTGAGAGGCCACGGAAGGCCATTGGTGAAGGTGCAGCCTCAGTTGCAATTGATGGCCCAGGACATGAAGGGGTCATGCATAGGAGCAGAGGCTTGTCACCCTGATGAGCCTATGAGAGGCTATTGGTGAAGCCTAATTACAGTGGAAGATAGCAGCGTTTTGGAGATGCCAGTACCATGCCATGACCACCAAGAACAGCAGCAGCAGTGGAGTACAGGCAGCTGAAGCCTAGAAGACAAGCTGTGTGCTACAAAGGGCAGAGCTGAAGAAGTGACCCAAGCCCTTGGAGGAGCCCAGAAGATCATGAGTTGGATCCCAGACATTGGATATTTGGAGTTTGAGTTTTGCTTTTGATTGTGACTGTGCCCTGATATGTTTCCCCTCTTGAAGGAAGAAAGTATTTTAGTGGAGCCCACAGTTAAAAGACTTTGAACTTTTAAAAGACTTTGAATTTTAAAGATATTGGACATTTTAAGGTGATTGAACTTTTAATAAGTAAAAACTGTGGGACTTTTAAAGTAATTTAGATCTTGGGGATGAATAAGAAAGTAAGGGTTGAGGCTTAATAGTGATGTGTTTGTGTGTCAAGTTGACAAGGGGTCAATTGTACTGGCTAGTTTCGTGTGTCAACTTGACACAGGCTGGAGTTATCACAGAGAAAGGAGTTTTAGTTGGGGAAGAGCCTCCATGAGATCCAGCTGTGGGGCATTTTCTCAATTAGTGATTAGGTGGGGAGGGCCCCTTGTGGGTGGTTCCACCTTTGGGCTGGTGTTCTTGGGTTCTATAAGAAAGCAGGCTGAGCAAGCCAGGGGAAGCAAGACAGTAAGAAACATCCCTCCATGGCCTCTGCATTAGCTCCTGCTTTCAACCTTGCTTGAGTTCCAGTCCTGACTTCCTTTAGTGATGAACTGCAAGGTGGAAGTGTAAGCTCAATAAACCCTTTCCTCCCCAACTTGTTTCTTGGTCATGATGTTTGTGCAGGAATAGAATCCCTGACTAAGACACATAGAATGGCTGACCCCTACATGCTGGTTGTCTCTGCAGAATAAATGTTCTTTGCCTTTGCAGAATAAATGTTCTTTGCCTTTGCAGACTGAGTCTGAGGTCTCCCTTCAGAGAGTCTTAGACCCTTAGAGCCCCCCTCTGTCTTCCTCTGTCTCTCTGTCTGTCTGTCTGTCTGTCTCTGTCTTTCTCTGTCTCTGTCTCTGCCTCTGTCTGTCTGTCTGTCTGTCTCTGTCTTTCTCTCTGTCTTCCTCTCTCTGTCTCTGTCTTTCTGTCTTCCTCTTTCTGTCTGTCTTTCTCTCTGTCTCTGTCTTTCTCTCTCTCTCTCTGTCTGTCTCTGTCTCTCTGTCTCTGTCTCTTGATCTTTCTCTGTCTGTCTGTCTCTGCCTTCCTCTGTCTGTCTGTCTTTGTCTTCCTCTGTCTCTGTCTCTCTCTCTGTCTGTCTGTCTTTTTCTTTGTTTTCCTCTGTCTCTCTGTCTCTGTCTTTCTCTCTCTCTCTGTCTCTCAGTCTTTGTCTGTCTCTGTCTTCCTCTCTCTCTGTCTCTCTCTCAGTCTTCCTCTGTCTCTCTCTCTCTGTCTCTCTATGTCTGTCTTTTTCTCTCTCTCTGTTTGTATGTTTTCCTTCTGTCTCTTTTTCTTTGTCTTTGTCTTCCTCTCTCTGTCTCTTTCTCTCTGTCTCTGTCTTTCTCTGTCTCTGTCTCTTGGTCTCTCTCTCTCTCTCTCTCTCTCTCTCTCTCTCTCTCCCTCCCTCCCTCTACTGAATTGCTCTACTGGACATCAAACTAACACTAGCAATCTGTTCTGATCTTCTGCTCCTTCTCATTCTCTTGCTCATTTTGTTTTTACCGATGTCTAGCTTGTTCTCTTCAATCTGTCTCGTCAACCTGCCACTCCCTCTGGTCTGCTGTGCTCTCCCTCTGCCACTCCCTCTGGTCTGCTGTGTTCTCCCTCTCATCTCTACTGCACTGCTCTCCATGAACTCTGCTGTGTTCTTGTACTGCACTCTCCTTTCTGTACTGTCTGTTTCTCCCTTAAATAGCTTCCCTTTCCTCTCTCTTACCAGGAGAGTTGGGCGTTTCCTATTCTGTCAAATCTTTCTCTGATTTATTACTTTGTCTGGCACTCAATTAGACATCACTTTCAAACATTGGTGCTTCCTTCTATGAATTAACTTGAAGGTAAAGTTAATTGTTTGGGATTAAAGGTGAGTAGTAGGCCGTGTCTGTATTCCAGACAGAGAAACTAAAGGTGTGTGCTAAAGCATCAGCCACACAAACTAGAAACAGGTTCAAATAACCTGAAACAGAGAAATGCTAAAGAAAAGCCAAATTGAAATAAAATGGAAAGTGAAAAAAACTTAGGAAGGCAAACACAAACCCCGGAGGTAAATTACATCGATAGATTAGGGGATGCAAAACTCGGAGGTAAGTTACAGGGATAGATTAGGAGATGCAAAACTCGGAGGTAAGTTACAGCGATAGATTAGGGGATGCAAAAGAGGCAAGTTAGGTGCTAAAGACAAGGCAGAAGAAATGGATAGCTCACTAACAGAAAATGTGAAAAAAATTCAGGCAAAAAACATGCAGGAAACCTGGGACACTGAAAAGATCAAACCTACAATTAATAGATACAGAGGAATGAGAAGAAACCCAAGTCAAAGGCACAGGAAACATTTTTAGCAGAATCATAAAAGACAATTTTCCCGATGTAAAGAAAGGGATATCTATCAGACACAAGAGGCATACAGTATACCAAGGAGACAGAACTAGGAAAGAAATTCCCTGTGACACATAATCAAATACTATAAAACTAAGAGGATATTAAAAGCTTCAAGGGAAAAAGACCATGTCACATATGAAGTCAAGTCTATTAGAACAATACCCAAGCTTTCAGGGAAAACTCAGAAAGCCAGAGGAGCCTAGACAGATATTCTATAAACTGTGAGAGACTACAGATGCCAGCTCAGATTACTATACCTAGCAAAGCTATCAATCACAATAGATGGAGAAAGAAACCATTTCATGACAAAAAACATTAAACAATTTCTGACTACTAATCTGGATCTACAGAAGGCACTAGAAGGAAGCCTTTAGTATAAATAGAAGGTTAACTAAACCCAAGAGGATGCAAGAAACAAATAATCCCAGAACAGTTATAAAAAGAGGACAGGAAATCCCACACCACTACCATGAAGAACCCAAGATTTACACTGCTAATTAATAACCCTCAATATTAAATATTAATAACTCAATATTAATAACTCGAGTCTCCAAAAAATAAAAGAAAAACTGGATTAGAAAGCAAGATGCATACTTTTTGCTACATCCAAGAAACAAGCCTCATCACCAGGGATAGACAGCACCTTAGGGTAAAGGGATAAAAAAGGTATTCTAAGTGGGACCTGAGAAGCAAGCAGCACAGCTATTTAAATAGCTGACAAAATAAACCCCAAACCAAAACCACTCAGAAAAGATAGGGAAGGGCACTACATACTCATATTACTGAAAACATTTTCACTAAAAACAGAAACTCTTCCATATCTATTCAATATAGTACTTGAAATATTAGCTAGAGCAGTAAGACAACTGAAGGAGATCAAGGAAATACAAATAGGAAAAGAAGAACTCAGAATATCAATTTACAGATGATCTGATTATATACATAAATGAGCCTAAAAACTCCATTATGACACTTCTACAGCATATATATATATATGACACATTATAATTACATTTATATTTTTATAATTGTATAATTATATATGTAATTGTATATATTATACTATATATTATATAAAATATATAAAATTAATCCATAAAAATCAGTAACTTTCCTATAAAAAAGGGACTAATGGTGTGATAAAGAGATCAGAAAAACAATACTTTTCAAAATAACCTCAAAAATATCTTGGAATAATGCTAACCAAGCAAGTGAACGACTTGTATAATAAAATCTTTGAGACATGGAAGAGAAAAGATTTAAATATGGAAAGGTCTTTCATGCTTATGGATTGGTAAGTCTAATATTGTCAAAATGACCATCCTACCAAAAGCAATCTACACATTCAATGTAACCCCATCAAAAATTCCACCAAAAGTTTTCACAGAAATAGAAAAAAACAGTCTTCCACCTCACATGGAAACACAAAGTACCCTTAACACAAAGATAGGTTAAAAGATTTAGATAATAAAAACACTGATGAAGTAATCAGTGCCCCAGATTTCAAGTGGCATTATGGAGCGATAGTAATAAAAAGAATGTTGTATTGGTCTATGAGGAAAGACACAATGAACAGTGGGGTAGAACTGAAGAGCCAGACAGAACTCTTAGCTATTTTCATTTCTTCTGAGAACCTTCTACTCAAGTTTCACAGTTCATTTTTGTTCATTTTGGTTCTTCTAAAAAATTATATTCTGGATATTAATCTTCTGCTAGTTACATAGCTGGCAAAGATTCTTTTCTGTTCTGAGAACTTCCTCCTTGCTCCATTGACTGTTTCTTTAGCTGTGCAGAATCTATTCAGTTTTACAAGGTTCTACTTGGCAGTTTGCTGCTATTAACTTTTGGATAAAACAGTCCTGTTCAGAAAGTCCTTTACACACATTTTATGTCAGACATTGTCTATGTTTACTTTTAAACAGTTTCAGTTTTCACATATTTAGATCTTCGATCCTTTCTGTGCATGGTGATAGATAAGAATCTAATTTCACTCTTCCACAGTGGACATCCAGTTTTTCCACCACTATTTGTGCTTTCTTTTCTCCAGTGCTTGGAATCTTCATCACCTATCAGATGGCTGTGGTCACATGTATTCACGTTTGGTTTTTCTATTTTGTTCCTTTGGTCTGCAGATATATTTTTGTGCCAGCTCCATATTGCTTTTACTACTACGGCTCTATATTATATTTTGAAGTCTGGAATGGTAATCCCTCTAGTATTGCTCTCTGCTGCCCCCTCAGTATTGTTTTAGCTATCTGAAAAATCTGTGGTTCCATTTAGGGTACTTTTTCTATTTATGTGAAGAATGAGATGAGGATTTTGCCTGGGATTGTGTTGAATATATAAATAGCTTTTGGTAGAATGGTAATCTTCTCAACACTAATTCTGTTAATCCATGAGCACGGAATGTCTTTCCACTTTCTAGTATCTTCCTTATCTCTTTCTTCAAGATTTAAAGTTTATATTTTAGACATATCTTACCTCTTGGGTTAGGTAAATGCTTAGATATTTCATTTTCTCTGAGGCTGGTGTGAATAGGAGTGTGTCCATGATCTGTTTCTCACAACACTTGATAGCGTACAGATCTTTTTTTAACTTGACTTTGTATGCTGCCATTTAGCTGATATTGTTGACCATTCCTAAAAGTAGTTTTGGATTTCTTGTGTATAATCATGTCATCTATAAATAAGAGTAGTTTATGACCTTTCCCCCTATTTATATCCCTTTAATTTCCTTCTCTTGTCTTATTGCTCCAGCTAGTACGTTGAGTATGATATAAAAAAGGGATGGGTGGATAGGTCTGCCTAAATCCTGATTTCAGTGGCATTGCTTCAAGCTTTTCTACATTTGGGATGATGCTGGCTGTGGGTTCTATATACCTTCTATGATGTGGGAGACATGTTCCCTTGAGTCCTGAACTATTGTCAAAGGCCTTTTCTGTATCTACTGAGATGACCATGTGGTTTTTGTCTTTCAGTCCACCTATGTGATTTATTACATCTTATTTACATATGTTAAACCATCCCTGTACCTCTAGAATAAACCTAACTCATGGTGGACAATCTTCTTGATGTATGTCTTTATTCTGTTTCTAAGTATTGGTGTGTTCCAGGAATTTTAAAATTCCTTCCCGATTTCATCTTTGACCTATTTATCATTCAATAATGACTTGATTAATGTCTATATGTTTGTATACTTATTAGAGATTGTTTGCTGTTAAATTTTGTTGCATTGAAGGACTCATTTCAATCTTTCTGAATTGTTAGCATTTATGTTGTGTCCCAGAAGTGGTTTATTTTAGAGACAGTGTTGTGGTATTTGAGTCATATATTTTATAGATAATCTATTAGTCTATTTGATATATGATGCCATTTAATTCTGATGTTTTAGTTTATTTTTAATTTTTAAATATTTATTTTATGTGTATGAGTGTTTTGCTTGCATGCTTGTCTGGTCATCATGTGCCTGCCAGGTGTCCTTGGAGGTGCTGCATTCCCTGGAGCTGGAGTTATGGATGGTTGTGAGATCTGAGAATCAAATACAGTCCTCTGTTAGAACAAGCACTAACCGATAAGTCATCTCTACAGCTTCTCTCTGTTTTGGTTCAGATGATCTGATTATTGTAGGATGTGGGGTATTTAAACTACTACTACTAATGGGTTAATATTAATCTGTATCTTTAATTCCAGTAATATACTTTTTATGAAATTGGGTGAATCAGAATTTGGCACATATAAACCTAGGATTGTAATGTCTTCTTGGTTAAAGTGAAGTGACCTTCTTTGTCTCTCTCTTTTTTTAAAAATTTCAGTTTTTATTCACATTACATTCCAATAGCAACCCCTCCCTTCTCTCTTCCCAGTCCTGCCCCCATAAATCCTTCCCCCATGATACCTTCTTCTCCTCAGAGAAGGTGATGTCCCTGTTGGGTGCCACCCCACCCTGGGACATCCAGTCCCAGCAGGGCTAATTAGGCACATCCTCTCCCACTGAGGTCCAACAAGGCCGTCCAGGTAGGGGAAGGGGATCCAAGGGCAGGCAACAGAATCAGAGACAGCCTACTCCCCCACACTTCAATTGTCAGGGAACCCACATGAAGACCAGGCTGCACATCTGCCACAAATGTGCGGGGCCCTAGGTCCAGCCCCTGCATATTCTTTAATTGGTGGTTCAGTCTCTCTGAGCCCCTATGGGCTCAGGTTAGTTGACTTTGTAGGTCTTCTTGTGGTGTCCTTGACTCCTCTAGCTCTTTGTCTCTTTTTGTTTAAAGTCTATATTTTATCAGCTATTGGAATAACAATGCCTACTTGATTCCTAATCCTCTTTGTTTGGAGAAATTTTGTTTATCTGCTCAGTCTAATCTAAGATGGTACCTGTCTTTAAAGCTAAGATGACTTTCTTGTAGATAATAGAAGGATGGGTGTTGTTTCAATTCACAGTCAGCTCTCTGTCTTTTGGTTGGAGAGCCAAGGCTGTTAAAGTAATTTTTTGAAGGTATATGTTGATTGCGGTCATTGCAGTCATGCATACCTGCATTTACATTGTTGTGTGTTTTTGAAAAAAAAATGTCAGTATCTATTGCCTTATTTTTGTGAGTGGGATTACATTTTTGTAGATTTCCTATAAACATGGCCTCCAAGAAATCTCTCACTGTCAATTTATTTTCCCATCCCTTGTGATTCTGTGATGTGCTTTGGCATGAGAAGGTGCTAGAAGAGGCTTGAAAACTTCTACTAGAAACTCCCAAATCTATGGAAAGATGGTATACCTTGATAGAATTAATCCTAATCAGGGATGGACACTCTAGGCCTGATGCCAGTCTTTAATGAAGCCACCTTGGAGGTCCTAGTGTCATCGGAGCTGCCAGCTAGGGTCCAGCCAAGGTGTGTGGCCACAGCCAATGCTGTGTGTGGGTAGAGCACCCTGGCTTAGCCTGTGCAATCAATAAGAGTATGGAGAACCATTCACTGTTGGTTTATTTGTTATTTATTAATTTATTTTATAAACATCCATTGTAGAAATTTTATTTGCTGAATCAAACTAAATGACTTTGTTGTCATTCCATTTAGAATGAGAGAATGTCCACAAATGAATGGGCACAAATCCATGTCATTTTATTAATTTCAATACATCTATAGGAAATTTATTTAAATACTCAACTATACATTAATTATTTAAGTCTAACATGTCTGATACTAAAATTTATGTAGCTAAAACCTTCTTCAAATAAAGTTTGTACTTCTTCCCCATTTTGCATTTAACTTATCAATGGGATTTCTAAGCTATTTCTTTTTTGTTGAAAAAAATTTCATACAACAATTTACATCATGTTTTTTATTCCCAAACTCCTTTGAGATCTTCCTCACCTTCTTACACACTTAATGTTTCTCTCTCTCTCTCATATATATTTAAACAAAAAAACTCAAAAACAATCCTCATCAAGAAAGACACATGTACCCAAGAAATACACAAAAACAGGGAAATATTCCTGATGAATGTAAATAAGAAAATGCTCAATAAATACTTACAATTCATACAGACACATATAAAAAGTATCACCCACCATAATCCAGTTGGATTTATATTAGAGATGGTTCAAAATACATAAATCAATAAATGTAATAAATCATATAAGTGGAATTAAAGACAAAAATCACATGATCATCTCAGTAGATGCAGGAAAAAAATTGATCAAATTCAACATGCCTTCATGATACAACTGTGGGACTGGAGAGAACATACCTCAACAGATATGTGACAAACCCACAGTCACAGTATACTACATGAAAAAAACTTGGAGCAATCCTACTGAAATCAGAGCAAGATAGGCCTGCCCTCTGTCCCCATTACTTTTCAATACAGAGCTTGAAACACTACCTAGAACAATAAGACAAGGAAATTAAAGAGATATAAACAGGAGAAAAAAGGTCATTATTCCTATTTGCAAATGATATGCATATGAGATCCTGAAAATTCTACCAGAAAACTTCTAGAAATGCTCAACAATTTCAGCTAAGTGACAGGAAACAATCACCTTTAAAGTCAATAGCTTTTCTGATTTACCAACAAACACGCCAAGAAAGAGCACGCTCGCACTCCTACTCACAATAGACATAAAAACCATCTACAATTAACCTGACAAAGCTAAAGGACTTCTACAATGAAAACGTGAGATCCCTGAAGGAAGAGAGTGAAGAAAGCACTAGAAAACGAAAGACAACTCATGTTCATAGGTTGCGAAATTTAGTATTGTGAGAATGACCATTTTACCAAAGCATTTGCATACTCAGTGCAATCCTAATCAAAATACCCTTCTCACTCTTGAAGAATCCTAAATTCATGTGGAACAATTAAATAACAAGGGTAGGCAAAGCAATCCAGGGCAAAAAAGAATAATGTGGAGGGATTATCATTCCAGATATTAAGATCTATTGTAGAGGGGTTGGAGACATGGCTCAGGGGTTAAGAGTACCAGGTGTGATTCCAGAGGTCCCTTCCTTCAATTCCCAAAACCCACATGGTAGCTAACAACTGTCTAGTTCTCCAAAATATGACCAGATCTTTCACAGTAATAGCCCATGAATCTGGTACCAATTTCTGTCTTATTGTTTCATTGTTGCAATAAAGGCCACAACCATAAAGCAATATAAAGAGGAAAAGATTTAGTTGGCTTATACTCCATTTCACAGTTCCTCTTCAAAGGAAGTGAGGGTAGAGACTCAAGGCAGGAACCTGGAGGTAGGCAAAGATGCAGAGGCCCATGGAGGAGTCATGCTTACTGGCTTGCTTTTCATAGCTTTCCCAGCCTGCTTTCTTACAGCAACCAGGACAACCAGCTCATGGATGGTAGCGCCCACAGCGTGGTAGGCCTTCCAAGTTCAATCATCAGCCAAGAAAATACATCACAAGATTGCCCACAGGCCAGTCTGGCAAGAACATTTTCTCAGTTGAGATTCCCTCTTGCCAAATGACTCCAAGCAACTTGTGTCAGTTGATACAAAATTTAGATAGCACCCTTCCCAAAACAAGATAGGCTATTACTGTTACTTTTGGTTGCCTTTCAGAATTTGAAGGTTAAGGCCCTATTGCCAAAAGTATGATACACCTTTGATACAAGACTTGGAGTAATTGAGCTGGAACTCTTCCAGAAGCTTCATACTTGAGGACTGGCTATCACAGAATCAGAATGTGCTTTGCAATGTGCCAAGTGAGAGGCACGTTATGTAGTCCTATTCAACTATAAAATGTCTGGGTTAGGATCATTTCCAAAATGATGAAATAGTGATACTTTTATCTTGGAGATTACCAATGATATCTAATTGTATTTAAGAGTGGCTTCACAGGAGGTTGTTATTCCTGCTCTTGTAACTTTAGACAGTTGCCCATGGTTGGAGAGGTCATAGACTTGAGATAAGAATCTACTACTACTTTTCTAAACCAGTATAATTCCAAACTACACTCCAAATTCGTATCCTTATACCCACAGAGAAGTGTAGATCTTGCTCCTCATCAAAGAAGCTTCCTTTGGCTGAAGAACCAGACCATTATGGAAAGCCACAACTAATTTAAATGCAGAGAAAAACTGAGTACAGATACCTAGCCCCAACAGATACAACATAATTGCTGCACCAAAGACTCAGGGAACATCACTGAAGAGAGAGCAGAAAGGCTCTAAGAGCCAGAGGACAGGAAAGTCTGCTGTGAGATTGTGCCTTCTTGCAATGACAGGGAACTCCACCCATGGAATCTCAACAATTTGGCTGCCTAAAGTAGACCTGACGATTCCAACAAGAGTTGACATATCAACATACCAACATGTCAACAACAGTTGACACTTGCCAACATAGACAAGGCAATGTACAGTGAGTATCTTGTGTATTGTATAGATGCATCACTTGTCAATTAAAAAGCCAGTGGCCTATGGCTTAGGCAGGAAATAGAAAGTGGGACATCCAGGAGGAGAAAGAATTATGGGATAGTCAGGCATGGGAAGATCTGCCCAGGCTGATGTGAGTAAATGGACACACTGTACCTGAGCACAGGCAGTCAGCCATGTGGCAGAATGTAGGTTAAAATAATTGGGTTCTGGAGACTGCCAGTTGAACCAGCACCATTTGTTGAAAATGCTGTCTTTTATCCACTGGATGGTTTTAGCTCCATTGTCAAAGAACAAGTGACCATAGGTGTGTGAGTTCGTTTCTGGGTCTTCAATTCTATCTCATTGATCTACCTGCCTGTCATTGAATCAATACCATGCAGTTTTTATCATGCTTGTTCTATAGTGTAGCTTGAAGTCAGGGATGGTGATTCCACCAGAGGTTCTTTCATTGTTGAGAACAGTTTTCACTATTCTGGGTTTTTTTGTTATTCCAGATAAATTCTTTCTAACTCTAAGAAGGATAGAGTTGGAATTTTGATGGGGATTACATTGAATCTGTGGATTGCTTTAGGCAAGATGGACATTTTTATTATATTAACCCTGCCAATCCATGAGCACGGGAGATCTTTCTATCTTCTGAGGTCTTCTTTGATTTCTTTATTCAGAGACTTGAAGTTCTTGTCATACAGATCTTTTCCTTGCTTAGTTAGAGTCACACCAAGGTATTTTATATTATTTGTGACTATTGTGAAGGGGGTTGTTTTACTAATTTCTTTCTCAGTCTTTTTATCCTTTGATTATAGGAAGGTTACTGATTTGTTTTAGCTAATTTTATATCCAGCCACTTTGCTGAAGTTGTTTATCAGGTTTAGGAGTTCTCTGGTGGAATTTTTGGGGTCACTTAAGTATACTATTAAATCGTCTGCAAATAGTGATACTTCGACTTCTTCCTTTCCAATTTGTATGCCTTTGACTTCCTTTTGTTGTCTAATTGCTCTGACCAGGACTTCAATTACTATATTGAACAGGTAGGGAGAGAGTGGACAGCCTTGTCTAGTCCCTTATTTCAGTGGGATTGCTTCAAGTTTCTCTCCATTTAGTTTGATGTTGGCTACTGGATTGCTATATATTGCTTTTAGGTATGGGCCTTGAATTCGCGATCTTTCCAAGACTTTTATCATGAAGGGGTGTTGGATTTTGTCAAATGCTTTCTCAGCATCTAATGAAATGATCACAATAAGAAGCTGGAAAGAACCCAGATGTCCTTCAACAGAGGAATGGATACAGAAAATGTGGTATATTTACACAATGGAGTACTACTCAACTATCAAAAACAATGAATTCCTGAAATTCTTAGGCAAATGAATGGAACTAGAAAATATCATCTGAGTGAGGTAACCCAATTGTAAAAGAACACATTTGGTTTGCACTCACTGATAAGAGGATATTAGCACAAAAGCTCAGAATACCCAAGATACAATTCTCAGACCACATGAAGCTCAAGAAGAAGGAAAACCAAAGTGTGGATACTTTGGTCCTTCTTAGAAGGAGGATCAAAATGCCCATGTATCACAGCCAACCAATGGACTGAGCATTGGGTCCCCAATGGAGGAGCTATAGAAATGACCCAAGGAGCTGAAGAGGTTTGCAGCCCCATAGGAAGAACAATAATATGTACCAACCAGTACCCCCAGAGTTTCCATGGACTAAACCACCAACCAAAGAGTACACATGGAGGGACCCATGACTCCATCTACATATGTAGCAGAGGATGGCCTTTTCAGACATCAATGAGAGAAGATGGTCCTGGGAAGGCTTGATGCCCCAGTGTAGGGGAATGCCAGGTCAGGAAAGATGGAGAGGGTTTGTGTGGGTTGGGATGGGGGTTTTCAGAGAAGTAATGAGGAAAGGGGATAACATTTGAAATGTAAATAAAGCAAATATCTAAAAAAATTAAAAAAGAATTGGGTTATCTAAGTTATGATCTAGTCAGAGAAGAGACTAGCCATATGGCCAAGGTATTTGTAAATATATTTTGAGTCTAAGTTTTACTTCTGGGAGCATGAGGCTGGGAGGAAGAGATAAGCCCTCTGATTTCTATCAATACCAAGTAGTCAGTGCTAGGAGCATATAGATGCAGACAACACTGAACAGACTCAGTGGTCTCTCTCTCTCTCTCTCTCTCTCTCTCTCTCTCTCACACACACACACACACACACACACATATATATCACTGTTGATATATACATACATCTATATATATGCCCCAATAGTGATTAATGTAAAAGAGATTTGTAAATTTTGGAGGGAGTGGGTGTGGAAGAGATGGGAGAGGTGAGGGGGGGTGGAGGGAAGCAGAAATATTAAAAATTAGATTCTCTTTTTTTTTTTTTTTCGAGACAGGGTTTCTCTGTATAGTTCTGGTTTTCCTGGAACTCACACTATAGGCCAGGGTGACCTTGAATTCAGAAATCCACCTGCCTCTGCCTCCCAAATGCTGGTATTAAAGACGTGTGCCACCACGGCTCAGCTAAAAAATTAGATCTTAATTACATTTTGAAAAAGATTTAAAAAGATGTTCTAAAGACAAAAAAGTTATTATAAAATATGCAGTATTTTTATCAAAGGGTCAAATTAAACCTTTAACTTTTTTTTGTTTGTGTGTATATGGAAACTGCTTGTTCCTCCAGGGCCAGTACCACTTGTATTCAAAATAGGTGCTCAAGGTTGTATTCTGTTCTAAAAAGTTGTCTTAGCTTTTCAGCAACATGGTTTTCAATTAGCCAGCTATGCAAGCATGTGAGACCAAGCTATGACCACTGAAAACCTAGCACAGGATCCCTTTAGGTTATGAGTAAAACCTCATTGGGTTCCTGCTGGAATTGCTTGCTTGATTGTTTCCACTCCCATTAAAGTAAAGGTGGCAGAGGTGATTCCCGGGATCCAGCACAGGCATCGAAGGATAACTGAGAGCAAGTTCCTGAGCCATCCATGCCTTGAAAACTGACCATCCGAGAGGCTGAGCTGTGGCTCCAGAGGACTCCAGACTTGCCCTGGTTACTCCAGAGGCTGACCAGCTTACAGGCAGTATTATCTTGAGATTCCACTAGCCGATGAAATAAACAAACTGTTCTTGCTTGTCTTCCATAGAAACTGCCACTCCTGGACTTCATCTATTTTTACAGTTGTCCCAGTCACTGTCCTAGTTGAATGAAAGTGTGGTAAAAAGCTTTTTTTGGCAATAATTCTTTTTGTGTGTGTAGGATGTATTACTGCCATTTATTGTTACTAATCTGTCTCCCTCTCTGTCTCACCACTACAGTCCCAGACTCTCTGTCTTGTGACCACAGGACCACATCTGACCACAAAATGGCCAGGGAACCACATGAACCCTGCTTAATTAGATCTGCTTTGAATGCCAGGGGGGACTCAAGGGGTTATGTATGTAAAATGGAATGATTCTGTTTGTAAATATAAGGGTCATTATGCATGTTTCAATCCCAAATGTCCATGCTGGGGAATGGCTAGAGGGACACACACACACACACTCACACACAGACACACACACAGAGAATCTTAATCACCAGGGTCCAGACTACAGATTTTGAAGCAATCATCATATACTTTAATGTATGTAAGCCCTTGGAAATGAAGTCTGAGAAACCATGTGATAACCTTGACTTAGAATGAGGAAATAATTAAAGGGAACACAGACACGCAGACACATAGATACACAGGCTCTCTCTCTCTCTCTCTCTCTCTCTCTCTCTCTCTCTCTCTCTCTCTCTCTCTCTCTCTCTCTCTCCCCTCCCGGGATACTGTCCTCCAAGGGACTCTGCCATCCAGCACTTGAACACTTGGAGACTCTTCCAGGAATGTAACAGCTCATGTTGGAGGTCCTGTACAAGAATGTCTAAGAAGTTTTATTTTCAAGGCATTTGGATGCACTCAAGACATGAACATATAAAAATGCATCCAACAACATTAGATCGAGTTCCCAAAGTGGGACATCAACAGATTGTATATCACAAACCTGCTATCCTGCTCATGTCCCCAAACAGACTTGGTTAGAACCCCAGTAACATATTTGGAGGATACTTTTCAACTTTTGATGTCTTTAAAATCTCCATAAATAACATGATTATAGCACTGGAAGTCCATTTTGATTCCATTCTACATAGTCTCATTGGTGACAAGGTCTGTCTCCAGCATTATTGAAGCCTTGATTGGAAGAAAAACTAGACACCCATGTGATGATGCTACAGGAGTGTAAGCCAGGATGATGTGCATTGGTCCTGAATGGATTCAAGCATCTAAGGCGAGTAAGGGCCCCAAGAACCACGGAAAAGTAAAACAAAAGTAGCCAGGCAGGCCAAGCACTGTTCTTGAATACATATTAAACTTGACCACAACTCCTGCCATGCTTAGTATGCCTTCCAGAGACCTTGAAGAAAGGACAGAAAATCTTCTATGTGGTTTAGTCTCTGTCAAAATGCATACACAGGACCTTGTTCCATGCTGCAGTGATCCATCCTTCTTCTACATCCAGGGCATCTTTAGAATCCCAGCTTAATTTTTCTTTTAAACCAGTAAGTTACCATACAGGGAGTCAAAGAAGAAAAGATCATCCCACCTCCATTTTTTCTTAACCATTCAATTTCTTTTTTCTTTTAAAGACTTTATTTATTTTATATAGTACTATATGTGAATAGAGCACACCTCAAGTTTTTAAACCATTTGGATTCTTTCTTTTTAAGAAGACTTTTATTTATTTATCTTATACATATGCGTGCTCTAGTCACATATATGCCTGTGTGCCAGAAGAGGGCATTAGATCCCATTACAGATGGTTGTGACACCATGTGGTTGTTGGGAATTGAACCCAGGACCTCTGCAAAGAGCAGTCAGTGCTCTTAATCTCTGAACCATCTCTCCAGTCTCCATCATTTGGGTTCTTTATGAACAAGAAAATATTCAAGTCTGCATATGCATATTAATACCTTTTCCCTGAAGAAACCTTGATGTCCTTACTCTTTTATCAGAATCCCACAGCACAAGGGCACAGGTAGACAGTATTTACATTTCAACTGGCAATAATTTGAATGTCTATAATGCTATGTGCTGCCGAAAATGTGGATCAATAGAATAATCTGTATGTGATAAGTGTAAGACAAACTGATAAGATTCATTTGGGAGAAATAGATTGTTATTACTCCTAACATATTCCATACACCAGCAATTTCCCTATATTAGGCATAGAGACTATGACTTTCCTGAGCATGTGTTCAGTTAGACCTATATGAAATCACTCATCATGGACTCACATAAGTTGAAAATTATAATCTGTATGAATGTCTATCAACAAGGGAATGCATGGTAACAATGGCAGCATTATAATAGTGTTATAATATATAATGATTATAACAATCTATAATAATGTACAGTGACCCATAGCTAGACACAACTTACTGAATAAATCTTACAAAAATATTATGTGAAAAAGAAAATCCTCCAGACTACCATAAACTACATTTTTTGCTTAAATTCAAAGCAAATAAGCTTAAGAACACATGTTGTTTAAGCACTCACATATGAATGTGGGGTAAAAAAAATATTTTTAAAACATGCATGTGTAATGACCATGACTTATTACTATGATTTCCTATGAATCAGATAGAAATCAGGGAGGAGTGGGAAGGCAGGAGGTTCTCAACTAGTGTTAAAATTTCCAGTCATTGGACTGAAGGCAGCCTCAAGAATTTTCACCTGTAAAAAGGATACAGGGACCAAAGCCATTTTTTTCATCTGTTATTTTAATTCCTTGACAATGGAACAAGGATGATATAATTCATATACTAACAATTACTTCAGAAGTATGTTAAGAGATGAAACTATTTTCTATAGCTGTGACAGTTAGACAACAAGTTTTTCAATCTGATATCCATTTACCAAGAGACAGTTCAAATTATGTATTAATCTTCATAGATATGTCACACATCTGATTTTCAATATAAGCTTAATATAATACTATGCATTTAAAACTATGAAATTAATTTCTTTTGAAATATAAAAAGGAAGAGGCAAAAGCATTGTCTTAAGGGATCTCATCATAAAATTTGGATAGGATTCTGACTACAATCATAGACTTCCTTAATCACCTCTGTGGGACACCAATCCCCTCAGGTCCAAACCACACCAACAGAGTAGCCTTTAGAGTTGTGCACAAGTACTTCCTTGCTATAGTCAAGTAGTCTTGGAATACAAGTCGAAGAACACAGTGCCCTCATACAAGACAGTAGGTCTAATAATTAGTAAAAAGATGCCATAAATGGTTTCAAATATTATCACAGATAACCAAAAATGGTTAGTCAAGACTGGTTCACTGGTTCTTTCATTGTTTTCAGATCTAATTTCAATCCAACTACTCAAATTAAATAGATACTGTTACTATTGAACCTAAGTCCAATTGTTGCTTTTAAGTGTGAATGGGTTTGTGGGATTGATCTAGATATGGCTGGTAGCTCATGTCACTTTTCTTTCAGTTCTTTCAGATCCTCATGCACAAGGATGCAATAATTTCTGTGCGATACTAATGAAAGGAGAGATCATCCTAGTGGGAACATGGGTACATTTGAACTAGAGAAAAGTATGGCAACTTTGAACTCTCCCTGGCTGGAAACAGATTCTAATTATCCTGTCCGTGGGTGAGTATTGTCTGCTGCATCCAACAGAAAAGGGATCAGTATAGGCCTCAAAGGAGTAGAATAGTTTGTGTACTGTGAAGTTTCTGAATGGTCTTCAGGTATCAAGCACCAAGCTAAGAATTCTAGATTTACTCTGCCGTGTAAGCCTTCTTCAAATATTGAACAGTCAGATGCTGTTTGAATAACCGATTGTGAATGAAACCAAGATGTATAAAAGCCAATTATCCTGCTAGAGTTCATACAGTAAAGGAGCAGCAGAGACTGGTGGCAGTAGTCACAAAGGTCGTCTGAACCCACGATCTTAACTCCTTTTAACTGCTGAGCCATTTTGTTGGACCTCCATTTTTGGATAAGCTCCAACATACACTTGTATTTATATGCTTAATCCAATAAAATGAAAAGCAAGTGTCATCAAGCCGTAAATATTATGGTAGTGGATGGTTCAGGAAGAGTTCTGAAGAGGAAGATGCAGAGGAGGCTTCTGAGATGGTTGTACCATTTTTTGACTGCACCCTATCTACTAGACTGTTTATCTACTCAGCATCTTCCTTGTTTCATTACTGTATCCATTTTACATATTAATAAATACCATTTTAGATGAGAAGCTATGGTGAATAGACCTACTGGTGTTACTTTAGGAATTAAAAGACAGAGCCAGTGCCTAGATTTCACCAAAGGAGAGTTTGTGCTTAGTCTAAGATTCCCTTGAGGCACCACTTCAATGGAAAGCTGATTTCCCTTTCACTGAGCTGCACAATGGGGGTTGCTGAATGCTCTCTGGAAAGAACATCTATGCTGCTGCAGAAGGCTAAAGTCAGAACTTCTGAGGTGTGTTTCCTCTTTAGATATCATGGCTTGTAAATTCTGAACATTTTCTTTAAGAAATCCAATGACCTTGGGTAATTTGTAAGCACAGAAATTTGGGAGCTGACATCTTCTCCTGCTCCAAGGTTTCTCTGCAGAACAAATGTATTGCACTATGCTTTTGTGTTGCACATAGAAGTGCATTTGTATATTTGAGAAGCCAGGTTAAAAAAAATCAAGGCATTTTAATTTAACTCTAAACCGTCATATAAAACTAATGACACAAAATGTGAAGGGGTCAGGGAGAATAATGCTCGCTTGAAGTGTGGCTAGTCTGTTCTTTTAAAATTTAATATAAGCTCAAGTTTTAGAACTTTCATGAGTTTTCATAATCTACCACTGAAGAAGGGAATACAATTATATTTTCTTCACATATGAAGAGCTTAATATTCAAACATGTTAAATTCCTACCCAAGAGTATAGTTCTTGCCTTGGATTTCATGCCATGAACATTGAGTAAAGTTTATCAGGGGTGGTGGCACATTCCTGCAACTCCAGCACTTGGGAGAGGCAAAGAGATTAGGAATTCATGATCATACCTTGCTACATAGTAGGTTCAAGGACCAGCCTGCGCTATAAGAGACTGTCTCAAAAAGCCTTGCCCCCTCACCTGCCAAGAAAAAATTAAAAGGAAAAGGAAAAGAAACTCAAGTTATTGAAGCACTGTGCTTGACTTAGTTGACATTCTATTAATATAAAAACCTTATACTCATGTAGTTAACACATTCACACTTGGAAAACTACAATTTAAATCCATGTAATTTGTGAATAAATCTTTCTTTTTTATAATTAAGGTATCTTCATGCTCTAAATAAGGTTTATGCCATGATGATTTACTCCAGATAATTTATCCCTACCTTATTTCAATAAACACAAGGCTTTATGTTCATGCCCCTACGAAGACTCTAAGTATAAGAAACTCTAGTTCTGAACTTCATGGTCATAGTTCACTGACAAAAGAGATATTGAATGACTAAACATAGCATGTATGTAAGGATATGTCACATAATTCAGAAATAGTAAGATTGATGAAAATTTTATTCCCTATCTATTCTCTTTTAAAGGTAACCAGGTGATAGTTTTTCCATTAAGGCTGCAAAGTAACCAGAAAAGCCATTCATGATTGGTGAATTTGATAAGGAAAGTTACCACACTGCTTATCCCATGAACTGTCTCTTGCTGATCATCTGCCTGCTACTTCTGTGGAGTGGTTGAGTGACCAGAAGCTGACATCCCTGTTGTGTCTGTGATGGCTAAAGATTCTAGAACTAGTTCAATGTTTAACTCTGAAATATATAAAATCCATATATGAAACCCACAAAGTCCAGCAGCATGTGTAGCACAATACTTTACAGGTATTAAAATGGGATAAACACATAAAGGTTAATACTAAGAAAGTTTATTATTTCCTGACAAAGACATATCAACAGCAATCACAAAAAAGTGTAGTTGTGAACACCAAAGCTGATACAGAAAGCACAATGCCCATGATGTTGAATAGAAAAGAACTCAGAAGACAAGGAATAGGAGGACGTGGTGTGATTATGATCATTATAATGGCTGGGATCTAGGCATCTGTAAATGAATATAAGAAAATGTGATTCTGTTATCAAGTGGAGGAGCATGTAAAAATAAGATAATTGCTTGAAGCCCATCTTCTTTGATAAAGGAAATATTAATTGCAATCAAGTAATAAATGCCATAGTCCCAGAGGAAAATTTCAAGATCTTTTCTATTCCAGCAGGGTATGGTGGTTCAAGGCCACCACAAGTAACAGTTCAAAACCCTGACACACACACACACACACACACACACACACACACACCGCACATACACACACATTTGTATGTATATATTATACATGTATAGTGTGTAAACTTACTTTTATAATTTTTATGCTTTAACCCAAAATGAGTGAGATGATACTAAATATTCATAGTTTTCAGTGTTTTATAATGCACAGGGACTGAGTTCAGCACATTATAGAATCACTCAGCTACAAGTAACTATGGAGATGCTCTGGTCACCGACAAATATTTTAAAATTTACTTATGGTCAATAAGAAGACACAGGCAGATGCAGGGATTTTAGACACAAATGACAAAAGTCAGAGACTTTCCATTCCACAAAATGCTGAAATAAAATTTGATTATTATAATATTGTTTCCCAGCCTTTCCTAAGGAGCAATGGAAATAAATAACAAAAGCTCTGAGACAGACTTCATCCTTCTGGGATTTTCCAGTCGACCCCAACTGGAGCACATCATCTCTGCAGTTGTCTTTGTCTTCTATATCGTGACTCTTGTAGGAAACACAACCATTATTCTAGTGTCCTATCTGGACTCTCAGCTCCATACTCCCATGTATTTCTTCTTATGTAATTTGTCTTTTGTGGACCTGTGTTATACAACTAGCATTGTCCCACAGATGCTGGTAAATCTATGGGGCTCTAAGAAGTCTATTACATATGGAGGGTGTGCACTTCAGTTCTTCTTTGCCCTGGACCTGGGAGCCACAGAATGTCTCCTCTTGGCTGTGATGGCCTATGACCGATATGCTGCTGTCTGTCAACCTCTTCACTACACAGTGATAATGAACCCTGTTCTTTGCCAGAAGATGGTGCTGTCAGCATGGTTGGGTGGTCTTGGCAGTGCATTAATTCTTTGTTCCTTAACTTTGAAGTTACCAAGGTGTGGGCACCGGGAAGTGGATAATTTTTTCTGTGAAATGCCAGCATTGATCAAGATGGCTTGTGTTTATTCTAGAGTAATTGAGATTGTTGTGTTTACTCTTGGAGTTATATTTCTTTTAGTACCTCTATCTCTAATCCTCATCTCCTATTCAGTTATCACCCAGGCTGTGATGAAGATCAAGTCAGCGAGAAGGTGGAGAAAGGTCCTTAATACATGTGGTTCTCACCTCACAGTAGTAACCCTGTTTTATGGAACACTCATTTACATGTATATGAAACCACAGAATACCATATCCCATGAGGAAGGACAATTTTTTACCCTTTTTTACACCATAGTCACCCCCAGCCTTAATCCTCTGATCTATACCTTAAGAAACAAAGATGTAAAGAATGCAGTGAAGAGAATTCTAGGAGTGGACAAGCACTCTGCTAAAGTGTAAGGTCAGTTGAAAAAATATTAAACCAGAATGTGGAATCTTGGCCCTTGTCATGGTGGCAGATCAGTCCATTCAGGTCCATGTCTCTGGCATTATCTGTACCTAGAATTTTATCACAGTGTTGACTTTCACTAAGTTTAACGTAACAGCTATGGATGCAATGCAACCAGCTGTTTCCTCTTGTGATGCAGTGGATTTGTTGAAAGTGGAGCCAAAATAAACCCTTCTTTCTTTAAGGTGTGTCTGTCAGGTGTTTTATCAGATCTATGAGAAAAGGAATTATGGAGAGGGAGGAGGGAAGAGGGAACAAGGAGTATCAGGAGGAGGTAGCTATCAACAAATATTAAAGCTTTTAGCCCTTTACATGAGTTTAAGTGGATTTAGTGGCCATATCACAACAAAGAATCATGTTTCATGTTCTTGTGTGTTAACTGAGCTATCTAACGATATCAGAGATCCATCCATTTTTATTGTCATTGCTAGTCCAGTAATCTGCCATCCCATATCGTAGTACCACTCAAACATGTAGCAACTAAAATTTAGGCCACTCTTAAAAATTCTTCAAGATTTAAAGTATAAAAGTATGTTCGTGTCAATGTGCACATTCCATTGTCAGCACTTGTTCTTGCAAGAACATGGTGGCACTATGACTATAGTCCAGAATCTCAGCACCAATAGTGCCACGAGAATTAATGGCATCATGTCACTGCTTGGCCCACAGCTGTTGTAAGGAGGTTGCCACCTTCTTCCCTCATTTTTGGCTTTGAATGTCTGAGGTATGGACCCACCCAGCATTAACACCATGCTTATTTCTCTCATAAGGTTGTGTGAGAAGTTGTTAGAACTAAGTGAAATCTCTCTTCAGGAAGTAAACTCCTCTGGTTGGTAATAAGATTCATTCTTTTACTTTTCTCAACATGAGATTCTTAGGAAAATCCCAATTTCTTGGATTCCCATTGCAGTGGTCTGAGAGCCAAAGGCAGGGTTTATACATACAGAGTTATTATTTAGAGCTGTACAAGGGGACAGGTTTCATTAATGGCAGATTAAGACATCACTGTAGGGTAGCAGTCTTCAGGCCATAAATATCCAGGGGACTGGGAGAAAGCTATGGTGGACTTTTTTTTTTTGCACACATTACATCATTACATATATGAACCCCTTAGGAGTAAGGCTTTACTCTTTTCCTATGGGATGGAGGTTTTGGAGTCCTTGTCATATCTGTGGCCATACAAGCAGCACACATCCACTTAGGACTTTAGAAACTCTGATCTTTTTCAACTTCCTAGAGTGTAGTACCAGTACACATGCTCACATGGAAGAAGGAAATCTCATAGGACTCTATTCCCACACAAATAATGGCAGACAGGCAAAGAATATTGAGAGCAGGTGTGTGTGTGTGTGTGTGTGTGTGTGTGTGTGTGTGTGTAAAACAATAATAACCAAAGGTAAAAAGGCCATAGTTTCCAGAAGGATCAAGAAGGGGTTTGAAGAAAGCTAAGATGAAAATTATGTGATTATTTAAAAACATGAAAGCAGGAGGAGGAAGAAAAAGAGGGTAGGTGAAAGGGGGAAGAGGAAGAAGAAGGAGAAGGAAAGGAGGAGAAGAAGAAGTAGAAAAAGAAGAAGGAGGAGGAGGAGAAGGAGGAGGAAGAGGAGGGCACCTTATTCCAAAAGAATCAAAGACCCCAAAGTGAAACTTGAAACACTGAAACTACTGGGTAAGACCTCCAGGAGGAGGTAGCTATCCACCCTACATGATAAAGGTGTAGGAAGGAACTTCCGGAATAGGACTTCATTTTCCTAGGAATGAAGGATGCCAACTGAGAAGTGGAACCTTGTAAAACTAAAAGGCTTCTGCATAGCTAATGACATAATAAAGTGAGGAAAAAGCCCAAAGAGTGGGAGAGAGTCTGCCAGTTATACAGTTATATAGAGGATTAATATTCAGAATAAGGAACTAATCAACCAAAGTGTCAAAACAAACAAACAAGCAAACAAACATTTCATTAAAAAAACATGTTATGGCTCTGCGCAGGGAGTTCCAGAAGAAATGGCTAAGAAATAAATATCTCAAATGTTTACCACCATTAGCAATTAGGAAAATGAAAATCAAAACAACTTTGAGCCAGACTTGGTGTTGTACATCATAAATGCCAGCACTCAGGAGGCAGAGGCAGGTGGATCTCTGAGATTTTGAGGCTATCCTTATCTATACAATGAATTATAGAATAGCCTGTGTGCCACAGAGAGACCATGTTTTGAAACCAAAACAAAGCAACACCCCCGGAAATAACTAGGAGATTTCATCTTACTCCAGTCATGCTGGTGTCAAAACAACTGACAACAAATGCTGGAAAAGATGTGGGAATCTGGGTGGTGGTGGCACAGACCTGTAATCCCAACCCTCAGGAGGCAGAGGCAGGTGGATCTCTGTGAGTTCAAGGCCAGCCTGGTCTACAGAGCAAGTTCCAGGATAACTAGTGCTACAGAGAGAAACCCTGTCTTGATCCCTGCTCCCTAAATGAGGGGAATAGGGGAAATTTCATTCATTGTTGGTGAGACTGCAAACTGGTGCAGCCACTATATGACACAGCTATACCACTTCTTGGCATATGTGTAAAGGACTCAACACCCTATTCCACAGATACTTGCCTAGCCATCTTCATTACTACTCTATTCCCAATAGCTAAGAAATAGGGAAAAAACCCTAACTGTCCTACAACTGACAGATATATGATGAAAATATAGTGCATGTACACAACGGAATGTCATAAAATTATATAACAACAGAATTATGACATGACCTCAAATCCTCCCTGAGAACTAAGTTTCATAGGGCTAGGATAGAGGTGATATGAAGGAGAAAATGTGAAAAATGTTGATGGGTTTTAATTTAGGAGGGAACAGTTCACCTCTGACTGTTCCCCATCCCATACCTCCTCCCCACCCTGTCTCCACAGGGATATCCCCCCACTGCCTACCCCCACACCACCTGAACTCTAAATTCCCTGGGGCCTCCATGTCTTGAGGGTTAGGTGTGGCTTCACTGATTGAACCCAGACTGGGCAGTCCTTTGCTATGTATGTGTTGGGGGCTTCATATCAGCAGGTGTATGCTGCCTGCCTGGTGGTCCAGTGTCTGAGAGCTCTTGAGGGGTCTAGGTTAGTTGAGACTGCTGGTCCTCTTCCAGCCGTTCCCTAATTCAGTCACAGGTGTCAGTAGCTTCTGTCCATTGGTTGGGTGTAAATATTGGCATCTGTCTCTTTCAGCTGCTTGTTGGGTCCTTTGGAGGACAGTCATGCTAGGTCCCTTTTTGTGAGCACTCCATAGGCTCAGTAATAGTGTCAGGCCTTGGGACCTCCCCTTGAGCTGGATCCCTCTTTGTGCCTGTTGCTGGATTTCCTTTTCCCCAGGTTCTTTGTCCCTGCAGTGTTTTCAGACAGGACATTATGGGTCAGAGTTTTGACTGTGGGAGGGCAACCTCTTCCCTCACTTGATGCCCTGTCTTACTGCTGGAGGTGGGCGCTACAAGTTCCCTCTCCCCACTTTAAGTCCTGAGACTCACCTCTCAGATCTCAGGTACATTCTGTAGGGTCCCCCCACCTCGTACCTTCCAAGGTTGCCTGTTTTGATTCTTTCTGCTGGCTATACGGGCTTCAGTCCTTTTTCCCCAACCAATACCTGGTCATGTTCCCCTCTTCCCCTTTCTGTCCCCTTTCCCATCCAGGTCCCCCCCTCCTCCTCACTTGTGATTGCTTTCTCTCCCCCTAAGTGGGACTGGGGCATCCTCACTTGGGCCCTTCAGCTTGTTGACCTTTTTGAGTTCTGTGGACTGTATCTTGGGTATTCTGTAATTTTTAGGGCTAATATTCACCTATTAGGGAGTATATACCATGCATGTCCTTTTGGGCCTGAGTTACTTCACTCAGGATGATATTTTCTAGTTCCGTCCATTTGCCTGCACAACTTGAATGTCCTCGTTCTTAATAACTGAGTAGTATTCCATTGTGTAAATGAACCACATTTTCTGTATCCATTCTTCTGTCATGGGACATCTGGGTTGTTTCCAGCTTCTGGCTATCACAAAAAGGCTGTTATGATCACATGTCGCTGTGTCATGATGGGGCATCTTTTGGGTGTATTTCCAAGAGTGTTATAGCTGGGTCTTCAAGTAAATCTATTTCCAATTTTCTGAGGAACCTCTAGATTGATTTCCAGAGTGGTTGTATGAGTTTGCAATCCCACCAGCAATGGATGAGTGGTCCTCTTTCTCCACATCCTTGCCAACATGTATTGTCACCCGAGGTTTTGATTTTAGCCATTCTCATTGGTGTAAGGTGGAATCTCAGGGTTGTTTTGATTTGCAGTTCTCTGATCATTAAGGACTTTGAACATTTCTTTAGGTGCTTCTCAGCCATTTGAGATTCCCCTGTTGCAAATTCTCTGTTTAGTTCTATACCCAAGTTTTTGATTGGTTTGTTTGTTTGTTTGTTTTTTTTTTTGAGTTCTTTACGTATTTTGGATATTAGCCCTCTATCAGATATGGGTTAATGAAGATTTTTTCCCAATCTGTAGAATGCTGATTTGAATATTGACTATGGCCTTTGCCTTACAGAAGCTTTCCAGTTTCATAAGGTCCCATTTATCAATTCTTGATCTTAGAGTGTGAGCCATTGTAGTTCTGTTTAAGAAATTTTCCGAAATGTGGTATATTTACACTATGGAATACTACTCAGCTATTAAGAACCATAAATTCATAAAATTCTTAAGCAAGTGGGTGGAACTGGAGAATGTCATCCTGAGTGAGGTGACCCAATCACAAAAGAACACACATTGTATGCACTCACTGATAAGCAGATATTAACCCAGAAGCTTAGAATACCCAAGAAACAATTCACATATCAAATGATGCCCAAGAAGAAGGAAGGAGATGCCCCTGGTCCTGGAAAGGCTCAGTGCAGCAGTGTAGGGGAATACCTGGTCAGGGAAGCGGGAAGGGGTGGATTAGTAACAGGGGAAGGGAAGAGGGCTTATGGGACTTTAGGGGAGGGGGGATCCTAGGAAAAGGGAAATCATTTGAAATGTAAATAAAGAATATATTGAATAAAAAAAGAAAAAAAAAGAAAAAAATTTCCCCTGTGCCAATGAATTTGAGGTTTTTTCACACTTTCTGTTCTATTAGATTCAGTGCATCTGGCTTTATCTTGAGATCTTTGATCTTCTTGGACTTGAGATTTCTTCAATGTGACAAATATGGGTCTATTTTTATTTTTCTACATACCCACAGCCAGCAAGACCAGCACAATTTATTGAAGATACTTTGCTTTTTTCCATTGTATATTTTTGGCTTCTTTGTCAAAGATCAAGTGTCCATAAGTGTGTGGTTTTATTTCTGGGTCTTCTATTCTATTCCATTGATCTATGTGCCTGTACCTGTATCAATACCATGCAATTTTTATGACTATTGCTCTGTAGTATGGCTTTAGTTCAGGAATGGTGATTCCCCCATCCATTCTTTTATTGTTGAGAATAGTTTTAGCAATCCAGGTGTTTTTTGCCTTTCCGGATGAATTTGAGAATTGCTCTTTCCATTTTTATGAAGAATTGTGTTAGGATTTTGATGAGGATTACACTGAATCTGTAGATTGCCTTTGGTAGGATAGCAATTTTTTTTTTCATTTTTTTCTCTTTTTTTATTTGACATAATTTTTTATTTACATTTCAAATGATTTCCCCTTTTCTAGCCCCCCACTCCCGAAAGTCCCATAAGCCCCTTTCTCTTCCGCTGTCCTCCCACCCACCCCTTCTCACTTCCCTGTTCTGGTTTTAACGAATACTGCTTCACTGAGTCTTTCCGGAACAAGGGGCCACTCCTCCTTTCTTCTTGTACCTCATTTGATGTGTGGATTATGTTTTGGGTATTCCAGTTTTCTAGGCTAATATCCACTTATTAGTGAGTGCATACCATGATTCACCTTTTGAGTCTGGGTTACCTCACTTAGTATGATGTTCTCTAGCTCCATCCATTTGCCTAAGAATTTCATGAATTCATTGTTTCTAATGGCTGAATAGTACTCCATTGTGTAGATATACCACATTTTTTGCATCCACTCTTCTGTTGAGGTATACCTGGGTTCTTTCCAGCATCTGGCAATTATAAATAGGGCTGATATGAACATAGTAGAGCATGTATCCTTATAACATGGTGGGGAATCCTCTGGGTATATGGCCAGGAGTGGTATAGCAGGATCTTCTGGAAGTGAGGTGCCCAGTTTTCGGAGGAACCGCCAGACTGCTTTCCAGAGCAGTTGTACCAATTTGCAACCCCACCAGCAGTGGAGGAGTGTTCCTCTTTCTCCACACCCTCTCCAACACCTGCTGTCTCCTGAATTTTTAATCTTAGCCATTCTGATTGGTATAAGGTGAAATCTCAGGGTTATTTTGATTTGCATTTCCCTAATGACTAATGAAGTTGAGCATTTTTTAAGATGCTTCTCCGCCATCCGAAGTTCTTCAGGTGAGAATTCTTTGTTTAACTCTGTACCCCATTTTTTTTATTCGATATAATTTATTTACATTTCAAATGATTTCCCTTTTCTAGCCCCCCCCACTCCCCGAAAGTCCCGTAAGCCCCCTTCTCTTCCCCTGTCCTCCCACCCACCCCTGCCCACTTCCCCGTTCTGGTTTTGCTGAATACTGTTTCACTGAGTCTTTCCAGAACCAGGGGCCACTCCTCCTTTCTTCTTGTACCTCATTTGATGTGTGGATTATGTTTTGGGTATTCCAGTTTTCTAGGTTAATATCCACTTATTAGTGAGTGCATACCATGATTCGCCTTTTGAGTCTGGGTTACCTCACTTAGTATGATATTCTCTAGCTCCATCCATTTGCCTAAGAATTTCATGAATTCATTGTTTCTAATGGCTGAATGCTCAACTTCATTAGTCATTAGGGAAATGCAAATCAAAACAACCCTAAGATTTCATCTTACATCAGTCAGAATGGCTAAGATTAAAAATTCAGGAGACAGCAGGTGTTGGAGAGGGTGTGGAGAAAGAGGAACACTCCTCCACTGCTGGTGGGGTTGCAAATTGGTACAACCACTCTGGAAAGCAGTCTGGTGGTTCCTCCGAAAACTGGGCACCTCACTTCCAGAAGATCCTGCTATACCACTCCTGGGCATATACCCAGAAGGCTCCCCACCATGTAATAAGGATACATGCTCTACTATGTTCATAGCAGCCCTATTTATAATTGCCAGATGCTGGAAAGAACCCAGGTATCCCTCAACAGAAGAGTGGATGCAAAAAATGTGGTATATCTACACAATGGAGTACTATTCAGCAATTTTTACTATGTTAATTCTGCCAACCCATGAGCATGGGAGCTTTCTCCGTTTTCTGAGATCTTCGATATCTTTCTTCAGATACTTGAAATTCTGTTGTACAGATTCTTCACTTGTTTGGTTAAAGTTACCCCAAGATATTTTATATTGTTTGTGACTATTGTTAAGGGAGTTGTTTCCATAATTTCTTTTTCTGCCTGTTCATCATTTGTATAAAGGTAAAGTATTGATTTATTTGAGTTAATTTTATATCAAGCCACTTTGATGAAGTCGTTTATCAGCTGGAGAAGTTCTCTGGTAGAATTTTTGGGGTCACTTATGTATACTATCATATCATCTGCAAATAGTGATACCTTTATTTATTTGCCAATTTGTATCCCTTTGATCTCCTTTTGTTGTTTTATTGTTGTAGCTAGCACTTCAAGTACTATATTGAATAGATATAGAGAGAGTGGGCATCCTTGTCTTGTCCCCGATTTTAGTGGGATTGTTTCAAGTGTCTTTCCATTTAATTTGATATTGGCTCTAGGTGTGCAGTAAATTGCTTTTTATTATGTTTAGGTATGGGCCTTGAATTCTTGGTTTTTCCAATACTTCTATCATGAAGGGCTGCTGGATTTTTCATATGCTTTTTCTGCATCTAAGGAGATGGTCATGTGATTTTTCTATGAGTTTGTTTATATAGTGGATTACATTAATGAATTTTCATATATTGAACCAATCTTGCATCTCTGGGATGAAGCCTACTTGATCGTGGTGAATGATGGTTTTGATATGTTTTTGGATTTGGTTTGCAAGAATTTTATTGAATATTTTTGCATCTATATTCATAAACGATATTGGTATGAAGTTCTCTTTTTTGGTTGCATCTTTGTGTGGTTTAGGTATCAGAGTAATTGGGGCTTCATAGAATGAATTAGAGAGTGTTCATTCTATATGGAATACTTTGAGGAATTTTTTTATTGATATATTTTTTATTTACATTTCAAATGATTTCCCATTTTCTGGGTCTCCACTCCCTGCAAGTCCCATAAGCTCTCTTCCCTCCCCCTGTTCCTCCATCTACCCCTTCCTGCTTCTCTGTTCTGGAATTCCCCTATACTCTTGCACTGAGTCTTTCCAGAACCAGGGGCCACTCCTCCATTCTTTTTGGACATCATTTAATTTGTGGATTATGTCCTGGGTATTCAAAGTTTCTAGGCTAATATCCACTTATCAGTGAGTGCATACCATGATTGATCTTTTGAGATTGGGCTACCTCACTTAGTATGATGTTCTCCTGTTCCATCCATTTGTCTAAGAATTTCATGAATTCATTGTTTCTAATGGCTGAATAATACTCCATTGTGTAAATATACCACATTTTTGGTATCCATTCCTCCGCTGAAGGACACCTGGGTTCTTTCCAGCTTCTGGCTACTACAAATAGGGCTGCTATGAACATAGTGGAACATGTGTCCTTATTGCAAGCTGAAGAATCCTTTGGATATATGCTCAGGAGTGGTATAACAGGGTCCTCAGGAAGTGTCATGCCCAGTTTTCTGAGGAACCGCCAGATTGATTTCCAGAGTGGTTGCACCATCTTGCAATCCCACCAGCAGTGGAGGAGTGTTCCTCTTTCTCCACATCCTCGCCAACATCTGCTGTCTCCTGAGTTTTTGAACTTAGTCATTCTGACTGGTGTGAGGTGAAATCTCAGGGTTGTTTTGATTTGCATTTCCCTAATGATTAATGATGTTGAACATTTCTTAAGGTGTTTCTCAGCCCTCTGAAGTTCTTAATGTGAAAATTCTTTGTTTAGCTCCGTACCCCACTTTTTAATGGGGTTATTTGGTTCTCTGGGTTCTACCTTCTTGAGTTCTTTGTATATATTAGATATTAGCCCTCTGTCTGAAGATCCTTTCCCAATCTGTTGGTTGATGTTTTGTCCTTTTGACAGTGTCCTTTGTCTTACAGAAACTTTGTAGTTTTATGAGGTCCCATTTGTCAATTCTTGATCTTAGAGCATAAGCTATGGGTGTTCAAGAACTTTTTCCCTGTTCCCATGTCCTCCAGGGTCTTCCCCAATTTCTTTTCTATTAGTTTCAGTGTGTCATGTTTTATGTGGAGGCCCTTGATCCATTTGGAGTTGAGCTTAGTACAAGGAGAAAAGAATGGATCGATTCGCATTCTTCTGCATGCTGACCTCCAATTGAACCAGCACCATTTATTGAAAAGACTATCTTTTTTCCACTGGATGCTTTCAGCTCCTTTGTCAAAGATCAAGTGACCATAGGTGTGTTGGTTCATTTCTGGGTCGTCAATCCTATTCCATTGATCCGCATGCCTGATATTGTACCAATACCATGCTGTTTTTCACACTATTGCTCTGTAGTATTGCTTGAGGTCCAGGATACTGAATCCCCCTGAAGTTCTTTTACTGTTGAGAATAGTTTAATTATCCTGGTTTTTTGTTATTCCAGATGAATTTGGTTTTTTGTTATTCCAGATGAATTCTAGCTCTATGAAGAACTGGGTTGTGATCTTTATGGGGATAGCATTGAATCTGTAGACTGCCTTTGGCAAGATGGCCATTTTAACTATATTAATCCTGCCAATCCACGAGCATGGAAGATTTTTCCATTTTCTGAGATCTTCTTCGATTTCCTTCTTCAGAGATCTGAAGTTCTTGTCATATAGGTCTTTCACTTGTTTGGTTAGAGTCACCCCAAGATACTTTATGCTGTTTGTAGCTATTGTGAAGGGAGTCATTTCCCTAATTTCTTTCTCAGTCTGCTTATCCTTTGAATATATAAAGGCTACTGATTTGCTTGCGTTGATTTTGTAGCCAGCCACTTTGCTGAAGTTGTTTATCAGCTGTAGGAGTTCTCTAGTATAGTTTTTAGGGTCACTTAAGTATACAATCATATCATCTGCAAATAGTGATAGTTTGACTTCTTCTTTTCCAATTTGTATCCCTTTGACTTCATTATGTTGTCTAATTAAGTTGCTCTAGCTAGGACTTGAAGAACTATATTGAAAAGATATGGAGAGAGGGGGCAGCCTTGTCTCATCCCTGATTTTAGTGGGATTGCTTCAAGTTTCTTTCCATTTAGTTTGATGTTGGCTACCGGTTTGCTGTATATTGCTTTTACTATGTTTAGATATGGGCCTTGAATTCCTGCCCTTTCCAAGACTTTTAGCATGAAAGGATGCTGAATTTTGTCAAATGCTTTTTCAGCATCTAATGAAATGATCATGTGGTTTTTTTTCTTTGAGTTTGTTTATGTAGTGGATAGCATTTATGGATTTCCTTATGTTGAACCATCCCTGCATCCCTGGGATGAAGCCTACTTGATCATGGTGGATGATTGTTTTGACGTGTTCTTGGATTTGGTGGGCAAGAATTTTATTTAGTATTTTGTGCATTGATATTCATAAGGGAAATTGGCATAAAAGTCTCTTTCTTAGCTGGATCTTTGTGTGGTTTTTGTATCAGTGTAATAGTGGCTTCGAAGAAGGAGTTGGGTAGTGTTCCTTCTGTTTCTATTTGGTGGAAAAGTTTGAAGATTATTGGTGTTAAGTGTTCTTTGAAGGTCTGATAGAATTCTGCACTGAAAACATCTGGTCCTATGCTTTTTTTGGTCGGAAGGCTATCTATGACCCCTTCTATTTCTTTAGGGGTTATGGGTCTGTTTAGATGGTCTATTTGATCCTGGTTTAATTTTGGTAATTGGTATCTGTCTAAGAAAATGTCCATTTCCTCCAGATTCTCCAGTTGTGTTGAGTACAGGTTTTTGTAGTAGGATCTCATGATTTTTTGAATTTCTTTGGTTTCTGTTGTAATATCTCCATTTTCATTTCTAATTTTGTTAATTTGGATACTTTCTCTGTGCCTTTTGGTTAGTCTGGCTAAGGGTTTATCTATCTTGTTGGTTTTTTCAAAGAACCAGCTTTTGGTTTTGTTGATTCCTTGTATGGTTCTCTTGGTTTCTACTTGATTGATTTCAGCCCTGAGATTGATGATTTCCTGTCTTCATCTCCTCCTGGGTGAATTAGCTTCTTTTTGTTCCAGGGCTTTCAGTTGTTCCGTTAATCTTCTAGTGTATGCTCTCTCGAATTTCTTTTTGGAGGCACTCGAAGCTATGAGTTTTCCTCTTAGTACTGCTTTCACCGTGTCCCATAGATTTGTGTATGTTGTGCCTTCATTTTGATTAAATTCTTTGAAAGAAATCTTTGATTTCTTTCTTTATTTCTTCCTTGACCAAGGTATCATTGAGTATTGTTCAGTTTCCATGTGTATGTGGGATTTCTGTTGTTTTTGTTGCTATTGAAGACCACTTTTACTCCATAGTGATCTGATAGGAGGCATGGGATTATTTCAATCTTCTTATATTAGTTGAGGTCTGTCTTGTGACCAACTATATGATCTATTTTGGAGAAGGTACCATGAGGTGCTGAGAAAAAGGTATATTCTTTTGCTTTGGGATGAAAAGTTCTATATATATCTGTTAACTCCAATTGGTCCAATGCTTCAATTAGTTTCACTGTGTCCCAATTTACTTTCTTTTTTCCTTATCGGTCCCTTGAAGTAAGTGCAGTGTTGAAGTCACCCACAATTATTGTGTTAGGTGCAATGTGTGCTTTGAGCTTTAGTAAAGTTTCTTTTATGAATGAGGGCGCCTTTGTATTTTGGGCATAGATGTTCAGGATTGAGAGTTCTTCTTGTTGGATTTTTCATTTGACCAGCAAGAAGTGACCTTCCATGTCTCTTTTGATGACATTAGGTTGAAAGTCAATTTTATCTGATATTAGAATGGCAACTCCTGCTTGTTTCCTGGGACCATTTGCTTGTAGAATTGTCTTCCAGCCTTTTACTCTAAGGTAGTGTTTGTCTTTGACTCTGCAGTGTGTTTCCTGTATGCAGCAAAATGTAGGGTCCTGTTACATAACCAGTCTGTTAGTCTATGTCTTTTTATTGGGGAACTGAGTCCATTGATGTTAACAGATATTAAAGGAGTAGTGGTTATTGCTTCCTATCATTTTTGATTTTAATTTTATACGTGTGTGGTTATCTTCTTTGGGTTTGATGAAAGAAGCTTAATATCCTGCTTTTTCCAGGGTTTAGTTTCCTTTGTTGTAATGGTGTTTTCCCTCTATTATCCTTTGTAGGGCTGGGTTTGTGGAAAGATATTGTGTAAATTTGGTTTTGTCATGGAATATCCTGGTTTCTCCATCTATAGTAATCGAGAGTTTCGCTGGGTATAGTAGTCTCGGCTGGCATTTGTGTTCTCTTAGAGACTGCATGAGCTCTGCCCAGGATCTTCTAGCTTTCATGGTCTCTGGTGAGAAATCTGGTGCAATTTTGATAGGTCTTCCTTTAGATGTTACTTACCCTTTTTCTCTTACTGCCCTAAGTATTCTTTCTTTGTTTAGTACATTTGGAGTTTTGATTTTTATGTGATGGGAGGTATTTCTGTTCTGGTCCAGTCTGTTTGGAGTTCTGTAGGCTTCTTGTATATTCATGGGCATCTCTCTCTTTAGGTTAGGGAAGTTTTCTTCTATAATTTTATTGAAGATATTTTCTGGCCCTTTAAGTTGTAAATCTTCACTCTCATCAATACCTATAATCCTTAGATTTGGCTTTCTCATTGTGTCCTGGATTTCCTGGATATTTTGGGTTACAAGCTTTTTGCATTTTGCATTTTCTTTAACTGTTGAGTCCATGGTTTCTATGGTATCTTCGGTATCTGAGATTCTTTCTTCTATCTCTTGTATTCTGTTGTTCATATTTGCGTCTATGATCCCTGATTTCTTCCCAAGGTTTTCTATCTCCAAAGTTGTCTCCCTTTGTGCTTTTTTAGTTGCTTCTACTTCTGTTTTTAGATCCTGGAAGTTTTTGCTCAGTTCTGTCATTTGCTTGTTTGTGTTTTCCTCTAATTCTTTAAGAGATTTTGTGTTTTCTCTTTCATGACTTCTGCCTGTTGATCAAAGTTCTCCTGTATTTCTTTAAGTGATTTTTGTGTTTCCTCCTTATTGGCTTTTGTATTCTCCTGAATTTCTTTCAATGATTTTTGTGTTTCCATTGTAAGGGCTTCTAATTTTTGATCCATTTTCTCCTGAATATCTTTAAGTATGTCCTTCATGTGTTCCTGTACCAGCATCATGACCAGTGATTTTAAATCCAAATCTTGTTTTTCTGGTGTGTTGGGGTATCCAGGACTTGCTATTGTTGGAGAACTGGGTTCAGATGCTGCCATAATGCCTTGGTTTCTGTTAGTAACATTCCTATGTTTGCCTTTAGCCATCTAGTTCTCCCAGGTGTTAGATGGTCTTATTGTCACTGGCTGGTGCTTCAACCTGTGGGTCTTTAAGGTTATTTCTGCAACACTGGATGACTGGGTTTCCTCTGGCACAGATTACTGATATGCTGCCTTTCTCTTTTTTGCCTTTGGAGGCCTGCTCAGTCTTGCCTCAAGCAATGTTATTTTTAGGTTGTCAAGGTCAATCAGGTGTTCTCTGTCTGCTCTATTATGGAGCAAAGATGGTGTGGTGGGGGTCACTCCCTCTGTTGATTCTCACCTAGGACACTGGTCCCTCAATGGACTGGATTACAGAGGAACTGCCTATGTGCTCAGTTCCTGAGTGCAGGTAGATCCCTGGAGATTTGCACCCCCAGAGATCTAAACCTCAGGGTGATACAGTACCTAGTGCCCCTTTTCTGTCCTGGCAGGCAGCAAATAAGGCCACGGGGCTTCTCTCCTTCTGCAGCTCTCTGGGCAGGACACAGGCCCCACTCCCGGCGGGCTGGCAGACAAACCGCCTATGTGCTCAGTTCCTTGGCACAGGCAGAGCCCTGGCGGTTTGCACCACCAGAGATCTAAAGCTCAGGGTGATACAGTACCTAGTGCCCCTTTTATGTCCTGGCAGGCAGCGAATATGGCCGCGGGGTTTCTCTCCTTCTGCAGCTTTCTGAGGAATATTGATATTAGGTCTTTGAAGGTCTAGTAGAATTCTACACTAAATCTGTCTGGCCCTAGGCTTTTTTTGGTTGGGAAGTTTTCAGTGACTTCTATTTCCTTATGGGATGTGGGCCTGTTTAGATAGTTTATCTGGTTTTGATTTAACTTTGGTATGTGTTATCTGTCTAGAAAACCATCCATTTCATCTACATTTTCCAGTTTTGTTTAATATAGGCTTTTGTAGTAGGTATGATGATTTTTTGAATTTCCTTGTTTTCTGTTGTTATGTCTCCCTTTTCATTTCTGATATTGTTAATTTGAATACTGCCTCTGGGCACTTTAGTTAGTTTGGCTAGGGGTTTATCTATCTTGTTGATCCTCCCAAGGAACCAGCTTTTGGTTTTGTTGATTCTTTGTATTGTTCTCTTTGTTTGTATTTGGTTGGTTTTGGCCCTGAGTTCAACTATTTCCTGCTTTCTACCCCTCTTGGGTGTATTTGTTTCTTTATGTTCTAGAGCACTCAGTAGTGTTGTTAAGTAGCTAATGTAAGATCTCTCCAGCTTCTTTACCAGGGCACTTAGTGCTATGGATTTTCTTCTTAGCACTGCTTTCATTGTGTCCCATAAGTTTGGGTATGATGTGTCAACCCAAATTTAATTTTTTTCATTAAATTCCAGGAAGTCTTTTCTTTCTTTCTTTCTTTCTTTCTTTCTTTCTTTCTTTCTTTCTTTCTTTCTTTCTTTCTTTCTTTCTTTCTTTCTTCCTTCCTTCCTTCCTTCCTTCCTTCCTTCCTTCCTTCCTTCCTTCCTTCCTTCTTTCTTTCTTTCTTTCTTTCTTTCTTTCTTTCTTTCTTTCTTTCTTTCTTTCTTTCTTTCTTTCTTTCTTTCTTTCTTTCTTTCTTTCTTTCTTTCTTTCTTTCTTTCTTTCTTTCTTTCTTTCTTTCTTTCTTTCTTTCTTTCTTTCTTTCTTTCCTGAACAGGTTATCATTGAGTATAAAGTCGTTCAGTTTTCATGTTTATGTGGGCTTTCTATTGTTTTTGCTATATGTTATTGAAGCCCAGCCTTAGGCCATGGTGATCTGATAGGATGCATGTGATTATTTCAATCTTCTTGTATTGGTTGAGGGTTGTTTTGTGACCAATTATATGGTTGATTTTGAAGAAGGTACCATGAAGTGCTTTGAAGAGGGCATTTTTTTTTAGGGTGAAATGTTCTCTAGGATATCTGTTAAATCCATTTGGTTCCTAACTTCTATTAATTTCACTGTGTCTCTGTTTAGTTTCTGTTTCATTGACCTGTCCATTAGTGAGAGTGGGGTGTTGAAATCTCCCATGACTACCGCGTGGGATTGAATGTGTTTTTTGAGCTTTAGTAAAGTTTCTTTTATCAGTGTGGGTGCCCTTGCATTTGGGGCATAGATGTTCAGAATTGAGACCTTCCCTTTGATGAATATGAAGTGTTCTTCCTCATTACACTTAATAACTTTTGATGGAAAAAATTTTTTTGGATATTAGGATGGCAATTCCAGTTTGTTTCTTGGGACCATTTGCTCGGAAGACCTTTTTCTATCCTTTTACTCTGAGACAGTGTCTGTCTTTGTTATTGAGGTATGTTTGTTGTATTCAGCAAAATACTGGATCTTGTTTCCATATTCAGTCTGTTAGCTTATGTCTTTTTACAGTGAGTTGAGTCTATTAATATTGACAGATATTAAAGACAGATGATTGTTAGTTCCTGCTATGTTTGCTTTTGTAGGTGGCTTTATGTGCTTGTGGTTCTCTTCTTTTGGCTTTTTGTGAGATGCTTAATATCTTGTTTTTCTTTGGTGTAGGTACCTTTTGTGTTGGAGTTTTCCTTCTAGGATCCTCTATAGGGCTGGATTGGTAGATAGATACTGTTTGAATTTGGTTTTTCCATGGAATATTTTGGTTTCTGTATCTAGGTTGACTCAGAGTTTTGCTGGGTACAGTAGCCTGGGCTGGCATTGTGTTCTCTTAGAGACTGCACGACCTCTGACCAGGCTCTTCTGGCTTTTAGTGTCTCTGCTGAGAAGTCTGGTGTAATTCTGATAGGTCTATCTTTGAATGTTACTTGGCCCCTTCCCTTGCAGTTTTTAATATTATTTCCTTGTTCTGTGCATTTAGTGTTTTGATTGTTTGTGCTGAGAGGATTTTCTTTTCTGGTCACATTTATTTGGTATTCTATAGGCTTCTTGTACATTTATGGCCATCTCTGTTTTTAGGTTGGGAAGAAGCTTTCTTCTATGATTTTGTTAAAACCATTTTCAGGTCCTTTGACCTGGGAATCTTCATTCTCTTCTATTCCAATTATTCTTAGATTTGGTCTTTTCATTGTGTCCTGACTTTCCTGGATGTTTTGGGTTAGGAGTTTTTTATGTTTTAAGTTTTCTTTGACAGTTGTGTCAATCTCTTCTATGGTATCTTCTACACCTGAGATTCTCTCTTCTATTTCTTGTATTCTGTTGGTGATGCTTACATCTGTAATTTCTGACCTCTTTCATAGGTTTTCCATGTCCAAGTTTGCCTCCATTTGTGTTTTCTATATTGTTTCGGCTTCTACTTTTAGGCCTTGGACTGCTTTATTCAATTTCTTCACCTGTTTGATTGTGTTTTCCTGTATTTCTTTAAGGGATTTATTTGTTTCCTCTTTAAGGGCATCTACTTGTTTACCTGTGTTTTCCTGTATTTCTTTCAGTGGGTTATTTATATCCTACTTAAAGGACTCTATTATCTTCATGAGATAGGATTTTAGGTCAGCTTCCTGATTTTCAGGTGTGTTGTACTCAGGGTTTGCTGTGGTGGGAAGACTGGGTTCTGATGACGCCTACGTGAATTGCTTCTGTTGCTTATGGTCCTGTGCTTGCCTCTTACCGTCTGGTTACCCCTGGTCTTTACTGGTCTGGGTGACTCTGTCTGGAGTCTGCCTATTTTGTCCCTGGGTTGCTTCAGGTCTCCTGGTATGCCTGCAACCTGGCTGTAGCAGGTATCCTGTGGGGCCTTTTGAAGGTGGGATCTTCAGAGGGTTTGAGAAGCTGCTGATCTGTTGCCTTGGCTGCAGCGGAGATCCCCTGGGAGGCCTTCAGACTGTTGGGTCTTCAGAGGAGCAGTCAAGCTGTTGTCCTGTGTGAAGCTGTTCTCCAGGGAGCCTGCTGACTGTGGTTTCTGTTTCCCTGTGTGAGGTAAAACTACTGGGAGGCTTTCAGTCTGTCAGGTCAGTTGCTCTACAAGCCATGAAGCCCCCAGGAGGCCTTCAGACTATGGTGTTGGTTTCTTAGTTGCCCTGGAACTAGGAACTAGGAGGAATTTCTAGGATGTCTTCAGTTGTAGTGTCTTCGGGGATCAGACAAGCTGGCGATCAGTTGCTTAGTTGCCCTGTGTGCAGTGATTTCCTGGGTTGCTTCAGGCTGTGGCGTCAGTTGCCCTTAGTGCAGTGGATCTCTGAGATGCCTCAGGCTGTATGCCTTAAGGGGAGCAGACTAGCTAGCAGTTTGCCCCAGCAGAAAGGAGTGGCCAGAAGGGGAGTGGAATTTGGCAGGCAGGAGTTTTGGGGAATGATGGGTCATGAGTCCATTGGGCTTCCCGTGGCAGCTATGGGACTTCAGGAGGGTTCTTACCAGATGCCCAGAGTGCAGCAGATCTCTTGGGATGCCTCAGTCTGTGGTGTCTTCAGGGGAGCAGAATACCTAGCAGTCTGCCTTGTTGGAAAGCATCAGCCAGAAGGACAATTTTTTTTTTAAATCAAGGAAAATGTGAGATTTAATCTGGTCTAATTTATAATCTAGTATTTGTTTTCTCCATCCTTTCTCCTTTAATTACTGTGTATGCTTTTAAAAGTGTTGATCCTATGGTGTGGAGCCTTTTTCAGTGTGGCAAATCTTATTAATGTTGACATGATTTCTTGTTTAAAAAGGAATTTATTAAAGTGAAAATTCTATTAAATCATCATTATTATTTATTGACATTTACATCTCCAAATCTAGGTTATTTATGTGAGATCAGGTTGATCAGCTCCCACAGGCATTGAGTCATTGCTTGATGTTTATTATTTAATAACAATTCAATAGATACATTTTCTACAATGATCTACATTCCTAAGTTCAGATAATCAATAGTATTTGCAATATTAATCTAATTTCTAGTCTAAATGCAGAGGAAACAAACCAAAGGGCAATGAAAATTATACACATATAAACAATTCTGAGTAGGCAGTGTAATACTCTTCTGGAGGTCTATAACTATTATATGTTTTGTATATTTAGTTTATTGAAACTAGGAAGCGATTACTACATAACTGAACTTCCTTACAAACCTTACAAAGATTGGAGAAAATATATAAAATACAACACTGAGTAGGATGACATTCATCCCACAGAACTTGTCATCTCTACTGTGGGGTGGTGAAATATTTTGAAAATAACTTTGAAAGAGATATAAATAGGAAGACAAAGAAATTCACAATATTCTATAGTGTACTAATTGTATTTTATATGAGGTATTATAATGTCATCTGACTGGCCAAGTAAGTAATCATCCAAAGACTCTTTCTTCTTCACATTTCCAGAATTATAAAGCAATAGTGGAAAAAAATCATGATACTTTTAGATTTCACCAAGATACTCTGTTAAAACCATCTTGACTTACTAAAAATATCTATCTATCTATCTATCTATCTATCTATCTATCTATCTACCTACCTACCTATCTATTTATCTATCCATTTTTTGAGACAGGGTTCCTCTGTGTAGCCCTGGTTGTCTGGGACTCTCTTTGCAGACCAGGCTGGCCTTAGACTCAGAGATCCACCCACTTTTGCCTCCCAAGAGCTAGAATTAAAGGTGTGTATGACCACTGTCTAGATGGTTTATTGAACATATAAAGAAAAAAGCTTTTGAAGAAGGGTATAAAATAATAGAAAATATGAACATTTAAATGAAATACTATTTTCCACAAAAGGCTAAATGTCATAATATATGGAAATGAAATTTCATTTACTTTGCAAAATTTCATCAATCTAAACGTTACAATACCACCGAAGACTCACACAAATTTCATAGACATAGGCCAAAATTCTAACAGTTGTCAAGTTGATCATATTCCCTTTTCATTAAAGTTGAGATGACCAAGGAATATAGTTTTTTTATGGATCAATGAGAAATAAGCAAGATTGTGTTGTCACCTTTATATTTGTTTTATTATATGTATTGTGTTTGCCAGAAAAGATGTCTGTGTACTACATGTGTGCTTTGTGTCCTTGGGGCCAGAAGAGGGTGTCAGATCCCCGGAACTAGAATTACAGTTACCTACAGCTGCCATGTGGTTGCTAGGAATCAAACTCTGGTCCTCTGGAAGAGCAGCAAATGCTCTTAATCACTGAGTTGTCTCTCCAGCCCTGTATTGTCACTCCCCCCCCCATTTTTATTGGTTATTTTATTAATTGACATTTCAAATGTTATTTTCCTTCCCAGTTTTCCCTCCATAAGCCCCCTATCCCCTCCTCCCTCCCACTGCCTCTATGTGTGCTTCCCCACCCACTCCTGCCTCAGTGCCCTAGCATTCTCCTATTCTGAACAAGTCTCCACAGGACCAAGGGGCTCCCCTCCTAGTGATGCCAGATAAGGCAATCCTCTGTTACATATCTAGCTGGAGCCATGGCTACCCACTGTGTACTCTTTGGTTGGTGCTTTAGTCCTTGGGAGCTTTGGGTCATCTGGTTGGTTGATATTGTTGTTCTTCTTATGAGGTTGCAAACCCCTTCAGCTCCTACAGTCCTTGCCCTACCTTCTCCATTGGGGACCCCACACTCAGTCCAATGTATGGCAATGCACATGTGCATCTGTATTGAGCCAGCTCTGGCAGAGCCTCTCAGGGGACAGCTATTCCAGGCTCCTGTCAGGAAGCACTTCCTGGCACCAGCAATAGTGTCTGGGTTTGGTGTCAGCAGATGGAATGGATCCCTAGGTGGGACAGTCTCTGGATGGCCTTTCCTTCAGTTTCTGCTCCACTCTTTTCCCTGCATTTCCTTTTGATAGGAGGAATTCTGGAGTGATATTTTTGAGGTGGGAGGGTAAAGTACGTTATTTTGTGCCCACTCATTTTGTGCCTACTACTTATCAGAGAAAGTAGTAGACAATTGTAAAAGATATTAGTGTTAGATTTCACTGAACAAAGATGGAAGAAATCACTTATCACATGGACTTTGTGATGATGGCTGTCATGTATAGTGTATTATCTGAGCCAAATGTGGATACATCTTTGGATGACATCACAAAAGATTAGATATACTAATTATTTATAGGGTAAGGGATATAGTGCAAGTTGGAAGAGTGCTTCCGTACCATGTATGAAGCCTTGTGTTCAATCCCCAACACCACACAGACTGGGTGTGATGGTATATGCTTGTAATCCTAGAACTTGGGAGGTTGAAGCAGGAAGATCATCTTTGACTACATAGGTGTTTGAGACATTCACAGTTTCATGGAATTCTGTCTCAAAAACAGACAGACAAATGAGCATTGCAAATTATATATATTATTGTTTAATTGTACAAAATGCAATGCACATGGAATCATTTTGCTCAATGTTTTAAAATATGTGAGCATCACCACTGAAACTATACAAGGAGAAAAAGCAGACTTCATAGGGGCTCCCAAATAAATTAAAATGCATTTAAGTTGACATTCAGAGCCCCTTTGTGTTACATTTTAGCAGAGTTTCTTAGTGACATGTATTCCCTGAGAATAGGCTAATGTTTAGAATCCTGAAAGATCTACTTAATCTTACAAGCTGCTTGCATCCACAAAATGTCTGTATGTGAGAATTACTTTAGCTGTTGGTCTTTAAGATCCAAGGATTACTTTCCTTATTCAAATCTGAACCAGAGGACTTCCTTTGTTGCTTTGTTCTCCCCAACACTTTTCCATGGCTTCTAGTTTCTCCTCATTTCTGCAAATCTGTGGTAAAACCTCATGAGTTTTTTCAGTGCATCTTTCATGTCTCTGTTTCTTAGGGTATAAATGAGGGGGTTGAGACTCGGAGTGATGATGGTGTAAAAGAGGGTGAGGAACTTGCCTTGTTCCTTGGAGGCCCTGTTACCAGGTTGTAGGTACATGTAGATGATAGTGCCATAGAATATGGAGACCACAGTGAGATGAGATCCACAGGTATTCATTGCTTTCTGTTGCCCTGCCTTTGACTTCATGTTGAGCACAGTTTTGGCTATGTAGCCATAGGAAATCAGAATAAGGATGAGAGGTGTAAGGACAATGACAATGCCTAGAGCAAAAACAGACAGTTCAACTGTTGTGGTGTCTACACAAGCTATCCTGACCATGGCTGGCAACTCACAGAGGAAATGGTCCAGGAGGTTGTGTCCACATCGAGGCAAATTCACAGTGAGTGTGCAGAGTACTACAGAGTTGGCCAAACTAATGCCCCAGACCATGACTATCATCTTGATACACAGACGTGGATTCATGATTACAAAGTAATGCAAGGGCTTACAAATAGCTGTGAAACGATCATAGGACATGACGGCCAGGAGCAGACACTCAATGGAGCCCAGCCACATATACACATAGAGCTGAACAATACAACCCACAGAGCTGATGGTCTTCTCGGGTCCCCACAGGTTAACCAGCATCTGAGGGACAATGCTTGTTGTGAAACACAAATCCAGGAAAGATAAATTTCTGAGGAAAAAGTACATTGGTGTGTGGAGATGGGGATCCAGGAGGGAAGCAAGGATGATAGCAGTGTTACCCACCAACGTAATGATGTAAAAGAAGGTGACGACTCCAGAGAGGATCAGTTCCAGGTGAGGGTGGTCAGAGAAGCCAAGCAGGATAAAAACATGCAAAGTACTGTAATTGCTTGGGTCCATAGTCTTTCAGTGTTCATAATCTACAGTAAGAAGTGTAGGAGAGGGAGGTAGAGGGAAAGCAGTTGGCAGGAGGACAAGAAGAACAAGAAATAGGTTATTAGTGTAGCCTATGGAGTAACTGATAAGACATAGACTTAGCCGTAGGGATAGAAATTAGGTTAATAATAGAAAGAAATAATGGTTACAAATTGCCTCTTATAGTCAGCTTCTCTTGTACCTGTTGAGGATTCTTTAAATGCAAATGAGTTTAATACTCGACTTTATTTTATTCTAAGAGACCTTGAAAAGAGGTCTCTTATATCTGGATCTGGAATTCTTCATGTGCATATTTGAAAGTTTGGAAATGATAGGATTGTAAAAATAACCTGGCCCTTTGGTTTCTTTGTAAAGGTAATTGGAGCAGAGTGAAGATACTTTCTTATTTGGTCAGTAAATCCATGTACACAAGTGCGTTATTTGTTGAAGTCAGATTAAAAGGGAACATGTTCTTCATTCTTTTTCTATTTCTAAGAGAGCTTTTAGTGCTCAGTTTATTACGTAAGTGACCTAGAAGTTTCCCAAACTTTTCTATCATTTAATATGCTTAGCCTTTCTCCTTACTAAGTTTGATACATTTGAAAAGAAAAACATACGTTATATATCCCTCTTTAAAAAATTTCAGCCACTGTCACCCACATGGAACCCAGTGAGATACCTTGTCTTGATTTTTGCCCTCTGCCATCACATTGTCATAGTCTTCTCACCCATGTGCCTACCATGTATCAGCTGATTCCAGAAGCTCCCCATTTTAGAGGACTGCCTTGTATACCTGCATGCCTTGTGAACAAGGTAGCGGTGTGAACCTTATTGTTATTCATCCCCTACACGCCGTTTCCACATCCACTGTCTTCCACCTTTTCAAGTATCTAAAGGTCATTCCTATGTAAAGCTCTGCATCTTCTTCTTTTTGGAAAAAAAATTTTTTTTTAGTGTATTTGTTAATACTCAGCATGGTTAACAGACTCATATTAGAACTCCTTTCTCTTTAATAGATTACATATGCAGAACTCTTACGGGGTGCCAATAGACATGGAGCTAAAGAACTTGTGTCCAAGAGTTTGAATTTTAGAAGAGAGACATTAACTGTGTGACACCTGCAAATTGTACAAAATCCTCTTCTTGGGATAAGCCAGGGAAGGTGAGCTTGTGGTACCTGTTGTTTTAATAAAAGTTTTCTCCCCTTGCTAGGTAATGTGTACAAACTGTTAGGAAAGATGTTGAGCTGAAGTGGTGGTTCTCCAGCTGATCATGAATGACTCACTCTTGTTCACTTTATGGCCTTACTGTCAGCGACTTCTCTCTCCTGGTTCTCACTCTGAATTTCTAGTATGATTACATAAACCTCGAAATAGAACATAGAAAGCATTTGTTCTCTGAATGTGATGCTCTAACTATCCATTTCTGTGCCCTTTAGCCTGGTGTGTTTTGAATCAACTTTATTGTTATGTATTCAAATTGCCCCCTTATTAAATAGGCCTTGCTGCATTCCCTGGTAGGATGAAGGAGCTGCTTATTGAAGAACTGTACTATGCTCATGATTCTATTATAACTATTATCCCCACTGCTCTGGTTATACAGAAATTATAATACAGATTTAACACTGACCTTCAAAATAAGAAAGGGCTGCTTACTTTTAGGTGATACTTCAAAGACACTCAAGTGTTGAATGTTCTTTCTGTGACAATTTCTTTTCTTCTAAGCATGGTACACATAAATTTACCCCCTTAAAATAAACTTTTATTTATGACTTATCTCTCCTAATCATTTACTATGTGATACCAGAAAAATGTAAGAAAACTGCTGAGTTCAGTTTTCCATTAAAAAAATTGGGTACAATATAAACCCCCATTTGTAGGGCCTAAAAACTCAAATGACCAAAAATTGTGTGCAGTTTAGAATAACTCAGAGGAACAAGAATTGATATAAAAGTAATTTATAATCATGTAAAATGTGGGTTAAGATTGTCTAGCATTCTCCCAAACACTGGTAAACTTTAAGAAAGCAGGCATGATCTGTGAGTTTTTTTGCTCTATCTACTATATCTGATATATGCCCTAACATATGTATCTGTTATTATTAACAAATAAAAAAATCTCTTGGAGGAGTGGATGGAGGGAAACTGTGGTTGTAATGCATTTTATGAGAAAATAATTCATTTTCAAAAAAAACCCCAGAGACTAAACAATAGACAATCATGTACAGTTATCATATTTTTTCCATTAAAATTTAGTGTTATATTGTCTGACATTACTAAAGGGCTGATGATAAGTAGTAGATGAATGAAAGATGGTTTTATCTGTACAAGGTTCCTGATGTCTTACCTTTCCATTGCTGGGGTCCAGGATGCTGAGAGCAGGACTGTTTCAGTGTTCCCTCTCCAGGGCTGAGCCTGTCTCCCCATCTCTGGGTAGGGCCTCTGTGAGGAGGCTCTCCTGATGGTGTTGCCTCCAGTGACTCTAGCTCAGAGCTGCAGCTGTCACCAGCTCTCCTTGATTCCTTTACCTATAGAAGAAAGTGGATACGTGTTGTGACTGTAGAGAGATGTGAAAACCCACCAGACAATCCAGAATAAATACTGAATAAACCTTTTCAGTATTGTCTGAAAGCCCAGAAAGCCATCCTTCAATAGACTTCCCTGAGGTGCTGTGGAAAGGCTAGGCAGTGGCACACTGGCACAACCACCTTGATATTTCGCTAAGATAGTTTTAAGGGTGGAAAACTAGCAGGACATGCAGGAAAGCTGAAAGATAGAGGATTAAAGAATTTATTTTCAGAAATTTTTCTAGGCTATGAATGCATTACAAACAAAATGTGTTCTCTTCATGTATATTTGGAAAACTAATATTATGACAAAAATTACCTGTATAAAATCACCTTATCATGACGGCACACATTGATGATAGGAGTAAGTTTGCTTTGAACAGATGAACTTAAACAAGGCATCTCATTTTCTATTTCATATGCCCGTCCCTCTTCTAGGTCTCAGTAGCTGCCCCAGATACCCAGGGAGGGAACTGTTGGCCCTGGAAGAGAAGGTGTGTGCTGCAAAGCTCCAGGCAGCAAGTCCAGGGCCATTATATTTGCATCTTCATTCAGTTGTCTTGGCAACCATGAGTTGTGATTAAATATATCAGTGACCATTACTGTTAGTTTTTTTTTTTTTTGTTGTCTCACAGGACACTTATTTAAACCCAAGGTCCTGGACAAGTAAGTATGCTAAAGACTTTTTATGAGTTAGTTTGTAATCATCAGCTGTGTTATTTTTCTTGAATTGTAGTTCCATGTAGCCAAGAATTACTTTAATAAAAGGACACAAATTAATTGCCAATGATCACCTGTGAATGGTTTCTTGTCACTGAGCAAGAAAACAGCTTACACTGTTTTCCTCTGCACGGAAGGAGCCATTTTCCAGTGTCTTGCTTGGATGGATCAATCGTGGGCAGAGTTTTGGGCTTGAAGCCTTTGTGGTTCCCATGATCAGTTACATAAACTTGAGGCAATTGCTTAACTCCCCGTGCATTATATTAATATAAAAAGGATATATCTTAAAAATTTTTTATAAAGATCAAGTAACTTTGAGATATATAACAATACACTAATGGTTGGTACACAGTCATCAAGCAAATAAAAGTTGTATTTTATGATTTCAAACCATTGAGGCATCTTGTGCTGCAATAAAGCTTACTTTTTATCAGTTTGAAGAAAGCTGATACCAATACTTAATAAAAACACTTGAGATTATCTTTTTCCATTTCAACCCTTTATGGTTTTGTATATGATATGTGTATATTTTATAATCTATCCTTTTTTTTCTCAGTTTTTGAATTATTTGTCTTTTATTTATTTTATAATCTTTTATAACAAAATTTAAATTAAAATATATTTTGATTATATTCTTCCTTTCTGAAATAATTATCCAGTTTCTCTTCTCCTCTACAGACATCCAACTTTAAATTTTTAAAAGAAACAAACAAAATAAAAACCGCAATCCAGTCAGGGCTCTGTGGCTTATCTGGTTAAAGCGCCTGTCTAGTAAACAGGAGATCCTGGGTTCAAATCCCAGCAGGGCCTATAAGAGACACTTTTTGGGGGAGAGAAGGGGGCTTGCGGGACTTTCGGGGAGTTGGGGTCTAGAAAAGGGGAAATCATTTGAAATGTAAATAAAAAATATATCGAATAAAAAAAAACCACAAACCAAAACAACAACGGAAAATCAAACCAAACCCCAAAACCAACTACCACCACCAAAACTACATCCAAATCCCAGTACAACCTGGCATCAAGAAAATACCTGAAATCTAGAAAAAAAAAATACAACAAAACCTTAATACAGAACCAACTAACAACCATCACAACAAATGTTACCAAAGTCTAATGAAATTAAAGCAGAAACACACAAAACCTGTGGAGTCCATTATTTGCTTGTCACCTACTCCTGGACATGAGTTCTGTCCTATAGTGGTTGACATATCCGGATCCATTCCATTGGAGAAAACTGGTTTTCCTTTTCTAAGCAGCTCTAAGAGCAGCACCACTGTTAACTGTTATCCTAGTGACTAGATCTTCATTCTTTTATTTGCTCACTCACTGTTTTTCAGTAGTAATAAAATACAGTACAATAAGATAAAACAAAACTATCCCCTTGAAGTTTGACAAGTCACATCAAAATAAGGAGAAGTGCTCAAGAGAGGGCACAAGAGTCAGAGCCCTACTCATTTGCACTTTTGAGAATCCCTTAAAAACACTAAACAGGCAGCCATAATGTAAGTGCTGAAAACTTGGCGCAGACCCATGCAGTCCCTGTGCACGCTACTTCGGTCTCTGTCAGTTCACATGAGCTTTGCTCATGTTGATTTAGAGTGCTTTGTTTTCCTTCCTGGTGTCCTGGATCCCCTGTGACTCTTCCATTCCTCCCACCCCCTCTTCTACAGGGTTCGCTGAACTCTGTGGGGAGGCATTCCTTCCATTTAGGGCTCAGTGTCTCAAGGTCTCTCACTCTGTACAATACCTGGCTGGGGGTCTTTATACTTTTTTTCATCTACAGCAGAAGGAAGCTTAAATAGAAATTTCTGGTTTCTTTGGAGAGTCACTTGTGTCATATAATGTTTTTCTGGAAACTGTCTTATGAGAGACTGTTTTGCTGAAGCAGACATGTGATGTTTTTCTGGAAGCTGCCTGGTGAAAGGGCGTGTGACGCTTTGCTGAAATGAAGTGCACGTGAGTGGGTACACAATGTTTGGAAAAGTTTAAGTATAACCCAACAAGCTGGGCGGTGTTGGCGCACGCCTTTAATCCCAGCACTTGGGAGGCAGAGGCAGGCGGATTTCTGAGTTTGAGGCCTGCCTGGTCTACAGAGTGAGTTCTAGGACAGCCAGGACTATACAGAAGAACCCTGTCTCCAAAAAACAAACAAACAAACAAACAAACAAACAAACAAAGTATAACCCAACAGACAGTGGACGACATTCTTGGTTTGGTTTGCCTCGTAACTCGTTGTTGGTCATTATTGGGCTTCATGGATGCAGGTCTTTGCTAATGGCACTCTTGAATTGATTTACCTTGCTTTTTTGCTGATCTTTATTTGTAGAGAGAAATATGCAAAGATGGTATTTTGGCTGTTTCTTGCCACTTCCAAGGATTTGTGCTGATTGGCAGAGCCTCCAGGTTTTTTCTGGATTGAGTTATTTCTACAGATTTGTGGTTGGTGTTTTGTTTGTGGACTGGACTGCTTATGATGGAGACTGAAATCACCCCAGAGAACTATTTCTAAACAAGTCCACAATCCTGGTTTTCTATTAACCTTTTCCCCATACATCTGGTGAGTGGTGGGCTAGAAGGGAGGTTGAATCAAGAACCATAATTAAAGCAGGTTTTGAAAACTCCAAGCCTATAGGAAGCTTTTCTGATGATGGCTGAACAGATGCTGAACCTATTTGTCTATCTGGGTCTGGGATGCTTCCTCACTCAGGATGATTTTAGTCTAGTTTTGCCCATTTGCCTGAAAATTTCATGATGTTGTGGGTCTTTTAATGGTAGAGTAATATTCCATTGTGTAAATGTACCACATTTCCTTCCTCCATTCTTCTGTTGCTGGGCATGTAGGTAATTTCTAAGCCCTGCCTATTAAGAAGAGAGCAGCAATGAACAGAGTTGAGCACGTGTCTTTGTGGTAAGATGAAACATCCTTTGGGTATAGGCCCAAGAGTAATATACTTGGTCTTCTGGTAGACTGATTCTCATGAGCAAGGTATGAGTGTTCCTCTTATTCCACCCTCATGGGTGATCCCCATTGTTTGGTTGATTTTAGCCATTCTGACATGTGTAAGATGAAATCTCAAAGTAATTTTCATTTTCATTTCTTGAAAGCCAAGGATATTGACATTTTAAAAATCTTTTATTATTCTTTAATCTTTTTTTTTTTTTTTTTTTTTTTACAGTTCGGTTGTTTCCCCCCATCCCTGTCTACCCTCTAACCATTCTCCATCCCATTCCTCCTCCTCCTGTCTCCAAGAGGATGTCCCCACCCACCTCTACTCCCCCTTCACACCTTCCCACTCCCTGGGACTTCAAGTCTCTCAAGGGTTAGATGTGTCTTCTCTCACTGAGGCCAGACAAGGCAGTCTTCTGTTGTATATGTGTCAGGGGCCTTGGAACAACTCATGTATGCTGCCTGGTTGGTGGCTCAGTGTCTGAAAGATCCGGGGTCCAGATTAGTTGCGACTGCTGGTCTTTCTATGGTATTGTTCTCCTCCTCAGCTTCTTCCAGCTTTTCCCTAATTCATCTACAGGGATCCCTGGTTTCTGTACTTGTTTGGGTATAAATATCTGCATCTGACTCTTTCAGCTGCTTGTTTGACCTCTTGGAGGGCAGCCATTCTGCCCTCCTGTCTGTAAGCACACCATAACATCAGTAGTAGTGTCAAGCCTTGGAGCCTCCCCTGGAGCTGGATTCCAATTTGGTCCAGTTACTGATCCTTCTTTCCCTCAGTCTTCTCTCCATCCTTGTCCTCGCAGTACTCCTAGACAGGAACAATTCTGTATCAGAGTTTCTGACTATGGGCTGGCAACCCCATCCCTCCACTTGATACCCCATCTTCTACTGGAGATAGACTCCACAAGCTCCCTCTCTCCACTGTAGGGCACGTCATCTAAGGTGCCCCACATCTTTGAGTCCTGAGCACTTCTCACCTCCCAAGTCTCTGGTACATCCTAGAGAGTCCCCCCACCTCCTACCTCCCAAGGTTACCTCTTTTCACTTTGTTTTTCTGCTGGCCCTCAGGGCTTCACTCCTGTTCCCCCTCCAATACCTGATCATGTTTCCCTTTCCCCCCTCCCTGTACCCTCTCCCACCTTGTAATTGCTTTCTTCTCCCTCCCAAGTGGGAGTGAGGTATCCTCACTTGGGCCTTTCCACCTGTTAACCTTTTTGAGTTCTGTGGATTGTATCCTGGGTATTCTGTACTATTTTTTGGCTAATATCCACTCATTAGGGAGTACATATCGTGCAAGTCCTTTTGGGTTTGAGTTACCTCACTCAGGATGATATGTTCTAGTTCTGTCCATTTGCCTGTAAAAGTTATGATGTCATTGTGTTTAATAGCTAAATAGTATTCTACTGTGTAAATGAGCCACTTTTTAAAAAATATTCATTCTTTGGTTGAGGGATAGCTGGGTTGTTTCCAGTTTCTGGGTATTATGAATAAACCCACTATGAACATAGTTGAGCACGTGTCCTTGTGGTATGTTGGAGCTTCTTGTGGGTATATGCCCTGAAGCTAAAAACCCTAGAAAGTATACGACTATATGATACATATTTTATCATAATAGAGGCTACACACACACACGTAATACACAACCAATGTCATCCTAAATGAACTTGAAACAGTACAACTAGAATCAGAAATGAGACTAGTATGTTCACTATCCCCTTTCCTTTGCAATACACTCCTAAAGCATTAGCTACAGCAGTAAGACAAGAGAAGAAATCAAAATAAAGCAAATGAGAAAGAATGAGTCAAATCATTCCCATTTGCAGATGAAGGATGACATTACACATATGAGGTGCAAAAGATTCTAACAGAAAATATCCAGATACAATCAATAATTCCAACAAAATGGAAGGATATAAAACCAACTGACAAGAATCAGTAACCTTTCTATACAGCAACAATAAACACACTGAGAGAGAGAGAGAGAGAGAGAGAGAGAGAGAGAGAGAGAGAGAGAGAGAGATCATAGACACCACAACTTACAATAGCCTCAAATAAAATAAAATAAAATTATATATATAAAACCTAACCAAGGAGGTGAAAGTCTTATGCAATGAAAAATTTAAAACTCTGAAGATGAGACACTAGAAAATGTAATGACATCCTATGTTCATGTATTGGTAGAATTAATATTGTGAAAACAACCATTTATCAAAAACCATTTATAGATTCAGTGCAATCCCAATCAGAATTTCCATAATATTCTTTCCAGGATTAAAAAAATATCTAAAATTCCTACAGAAGCACAAGGTTCTGTGATAACTTAAAAAAATACTTAGGGAAAAAAACAAACAAAAAGTCAACTAACCAACCAACCAACCAATCAAACAAACAACCAATCAAACAAACAACCAAACAAACAAAAAACAAAAACCCAACTTCTCCCCAACAAAACAATGCTGGTGATCCCTCCTGCAGTTCTTTTACTGTTCAGGACCGTTTTAACTGTCCCTTCCCCCCATATGATGTGAAAAACTGTCCTTTCAAAATCTGTGAAAGATTGTGTTGGATTTTTGAAGAGGACTTCATTGAATCTATTGATGACTTTGTGTAGGATGGCTTTTTTACTATATTAATTTTATTCATCTATGAGCATAGGAGATCTCTATATTCTGGTTCCTCTTCTTCTTCTTCTTCTTCTTCTTCTTCTTCTTCTTCTTCTTCTTCTTCTTCTTCTTCTTCTTCTTCTTCTTCTTCTTCTTCTTCTTCTTCTTCATTTCGTCTTCGTCTGCTTCTGCTTCTCTATTGTCTTCCTCTTCTTCATTTTTTTTGAAACAGGGTTTCTTTGCAAAGCCTTGGCTGTCATAGAACTGTCTCTGTAGACCAGACCCAGAAATTCAGAGATAGGCCTCTCTCTGCCTTTCAAGTGCTGCAACTAAAGTTGTGTGCCACTGCTACTAAGCATCTTCTTCAGGTTCTTAATTCAAGGTCTTGAACTTTTCATCATTTAAGCATTTTACTTACTTGGTTACCCCAAGACATTTAATATTATTTGAGGTTAGTTTTAAATGTGTTCTGATATTTTATAGTTTATATATGTGAGAAATATTGATTTTTATGTGTTAATTTTGTATCCACTTACTTTGCAGAATGCATTTATCAAGTCTAGGAGTATCCTGATGGACTTTTAGGGTCATTTATATATACTATCATTATCACCTGCAAATAAAGATACTTGGACTTCTTCCTTTCTGATTTGTATCTCCTTGATCTCCTTCAGTTGTCTTATTGCTAAAGAAAGCCAAGATGTCCAGCACTGCATTGAATAGGTATAGAGAGAGTGAACATCCTTGTTTTGTTCCCAATTTTTGTGGAATTGCTTAGTTTCCCTCCATTTAAGTTGATGTTGACTATAGGCTTGGTGTAAACGTCCTTCCTAATGTTGACTTATGTCCCTTGTATATCTAATCTCTCCAGGTCATTTTTTTCTCTTTTTTTAAAATTTCTCTTTCATATACTACTTCCTGAGTGTAGTTTATCCTCCCTCTTTTACTCCTAGTTACTCCTCCCAACCTCCTATCTTCCCACTCATCTACTCCTCCTCCATTTCTCTTCAGAAAAAGCCTCTCAGGTATATCAACCAAATATGACATATCAAGTTGCAAGAAGACTAGGCACCTCTGCTGTTTTTGTTTTTGTTTTGTCTATTTTATTTGGTTCTTATACTCCCCCCCCCCCACCATTTATTCCACACTAATACCTTGTAGGAGAGAAAGGTTAGAGGGGAATAAGGGAGAGATGAGGAGCTAACCTACCCTCTTCTCTGATGGGACTGGCATGTGGGTTCCCAGGGATTGACCAAAGGAGTTAGAAACATTTTCACCTATGGTTTTGTTGAAAATCTTTTCTGTGTTTCTTCTCTTTCCTCTATTATTCTTCCTATTATTCTTATATTAGGTCTTTTTATAATGGCTGAGATTTTTCTGGATGTTTTGTGCCAGAAGCTTTTTAGATTTAACATTTGTCTTGACCAATGAATCTATTCTTTTTTTAATTTAAATTTTAATTTTTTATTATATTCAACACACTATATAATTTATACTGATCATAAAGATGATGGCCATGTTATTAAATGAACATAAAAAGATAAAGTCTTTTTGTTTGTTTGTTTGTTTTATTTTTAGTAGAGCTTAAAATCTTGGCTCTTACTGTGGTACAAACCCAAAATAAGAACAATATTTAGACATTGGAGTTCATTGTAATAAGGCTTTACTTCAATGTCCCTCACCTCACCAAAGGATTTTACCTCCATAGTAGGTAAGCTAAGAGTTGACAGTTCTGCTGCACCAAGGAATGAATTGTAGACACAATTATTTGTATAAGATATCCTGCTATGGTCATAGCTATTTGACTTGAGTGATGGTCATCATTCTCAGCCCTCAGGGACCAGGTTACATTCATTTGAGAAATGGTGTGTATATTAAGATGGTTTATCCGTGAAGTCATTTATCAACTGTTTCAATGAACAATGGTTCTGCTTGGAGGGTGGCACAGACATTAGGTGAGAGTAAGATTCTGGTTCATTGGCTATGATGATTTTGAAAAGCATTCATCTTAGAAAAAGAGTAACTTATAAGGTCATCTTCTTCAAAACTGAAACAATAATTATAAATATCAAGCAAAACTTTCAGTCTCACTCTTCGTTGTTCTTTTACAAACCACCTCCCAAGTTAATTGTCCATGCTTCTTATGGCTGTATAAATAATTTTGAAATGTGTAAGCTGTTCTGAAAACCATAATATAATGTAAAAACATCAAATGAACAATCCTACTAATACAGAGAGGCTGAGATAGGAGAAGCATGATTTCAAGACCATTATGTGGCACACAACAAGACACTGTCACATACAAACAGAAAGTGTATATGGATTGTACAATAATGGACATATTTCTCCAGTTACCAAATTAGAGAGACCATTGGGTGAGAGCCAATGAATTTCTAATTCCTCATATTTTTGAATTTCAATTGATTAGGATATGTTGGTAATATCATTATTATTTTCATATTAGAGATATTAAAGATAATACTTCCTGTTATTTCTGTTGTTAGAGGTTGGAATTTTGTTTGTGTGGGTTTGTTGAAAGATTACTTTCTTGCTTTTTCTAGGGTGTAGTTTCCCTCCTTGTGTTGGTGTTTTTCATCTATTATCCTTTGTAAGGCTGGATTTGTGGAAAGATATTGTGTAAATTTGTTTTTGTCATGGAGTATCTTGTTTTCTCTGTTTATGGTAATTGAGAGTTTTGCTGGATATAGTAGCCTGGGGTGGCATTTGTATTCTATTAGGGTCTGTTTGACATCTGCCCAGGATCTTCTAGCTTTCATAGTCTGATGAGAAGTCTGGTGTAATTCTGATAGGCCTGCCTTTATATGTTACTTGATCTTTTTCCCTTACTGTTTTTAATATTCTTTCATTGTATAGTGCATTTGGTGTTTTAATAATTATGTGATGGGAGGAATTTCTTTTCTGGTCCAGTCTATTTGGAGTTCTGTAGGCTTTTTGTGTCTTCATGGGCATCTCTTTCTCTAGGTTAGGGAAGTTTTCTTCTATGATTTTGTTGAAGATATTTACTGGCCCTTTAAGTTGGGAATCTTCACTCTCTTCTATATCTATAATCTTTAGGTTCGGTCTTCTCATTGTTTCCTGGATTTCCTGGATATTTTGGGTTAGGAGCTTTTTGCTTTTTGCATTTTCTTTTATTGTCATGTTAATGTTTTCTTCAACATCTGAGATTCTCTCTTCTATCTCTTGTATTCTTTTGGTGATGCTTGCATCTATGACTCCTGATCTCTTTCCAAGGTTGTCTCACTTTGTGATTTCTTTATTGTTTCTAGTTCCATTTTTAGATCCTAGGAGGCTTTGTTCATTTCATTCACCTGTTTGATTGTGTTTTCCTGTAATTCTTTAAGGGAGTTTTGTATTTCCTCTTTAAGGGCTTCTACCTGTTTATCTGTGTTCTCCTGTATTTCTTTAAGGGAATTATTTATGTCCTTCTTAAAGTCCTCTATTATCATCATGAGAAGTGATTTTAAATCCAAATCTTGCTTTTCCAGTGTGATGGTGTATCCAGGACTTGCTATGGTGGAAGAATTGGGTTCTGATGATGCCAAGTATCCTTGGTTTCTGTTGCTCGTGTTCTTATGCTTGCCTCCTGCCATCTACTTATCTCTAGTGCTACCAGCCCTCACTATATCTGACTGGAGCCTGTCCTTCCTGTGATCCTGGTTGTGTCATAACTCTTCAGAGTCAAGCTGTCTCTGTGACCCTGCGATTTTGGGATCCTGTGATCCTGCGATCCTGGTTGTGTCCAAGCTCCTGGGAGTCAAGCTGCCTCTGGGACCTTGAGATCCTGGTGTGACCAAGCTCCTGTGATCCTGTGATCCTGGGCATGTAAAAACACCTGGGAGTGGAGCTTCCTCTGGGTGTTGTAGAACTGGCTGAGGTGTTTGCACCCAAGGTCTGCTCAGGGTACCAGCCCAGACATACATGAAGGAACTCATGCCACTGGTCTGGCAGAGTACCTGTGTGCCTGTGTCCCAGTTACTAACTGTGTTGGGACAGATGTGTCTTCCTCACCTCTGATCCTATATGTTCCTAGGCATGTTAGAGTACCTGGGAGTAGAGCTTCCCCTGGGTGTTGTTCAATGAATCTATTCTATTGTGTCTTCAAAACCTGAGATTCTCTCTTCCTTTTCTTATATTATGTTCATTCAGTTTACCTTTCTCTAGCTGTGAAGGAACCAACTATGGTTTCTGTTGGAGTTTCTAAAGTTTTTATTTCTAGATTTCCTTCTGTTTGAATTTTCTTTATTGATTCTATTTCCACTTTCATGTTTTTAATGTCTTTAATGGTTTTCAAGGAATGTTTATGCTTTCATAGATTTCTTTAAGGATTTCATTTGTTTCTTTTTAAAAAACCTCTATCATATTCATAAATAATGTTTTAAGGTTTTTTATTTGTATTTAAAATATGCTAACCTATTCAGGGCAAGCTGTTGTAGGATTGCTGATTCCTAGGGGAGACATATTGTCCTGACTGTTATTCTCTGGGTTTTTGCTCTGGCATCTAGGTATTTTGAATTGGGAAAATTGAAATTCCAGGTGCTGATATTTAGTTTTGTTTTTTTTCCCCAGTGGGCGTTTTGTTATTGATTTCTATTTCTTCTCTGGGAGAATATGGTGGCTGTGTATGTCTTGTAGGAAAATCTTCTGGAGTTATAATAGGTTTAGTCATGGAATTCCAGGTAAAATGTGTTTCTAGGTATTGGAACTGATCCACAGGAATAGTCTGGAGGCAGTGGTAGGGCTTTGCAAGAGGAAGGAAAGCTGAGTGTTCCACCAGGATCTCCTTGTTAGCCCTCTAGGAATGAGGACACAGAGTGAGGAGAAGGCACACCAGATGGTCTGTCTGCTAGAGAGCTGCGAATGAGACTGGGGGATTGGACTTGGAGGCAATGAGTGAGAAGTGGGGATTTGCAGTTAGCCTACCTGCTTCCCTGGCAGGAGTGGCCTGTGGGTTCTTAGAATGTCCCTGATGGAGTTGGTGGCTGGGGTAAGGGAACAAGTCAGGGAAGGAGGGTTAGAAGTGGGAGATCTGTGAGATCCACTAGAGATGAGGTGTGGACTGAGGCAGCAACAGGCGTTCTGCGGTAGTGGTTGCCATGAGACAGAGGAATTGGATGTGGAGGAATGAAGAGAGGGGTGAGGATCTTCAGTTGGCCTAACTCCATCCCTGGCAGGAGTAGCCGTTGGGATCTCAGAGAGTGCTGCTAGAGTTGGGATATTATATAAAACAAAAGGGGTCTGGTGGAGATTGGAGGTTAAGAGACAAAGGTTGGCAGCCTGGGCCAGGCATCCTGTCCTCAAGCAATGCAGAGGGCCAGCGGTGCAACCAGAGGCCGGCTGCAGAGAGGCAGCTTGCACTGGTGAGTCCATCTGACCTGGCAGAGCGGAGGATCCAGTCCAGAGGCCTCTGACGGGAGCCTTCCGGTCGCCACCTCTGGATCAGGAGCAGCCTGGGCCATGCACCCCATCTCCAGGCAGTGCATAAGGGCAGTGGTGCATCTGGAGGCCGGCTGCAGGGAGGCAGCTTGCACGGGTGAGTCCTGCATTGACAACAAGACCAACTAACACCAGTGAGATCTAGATGGCAAAAGGCAAACGTAGGAACATTACTAACAGAAATCAAGGCAATATGGCAGCATCTGAACCCAATTCTCTGTTAACAGCAAGTCCTTGATACCCTAACACACCAGAAAAACAAGATTTGGATTTAAAATTACTGGTCATGATGCTGTTACAAGAACACATGAAGGACATAAATAAATCCCTTAAAGAAATTCAGGAGAAAATGATCAAAGGCTAGAAGCCCTTACAAGGGAAACACAAAAAAAATCACTTAAAGAAATTCATATATTTGCTGCCTGCTGTGACAGAAAAGGGGCACTAGGTACTGTATCACCTTGAGCTTTAGGTCTCTGGTGGTGCAAACCGCCAGGGGTCTGCCTGCACTCAGGAACTGAGCACATAGGCAGTTTGTCTGCCAGCCCGCCGGGCTCAGGGCCTGTGTCCTGCCCAGAGAGCTGCCGAAGGAGAGAAGCCCCGCAGCCATACTCGCTGCCTGCCGGGACAGAAAAGGGTCACTAGGTACTGTATCACACTGAGCTTTAGATCTCTGGGGGTGCAAACCACCAGGGGTCTGTCTGCACTCAGGAACTGAGCACATAGGTGGTTCATCTGCAAGCCAGTTCATTGAAGGACATGTGTCCTATGTGAGAATCAACAGAGGGAGTGACCCCCACCACACCATCTTCGCTCCATAATCGAGCAGACAGAGAATACCTGGTTGACCTTGACAACCTAAGTATAACATTGCTTGAGGCAAGACTGAGCAGGGCTCCAAAGGCACAAAAGAGGAAGGCAGCATATCAGTAATCTGTGCCAGAGGAAACCCTGTCATCCAGTGTTGCAGAGATAACCTTAAAGATCCACAGTAGGTTGAAGCACCAGCCAGTGACAATAAGAACATCTAACACCTGGGAGAACTAGATGGCTAAAGGCAAACATAGGAATCTTACTAACAGAAACCAAGGCATTATGGTAGCATCTGAACCCAATTCTCCAACAATAGCAAGTCCTGGATACCCAAAACACCAGAAAAACAAGATTTGGATTTAAATCACTGGTCATGATGCTGGTACAGAAACACATGAAGGACATACTTAAAGAAATTCAGGAGAAAATGGATCAAAAATTAGAAGCCCTTACAAGGGAAACACAAAAATCATTGAAAGAAATTCAGGAGAATACAAAAGCCAATAGGGAGGAAATGCAAAAATCACTTAAAGAAATACAGGAGAACTTTGATCAACAGGCAGAAGTCATGAAAGAGGAAACACAAAAATCTCTTAAAGAATCAGAGGAAAACACAAACAAGCAAATGTCAGAACTGAGCAAAAACTTCCAGGATCTAAAAACAGAAGTAGAAACAACTAAGAAAGCACAAAGAGAGACAACTTTGGAGATAGAAAACCTTGGGAAGAAATCAGGGACCATAGACGCAAAAATCAACAACAGAATACAAGAGATAGAAGAAAGAATCTCAGATGCCGAAGATACCATAGAATCCATGGACTCAACAGTTAAAGAAAATGCAAAATGCAAAAAGCTTGTAACCCAAAACATCCAGGAAATCCAGGACACAATGAGAAAGCCAAATCTAAGGATTATAGGCATTGATGAGAGTGAAGATTTACATCTTAAAAAACCAGCAAATATCTTCAACAAAATTATGGAAGAAAACTTCCCTAACCTAAAGAGAGAGATGCCCATGAATATGCAAGAATCATACAGAACTCCAAACAGACTGGACCAGAACAGAAATACCTCCTGTCGCATAATAATCAAAACCCCAAATGTACTAAACAAAGAAAGAATACTTAGGGCAGTAAGAGAAAATGGGCAAGTAACATATAAAGGAAGACCTATCAGAATTACACCAGATTTTTCATCAGAGATCATGAAAGCTAGAAGATCCTGGGTGGAGTTCATGCAGACTCTAAGAGAACACAAATGCCAGCCGAGACTACTATACCCAACGAAACTCTCAATTACTATAGATGGAGAAACCAAGATATTCCCTGACAAAACCAAATACAATATCTTTCTGCAAACCCAGCCCTACTGGGTAGGATAATAGGGAGAAAACACCATTACAATGAGGGAAACTATACCCAGGAAAAAAAGCAGGATATTAAGCTTCTTTCATCAAACCCAAAGAAGATAACCACACACATATAAAATTAAACTAAAAAATGATAGGAAGCAATAACCACTACTCCTTAACTTCTCTTAACATCAATGGACTCAATTCCCCAATAAAAAGACATAGACTAACAGACTGGTTATGTAAACAGGACCCTACATTTTGCTGCATACAGGAAACACACCTCAGTGTCAAAGACAAAAACTACCTTAGAGTAAAAGACTGGAAGACAATTCTACAAGCAAATGGTCCCAGGAAACAAGCCGGAGTTGCCATTCTAATTTCAGATAAAATTGACTTTCAACCTAATGTCATCAAAAGAGACATGGAAGGTCACTACTTGCTGGTCAAAGGAAAAATCCAACAAGAAGAACTCTCAATCCTGAACATCTATGCCCCAAATACAAGGGTGCCCTCATTCATAAAAGAAACTTTACTAAAGCTCAAAGTACACATTGCACCTAACACAATAATTGTGGGTGACTTCAACACTCCACTCTCACCAATGGACCGATTAGGAAACCAGAAACTAAACAGGGAGACAGTGAAACTAATTGAAACTTTGAACCAATTGGAGTTAACAGATATATATATATATATATATATAAAACTTTTCATCCCAAAGCAAAAGAATATACCTTTTTCTCAGCACCTCATGGTACCTTCTCCAAAATAGATCATATAGTTGGTCACAAGACAGACCTCAACAAATATAAGAAGATTGAAATAATCCCATGCCTCCTATCAGATCACTATGGAGTAAAAGTGGTCTTTAATAACAATAAAAACAACAGAAACTCCACATACACATGGAAACTGAACAATACTCTACTCAATGATACCTTGGTCAAGGAAGAAATAAAAAAGAAATCAAAGATTTCTTAGAATTTAATGAAAATGAAGGCACAACATACACAAATCTATGGGACACAATGAAAGCAGTGCTAAGAGGAAAACTCATAGCTTTGAGTGCCTCCAAAAAGAAATTCGAGAGAGCATATACTAGAAGATTACCGGAACAACTGAAAGCCCTGGAACAAGAAGAAGCTAATTCACCTAGGAGGAGAAGAAGACAAGAAATCATCAAACTCAGGGCTGAAATCAATCAAGTAGAAACCAAGAGAACCATACAAAGAATCAACAAAACGAAAAGCTGGTTCTTTGAAAAAATCAACAAGATAGATAAACTCTTAGCCAGACTAACCAAAGGGCACAGAGGAAAGTATCCAAATTAACAAAATTAGAAATGAAAACAGAGATATTACAACAGAAACCTAGGAAATTCAAAAAATCATCAGATCCTACTACAAAAACCTGTACTCAACACAACTGGAGAATCTGGAGAAAATGGACATTTTCTTAGACAGATACCAATTACCAAAATTAAACCAGGATCAAATAGACCATCTAAACAGACCCATAACCCCTAAAGAAATAGAAGGGGTCATAGATAGCCTTCCGACCAAAAAAAGTAGGACCAGATGGTTTCAGTGCAGAATTCTATCAGACCTTTAAAGAAGACTTAACACCAATACTCTTCAAATGTTTCCACCAAATTGAAACAGAAGGAACACTACCCAACTCCTTCTTAGAAGCCACTATTAGGCTGATACCAAAACCACACAAAGATTCAACTAAGAAAGAGAATTTCAGGCCAATTTCCCTTATGAATATCGATGCAAAAATACTAAATAAAATTCTTGCCCACCGAATCCAAGAACACATCAAAATGATCATCCACCATGATCAAGTAGGCTTCATCCCAGGGATGCAGGGATGGTTCAATATAAGGAAACCCATAAATGTTATCCACTACATACACAACCTCAAAGACCAAAACCACATGATCATTTCATTAGATGCTGAAAAAGCATTTGACAAAATTCAGCATCCTTTCATGCTAAAAGTCTTGGAAAGGACAGGAATTCAAGGCCCATATCTAAACATAGTAAAAGCAATATACAGCAAACCGGTAGCCAACATCAAACTAAATGGAGAGAAACTTGAAGCAATCCCACTAAAATCAGGGACTAGACAAGGCTGCCCCCTCTCTCCATATCTTTTCAATATAGTTCTTGAAGTCCTAGCTAGAGCAATTAGACAACATAAGGAAGTCAAAGGGATACAAATTGGAAAGGAAGAAGTCAAACTATCACTATTTGCAGATGATATGATCGTATACTTAAGTGACCCTAAAAACTTAACTAGAGAACTCATACAGCTGATAAACAACTTCAGCAAAGTGGCTGGCTACAAAATCAATACAAGCAAATCAGTAGCCTTTATATATTCAAAGGACAAGCAGACTGAGAAAGAAATTAGGGAAATGACTCCCTTCACAATAGCTACAAACAGCATAAAGTATCTTGGGGTTACTCTAACCAAACAAGTGAAAGACCTATATGACAATAACTTCAGATCTCTGAAGAAGGAAATTGAAGAAGATCTCAGAAAATGGAGAAATCTTCCATGCTCATGGATTGGCAGGATTAATATAGTTAAAATGGCCATCTTGCCAAAGGCAATCTACAGATTCAATGCTATCCCCATAAAAATCCCAACCCAGTTCTTCATAGAGCTAGAAAGAGCAATTCTCAAATTCATCTGGAATAACAAAAAAACCAGGATAGCTAAAACTATTCTCAACAGTAAAAGAACTTCAGGGGGATTCAATATCCCAGACTTTAAACTCTACTACAGAGCAATAGTGATAAAAAACTGCATGATATTGGTACAATATCAGGCATGCGGATCAATGGAATAGGATTGAAGACGCAGAAATGAACCAACACACCTATGGTCACTTGATCTTCGACAAAGAGGCTGAAAACATCCAGTGGAAAACAGATAGTCTTTTCAACAAATGGTGCTGATTCAATTGGAGGTCAGCATGCAGAAGAATGTGCATCGATCTATTCTTATCTCCTTGTACTAAGCTCAAGTCCAAATGGATCAAAGACCTCCACATAAAACCTAACACACTGAAACTAATAGAAAAGAAAGTGGAGAAGACCCTGGAGGACATGGGCACAGGGGAAAAGTTCCTGAATAGAACACCAATAGCTTATGCTCTAAGATTAAGAATTGACAAATGGGACCTCATAAAACTACAAAGTTTCTGTAAGACAAAGGACACTGTCAAAAGGACAAAATGTCAACCAACAGATTGGGAAAGGATCTTCACCAACCCTAAATCTGACAGAGGGCTAATATCTAATACATACAAAGAACTCAAGAAGGTAGAACCCAGAGAGCCAAATAACCCCATTAAAAAGTGGGGTACGGAGCTAAACAAAGAATTTTCACATGAAGAACTTCAGAGGGCTGAGAAACACCTTAAGAAATGTTCAACATCATTAATCATTAGGGAAATGCTAATCAAAACAACCCTGAGATTTCACCTCACCCCAGTCAGAATGGCTAAGTTCAAAAACTCAGGAGACAGCAGATGTTGGCGAGGATGTGGAGAAAGAGGAACACTCCTCCACTGCTGGTGGGATTGCAAGATGGTGCAACCACTCTGGAAATCAGCCTGGCGGTTCCTCAGAAAACTGGGCATGACACTTCCTGAGGACCCTGTTATACCACTCCTGGGCATATACCCAGAGGATTCTTCAGCTTGCAATAAGGACACATGTTCCACTATGTTCATAGCAGGCCTATTTGTAGTAGCCAGAAGCTGGAAAGAACCCAGGTGTCCTTCAACGGAGGAATGGATACAAAAAATGTGGTATATTTACACAATGGAGTACTATTTAGCCATTAGAAACAATGAATTCATGAAATTCTTAGACAAATGGATGGAGCTGGAGAACATCATACTAAGTGAGGTAACCCAGTCTCAAGAGATCAATCATGGTTTGCCCTCACTCATAAGTGGATATTAGCCTAGAAACGTTGAATACCCAAAACATAATCCACAAATTAAATGATGTCCAAAAAAAAAAAAATGGAGGAGTAGCCCCTGGTTCTGGAAAGACTCACTGCAAGAGTATAGGAGAATTCCAGAACAGGGAAGCGGGAAGGGGTAGATGGAGGAACAGGGGGAGGGAAGAGAGCTTATGGGACTTGCGGGGAGTAGGGACCCAGAAAAGGCAAAATCATTTGAAATGTAAATAAAAAATATATCAATAAAAAAAGAAAAAAAGGAAAAATAAGTTAAAAAAAAAGAAATTCATGAAAATATGGGTAAAAAGATAGTAGCCAATAAGGAGGAAATGGAAAAATCACTTAAAGAAATACAGGAGAACTTTGGTCAACAGGCTGAAGTGATGAAAGAGGAAACACAAAAATCTCTTAAAGAATTACAGGAAAGCACAAACAAGCAAGTGAAGGAGCTAAGCAAAACCATCCAGGATCTAAAATCAGAAGTAGAAACAACTAAGAAAACTCAAAGGGAGACAACTTTGGAGATAGAAAGCCTTGGGAAGAAATCAGGGGACAGAGATGCAAATATCAACAACAGAATACAAGAGATAGAAGAAAGAATCTCAGATGCTGAAGATTCCATAGAAACCATGGGCTCAACAGTTAAAGAAAATGCAAAATGCAAAAAGCTTGTAACCCAAAATATCCAGGAAATCCAGGACACAATGAGAAGACCAAACCTAAGGATTATAGGCATAGATGAGAGTGAAGATTTACAACTTAAAGGGCCAGCAAATATCTTCAATAAAATTATGGAAGAAAACTTCCCTAACCTAAAGAGAGAGATGCCCATGAATATACAAGAAGCCTACAGAACTCCAAACAGACTGGACCAGAACAGAAATACTTCCTGTCACATAATAATCAAAACACCAAATGTTCTAAACAAAGGAAGAATATTAAAGGCAGTAAGAGAAAAAGACCAAGTAACATATAAAGGAAGACCTATCAGAATCACAGCAGACTTTTCACAGCAGACTTTTCACCTGAGACTATGAAGGCTAGAAGGTTCTGGGCAGATCTCATGCAGACTCTAAGAGAACACAAATGCCAACCAAAACTACTATATCCAGCAAAACTCTCAATCACCGTAGATGGAGAAACTAAGATATTTCATGACAAAACCAAGTTTACCCAATATCTATCCACAAACCCAGCCCTACAAAGGATAATAGGAGGACAACACCAATACAAGGAGGGAAACTTCGCCCTGGAAAAAGCAAGATAGTAACCTTTCATCAAACCCAAAAGAAGTTAAGCAATCAAATTTAAAAAATAACGTCAAAAATGATAGGAAGTAACAATCACTATTCCTTAATATCTCTTAAGATCAATGGACTTAATGCCCCAATAAAACGACACAGACTAACTGACTGGATACGCAAACAGGACCCTACATTTTGCTGCTTACAGGAAACACACCTCAGGGTCAAAGACAAACACTACCTTAGAGTAAAAGGCTGGAAGACAATTTTACAAGCAAATGGTCTCAGGAAACAAGCTGGAGTAGCCATTTTAATATCAGATAAAATTGACTTTCAACCCAAAGTCATCAAAAGAGACTCTGAGGGAAACTTCTTGCTGGTCAAAGGAAAAATACAACAAGAAGAACTCTCAATCCTGAACATCTATGCTCCAAATGCAAGGGCACCCTCTTTTGTAAAAGAAACTTTATTAAAACTCAAAGCACACATTGCACCTAACACAATAATTGTTGGTGACTTCAACACTGCACTTTCCTCAATGGACTGATCAGGAAAACAGAAACTAAACAGGACACAATGAAACTAATTGAAGCTTTGGACCAATTAGATTTAACAGATATATATAGAACATTCTATCCTAAAGCAAAAGAGTATACCTTTTTCTCAGCACCTCATGGTACGTTCTCCAAAATCGACCATATAATTGGTCACAAGACAGACCTCAACAAATATAAGAAGATAGAACTAATCCCATGCCTCCTATCAGATCACTATGGAGTAAAAGTGGTCTTCAATAGCAACAAAAACAACAGAAAACCCACATACACGTGGAAACTGAACAATATTCTACTCAATGATACCTTGGTCAAGGAAGAAATAAAGAAAGAAATTAAAGACTTTTTAGAACACAATGAAAATGAAAACACAACATAACCAAATCTATGGGACACAATGAAAGCAGTGCTAAGAGGAAAACTCATAGCCCTGAGTGCCTCCAAAAAGAAAATGGAGAGAGCATACATTACCAGCTTAATGACACACCTGAAAGCCCTGGAACAAAAAGAAGCTATTTCACCCAGAAGGAGTAGAAGGCAGGAAATCATCAAACTCAGGGCCGAAATCAATCAAGTAGAAACAAAAAATCAACAAAACCAGGAGCTGGTTCTTTGAGAAAATCAACAAGATAGATAAACCCTTAGCCAGATTGACCAAAGGGCACAGAGAAAGTATCCAAATTAACAAACTTAGAAATGAAAAGGGAGATATAACAACGGAAACTGAGGAAATCCAAAAAATCATCAGATCCTACTACAAGAGCCTGTACTCAACACAACTGGAGAATCTGGAGGAAATGGACAATTTCCTTGACAGATACCAAATACCAAAATTAAATCAGGACCAACTAGACCATCTAAACAGTCCCATAAAGCCTAAAGAAATAGAAGGAGTCATAGAAAGTCTTCCAACCAAAAAAAGCAGAGGACCAGATGGTTTCAGTGCAGAATTCTATCAGACCTTTAAAGAAGAGTTAACACCAATACTCTTCAAACTATTCCACAAAATAGAAACAGAAGGAACACTACCCAATTCCTTCTACGAAGCCACAATTACGCTGACACCAAAGCCACACAAAGATCCAACTAAGAAAGAGAGCTTCAGACCAATTTCCCTTATGAACATCTATGCAAAAATACTCAATAAAATTCTTGCCAACCGAATCCAAGAACACATCAAAACGATCATCCACCATGATCAAGTAGGCTTTATCCCGGGAATGCAGGGTTGGTTCAATATACGGAAATCCATCAATGCAATCCACTACAAAAACAAACTCAAAGAATAAAACCACATGGTCATTTCATTGGATGCTGAAAAAGCATTTGACAAAATTCAGCATCCTTTCATGCTTAAAGTCTTGGAGAGAACAGGAATTCAAGGCCCATACCTAAACATAGTAAAAGCAATATACAGCAAACCAGTAGCCAGCATCAAACTAAATGGAGAGAAACTTGAAGCAATCCCACTGAAATCACGGACCAGACAAGGCTGCCCCCTTTCTCCTTATCTTTTCAATATCATACTTGAGGTACTAGCTCAGGCAATTCGACAACATAAGGAGGTCAAAGGGATACAAATTGGAAAGGAAGAAGTCAAACTATCATTATTTGCAGACGACATGATAGTCTACCTAAGTGACCCAAAAAACTCCACTAGAGAGCTCCCACAGCTGATAAACAACTTCAGCAAAGTGGCAGGTTATAAAATCAACACAAGCAAATCTGTGGCCTTCCTATACTCAAAGGATAAGCAGGCTGAGAAAGAAATTAGGGAAATGACCCCCTTCACAATAGCCACAAACATGTGAAAGATCTGTATGACAAGAACTTCAAGACTCTGAAGAAGGAAATGGAAGAAGACCTCAAAAAATGGGAAAACCTCCCATGCTCATGGATCGGTAGAATCAATATAGTTAAAATGGCCATTTTGCCAAAAGCACTATACAGATTCAATGCAATACCCATCAAAATCCCAAGTCAGTTCTTCACAGAGTTAGAAAGAGCAATTATCAAATTCATCTGGAACAACAAAAAACCCAGGATAGCTAAAACTATTCTCAGCAACAAAAGAAAATCTGGGGGAATCAGTATCCCTGACCTCAAGCAATACTACAGAGCAATAGTGTTAAAAAATGCATGGTATTGGTACAGTGACAGGCAGGAGGATCAATGGAACAGGATTGAAGATCCAGAAATGAACCCACACACCTATGGCCACTTGATCCTCGACAAAGAGGCTGAAAACATCCAATGGAAAAAAGATAGCCTTTTCAACAAATGGTGCTGGTTCAACTGGAGGTCAGCATGCAGAAGAATGCGAATTGATCCATCCTTGTCTCCTTGTACTAAGCTCAAATCCAAATGGATCAAGGACCTCCACATAAAGCCAGACACTCTGAAGCTAATAGAAAAGAAACTGGGGCAGACCCTTGAGGACATCGGTACAGGGAGAAAGTTTCTGAACAGAACACCAATAGTGTATGCTCTAAGAGCAAGAATTGACAAATGGGACCTCATAAAATTACAAAGTTTCTGTAAGGCAAAGGACACCATCAAGAGGACAAATCGGCAACCAACAAATTGGGAAAAGATCTTCACCAATCCTACATCAGATAGAGGGCTAATATCCAATATATATAAAGAACTCAAGAAGTTAGACTCCAGAAAACCGAACAACCCTATTAAAAAATGGGGTACAGAGTTAAACAAAGAATTCTCACCTGAAGAACTTCAGATGGCGGAGAAGCATCTTAAAAAATGCTCAACTTCATTAGTCATTAGGGAAATGCAAATCAAAACAACCCTGAGATTTCATCTTACACCAGTCAGAATGGCTAAGATTAAAAATTCAGGAGACAGCAGGTGTTGGAGAGGGTATGGAGAAAGAGGAACACTCCTCCACTGCTGGTGGGGTTGCAAATTGGTACAACCACTCTGGAAATCAGTCTGGCGGTTCCTCCGAAAACTGGGCACCTCACTTCCAGAAGATCCTGCTATACCACTCCTGGGCATATACCCACAGGATTCCCCACCATGTAATAAGGATACATGCTCTACTATGTTCATAGCAGCCCTATTTATAATTGCCAGATGCTGGAAAGAGCCCAGGTATCCCTCAACAGAAGAGTGGATGCAAAAAATGTGGTATATCTACACAATGGAGTACTATTCAGCCATTAGAAACAATGAATTCATGAAATTCTTAGGCAAATGGATGGAGCTAGAGAACATCATACTAAGTGAGGTAACCCAGACTCAAAAGGTGAATCATGGTATGCACTCACTAATAAGTGGTTATTAACCTAGAAAACTGGAATACCCAAAACATAATCCACACATCAAATGAGGTACAAGAAGAAAGGAGGAGTGGCCCCTGGTTCTGGAAAGACTCAGTGAAGCAGTATTCAGCAAAACCAGAACGGGGAAGTGGGAAGGGGTGGAAGGACAGGGGAAGAGAAGGGGGCTTATGGGACTTTCGGGGAGTGGGGGGCTAGAAAAGGGGAAATCATTTGAAATGTAAATAAATTATATCGAATAAAAAAAATTAAAAAAAACAATGAATTCATGAATTTTTTAGGCAAATGGTTGGAACTGAAAAATATCATTCTAAGCGAGGTAACGAAATCACAAAAGAATACACATGGAATGCAATCACTGATAAGTTGATATTAATTAGCCCTGAATCTCTGAATACTGAAGATACAATTAGCATATCAAATGATTCCCATGAAGAAGGAAGAAGAGGGCCCTAATCGTGGAAAGGCTTGATCCAGCATTGTAGGAGAGTACCAGGACAGAGAAAAGGGAGGGGGAAAGACAGGAGAATGGATGGAGAGAAGAGGACTTATGGGACATATGGGGAGGGGGAACTGTGAAAGGGGAAAGCTTTTGGAATGTAAACAAAGAATATAGAAAATAAAAAAAAAGAGACAAAGGTCTGTAGGATCCACTAGAGATGAGGAAGGGAGAAGCCTGCAGAGGTGAGGAAGAGACTGGGGGAGGGCTTTGAAGGAATGGAGAGAGAGGCAAATATCTGCTGTTAGCTTCTGTGTTTTCTCCTTCAGTCATGGTATATGCTCAGAAAAGTGCCAATCCCGTTGTGTGAAGCTTTTGCCAGCGTGGCAAAGCTCATGAATAGTGACATGATTCCTTGTTCTATGAAGCAATTTATGAAATTGAAAATTCAATTGAACTATCATCAGTACCATTTATTGCCATTTACAACTCCAATGATAATTTCTTTATGTGAGTTGATTAGCTCTCATAGGCATTGATTAGTTCCTAGAAGTTGATCATTTAAAAAGAATTCAAAAGGCATATTTCATGCAGTGATCTAAGTTTATATCTAAATTCAGATAAACAAAACTATTTGTTATATTAATTTGATTTCTAGCCAAAATACAGAAAATATAAGCCAAAGGGAAATGAATATTAGGCACACACATGTAAATGATTCTAGGTAGGCAGTGTAACACTCTCCTGAAGGTCTATAACTGCTTCATGTTTTATATACTTAGTTTATTAGCTAGCAGATGATAAGTATATGATTGCACTTCATTAGTCAAAACTTTGCAAATATTAGAGAAAACTTATAAAATAGTATAATGACTCGGGAGCATTTCCACAAACACTCTATTTTGTGGCATGGTAAACTGTGTTTGAAAACAACCTTGAAAAATAGCTGGAGAGGAAGACAAAATCACAATCTTAATTAAAAGCATTTTCTGTGAGATTATGTCATCTGATTGTCTAATCAAGAAATTATTCAAAGGCTCTTCCTTCTTCACATTTAAAGAATTATGAAGCAATAGAGGAAAAGCACCATAACAGATTCCAACAATGTATTTTGCTAAATTCATCTTGATTCATTAAAATTATCAAAAAGAGATCATTAGAGACAGATTTATGGTACATCAAAGTTTAAATAAAATACTATTTTTCATAAAAGCTAAATGCTATGATATATAGAAATAAGAATTTCATTTACCTTGTGAAATTTCATCACATACAAGAATTATGATAGCTTTTAATAGCCTCACAAATTCCATATACATATATTAAAAATCTAACTGGCACAAAATTAATCATATTCCTTTTTCATTAAAGTTAAGATAATCATGGAATACAGTTTTTATGAATGGATGGAAAATAAGCAAGACTGTGTTGTCATCTTTAAAATTATTTTGTATATATTGCTGTTTTCCCTAAATATAAGGCTGTGCATCATATGGGTGTTTGCTACACTTGGTGCCAGAAGAGGGCATCTGTGACTTGAGTGACAGTTGTGAGCTGCCATGTGGGTTCTGGGATTCATACTCAGGTCCTCTGGAAGAACAGTACATGCTCTTAACCACTGAGCTGTCTCTCTCGTCTTGTGTTGTCACTTTCAAGGCATGTTAATTTGTGCTCATTCATTCTCTCATCTCTAAAAAAGTAGTAGACAGTTGCAAAAGATATTAGTCCCAAGTTTCACTGAACAAAGATGGAAGAAGTCGCTCATCACGTGGAGTTTGTGATGATGGATGCCATGCATAGTGTATTACCTGAGCCAAATATGAATAAATCTCTGGATGATATCACAAAAGATTAAATATACTAATTATTTATAGGGCAAGTTGGTAGAGTGCTTCTTTAGTGTGTATGTGTGGTGTTCAATCCTCAACACCACACAGACTTGGTGTGGTGGTATATGCCTGTAACATATACTTAGTGTGGTAGTGTACACCTGTAATTCCTTCACTTGGGAGGTTGAGACAGGAGGATTAAAAGAGTAATGGTCATTCTCAGTTACATAAAGAGTTTGAAAGAGTCTTGGTTCCATGAAAACCAATCTCAAAAACAGACAGACAAATGAACACTTTAAATTACTTGTATACTGTTATTTAAATGTACAAAATGCAATGTACATGGAATAATTTTGGTCAATATTTTAGAATATGTGAGCATTACCACTGAAACTATACAAAGAGACAAAGCAGGTTCCATGGGGGCTCCCAAATAAATTAAAATGCATTCATGTTTACATTCAGAGCCCCTTTGTATTTCCTTAGAATTGTTTGCATCATTTTTGCGAACAGGTGACATGTATTCTCTGAGAACATGCCAATAGTTAGAAACATGGAAGATCTATGTAAGTTTGCCAACAGTTAGAAACATGGAATATGTACCAAATTATGTGCATCCACAAAATGTCTGTATGTGAGAATTACTTTAGCTGTTGGTCTTTAAGATCCAAGGATTACTTTCCTTATTCAAATCTGAACCAGAGAACTTCCTTTGTTGCTTTGTTCTCCCCAACACTTTTCCATGGTTTCTAGTTTCTCCTTATTTCTGCAAATCTGTGGTAAAACCTCATGAGTTTTTTCAGTGCATCTTTCATGTCTCTGTTCCTTAGGGTGTAAATGAGGGGGTTGAGACTCGGAGTGATGATGGTGTAAAAGAGGGTGAGGAACTTGCCCTGGTCCTTGGAGGCCCTATTACCAGGTTGTAGGTATAGGTAGATGATAGTGCCATAGAATATGGAGACCACAGTGAGATGAGATCCACAGGTATTCATTGCTTTCTGTTGCCCTGCCTTTGACTTCATGTTGAGCACAGTTTTGGCTATGTAGCCATAGGAAATCAGAATAAGGATGAGAGGCGTAAGGACAATGACAATGCCTAGAGCAAAAACAGACAGTTCAACTGTTGTGGTGTCTACACAAGCTATCCTGACCATGGCTGGCAACTCACAGAGGAAATGGTCCAGGAGGTTGTGTCCACATCGAGGCAAATTCACAGTGAGTGTGCAGAGTACTACAGAGTTGGCCAAACTAATGCCCCAGACCATGACTATCATCTTGATACACAGACGTGGATTCATGATTACAAAATAATGCAAGGGCTTACAAATAGCTGTGAAACGATCATAGGACATGACGGCCAGGAGCAGACACTCAATGGAGCCCAGCCACATATACACATAGAGCTGAACAATACAACCCACAGAGCTGATGGTCTTCTCGGGTCCCCACAGGTTAACCAGCATCTGAGGGACAATGCTTGTTGTGAAACACAAATCCAGGAAAGATAAATTCCTGAGGAAAAAGTACATTGGTGTGTGGAGATGGGGATCCAGGAGGGAAGCAAGGATGATAGCAGTGTTACCCACCAATGTAATGATGTAAAAGAAGGTGACAACTCCAGAGAGGATCAGTTCCAGGTGAGGGTGGTCAGAGAAGCCAAGCAGGATAAAAACATGCAAAGTACTGTAATTGCTTGGGTCCATAGTCTTTCAGTGTTCATAATCTACAGTAAGAAGTGTAGGAGAGGGAGGTAGAGGGAAAGCAGTGGGCAGGGAGACAAGAAAAACAAGAAATAGGTTATTAGTGTAGACTATGGAGTAACTGATAAGACATAGAATTAGCTGTAGGGAAAGAAATTAGGTTAACAATTGAAAGAATTAATGGATACAAGGTGCCTATTATAGTCAACTTCTCTTGTACCTGTTTAGGATTCTTTGTTAGTCAATGAGTTTATTTGTAGATTTTTTTTAAGTGCCCTTGATGACTTGAGTCTTATCTCTCTCTTTTTTTATTCCATATATTCTTTATGGAATTCAAATGATTTCCCCTTTCCTGGATCCCCCCTCCCATAAGCCCTCTTCCCTACTCCTGTTCCCCAATCCACCCCTTCCCACTTCCCTGTCCTGGTATTCCCCTACACTGCTGCCCTGAGCCTATCTAGGACCAGGGACCACTCCTTCCTTCTTCTTGGACATCATTTGATATGTGAATTGTGTCTTGGGTATTCTAAGATTCTAGGATAATATCCTCTTATCAGTGAGTGCATACCACGAGTGTTCTTTTGAGACTGGGTTACCTCACTTAGGATGATGTTCTCTAGATACATCCATTTGTCTAAGAATTTCATGAAATCATTGTTTCCAATGGCTGAATATTACTTCATTGTATATATATATACCACATTTTCTGTATCCATTCCTCCGTTGAGGGACATCTGGGTTCTTTCAGCTTCTGGCTATTATAAATAGGGATGCTATGAACATAGTGGACCATGTATACTTAGTACATACTGGGGCGTCCTCTGGTTATATGCCAAGGAGTGGTATAACGGGGTTCTCTGGAAGTATCATTCTTAGTTTTCTGAGGAACTGCCAGACTGATTTCCAGAGTGGTTGTACCAGCTTGCAATCCCACCAGCAGTGGAGGAGTGTTCCTCTTTCTCCACATCCTTGCCAGCACCTGCTGTCTCCTGAGTTTTTGATCTTAGTCATTCTGACTGGTGTGAGGTGAAATCTCAGGGTTGTTTTGATTAGCATTTCCCTGATGACTAAGGATATTGAACATTTCTAAATCTTTCATTTATGTCTCATTTCTCTGAATAATTTACTGTGTGATACCAGGAAGAAGTAAAAAAACTGCTGAATCCAGTTTTCCATTAAAAAGATTAGGAACAATACAACCCCCCCCCCTATTGAAGGGGCTAAAAAATTCAAATGATCAAAACTGTTTGTAGCTTAGAGTAACTTAGGGGCAAAAGAATTTTAAAAGAGTAAATTCATAATCATGCAAAGTGTGGATTAAGATTGTTTAGCCTTCTCCCAAACACTGGTAAACTCTTCGAAAGCATTACAGTCTGTGAAGTTCTTTTCTATACCCATTATATCTGATATATACCCTAACATATTTATCTGTTATTTCTGACAAATAAAAAATACTCTTAGAGGAGTGGATAGAGGGAAAACTGTGGTTGTAATGCATTTTATGAGAGAATAATCTATTTTCAATAAGGATCACAGTCTACCAGAAAATCATATACAGTTATGTTTTTCCCATTAAAATTTAGTCATGTATAGTGTGACATTACTTAAGTGGGGCGATGATAAGTAGTAGGTGAATGAGATGATAATTTTGTCTGTACAACACTTTTTTAGCTTGCTCAAAATAATTTATAACATTAGCCTCTAGTTAAGGACCAATGAACTTAGCACCATTCAATAGAACTTTGAGATAGAATTCCTTTATAAACACATGAGCATCTAAGAACTGCCAACACTTATGACAAGCGAGCCTCTGACCAACACCAGTTGTCTGATAGTATAGAGATAAACTGCCATCTGTAGAACAAACAACAATGGCTGCACCATACTGTAGTGTATTAAAACAATTGTGATAATCAGGTCTTTGACAATGCATATCACACATCCAACAGTAATGCATACAGTTGGCAGCATGCAGCTCCTAGATGAGGGGGTAAAGTTGCAATGGAGGTTATGGTGATGGCTTCAGGGCCATATGCTTGCCAAGCAATATCATGTTAAAAAATAATTCCAGCTAAATATGAAATTGATGCTTGCATGTGTGTCCTTGCTTGCCTCTCTGCATAGACAAAACACACAAGTTCTACTTTTTCTTAGCTATGACTTTGCAAGTATTTTTCATGAAGATTATAAGGAAATTGTTTTAAATTGTGGCCGTGATTCAAAAGTAGGCAGAGTCACTAAACTATGGTATTTAAAATACATTATTTTGAAATAATCATTTCACAATTTCTTGAGCACTATTTTTTCAGTTAACTGAGCCTGAGTTCTGTTATTGATAATCCTGGAAAGAAGGAGAAATTTTTATCTGAGATGTATTACAGCCCAAAATATCCCACCAGAGGAATAAATAGTCAGCCCACATTCATTATGACAGGCACTTGTTGCAAATAATGAAAATTCTTTTAAAAGAAAAGTTCATGAGATAGATGTCTCACATCAATTTGAAAAATAATTTTCCTTACTACTATAACTCAGAGATTAGTTTTGGGAAAATAAAAATACTTCTGTGAAATCAAAATATACACACAACTTTAGAATACCTTTTAGTATTTCATATCATGAGAATTATAAATGGATAAAAAATGTGAGTTTTTTCTAATTACATCTTTTTTCAAGAACAAAATAATTTATAGTAATCTACATTTCTTGCTTACATTTCTGCCATGTCAAAATGTGTGACATAAAATATTAAGATAAGATTTGTGTTCTCTTCTTGTAATAATGAGTCAGTTTGTTTTTCTTCTATAAAATAGTCATGGAGGAATGATACTCTGTAGCGATTTACAGAATTTATTCTCAGACTTATGGGGAGAAGCCTGGCTTTTTCTCTATGTTAATTTGAGTTTTTTCTTTTACTTATCATAGGTCTTTGGCCATCAAAGGATACTACTTTCCAGTACTAATGTTAAGTGCTTGAGATGGCCCTGGCGTCCTACCTTTCCATTGCTGGGGTCCAGGATGCTGAGGTGTTCCCTCTCTAGGGCTGAGCCTGTCTCCCCATCTCTGGGTCGTGCCTCTGTGAGGAGGCTCTCCTGATGGTGTTGCCTCCAGTGACTCTAGCTCAGAGCTGCAGCTGTCACCAGCTCTCCTTGATTCCTTTAGCTTTAGAAAAAAAAATGGATATGTGTTGTGACTGTAGAGAGATGTGAAAACCCACTAGACAATCCAGAATAAATACTGAATAAACCTTTTCAGTATTGTCTGAAAGCCCAGAAAGCCATCCTTCAGTAGACTTCCCCGAGGTGCTGTGGAAAGGCTAGGCAATGGAACACTGGCACAACCACCTTGATTATTTTGCTAAGATAGTTTTAAGGGTGAAAAACTAGCAGGGCATGCAGGAAATCTGCAAGATAGAGGATTAAAGAAATATTTTCAGAAATTTTTCTAGGCTATGAATGCATTACAAACAAAATATGTTCTCTTCATGTATATTTGGAAAACTAAGATTATGACAAAAATTACCTGTATAAAATCATGATGGTACACATTGATGATAGGAGTAAGTTTGCTTTGAACAGATGAACTTAAACAAAGCATCTCATTTTCTATTTCATATGCCCGTCCCTCTTCTAGGTCTCAGTAGGTGCCCCAGATACCCAGGGTGGGAACTGTTGGCCCTGGAAGAGAAGGTGTGTGCTGCAAAGCTCCAGGCAGCAAGTCCAGGGCCATTATATTTGCATCTCCATTCAGTTGTCTTGGCAACCATGAGGTGTGATTAAATATGTCAGTGACCATTACTGTTAGTTTTTTGTTGTCTCACAGGACACTTATTTAAACCCAAGGTCCTGGACAAGTAAGTACTCTAAAGATTTTTACGAGTTAGTTTGTAATCATCAGCTATGCTATTTTTCTTGAATTGTAGTTCCATGTAGCCAAGGATTACTTTAATAAAAGGACACAAACTAATTGCCAATGATCATATGTGAATGATTTCTTGTCACTGAGCAAGAAACAACTTACACTGTTTCGCTCTGCATGGAAGGAGCCATTTTCCAGTGTCTTGCCTGGATGGATCCATCGTGGGCAGAGTTTTGGGCTTGAAGCCTTTGTGGTTCCCATGATCAGTTACATAAACTTGAGGCAATTGCTTAACTCCCTGTGCATTATCTTAATATAAAAGGACATATCTCAAAAATTTATTATAAAGATCAAGTACATTTGAGATATATAACAATACACTAAGGCTTGGTACACAGTTATCATGCAAATAAATGTTATATTTATGATTTCAATCCAATTTCACCTTGTACTGGAATAATGCTTCCTTTTTTAAAAACCAGTTTGGAGAAAGCTGATACCAATATTTGATATACATTCAAGATAATGTTCTTTCACTTTAACTATTTCCTTTGAGATTTGATTCCTTGTATATGTATTTTTGTGCATGTACTCTTAGTCAATATCAGGCATATTGCCATAAGAAATACAAAACCAGGAAAGGCTACACTGCTGCCATGCCACACAGCTTGGGAGGAAAAGGACACCCAGAGACCTGCCAGTTTTCATGCCAGGAGGCACAGGTGGGGAAAGATTCCCAGAGACTGACCTGTTACAACAGGGCCTGCGTGGCCTGTAGACACACAGAGACATATCCCGCGCCATGCCACATGGGCAGGCTGTAGACATCCAGAGGTCTACCAGCCTCATGGTCTGTCTGCAGCAGGAGCCACTACAATGTGTACATATATGGTAGAGAGATGGCAGAGAAAAATGAGCAGAACAGCTTGAGTATGAGGAGAGATGGAACTGCAGATGTAAGGTTGGAGAGAAATAGCCTGTTGTGAGTAGCCAGTCCTGCCTCCCGAGGCCATGCTGACGTCTCAGCCAATGCTGCCACTGAGGGCCATGTCTGTGCCCATGGCCATGCAGTGGAAGGGTTCTATGTGGATGTACATGGCTAATATTATCACTATAGGCCATGCATACATTCCTGGTACGGGCAGCCATCTGTGCCCACATAGATGTACGGGGGCTGTGTTTAATCACCCCTTCCCTCACTGTCTGAAGCATTCAGGGAAGCAGGTCTACACATTGCGCAGGCAGCCCAGTGGAGCTGGCCCTGGTGGCAGGAGTGTGGAGGTGCTAGCTAGCTCTGAAAGCATGAGTGTATGTGTGTGAGGAGAGCTGACTCACCACTCATTTTCTGTGAGGTGACTGGGTGGTGGGGGTGGGCGTGTGGAGATGATCCTCTTTCCTCTGTCTTTGCAGCATAGTGGAGCTGGCTCTGCTGTTGCAAGTACAGGGTAACAGGCCCAATGACATGAGAGCAGGAGAGCTGATCCTGTCCCCTACTAGCTGAAGCATTGGGTGAGCTACCTGGGGGCAGTGCTGGAGAGCTCATTAGGGTGGTGCAGATATCGGAGTGTTGGTGGTTGACCAACTCAGCTCCCCACCAGGCCCTGATCAAGGGGTCTGAGTTGGCCCAAACAAAGATCTAACTCATCTATAAACTATTGGAACAAGTGAAAGAGTCAGTCCTGGTGATCCAGAGCTGCAGGATCTCCATGACTCAGGGCAACAACAGGGTAACCGAGAGGACTCTTCCTTCAGCGAGGATCCAGTGTTGATTGTGTAGCAGAAGCCAGGGACCTCAAACCAGACCAATGACTCATTGCAATGAACATTTTCAAGTAAAGATGTGTGGACAAAAGGGTATACAGTGGGACACACTGTCACACACTACAACTTCCACAGCAAGATGTTTTTTGTGCTTCATTCATTCATTTTTTATTTTCTTTTGTGGGGGAGGTTGCACGGTCAGAGGGTAGATATAATGCCATGGGGAGGTGAGTGGAATTGGGGTGCATACTATGAAACTCAAAGAATCAATAAAAATTTTAAAAATATGAAATCAGCTAGTGGTTCCCTTTTTTTTCTATCTAGCCTCTATGTATGTATGGGCATTTGGACTGCTCCTGTTTCCTGTTGATCCGATGCACTCACCTGGGTCCTCTTTTTACCACAGTCATTCTCTTTCTATACAAATGGATGTATAGTTCAAGTTGAATTCATAATGGAAATCCACCCGAGGAAATATTCTATTTCTGCTTGCAGGACAAATTGAACTCAAAACATCCTGCATGCCATTCCTATTTTGATGACATTGATTAGCACATTGCTTTCAGTTCTTTCTTTCTTGCTGTAACTCTACCCAGAGGTTCGATACTATGGAGAAATTAGAGGTAAGTCAACGTGGTTCTGCATTTTGCACCACCACTGGTGTGTGTAAATGCCCCTGGCCAGATGAAACATAATGCAGAGATGATACACTGCATTTCCCCTGTGCTGCTGTAGGGTGTGAGGCTTGAGGGAAGTGTTGATATACTGCTCAGTGGGTGGGAAAACACAGCCTAAGATGTGGGAGGACAAATCTGGGGTTCCCTGACTCCGGACATCTGGTAACCCCTGGAAACCACATGGAGTTGGGAATGAAGGGGGTCTGCAGACCTGTGGGAAGGCCAGGGCTGGAGGTTCCCAAACTCCTGGACATCCAGACACTGTTGGGTCTCAGAGAGCTGAGAACAAAGTTGGGCCCTCTGCCTAGGACAAGTAGCTTGGGACCAGAGGAATGGGAACTCTGGCTTAGCTCATTAGCCATTGTCCTTAGCTTGACTGGGGTTGTCTGGGTGTGCGGAGAGGCCTATGGGAGACTTAAGCTGTGGCTCTGTAGGTGAAGGCCTTTTCCAATGCTTCCCACAGTGGACCTTGATGGAAGAAGCAGTCCTTGGCTCCAATATGTTTATGGATTGTTCATTGTGGAAAATGGGTGCGTACCACCTTCTTAGGGTGGACCAGAGACTAAATACCTTTTGTAGGAAGGAAAGTCTGGGAAGGGAAGCTTATTGGCTAAACCCTCAGGGCCTCTAGATACCTCCTTAGCACAGAAAACTCTGTTCTGGACTACGTGACAACAGGTCACATTTTCTATGTGGAAAGTGTGGCACATGTTCCAGGTCAGGAGTCTGGTAGGGACCAGGGAGCCACCTACCCATCTCAGGTGGGTGCTTGGGTGCTGGGGACTCTGAACCTGCTCAGCCTTACCAAGTTTCCTGGCATGGTTCACAATACCACAAGTCAATAGAGGTTTAAGTGAATCTTTGACAGTGTTCTCATTTGTGCATCCAGGTTATGAAATAGTGCTGTTTACCAGAGACTTATACTTTCCTAATAAACTACTCTAATTAAATACATTTTTTTGTTCATTTTCTGTTTCCTATCTTTTCCTTGCTGCTTTTTGTTTTGAGACTGGATCTCTCTGTATAACAGTTCTGGAAGTTATGTAGATCAGACTGGCCTTGAACTCACAGAGATCTGCTTGCTTCTGCTTCCTGGGTGCTGGGAGTAATAGCTTGCATCATTACACCTGGTTTTTCTAGCTGGTTTTAGCCTTTATTTATGGTAGACATTTTGGAACTAGACAAAGTCAGGTATTATGGTTCATGCCCTTAACCACGAGCAACACCTGTGAAGCAGAGGTAGGTGGATCTTAGTGAGTTCTAAACCAGCTTTGTCTTCAAGAGCTCCAGGTCAGCCAGAGCTGTGTGCTAAAACAGCAAGTCTATTATTGCTGTTGCATAATTATTGCTGTTGCATATTTCTGCATAGTAGAAAAACTGTTCAATATGGACATTTAAAAAAATGTAGAGTCCCTGACATTCCTACTCCTTCAGCAAGGGTACTTGCCTCTGCTTATATTCTCTTCCTTTGCAATGTTATGCTGATTCAAGGATTTCAATTGCATTACGTGTTTAATAACTTTCAAAATTATTTCCAGCTTTTTCCATTAAGCATCATACAGTTAATTCCACCTGACTTATTCCACTCACACTTTGATGTGTAAGAAAAAACATGGATCTGAACATACCCATACGTATAGAACATATGAACATACCCATACGTATAGAACATATGAACATACCCATACGTATAGAACATATGAACATACCCATACGTATAGAACATATGAACATACCCATACATATAGAACATATGAACATACCCATACGTATAGAACATATGAACATACCCATACGTATAGAAGTCTTGATTCGCGTCGCATGCAATCTGTAATCCCTAGTCTTCCTCCTCGTTTTAAGTGATATGAGCTGTTACTTGCCATTCTGGGCTCAGATCTGTTGCTTCAGGTCTTCTGTCCATTTCAACTGCTGCTCACATACCCATTGCCCAGTTACTTCCTGTCATATTTCCTTAACCTAATTAGCTTCTTTTTCAATCTATTATCCACATGGCATTCAAAGTGTTTTGACAAGAGCAGAAGGGATGACTCAATGGTTAAGAGTGCATCCTCTATCTCAGAGGAACAGACTTAGTTCCACGCAACTGTGATGGGCAGCTCACAACCACCTGTAACCCAGATGCAGTGGACCCAATGCTTCTGGCCTCTGAGGGCACCTGTACTCATGCATATACTCACACACATATAATTTCAAATAATACATCTTTAAAAACTTGTTGAAGTTAGGCCCAGTTCTATGTCTCAGCCCTATACCCCCAGAAATAAGACTCAGGCTCAAAATATACTTACAAATACCTTTGGCATATAGTTAGGCTCTTCTCTGACTAGATATAACTTAAAATATCCCATTTATTTTTGCCTACATTTTGCCACATGGCTGGTTTCCTGTGCTCAGGTACCATGCATCCCTCTCATCACATCTTCTTGGCAAATCTCCCCACCTCCTTCTCTTCCAGAATTCTTTCTCCTAATATTCCACCTTCTATTTCCTGCCCGAGTTATAGGACATAGTCTTTTTAAAGTGATAGGTGACACATCCAAACAATATATAAGATATTCTCTCTACAAAAACTGTTCTTACAAAACCAGAACCAGAAAATATTTACACACACACACACACACACACACACACACACACACACACACACACACACACACACACGCAAACAGAATAGTTATGTAAGCAGGATCCATCATTCTGCTGCATACCTAATAAAATAGTCATTCTGTTTGCTTGTGTCTTTTTATTGTGGAATTAAGTTCATTGATACTGAGAGATATTAATGGCCAATGATTGTTAATTTCTGTGATTTTGATGTTGTTGGTTGTGTGTGTGTGTGTGTGTGTGTATCTTCTTTTGCTTTTACTGGTTTATTTCTTGTGTTTTCTTGTGTGTAGTTACCCTTCTTGTGTTGGACTTTTTCTTTTATTATATTTGTAGGGCTGGATCAGTGAACGGATATTGCTTAAATTTGGTTTGTCAAGGAATACCTTGTTTTCTCCATCTATGGTGATTGAAAGTTTTGCTGATTATAGTAGTCTAGGCTAACATCTGTGGTCTCTTAAAGTTTGCAAGACATCTGTCCAGACCTTTCTGGCTTTTAGACTCTCTGTTGAGAAGTCAGGTGTAGTTCTGATTGGTCTGCCTTCATATGTTACTTGGTCCTTTTCTCTTGCAGCTTTAAATATTCTTTCTTTGTTCTGTACATTTACTGTTCTGATTATTATTTGGCAGGAGGATTTTCCTTTTTGGTCCAGTCTATATTATGTCCTGTAAGCTCCTTGTACGTTTGTAGGCATCGCTTTCTTTAGGTTAGGGATTTTTTTCTATGATTTTGTTGAAGATATTTTCTGGGACTTTGAGTTGGGAATCTTTCCCTTCTGCTCCTATTATTCTTAGGTTTGGTCTTTTCATAGTGTCCCAAATTTCCTGGATATTTTGTGTCATGAACTTTTTAGATTTTGATTTGTCTTTGACTGCTGTGTTATATCTTCTTGCAGCACGTCTCCTCTGCATGAGAGTCTCTCTTCCCTCTTTCGTATTCTGTTGATGATGTTTGCATCTGTCGTTTCTGTTCTTTTATGTTTTCCATCTCCAGGGTTGCCTCAGTTTGTGTGTGTGTTTTTTTAATTGGTTCTATTTACATTTTTACTTTTGGACAGTTTTTCATCCTCCTCCACTTGTTTGATTGTATTTTCCTGTATTTCTTTATGGGATTTTTTATTCGATATATTCTTTATTTACATTTCAAATGATTTCTTCTTTCCTGGCTCCCCACTCCCTGAAAGTCCCATAAGCTCTCTTCCTTCCCTTGTTGTCCCATACACCCCTTCCCACTCCCTTGTTCTAGTATTTTCCTACACTGCTGCACTGAGCCTTTCCAGAACCAGGGGCCACGCCTTCCTTCTTCTTGGACATCATTTGATATGTGGATTGTGTCTTGGGTATTCCAAGCTTCTAGACTAATATCCACTTATCAGTGAGTGCATACCATGAGTGATCTTTTGAGACTGGGTTACCACACTTAGTATGGTGTTTTCCAGCTTCATCCATTTGTCTAAGAATTTCATGAATTCATTGTTTCTAATGGCTGAATAGTACTCCATTGTGTATATATACCACATTTTCTGTATCCATTCCTCCGTTGAGGGATATCTGGGTTCTTTCCAGCTTCTGGCTATTATAAATAGGGCTGCTATGAACATAGTGGAGCATGTGTCCTTATTACATGCTGGGGAATCCTCTGGGTATATGCCCAGGAGTGGTATAGCAGGGTCCTCCGGAAGTGTTGTGCCCAGGTTTCTGAGGAACTGCCAGACTGATTTCCAGAGTGGTTGTACCAGCTTGCAATCCCACCAGCAGTGGGGGAGTGTTCCTCTTTCTCCACATCCTTGCCAACTCCTGCTGTCTCCTGAGGTTTTAATCTTAGCTATTCTGACTGGTGTGAGGTGAAATCCCAGGGTTGTTTTGATTTGCATTTCCATAATGACTAATATGTTGAACATTTTTTAAGGAGCTTCTCAGCCATCGGAAGTTCTTCAGGTGAAAATTCTTTGTTTCATTTTCTCTTTAAAGGCCTCTCCCATCTTTATAAGATTGGATTGAATACAAAACAAACAAAACAAAAGAAAAAAAACCAAAAACAAAAACCAATCAGGTTTCTCTATGTACCAAGAGTTATGTATGAGACTTCAATTCAATCCCATTGATCAATTGATCAATGTGTTTTTTTCATGCTAATGCCATATCTTCTTCTTCTTCTTCTTCTTCTTCTTCTTCTTCTTCTTCTTCTTCTTCTTCTTCTTCTTCTTCTTCTTCTTCTTCTTCTTCTTCTTCTTCTTCTTCTTCTTCTCCTCCTCCTTCTCCTCCTCCTTCTCCTCCTCCTCTTCTTCCTTCTCCCCTTCCCCTCCTATTATTATTATTATTATTATTATTATTTATAGGACTGTGGTACAACTGGAAATCTGAGATGATAATAGTTTTGACTATTGTAGTTTTTGCTTTTGTTTTTGTTGTGTATGTGTTTCCATGTGAAGTGTAAGATTATTGTTGTAATTTCTTTGAAGGATTATATTAGAACTTTGGTAGTTGGATGTTTTCATAATATTAATACTACCAATCCATGAACATGAAAAGTCTTCCATTTTTTGATGTCTTTTACAATTTCTTTCTTTAGTATAATAAAATTTTCATTTTATAGGTCTTTGACTTGCTTAGTTACAGTTATTCCAAGTTATTTTACATTTAAAAAAGTTTGTTTGCATAGTTTTTGAGACTATTATGAAAGGCCTGCTTCCATGGTTTATTTCTTAGTATGTTTGTCATTTGTCTATAGGAAGAATCCTGCTTTCTCTGTGTTAATTTTGTAACCTCATACTTTGGTGAAAGTGTGTAAGTTGCCTGATGGAATCTTTAGGGTATTTTATGTATAAAATCATATCATCTGTAAGTATGCTTTGACATCTTTTTTCCTGTTTATAACTGCTTTATCTCCTCAAGGTGTCTGATTTCCCTAGCAAAGACTTCAATCACTAACTGCCCAGGTATGGAGAACATGGTATCCTTGTCTTGTCATTGATTTTTACTGGAAATGCTTTGAGTTTCTCTTTATTTAGGTGTTGCATGTGGGCTTGCTGTAAATTAGCTTCATCATATTGATATATGAACCTTGTATCCCTAGTCTTTCTAGGACTCTTATCATGAAGGGATGCTGCATTTTCTTGAATGCCCTTTCCCCACTTAATGAGATGTTGATATGGTTTCTGTCTTTTAATCTGTTTATGTGGTAGATTATGTTTATTTACTTGTTGAACCACCTCTGAGTCTTTGAGACAAAGCTAACATCTTTTTGATGTGTTCTGGAGCTTGGTTTGCAAGTTTCTATTGAGAATTTTTATATCTACATTTATAGGGGTTTTGGTTTACAGGTTTTTTTTGTTGTTGTTGTTAATTTTTTTTAGTGTGGTTTTAGTATCAGGGAGAACATGGCCCACAGAATCAATTAATCAGGGCTCACAGGGGCTCACAGAGACTGAAGCAGCAACCATGGAGCCTGCATGAGCCTCTGCAGACATGTTGTGGTTGTGTAGCTTGGAGTTGTGTGGGACTTTTAACAAGAGTGCTGTGCCCAGATAGCAAACCCCACGAAAGACCACCAGGAACCACAACTCCCGTGCAAGGACATGAGAGTCTTCTTTCAAACTTGAGCTTGGGCCGCAAACCTTCCTGATGCAACAGGAGAGTAGCCCTGAGATCTAGGGGAAGGGGTTTATAAAGGAAAAAAAAAACACAAGTGGTAGTTTCCAAGCCTTGGCATTACATGAGAAGGTAAAGGAATGCTGGCAATTCAGCTAATTGGTTTATAGCACCTGATTATACCACAAGGAGGGAGCATAGATAAAAAAGGCACATCTTGATCTGGGTATGAATTGCATTTTTTTGCCCACTCTGTTGTTATCAGCCAGCTGCAGCTGCTGTGTATATTTTGCAACTTCCAGGGACATTTCATGATTTTCTCAGACCTCAATGGTGGGGGCTATGCCTCTCTAAGGTCAAGTTAACGTAGAATGGAGTTGCAAAAACAAAATGGAGTTTATTCCGCTGTTCTAATCCTTATAATCTCCTCTTCTATGAGTAGCTTTGGAAGCCAATTTTGGACTCCTGGAAGTCCGGATTATTCATGCCAGTTTGTTGATAGTGAGACTTCATTACCATCATTGACCAGAGGGGAATGTGCTGATTGAGTGATAGCTAGTCTTGGGATTTTCAATCACCCAAATTAAACCAAAAGCCCGTGTTTTAGGGACTGCAAAACATACAGTTAGCAGGGACTACAGACTCAGTACTGAGACTGAGTCAATTTTAGCTTGAAGGTGTTAATGCCCTTTTGAATCTTCCATTACGGTACAGCTAGAGTCAGGTAGCCTTCTTTTGAGGGAGAGTGAATTAGCAGGTCTCGCATGAATGTAGTGCATTCAGGCAGTGATTCCATCCAATTGAATGGCAGTTGGTGTGGTCAATAGGATGGTGTAAGGTTCTTTCTACCTGGGTTCAAGTGCACCTTGGTGAAATCTCCTCACATAGACCTAGTCTGGTGGTTGAAACTTGTGCAGTTCCAGAACTGGGCCTGCTTCATAGAAGGCACATAACTTAGGCCAAACGTGTTTTATGAGCCCATTGGGTAGCTCTGACCCTAAATATTATTAAATCTTCATCTTCCAGTTCTGCAATGGATGCCAAGTGGAGGCTGGGTACAATGGGGCTGGGATACCGTAGATAATTTTAAAGGGGGTTAGTCCCTTCTGGTAAGGAGAATTCCTTACCTGGTATAGGACAAAGGGAAGGAGCATCATCCAGACTCCGCAAGTCTCTAAGGCCAATTTAATTAAGGCCTCTAAATGTTCTATTTATTCTTTCTACATGCTCTGAACTTTGGGGTCAGTACGCACAATGAAATTTCCAATCGGCCCCAATAAACTTCACTACATCCTGACTTATCTTGAACACAAATACTGATCCATGATCTGATCCTATCACATGAGGAAATCCATATCTGGGTAAGATATCCTGCAGCAATTTCTTGGCTACTATCTTTGCTGTTTCAGTCTTGGTTTGGAAAGTCTCTGTCCATCCAGAGGAAAATGTCCACAAATATTAGGAGATGTTTATAGCCATACCTTCCCGGCTTGACCTCTGTAAAATCACTTTCCCAGTAGGCTCCTGGTCTCTTACCTCACAGGAGGGAACCGATGTTTGGGATTGCTGGCACGATTTACAGCTTGTCACTATATCCTCAAGAGCGCCCTGTATACCCTTCAAAGTCACTTCAGATTCTCCAACCACATCTGCCATTCATCTGACTCCCATGTGGTGACTCTGTGGATTTTTCTGAGAATAGTTCTTGTTAATGAGACAGGTAATATTAGCTTATCTTCAATCAGTTGCCCCCAGTCCTCTAGATATTGACTTATGGGCTGGTGTTTTAGCCCATTTAATTTCTTCTTTTGTATATATCAGTTGCTCTGGATGGCTCAGGTAAGTCAGTAGCCAATACAGAGATGGCTGTTTCTGTAACCTCTCTAGCAGCCTTGTCAGCTAGGTTGTTACCTCTAGCCACTGGTGCTGTTCCGTTTTGGTACCCTGGGCAATGAGTGATTGACTTTTTTAAAATATTTTTTATTTTCTATATTGTTTACATTCCAAATGATTTCCCCTTTCCCGGATCCCCCCCTCTCCATATGTCCCATAAACCTTCTTCTCTCCATCCATTCTCCAATCACCTCCCTTCTTTTTCTCTGTCCTTATATTCCCCTCCAATGCTAGATCAATCCTTTCCAGGATCAGGACCCTCTCCATACTTCTTCATGGGAGTCATTTGTTATGCGATTTGTGCTTTGGGTATTCAGGGCTTCTGGGCTAATTAATATCCACTTATCAGTGACTGCATTCCATGTGTATTCCTTTGTGATTGGGTTACCTCACTTAGGATGATATTTTTCAGATCAAACCATTTGCCTAAAATTTTTGTGAATTCATTGTTTCTAATTGCTGAGTAGTATTCCATTGTGTAGATATACCACATTTTCTGTATCCATTCCTACTTTGAGGGACATCTGGGTTCTTTCCAGCTTCTGGCTATTATAAATAAGGCTGCTATGAACATAATGGAGCATGTGTCTTTATTGCATGCCGGGGAATTCTTTGGGTATATGCCCAGGAGAGGTATAGCAGGGTCCTCCGGAAGTGTCATGTCTAGTTTTCTGAGGAACCGCCAGACTGATTTCCAAAGTGGTTGTACCATCTTACAGCCCCACCAGCAGTGGAGGAGTGTTCCTCTTTCTCCACATCCTCGCCAACACCTGCTGTCTCCTGAGTTTTTGACCTTAGCCATTCTGACTGGTGTAAGGTGAAATCTCAGGGTTGTTTTGATCTGCATTTCCCTAATGACTAATGATGTTGAGCACTTCTTAAGGTGCCTCTCGGCCATCCGAATTTCTTCAGGTGAAAATTCTTTGTTTAGATCTGTACCCCATTTTTTAATAGGGTTATTTGGTTCCCTGGGGTCTAACTTCTTGAGTTCTTTATATATATTGGATATTAGCCCTCTATCAGATGTAGGGTTGGTGAATATCCTTTCCCAATTTGATGGTTGCTATTTTGTCCTTTTACCTTCTGTAAGGCCTTTGCCTTACAGAAACTTTGTAATTTTTTTTATATTTTTATTTTCTATATTCATTGTTTACATTCCAAATGATTTCCCCTTTCCCGGATCCCCCCTCCCCATATGTCCCATAAACCTTCTTCTCCCCATCCCTTCTCTAATCACCTCCTTGTGAATTCTTTTTTTTTTAAATTTTTTTATTCGATATAATTTATTTACATTTCAAATGATTTCCCCTTTTCTAGCCCCCCACTCCCCGAAAGTCCCGTAGGCCCCCTTCTCTTCCCCTGTCCTCCCACCTACCCCTTCCCACTTCCCCGTTCTGGTTTTGCCGAATACTGCTTCACTGAGTCTTTCCAGAACCAGGGGCCACTCCTCCTTTCTTCTTGTACCTCATTTGATGTGTGGATTATGTTTTGGGTATTCCTGTTTTCTAGGTTAATATCCACTTATTAGTAAGTGCATACCATGATTCACCTTTTGAGTCTGGGTTACCTCACTTAGTATGATGTTCTCTAGCTCCATCCATTTGCCTAAGAATTTCATGAATTCATTGTTTCTAATGGCTGAATAGTACTCCATTGTGTAGATATACCACATTTTTTGCATCCACTCTTCTGTTGAGGGATACCTGGGTTCTTTCCAGCTTCTGGAAATTATAAATAGGGCTGCTATGAACATAGTAGAGCATGTATCCTTATTACATGGTGGGGAATCCTCTGGGTATATGCCCAGGAGTGGTATAGCATCCTTGTCAATTCTTGATCTTAGAGCATAAGCTATTGGTGATCTGTTCAGGAACTTTGCCCATGTGCCCATGTCCTCAAGGATCTTCCCCAGTTTCTTTTCTATTAGTTTTAGTGTATCTGGTTTTACATGGAGGTCCTTGATCCACTTGGAGTGAAGTTTAGTACATGGAGATAAGAATGGATCAATTCGCATTCTTCTGCATGCTGACCTCCAGTTGAACCAGCACCATCTGTTGAAAAGGCTATCTTTTTTTTTTTTTTAATTTTTTGTTCTTATTTTATTTTATTTTATTTATTTTTATTTACATTGCAAATGATTTCCCCTTTTCTGGGTCCCCACTCCCTGCAAGTCCCATAAGCCCTCTTTCGTCCCCCTATTCTTCCATCCACCCCTTCCTACTTCCCTGTTCTGGAATTCCCCTATACTCTTGCACTGAGTCTTTCCAGAACCAGGGGCCACTCCTCCATTCTTTTCGGACATCATTTAATTTGTAGATTATGTCCTGGGTATTCAAAGTTTCTAGGCTAATATCCACTTATCAGTGAGTGCATACCATGATTGATCTTTTGAGATTGGGCTACCTCACTTAGTATGATGTTCTCCAGCTCCATCCATTTGTCTAAGAATTTCATGAATTCATTGTTTCTAATGGCTGAATAGTAATCCATTGTGTAAATATACCACATTTTTTGTATCCATTCCTCCGTTGAAGGACACCTAGGTTCTTTCCAGCTTCTGGCTACTACAAATAGGGCTGCTATGAACATAGTTGATCATGTGTCCTTATTGCATGCTGAAGAATCCTCTGGATATATGCCCAGTAGTGGTATAACAGTGTCCTCAGGAAGTGTCATGCCCAGTTTTCTGAGGAACCGCCAGACTGATTTCCAAAGTGGTTGCACCATCTTGCAATCCCACCAGCAGTGGAGGAGTGTTCCTCTTTCTCCACATCCTCGCCAACACTTGCTGTCTCCTGAGTTTTGGACTTTAGCCATTCTGACTGGTGTGAGGTGAAATCTCATGGTTGTTTTGATTTGCATTTCCCTAATGATTAATGATGTTGAACATTTCTTAAGGTGTTTCTCTCTCTCCGAAGTTCTTCATGTGAAAATTCTTTGTTTAGCTTCGTACCCCACTTTTTAATGGGGTTATTTGGTTCCCTGGGTTCTACTTTCTTGAGTTCTTTGTATATATTAGATATTAGCCCTCTGTCGGATTTAGGGTTGGTGAAGATTCTTTCCCAGTCTGTTGGTTGACGTTTTGTTCTTTTGACGGTGTCCTTTGCCTTACAGAAACTTAACTAATAGAAAAGAAACTGGGGAAGACCCTGGAGGACATGGGCACAGGGGAAAAGTTCCTGAATAGAACACCAATAGCTTATGCTCTAAGATCAAGAATTGCCAAGTGGGACCTCATAAAACTGAAAAGGCTATCTTTTTTCCACTGGATGTTTTCAGCTCCTTTGTCAAAGATCAAGTGACCATAGTTGTGTGGGCTCATTTCAGGATCTTCAATTCTATTTCATTGGTCCACTTGTCTGTCACTGTGCCAATACCATGCAGTTTTTAACACTATTGCTTGAAGTCAGGGATACTGATGCCCCCAGAATTTCTTTTGTTGTTGAGAATAGTTTTAGCTATCCTGGGTTTTTTGTTATTCCAGATGAATTTGAGAATTGCTTTTTCTAACTCTGTGAAGAACTGAGTTGGGATTTTGATGGGGATTGCGCTGGATCTGTAGATCACTTTTGGCAAGATGGCCATTTTAACTATATTAATCCTGCCAATCCACGAGCATGGCAGATTTTTCCATTTTCTGAGGTCTTCTTCGATTTCCTTCTTCAGAGACCTGAAGTTCTTTTCATATAGATCTTTCACTTGTTTGGTTAGAGTCACACCAAGATACTTTATATTGTTTGTGGCTATTGTGAAGGGTGTCCTTTCCCTAACTTCTTTCTCAGCCTGCTTATCCTTTGAGTATAGGAAGGCAACTGATTTGCTTGAGTTGATTTTATAACCAGTCACTTTGCTGAAGTTGTTTATCAGCTCTAGGAGTTCTCTGGTGGAGGTTTTTGGGTCTCTTCAGTAGACTATCATGTCATCTGCAAATAGTGATAATTTGACTTCTTCCTTTCCAATTTGTATCCCCTTGACCTCCTTATGTTGTCTAATTGCTCTAGCTAGAACTTCACGTACTATATTGAAAAGATATGGAGAGAGAGGACAGCCTTGTCTAGTCCCTGATTTTAGTGGGATTGCTTCAAGTTTCTCTCCATTTAATTTGATGTTGGCTACCGGTTTGCTGTATATTGCTTTAACGATGTTTAGGTATGGGCCTTGAATTCCTGTTCTTTCCAAGACTTTTAGCCTGAAAGGATGCTGAATTTTGTCAAATGCTTTTTTCTGCATCTAATGAGATGATCGTATGGTTTTTTTCTTTGAGTTTGTTTATGTAGTGGTTAGCATGAACGGATTTTCTTATATTGAACTATTCCTGCATCCCTGGGATGAAGCCTACTTGATCATGATGGATGATCGTTTTGATGTGTTCTTGGATTCGGTTGGCAAGAATTTTATTAAGTATTTTTGCATCAATATTCATAAGGGAAATTGGCCTGAAGTTCTCTTTCTTTGTTGGATCTTTGTGTGGTTTTGGTATCAGCGTAATTGTGGCTTCATAGAACGAGTTGGGTAGAGTTCCTTCTGTTTCTATTTTGTGGAAAAGTTTGAAGAGTATTGGTGTTAGGTCTTCTATGAAGGGCTGATAGAATTCTGCACTGAAGCCATCTGGCCCCGTGCTCTTTTTGGTTGGGAGACTTTCTATGACACTTTTTATTTCTTCAGGTCTTATGGGACTGTTTAGATGATCTATTTGATCCTGATTTAGTTTTGGTGTTGGATATCTGTCTAGGAAACTGTCCATTTCCTCCAGATTCTCCAGTTGTGTTGAGTATAGGCTTTTGTAGTAGGATCTAATGATTTTTTGAATTTCCTCAGTTTCTGTTGTTATATCTCCCTTTTCTAAGTTTGTTATTCTAGATTCTGTCTCTGTGCCTTTTGGTTAGTCTGGCTAAGGGTTTATCTATCTTGTTGATTTTCTTAAAGAACCAGCTCCTGGTTTTGTTGATTCTTTGTATGGTTCTCTTTTGTTTCTACTTGATTGATTTCAGCCCTGAGTTTGATGATTTCCTGCCTTCTACTTCTCCTGGGTGAAATAGCTTCTTTTTGTTCCAGGGCTTTCAGGTGTGTCATTAAGCTGGTAATGTATGCTCTCTCCATTTTCTTTTTGGAGGCACTCAGGGCTATGAGTTTTCCTCTTAGCACTGCTTTCATTGTGTCCCATCGATTTGGGTATGTTGTGTCTTCATTATCATTAAGTTCTAAAAAGTCTTTAATTTCTTTCTTTATTTCTTCCTTGACCAAGGTATCATTGAGTAGAATATTGTTCAGTTTCCACATATATGTGGGTTTTCTGTTGTTTTTGCTGCTATTAAAGACCACTTTTACTCCATAGTGATCTGATAGGAGGCATGGGATTATTTTGATCTTCTTATATTTGTTGAGGTCTGTCTTGTGACCAATTATATGATCGATTTTGGAGAAGGTACCATGAGGTGCTGAGAAAAAGGTATATTCTTTTGCTTTAGGATAGAATGTTCTATATATATCTGTTAAATATAATTGGTCCAAAGCTTCAATTAGTTTGACTGTGTCCCTGTTCATTTTCTGTTTTCCTGATCGGTCCATTGAGGAAAGAAAGTGCAGTGTTGAAGTCACCCACAATTATTGTGTTAGGTGCAATGTGTGCTTTGAGCTTTAATAACGTTTCTTTTATGAATGAGGGTACCCTTGCATTTGGAGCATAGATGTTCAGGATTGAGAGTTCTTCTTGTTGTATTTTTCCTTTGACCAGCAAGAAGTGCCCCTCAGAGTCTCTTTTGATGACTTTGGGTTGAAAGTCAATTTTATCTCACATTAGAATGGCTACTCCAGCATGTTTTCTGAGACCATTTGCTTGTAAAACTGTCTTGCAGCCTTTTACTTTAAGGTAGTCTTTGTCTTTGACCCTGAGGTGTCTTTCCTGTATGCAGCAAAATTTAGGGTCCTGTTTACATATCCAGTCAGTTAGTCTATGTCTTTTTATTGGGGCATTGAGTCCATTGATGTTAAGAGATATTAAGGAGTTGTCTCCCTTTGAGTTTTCTTAGTTGTTTCTACTTCTGATTTTAGATCCTGGATGATTTTGCTTAGCTCCTTCACTTGCTTGTTTGTGCTTTCCTGTAATTCTTTAAGAGATTTTTGTGTTTCCTCTTTCATGACCTCAGCCTGTTGACCAAAGTTCTCCTGTATTTCTTTAAGTGATTTTTGTGTTTCCTCCTTATTGGCTTTTGTATTCTCCTGAATTTCTTTCAATGATTTTTAGTTTCCCTTGTAAGGGCTTCTAACTTTTGATCCATTTTCTCCTGAATTTCTTTAAGTATGTCCTTCATGCGTTCCTCTACCAGCATCATGACCAGCGATTTTAAATCCAAATCTTGTTTTACTGGTGTGATGGGGTATCCAGGACATGCTGTTAAAGGAGAATTGGGTTCAGATGCTGCCATATTGCCTTGATTTCTGTTAGTGACGTTCCTGTGTTTGCCTTTTGCCATCTAGTTCTCACTGGTGTTAGTGTGTCTTGTCAATGCTGGACTCACCAGTGCAAGCTGCCTCTTCCCAGCCGGCCTCCTGGGTGCCCCTCTGGCCTCTTGCAGGACCTGGAGCTGTGGTGTTACAGCCCAGGCTGTTCTGGATCCCGAAGCGGAGATCTGAAACCTCCAGCCAGAGGCCTCAGGACTGGAACCTAAGCTCTGTGGTGCCGACCCACTGGAGCAAGCTTGTGCTCCCAGTCTGCCTGGGAGTGCACATCAGGCCTCTTGCACTTCCTGGAGACTGAGTGCTGTGGCCCAGGCTGTTCAGATCCAGAAGCAGACACCTGAAGGCTCCTGCCGGGGCCTGCTGGACTCACCAGAGCACACTGACTCCTCCCAGCCGGCCTCCCGTGTGCCCCTCTGGCCTCCTGCAGGACCTGGAGATGTGTTGTTGCAGCCCAGGCTGTTCTGGATCCCGAAGCGGAGATTTGAAGTCTCCCACCAGAGGCCTCAGGACTGGAACCTAAGCTCTGTGCTGCTGGAGCAAGCTGTGCGCTCCCAGTCTTGCCACTTTTTTTTTTTTTTAATAATTCTTCCTTCTGCTGTTAGAAGCCCTCATTCCTGATAAATGGCTCCATGTTCATAAGGGTTGCATTCCAATTGTCCCTGTAGATGTAAATAGCCAGTCCTTTTCTCATGATGAGGGCCCTATTAATGCTATTAGCTTAGCCCTTTGAGCTAAAGTATATGAAGGAAGAAACTGAGTCCAGATTACCTCTGTTTCTGTAGTCACTGCAGTCTCCGCTTTCCTCTGACCCTCATGAATGAAACTGCTCCCTTCCATAAACCAGGTCCTCTTTGCCTCTGGCAGAGGAGAGTCCCTCAAGTCTGGTCAGGTAATGTGTACTTGGGCCAGAACCTTGTCACATTGATGGAGTGGACAGTCCAAGTCAGGATAGGGTAGGAGAGTTGCAGGGTTCATGGAAACAGACAGCAGGGTTGATTAGTAGGGTCTGACAATGAGTCATGCAGGCAGTACTGAGCCATCAGTCGGTAGACTGCTTGAGTACCCCTTCAATTGCATGGGGGTAGTCATGATCAAATTCTGTTCCAAAGTTAATTGCATATTTAATCAACAGTGCTTTGGCTGTGATAATACACAGGCAAGGTGGCCACCCTGTTGCCACTGGGTCCAGTTTCTTTGATAAATAAGCCACCTGCTGTTTCCATGGTCCTAGAATTTGGGTCAAGAGCCTTTACCTACCCCTTCTCCAGCAATCTGTTGAACCTTGACATTTCCTTTGTCCTGGATCCAAGGCTGTGCTGGCTAGAAGGGCTCTGGCTAAATCTTTATTCAATATCTTTCCCATCTTAATCTGCTTTTCTTCTGTACTTTCTCTGTTATTGTATACTTTCTCTGCAATTTCCACTAGTTTCCTCAGCAACTTTTCTCTTAATCTTTCCTGCTTCTGTAACTTTTTGTTAATGTTCAGTGCTGACTGATTGATGAAAGCCAGGGCTACCGTGCTAGAATTCTCTCAGAATTTTCTCAGTGTCTATGAGTGTTTAGTGGCAAAAACCTTCATGACCTGTTTGAGAAATGTCTCTGGACTTTCATAGTTCCCTGCCTAACATCATCACTAAACCTTGGCCAAATTATTGTTGAAACCTGCCAACAGAGCCTGGAGGTAGATCTGGAGATGCACCTACCTTCAGCTGTGTTGAAATCCTAGTCTAGGTGGGTTCCCTCATGGGGCCAGAAACCGGTTTCTCAGTCTCTGTCTGGGTAGGTGACCGGTTTCTCAGTCTCTGTCTGGGTAGGTGACTGTACTGAATGCCCAGAGATTCATAGAAGGGAGGAGTGGTTGTGGATTCTCAGTGGGTTGAGTGTGGCAGGATAGTGTCAGTGGAGACCCTCTCTTCACAACTCAGAGACCATATCTTATCAGACAGGAGTGACCACTTCTCCTGGCAAGAAGGGTAGCCATTTACCAAACAAAATGAGTGACTAGGAGTCTTTTCCAAGCTCTGGTGCGGGATATATCTGCCCACACTGAGCCTCTCCTGCCCAGTCTGTACAGACATGGAGGCTGCCCTCTGGGAACTCACCTCCACACTCAGAGTCTGGTTAGGGCCATGGGAGGCCCAGCCATACACTTTCAAGGGGTCCTGAATGCTTGTGCTCTGCACCTGCTCTTGGCAGAGAGGGAGGGGGAGTATGCCTGTGAGGGCTGTGCTTGGTAAAACTATAAGGAGGGAGCATACATCAAAAAAGAACATCTTGACATGGGAACGACTTATGTTTTCTTAGCCCACTCTGCTTGCATCTGCCTGGGACATTTCCTTTTTCTCAGACCTTCCAGGTGGGGACCATGCCTCTCTAAGGACAAGTTAACTTAGAATGGAGTAAAAACAAAATGGAGTTTATTATGCTGTTCTAATCCCAACAAGAGTTGGGGTGTCTCTGACTCTTTTGCCCGTTCTTGGGAATTCTTTTTTCTTTTGGGTTCCCTCATTCAGCCTTGATATGAGGGTTTGTTCCTAGTCTTAGTGCATCTTGGTATGTGTCCAGTTAACCTGATGGCCTGCCATTTTCTGAAGAAGCAGTATGTCTAGGGAAGAAGGGGTGGGAGAGACTGGGAAGAATGGAGGGAGGAAGGATGTGATTGGGATATGTTGTATGAGAGAAGAATAAATGAAAGGGAAAAAGAACTTGGAAATACTCTTTCAATTTCTACTCTGCAGAATAACTTGAAGTGTATTGGCATTAGTTCTTCTTTGAAAGTCCGATAGAATTCTGTGCTGAGTCCATTTGGTCCTGAAATTTTTTCTTTTCCTTTTTTTTAAATATTTTTTTCTTAAAATTTTATTCGATATATTTTTATTTACATTTCAAATGATTTCCCCTTTTCTGGCCCCCCACTCTCCAAAAGTCACATAAGCCCCCTCCCCTCCCCCCTGTTCTCCCACCCATCCCCTCCCACTTCCCTGTTCTGGTTTTGTTTTACACTGCTACACTGAGTCTTTCCAGAACAAGGGGCCACTTCTCTGTTTTTGTACCTCATTTGAAGTGTAGATTATGTTTCGGGTATTCCAGTTTTTCAGGCTAATATCCACTTATTAGTGAGTGCATACCATGATTGATATTTTGAGACTGGGTTACCTCACTTAGTATGATGTTCTTCAGCTCCATCCATTTGCCTAAGAATTTCATGAATTCATTGTTTCTAATGGCTGAATAGTACTCCATTGTGTAGATATACCACATTTTTTGCATCCACTCTTCTGTTGAGGGATACCTAGGTTCTTTCCAGCATCTGGCTATTATAAATAGGGCTGCTATGAACATAGTGGAGCATATATCCTTATTACATGCTGGGGAATCCTCTGGGTATATGCCCAGGAGTGGTATAGCAGGATCTTTCAGAAGTGACATGCCCAGTTTTCTGAGGAACCGCCAGACTGATTTCCAGAGTGGTTGTACTAATTTGCAACCCCACCAGCAGTGGAGGAGTGTTCCTCTTTCTCCACATCTATTTATTTACATTTTAAATGTTATCCCCTCTCTTAATTTCACCTCTGCAACCCCCCTATTCCATTCCCCTCCCCCTGGTTCTATGAGGGAGCTCCCCCTCCCACACACCCACTCTTACCTCACCACCCTGGCATTCCCCTACACTGGGGAATGGAGCCTGCACAGGACCAAGGGCCTCTCTTCCCATTGATGCCCAACAAGGCCATCATCAGTTACATATGTGCCTGGAGCCATTGGTCCCTCCATATGTACTCTTTGGTTTGTAGTTTAGTCCCTAGGAGCTCTGGGGAGGGGAGGGCCTAGTTGGTTGATTTCATTATTCTTCCTATGGGGTTACAAACCCCTTCAGCTCCTTCGGTCCTTTCTCTAACTCCTCCATTGGGGACCCTGTGCTCAGTCCACTGGTTGGCTGTGAGCCTCCACCTCTGTATTTGTCAGGCTTTGGCAGAGCCTCTCAGGAGACAGGTATATCAGGCTCCTGTCAGCAAGCACTTCTTGGCATTCGCAAGCGTGTCTGGGTTTCGTTACTATATGGATGGATCCTCAGGTGGATCCACTGTATCCACTCCTGGGTATACACTCGAAGGATATTCCACTGTACCCACTCCTGGGCATATACTCGAAGTATATTCCACTGTACCCACTCCTGGGCATATACTCGAAAGATATTCCACTGCACCACAATGGCACTTGCTTAACTATGCTCATAGAAGCTTTATTTGTAATAGTCAGAAACTGGAAACAACCTAGATGTCCCTCAACTGAAGAATGGATAAAGAAAATGTGGTACATTTACACAATGGAATCTTACTTAGCTATTAAAAGCTAAGGAGACATATGCATACACATATACAAAGCACAGAACACTAAGTAGACAATATCAGAAAAGAAACTTCCCATGACATGTCATAGTTGATACACTAAATATGTAGCACAAAAAGAGCAGTAAGAACTTCAAGGAGGAAACAAGTCACACATATAGGAAAAACCCATCAGAATAAAAGCTGATTTATCTTTGAAGCTAGATGAATACAGAGCATTCCCTGAAACACACAAAAAATGTATCTTCTTCTTATTACCTCACAGAACTTTTCTAAAATTGTCCACAAACTCAGCAAGTGTCAATAGCTATAAGAAAAATGAAATAACTACCTGCATCCTATAAAACTACTACATTGATTCAAGGTGGACACCACCACGAACAGAAAGCTTACAAAATCATGGAACCTGGACAACACTTTAATGAATAAAAGTGTGTGTGTGTGTGTGTATGTGTGTGTGTGTGTGTGTGTGTGAGAGAGAGAGAGAGAGAGAGAGAGAGAGAGAGAGAGAGAGCTTGGAGTGGGTACAGAACACATCCATATGCTAAGTTCTCAGTACAAAAGAGATTTATTACCCTGGAGGGACAGGCAAGGTGGGGGCTGCCTGGATCAGACAAAAGCAGATAGCAAGTATTTTTGCAGTAGTGTGTTTTTAAGGAGAAAAAAAAAAAAAGGGAAAGTCTGCATTAGGATGAGTTGGTAAATCTTACTGCCTAGGTTAGCCAGTGAAGCCAAAAATGAATTTTGATTGTTGGACTTTGATGTTTTGATAACTGGACCTTAGTGAACAGTCTCCCGAATGAGCCAGTGGCCAAATAAGGGAATAGACTTTAGGGGCTAGCTTTGGGAATGTAATCTAAAGGCTTAGCAAGGGAGCAGGAGGGAAAAGAGAAAAAGCAGTTGGTGCCACGTTCACAGTGCTCAGGGTTGTTAGAGAGCCCTTCAAAAATAGAAATAAAGGAATGAAAGACTTTCTAAAATTCAATGAATAAGAATGAATACACAGCATGCTCAAACTTATGAAACACATTGAAAGCAGTGCTTAGAGGAATGCTTATGGCAATAAGGGCCTAAAAAAAAATAAAAAGGAGATATCTCATACTAGCAAGCTAACAGCACACTAGAAAACTCAAGAACAAAAAGAAGCAATCATATCTCAAAGGAATAGATGCCTGAAAACAATCAAACTCAGGGCTGGAATCAGTAAGTTAGAAACAAGAAGAACAATACAAAGAATCAATGAAACAAAAAGTTGGTTCTTTGAGAAAATTAATGAAATAGATAAACCCTTATCCAAATTAGCTAAAAGACAGAGAGAGAATAATCAAATCAACTCTATCAGAAATGAAAAAAGGGACACAACAACAGACACAGAGAAAAATCCAGGGAATCATAGGGGCATACGTTAAAAACCTGTACTCCACCAACTTGGAAAATGTACAATTGGGTAATTTTCTCCATGAGTGTCACTGGTCAAGATCAGATAAAAAATTAAATAGGCAATCATTAAAAGCCCTTCCTCCACATCCCCCCAAATCCCAGGACCTAATGATTTTACTTCAGAATTCTCCCAGACTTTCCAAGCAGAGTTAATGACAACTCCCAAAATTATTCCACAAAAAGAATCAGAAGGGACATTGCCTAATTCATTTTATGAGGCCGCAGTTAACCTGATACCCAAACCACCAAAAGACCCAACAAAGAAAGAGAATTATAGACCGATGTCTCTCATGAACATAGAATTCCCAGTTATACCACTGTTGAGCATATACCCAAAGGGCACTCCATCCTACCTCAGGGACAGTTTCTCAGCTATGTTCACTGTGGCTTTGTTTATGATATCCAGAAACTGAAAACAACTTAGATGTCTCTCAACAGAAGAATGGATAAAGAAAATGTGATACACTTACACAATGTCCCACATTAAAAAAAATCATAAAATTTGTAGGCAAGTGGATGAAACTAGAAAAACCATCCTGAGTGAAGTAACTACAGACAAATACGGTAGTATTTTATGGGACTCATGGTTGTGACAAATGTGTCTCTGATTCTTGTGCATGCTCTTGGTATTCTTTCCCTCATGTTGGATTGCCCTGTTCAAGTTTGATATGATAGTTTTTGTTTCATCTTATTGTAGTAAGAATTCTGGAATTTTGGTTTCTTTAAAAAAACAAATGTATCATAAGAATATATTTTTATTTAATCCCAGGTGTGGGGCATGGGACTGCTTCTGACTGCAGCAGCTGCTGACTATGATTTGCCTCATGCTCTAGCAGAGGCATGGTTTTACCAGCTGCAGACAGTTTCTGTGATTGAGTGATGTTTGGAATTCTGGGAACTTTTCTGAGGGTACATAAGAGCTAGAGCCCTGAACATGGTGTGGGTGGTTATTGGTTGTTCAGTGGGGTTAGTTGTGGTTTGTAAGTAGTTGTGTTTAAAGAAGAAACAGAAAAGAAATTAGATTCAGTTCTCTCTCTCTCTCTCTCCTATTCTTTTTTTTGTCTCCTATCTATCAATAGGGTTTAAAGTCATGGAGATGAAGGGTGGGAAACCCCTCACAGAATGGCAAAGAACAGCTCTTATCATAAAGAGAAAGAAAAAAGGGAAGGATGAAGCAGATGGAGAAAAAGGAATAGGGGTGTTGTGTCTCTTAAACTGCATTCTGCTGTCTAGGGGTGTCATCAGTCTTGGGGTTTAGCTCAATTTCACCATCAGAGTTCACTTGGTAAATGTTTGCATCAGGTTCCTCTGTGGACAGCAGCTCCTCTGTGGACAATGGCTGGTAATCCTGTAATAGGAACTTTAATAGTGTGCATAGAATTTTTTTTATATTTGTCATTGAAGAAATGTAGAAACAAGATTAATAAGGCAGAGAGTGAATAATAATGCCAGAAAGATGACGAGAAAGAGGTGTTATGAAAGGGAGTATCCACTTCCATATAGGGTTTTCAAAAATCCAGGAATTAGAGGCCTCACATTCCCTGAAATTCTGTATACCTGACTGTAGCTCCTGAATTTTATTTCTCACTATCCCAGATTTGTTGATGTAGAAGCAGAGTTCTTCTTGAAGGAACAGGCAAAGACATCCAGCCCCTATCATGGCACCACAGCTGCCAAAGAATCGATCTGTTTCTGGATTGTAAGCATGGTTTCAGACATTTTTTGAAAACTGGTGTCAAGCTTGGAAGTGAATTTATTATATTGGATCATGGAAATAGTTACCCCTGCAACTCCAGTACCAGCACCTATTCCTGCAGTGACCAAGAGTGGCACTATCTGAACTGCCTTCTTCTGTTGGGCATCTATCATATCTACAATTGGGATTGGCAGGGGCTCGTTTTCCTGTATTACTCCCACTTCAGGGAAAAGGAGTATCAACATGCAAACTCCTGACCAGTTGGCAGGTAGGTGATGATATACTTGAAAACCACAAAGAATTGATGTATTCTGGATTGTAGGGCATTGTGCCAGAGATGAGGTATCAAGGGTTGGGGTTCTATTTCAGTCTAGGGAGCTTAATGTTGCTACAGAATGTGTCCTGTAGGTCTTAAAATGCTGCATTCTATAGCTACTGTGAACTGAGTTCCTGGAACAGAAACTGAGGGATGGATTGGGGAAGCAGTGAAAAGAACGAGGGCCAGGATGATAGTTTACCAATCAAGGCCCCTCCCTCCAGGCTGATTTCCGGGGAAGTGTCTGGTGGTTCTTGGCTCTACTGCTCAAGCAGCTGGGTGGGTCACCTGCTTAATTCAGGAATTCGTAGACCTGGAGGAGCAATGAACTTCACCTTCACTCTGAGCACTCTACCCTAGGTAGATCAGGATCCTGAATAGCACAGGAATCCCTGCTCAACAAAGTCTGGGAGAGGAAATGCACCTTGATCAATGTGGAGTTCCTATCAAGTGGCATGACACCCTTATATGGCTCTGTATATTTCCTCCCTTTTTGTTAATTTGAAAATGAAGAGGTAGAAAACAAGTGGATAAACAACTGTCATAAGATGGTGGGCCTTAACCAGGGAGGGAAAGCACTGACCATAATTCCTCTTAAATATTGTATGATGTCTTTTTCAGAGGAGGTGTTATAGGCTCCCTTATTATTTTAAGGACAACCTCTTGACGTTAACCCCTATGCAATTAGGTGTACTTCCTGGGGACTCAGAGGCAGAAATCATGATCCTCCCCATGTGGTGCCTTGCCTCGCACCTCTCACTGGTGCCCATGTTTGCTCATAAACAAACACACATAGATCTGAATTCTATGTGGCTCCCTTTTTGGAGATCCACTTGTGTAAGTTTTGAAGCCAGGGGGTCTGCAAGTGTCTTTAACAGACACTCGATCTTTCTAACCAAGTGAGCCTGGGTGGAGATAGCCAGTCTGCTTAACAAACATGGTCAAGAGTTAAAGGTTGAACAGGATTAACTTGTCTGCGAATGTCCCTGAGGTATCCAATTCAGTTGCAAATTAGCAACTCAAAAGACAGAAAGCCTGGCATCTGGGGTGGAGGAGGTAGCTTTGTGTATCAAGAAATAAGCTGTGACTTCTTAGGAAAAGTGGAGACTATTTTAAATGAACTCAGCTGGCTTAAGAAGATTGTTATCCATCTTCATAATTGGAATCTCCAATATTGGATTTATTTCTAGACCAGTTTATGATTGAGTCAGCTGATCACATTAAAGGAAAGATAAGAGTCATTATAACTCTTCTTTAGATTAATTTTTCTAACCTAGTTTATCTCCATATTCTGTCCCACAAAGTCTAAAAGCTTGAAGCAATGCAATTTATCTAATCTGGGACATTTGACAATTAAAGTAAGTCAAGAACATATACCCAGTATAGCTCTTATGTTACCACTGTCTGGGCACTCACGAGGCCTACACTCAGCATATCTTCAGCATGCCACACCAATCACTCTGGCAGCTAGCAAGCTTCTGCAGCATTCTGTAGAAAAAACATAGACACGCCTCCTTCCCCAATATTAAGTCATGATCATGGTGTATGTCAATAAGTGAATTCCTTCATTTCACCCAGGCATCAGTATGCCTAGTTACAGGATGTCATATACACTCAGCAGGGAGTTCCTTGGCATCCAAATTTTAAAATTTTCTTAAAAATATTCAAGCACAATTCAAATGATATACACAGGGATACAATTTCTCCTCTTTTTCTTTTTTAAGAAGATATTTTTTGTTTTGTTTTTTAAAAATGTTTTATATTACCTCATCTTTGAGGATAACAAAGATCAAATTGACAAAGACATCTCAAATGAATAACCATTATTCATTAAATGGCCAGTTCCATTGTTTGTTTCAATCCAAGTTGGAACACCAAGCATATACCATAACATAGGCAATAACTATGTAATTATAGAAAATAAACGTATCATTCCCAGTTGCTTTTTGCTAGAGCAGTTGCAACTAGAAAGCCCAAAAATGAATCATTAGTCTCATGCACATATTTTAATTTTCTAAATTAGAAATATGAGTATCATTTATCTGTAATAATTAATTAAGTCCTCTAGGAGTAACACCAGTATGTGGTAGAGGTAGAAATTGAGGATATCAAGAACAAATCTTTGTAATTTGATGTGCACAAAAATACAAAATTATTTTTTAAGCCATTACTCTTTTGATGATATAAATAATATACTTGTACATCCGATTGTTTCTAAATAGCCTGTTTGGGATACAAATTTTATGTGCCTTGCCTTAAGGGCTCTGGTCCAGGCACTTTTTTAAAAATTAATTATATATAAGTATATTATAGCTGTTTTCAGACACACCAGAAGAGGGTGTCAGATCTCATCACAGGTAGTTATGAGCCACCATGTGGTCGCTGGGATCCAAGCTCCCATGCTCCATGAATGACGGCCTAGCCATTAATGGCTGAGCCATCTCTCCAGGCTCACAACCATAGAACACAAGAGTTCAGCTCCCAGCACCCATGGTTGTCTCTCCAGCCTTTGAATTAGCTCTCAAATATCCAGAGGACAGTCATTTAGAGAACATATCTTTTTAAATTTGAATTACATTTACATAAACAATTGTAAAAATTAAGAATTAGCAGTATTAAAAAGGGAACAATTTTAAGCAATTGTAAACCATGAGCTATATATATATTTATTATTATTAAAAGCTTGATTTTTTAACATGTTAAAAACAGCTGCTATAGCACCCAAATCAGGTATCTGTGCTGAAGCAGGGGAAAACTCAAAAGAACAAACATGTGATCTAATTGTAACAAATTATCTTTTGGATAACAATTATTAATTTTGTCTAAAAAGGGTTGCCATGTAATAGATCGACCATCATTAATAATCAATTTGATTGTTGTATCATTTATTTTAAAAACATTAGAGGCTTGAATTCTCTTGTGGCAAGCTTAAAGCAATGTCTTAGCCAATAAATCTATTTTAACAACTTTTGAAAATTATTTACTTAAAACATTTTAAAAGCCCACAGTTAAAAGCACAGTTAAAATTTTATGAACAACACATACATTGAAAAATTTAAGATCCTAGCTTCTTGTATTGAGGCAGAGACAAAACATTTGTTCTCACATAAGGTAAGGCTATTAGCCATTCCTTGCGGCAAAAACCTTCTAATGAAATTGCTTTATTGTTTCTTTAAAGTTAGAAGCAAATGCTTTTATAATTATCAGAATGTAAAGCAAAAACCAACCCTTTAAATATATAATAATTTTGTATGGAGTCGGCAGGCCAAATTTTATAAGTTTGAACTGCATTTTGAATCACACCTGGATAAGCCTGTCAAGAATGTTGTTTTGGCCAAATACTCCCTCGGTGGGGCCTGTAAGACAAAAGCAGTTCCTCACAAGCTTCCACTGAGGAAGTTCTGAGCTTTGCACTAACTCAAATGTAAATTTTTTTTATCTGCCCAATACCCACCAGCCCTAGGCAAGGGCATTATATGAAGTTCTTCAAATGTAAATATCTTCTATTCTGAGCCTTTTGTCTAACACCAGACCCAAACTCACCTGTCCTGCAAAGAGTTGTATGAGGGTCAAATAACAAAAGGAACCTGTAATATAAGGGTTCCTGGGAAAAATTCTACTAGCTGTTTTTTAGTGGTCAAAGGGGCCTGTTTGATGTCAAATAAATTTCCATTGAGATCTCCTTTTTAATCTTGCAGGGTTAAATTTTGCTTCTATCACTGTAGCCAAAAAACTTGTGAAAAAGTGGCAATAGGCCTATAATGGCCACAGCTGCATCACTCTTAAAATTGTCTTAATTGAAAAATATGTTAAGAATCATGAGCCTTTAACCAGACTGCAAACTGTAGCCAATGGCACACTGGCAATTTTTATTGTAACTTAATTTTTTCTTGCAATATTAGAGCATAACTACAACTTTGGAAGCAAATCCCACTTTTAAACAATTGACTTTCTTTAAAATCAATGGCAAACACATTATTTTTACAGCACAAGGTTTGTCTGCCGGTTTTTATGTTCAAGTGTATGACAGTGTAACTTATTAAAGAGACATTATTTTGAATCTTAATCTTTATAAGTCCAATTTCTAGGTTAAGATTCACACATAACACCAGGCCGGTTTAGAAACATCGTAGAGGCCTGTATTTCCTGGGTTGCATCATGCCACGTGTTCAAAGTGGCTATGACCTTAAATCAGCCTCTGCTTTGTAAACTATGGCTAGATTACAAGATGGACCACCCACAGATGAAATTTTTACCAAAATTTTTTTAACATGAAACAAATAAACGCTCATTCATACAACTCCACAAATAGGACATAAACATACATGTAGACACAGTGTGCACCGAGGACAAACAACAAACAACGATACACAGAAAGGGAAGCGTAAAAGGACTTTCAGCACCAAGATGAAAGGGCTTAAAGGGGGGGAGTATAGGCTGGGCAGTGGTGGCGCACGCCTGTAATCCCAGCACTTGGGAGGCAGAGGCAGGCGGATTTCTGAGTTCAAGGCCAGCCTGGTCTACAGAGTGAGTTCCAGGACAGCCAGGACTACACAGAGAAACCCTGACTCAAAAAATCAAAAAAAAAAGGGGGGGGGGGAGTATAGGGGGTTAGGTGAGTGTGGCTCGGCGGCATGGGGGAAGGCGGGCCCTTGCCTGGGCACCTCTGCCCCTGAGGGACCACACACACACACAGACATGGTATAGAATAGAGTTTATTCAGAGTAGGGGATGGGAGTTAGTGGTAGAGAGAGGTGGAGAGAGAGGGAGAGAGAGAGAGAGAGAGAGAGAGAGAGAGAGAGAGAGAGAGAGAGAGAGAGAGAGAATAGAGAGAGTGGAGAGTGGGGACCGGCTATGACCACGTGGAGGGGGGAAGAGCCCAGGGGCAGAGAAGTGAGAGAGTATGGGAGAGCAGAAAGCAAAGAGTGAGAGGAGGAGCAAGTAGCCCCTCTTATAGTGGGCCAGATCTCTGGGGCGGGGCATACCTGGCTTGCCAGGTAGGTGTGGGGTGGAGCTTAGACAAAACCCCAACAAAGCGTGCTTGTTAATGCAATTACATCCATTTTCCTTCTCTCTTACTCTCTCATTTTTCAAACTTTCTTAAAGCAGCTTTTGGAGGTTGTGGACATATGCCTATTTTTAAACCCTTTTCTTTTCACCTGAATCAGCTCTTAAAAACTGTGGACAAATGCTTATAAAGTTATTCCCCCATTTTCCACTGTCTTGTCCCTAAGCATTTTAGCATTGGGTCTACACTACTTTACTTAGTCCGTATTCTCTAGCACCTATTTTGCGCACCGTGCAGGATACCATCTTTTTCCATTTTTTGCAAAGACAGGGTCACTTCAGGAAATCTGGCAATCAGCCCTGCGTTCAGGTGCCATTCTTTTGCATTCTGTAGCTACTGCGAACTGGGTTCCTGGAACAGAAACTGAGGGATGGATTGGGAAGCAGCGAAAAGAACGAGGGCCAGGATGATAGTTTACCAATCAAGGCTCCTCCCCCCAGACTCCAGGATGAGTTCTGGGGAAGTAATCTGGCAGTTCTCGGCTCCACTACTCAGGCAGCTGGGTGGGTCACCTGCTTAATTCAGGAATTTGTAGACCTGGAGGAACAATGAACTTCACCTTCACTCTGAGCACTCCACCCTAGGTAAAGCTGGATCCTGACTAGCACGGGAAACCCTGCTCAACAAAGTCTGGAAGAGGAAGTTCACCTTGATCAATGTGGAGTTCGTACCAAGTGGCATGGCACCCTTATATGGATCTGTACATTAAAACAGTTTGCCACACCAAAAAGAGGGATAGAGAAAAGACATGGAGTCATGGCAACATCAGAGTCAGAGTGGCTGCCAAAGGGTGAGGTAAGGTTACTTGGCAGTATCACTTGTCTGTAAATGGCAATTGTGAGTTAGTTCCAGGGTGTACACATAGCCAGCAATCTTTAAAGTGACCAGGTTGGGTGACATTAAGGAGTTGGTATGCCAAGGTCCAAGGTCAAGGTCTGAAGCAAAAGGCAAAATGAGAAGTTAGTGCCATGTATGAGGGGTGATATCAAAGAAGTAAGGACCTGAGAGGAGTGTTTGATAACTTCTTACTTTTCCAATATCTAGAGCTTGGGAAATCGAGACATATTTTCTCTGGATGCAGATAGTACTAACTGGGGACCCGGGTTGAGATTTATGGTAGAGCCTACCAACAACTTCTGTCTCCCATCTAGGAGTCCACAAGTCTTGCATGTAGAAAAAGAGTGTTATGTGTTGTTGATTGGCCCGTGATCCTAGCACATGTATCTGACAAGACCAATATGGGCAGTCCCCATATTTGTCTGGCCATTTTTAACAATGCTGGTCAAAGAGAAAGCAAGTAAAGAGATCATAATATTTAGATGGGGTAACAGATACAGGGATGACAGCAATTTGGATCAGTTCCTGTCATCTGGCTATGAAGTAGTTTCCTGACCCTATTTGGGAAAATTATCTGTGGGGGTTTCTTGAACCTTGAATCTCCAGATAGAAGGGTTATCCTGGATGGAAATGAACAGCAGGGGAGAATGAGAAGCTCATGCCTAATCCAGTGAGGTTGAGTGCAGCTGCCGGAGTGGAGCCTTATTTTCTGGGATTGGGGACAAGGTGGGTGGTCTCAATGTCTTCTAGAGCTTAACAGAGCACAGTCCTGTTAGGGTCAACTGTTGGGAACCAGAGAGCTTGGCTCAACGCCCCCAGCTGAGCTGTTTGCACAGGTTTCTTGAGAGCAAAACATCCCGTGGCTTAGCTTGATTCCTGCCTTCCTGCTTGGTGTGGTACGGAAAGAGTCTGCCTTTCATTTAGGCTGTGACGTAACCACTCTCAGGTAAGGGTGGGAAGTGGATTCTGGGAATGTACGTGATTGACATGGCAGCAGATGCACAGGTCCCCGTCACCTATGGGTGACATCACAGGGTTCAGAGGCAATCGGCCAAGCCGATTTCTGAAACTAACACCAGCTGTAAGCAAAGAAGAGACAAGAGTCAGAGATTTCTATGTCTCTCTCTCCCCTCTATTCTTTCCTAACCAGTGATATGGGTGGGGTGGGGTAGGTGGTGAAACCAGGCAGATAGAGAGTGGGAAAAAGAAGAACCCATAAAGTAGTAAAAGATAGGTTCCATCTTGTTGTATTTATTTGTCATGTTTGGTTATCTCTTAGAAGCTTATTCTTTTCTGATGAGGGACAGAAAGGGAGTAGATCTGGAGGGGAATAGAGGGAGGGGAAACTGTACCTGGGATATATTATATGAGAAAAGTATGTATTTTCAATAAAAGAAAAGATATGAAAAAGGAAAAAAAAGACAACACTTCACAACACATTATCCTCTGTTCTTTGAACAGTTGTATTTGGAAGTTTGGTAGTCAAAGCTGGAGGAATCGGTCTCCTTTCTAGCCGTGGCATTTGAACTTTGAGGACGGAGCATCTCTACAAAGTTCTTAGCTAGTAAACACCTTGTCATCCAACCACAAATCTGATAGTCTTTCATAAAAAAAAATCCTCCTATATTATCCTAGAAAACATGTAAAACTACTATGTTTTTCTTCTACAATACAATAATGGACTTGCAAATAATGTGCACAGAAAGAAACATTGTTTCCTCCCACCTGGCTGGGAATTCCTTTGGATGAGGGCAGCTTGCTGCTGTCTGAGTTATCGAACACATTAAAAGTTTTCTCTTTGGATTATAGAGGTTAAGAAGAAACACATTCTTCCATGGTGAGATTTAATTGTATATTACACTTTCCAGTGTTATATCTGTGTGTAGCTATAAATAAGATAAATAAGTCATATAATGTCCGACAAAACAAGAGCTCTGCAAGGATAGAGGATAAGCCAGATATTGAAAGAAGCTTCAGTGACAAGTTATAGAGAGCTTTGAAATTTTACATTGGGAAGAAGTCCGTTCTTTCAACTCTTCGGCCAATAATGATATGCTATGAATTTTGTGTCTGTTTCTGTGTATGCTAAGTGTTGAGGACAGAAGTGAGACACCTCCCTGTTTACATAGAACTTTTAGCTCCGAAGAGAATGTATAAAAAGCCACTTTGCTCTTATGCCACAAAGGCTGCTCACAGCTGCCCATGGATGGTTCCAGGTTGTCCTCAGAATTCCCTTTTATCTAGTTCAGATGAAAGTAGTCCTGCAGCAGAACCTCCAGTAGGGGACAGATCCATAACATCTACATTTGAAATTTGGGATGCTTGCTTTTGGTTTTCAAGGGAGTATAGCTTGGCTTCTAATAGCTTGTTTTTAGTGTGAACCTACTTGACTGATTTGCTCCAATGTAGATGGAAACAGTCATGGAAATCGATAGGAAAATTTCTGGTCAGTTCAATTTGATTTTCTCATACTCACTGCCCTTAGAGTGGCAATAGTCAGCCACATGCCCAAACTGTAGATGAGAAGACTGTCATATAGAAATGGGGAAAAGAATAAGTTGCATAAGTAGAAACAGAAAGCAGACCATGGCTGGCAGTTAAGGAGTAGGGGTGATAGGGAATTGTTAGTCAAAGGATACATAATTACACTTGGGAGGAATAAATTTAGGAGAGCTATTGTACAGCAGGTGAACTATAATTAATTACAGTAGACTATAGTCTTGAATAGTACAATGTTAAATGTTCTTATCATAAAATACTAACTGCAAGATGATACATTTGTTAATATATTTAACTACTGAAAACATAAATTTACTTCAAAACATAATATTGAACACCATAAATATGTACAGTTGTAACTATTAATGTCTAACAAAGTTAAAACCAAATGCCATTGAAAAATAATAAGCATGTAAACTATGGTTCAACATGTATTTAGATACTTTTATTTTAATATGAATTTTATTACTATTTACAACAATAATATAATAATGACATAGTAAGATAATAGATTTAAAGATTACTTTGGATGCAAAATTACCTCTTGATCCCAAAATTTAAATGAAGTTTAGAAAACAAATCAAATTGTCAGAAAGGTACTAATAACTAATGGAAAAACAGGCTACAATTGCAAAAAAGAATAGTGTTTTGCCAAAATGAGTTGATTTGAAAGGTTAGGTTCAAAAGAATGATAGCATATTTGGAGAAATTTAAGAAATGCAATAAATTAAAATAATACATTTTAGGATAAAAGATTTATGAATATAGTGATTTTATTTGTTATTCAATATACATTTTAACAGAAATCAATTTTATGCCTAAGGTATAAAGTTGGGTAACAGTTTCTCCAGTTTCTTCTAAGCTAACAGTTTAAAAATGATCTTCTTCAGGAAAGTGTTTCACTGTGAAGGAACTGTGAAGATACCTTTAAGTCTCAGGTTTCAGGTTTATCCATATAAATAGGGACATAGTGAAGAAGGACTTAGAGCCAATGAAAATTAAGAACCTGAAATGTTTTGGCAAAGAAAAATAGTACAAAATTTGCTTCTAAAAGTCCCTTTTGCCTAGTGCTAGTAGCTTCCTATCAAGCAAACAGTATTAGCCACCACAGGGATTTCATCTCTACTCTTAGTGGATTAATTATTTCTTGCAAAGTCATAATGGAAGCAATTCTCCAGTTGTTTTCCTCTTGAAACTCTTTGAAGAAGACTGAAAATTAATGAGTGAATTTGAGTTTACTAAGTGATCCTGAGAGAAAAGGCATGTTTAGTTCACGTCACCAGGGCTGGCACTGTAGTTTTAGCTGCATGCACACATGTATCAGTCGCTCTGCTAGGACCTACATTTAAAAACAAATGACTGTGTTATTGCTAATTATTTTCTTAATAATATGTTTCATCTAGATAATATGGAATATATACTATTATGAGTTTTTATTATTTTTGTTTTTGAGATTGTAATATAATTACATAATTTCTCCCTTTCTTTTTCTCCATTCGAGCCCTCCCATATACCCATCCTTGTTCTTTTTCAAATCTATGGCCTCTTTTTGCATTGTTATTTCACACACACACACACACACACACACACACACACACACACAAAACTACCTACACATAAATAGAACCTGTTCATTCTGTAAAATGGTACTTGTGTGTATGTTTCATGGTTGACCATTGGGTATTGGGAAATTCATTGTGCTCTTTCCTGAGGAAGACTATTACTCTCATTCTCAGCATTCTTTAGTTGCCTGTAGTGTGTGTGTGTGTGTGTGTGTGTGTGTGTGTGTGTGTGTAGGGTTACAGAAGAGGGTGAGGAAACACTGTAAAATCCAGAGGATCAGGGAATTTGATGTGAGATTGTGTGTTGAAGTAATGTCAAGGGCTACACTCATAAAGTCTCACCAACATAACTGCCTAAACATGAGCTGAACAAGGGTAACAAAAATAGATGTATAGAGTCATTTTTTAAAAATTGTAACTTCCATTAAATGACATTGAAGTTTCCATTTTTGTTTGTTTAAAACAGATATTAGGGAAATATGAAGATTTTACACAATGGGTGATTCAGAAAGCATTTTCATGTAGTAATTACATTTGAGGTTTTTGTGAACAACCTTCATACTGTTTTCCATTAAAAACTGTATTAAATTATGTTTCCTCCATGAGTGGTGACTCATTCCTACAATCTTAGTGAAGCATTCAGGAAGCAAAGGCAGAAAACTTGCCATGAGCTTGAATCCAGCTTGCTCTCTATATAGCGAGTTCCAGGTCAGATAAGGCTACATAGTGAGGCACTGTGTCTCGCTATGAAAAGTGTGAAGAAATTATAAAAAACACATAGAAAAAAAAAAGGGAAGACAATCATATTCGTAAGTAGCTATCATTTTGGGTTTTAATAATTTTGTTATAGGTTGAGTGATATTACATTGTATTTCTTTGATTATTAGTGTTATTGAACATTTTAATATACATTTGTATGTTTTTATAATGTCTATCTAGCTTGATTTGGTATTATACTTTTTGGTATGCTATTGGATTTTTAGACTTACCTATATTTTATGGATATTTTCCTTGTTGAATGCATGAGGATTTATCATTTTCTCCCATCCTGTCTGTTCTCTCTTCACTGAGATAATTATTTTCTTTGCTTTTTAGATATTTTAACTGTGATATGACTCATTTATTTATCTATACATTTGCTTGTGGTGATATTGAAAAAAAATCTGTGCATTCCAATGTCTTAAAATATTTTCTCTATGTTTGTCCAGTTGTTTCATTGTTTAGAATTTTACATTTGACATAACTAAAATTAAACAGAGCAGAGTTGTATGGTATAAAAATAGGTGAACCAAGCATTCCTAAATATATAAACACAACCTGCTCAGTTTGTATAATGCTATCTTTATGTTTATGTAACAATAATTAATGAAAAGGTGCTCCAGAATTCAAAGGGAGCAGGGAGGGGAGTATGGGGTGTTTGGAGGAGGAAAGGAAGGAGAAAAATGACACAAATTATACTGCAATTTCAAAATTGAAATAATTTTTGAAAATTAGTGCATTTTGATATTGTGAAAAATAGTCATTTGAAATAAACAACAAAAAGATCTCATTGAGCATAACTATAAAAATATTAGTTTTAAACAAAGTGAAACAATATCTATAATGAAAATTAGAAAACGCCAATGTAAGATATTAAAAAGACACATAGATGATAGTGGAAAGAAAATTATGTACTTAAGCAGAAGGCTTAATGCTGCTCAAATGTCTGTACTACCTAAAGCAATCCACAGACTCAATGTATTCCATGCTGTAAGGTAGATGACATTCTTTCAAAAATAGAAAAAACAACCTAAACCTTTTTTGTAATATTATGATAGATCTTGAAAAGTGAAGGTTATTTTGAATTAGTACAATTTTAGAGACTGCACACCACTTGCCTTCAGGATGTACTTCAAATCAATAGTAACGAAAACAACAGATGCAACAATAAACACAGACACATAGACAAGGAGAGTAAAATGCTTCTGTCGTACCACATAAAAAGAAGTTCACCTAAACCCCAGACAGATGATGGAAGGGCTGGGGGCGGAGCACATAGAGAGCTTGCTACATTGATGTGGATAAGGGAACTCTGGATCTGATTCCAAACATCTAGAAAAGAAAATGAAAGATACACCAATGGGATTATATTAAGTAGAAAAGTCTTTGTACAGACAAAAGTGCAATTGAAAAATGGAAGAGAAGATACACAGAATGGGAAAATGCATTTGAGGGTCTGGTGAAACACTGCAAAAGAAAAGATAAACATGGCCAATAGACATATGATATATGTCTCAACATTAGCAACAGCCAAGGAAATGGAAGTGAGAACAATAATATCTTGTTAGATGAGTGTTATCAAGGAAGAAGCTAACAATTGTAGAGAAAGAGGAATCCATGTACTTTATTACTAGTAATGTCATAAGCTACACTCATAAAGTCTCACCAATGTGGAAATGGTTCCTAGTTCTGTCAGCCATTAAAAATAGTATTAGGGAAGTACTTTTTAAAAAACAAATCCCTTGTGCATGTGTGATCTGTGGCATTCCTTCCCCTCAATGAAAATCAATCCTTTTCTTATACAACATATTCTGATTACAGTGTCCCCCCCATTCCTCTATTTTTCACAGTCCCCCTCCCTCCCTTCTGGGATACATTTCCTTTCTGTCTCTCACTAGAAAAGAAGAGATAAGAACAAAACATAGCAAAATAAAATATAGTAAGATTAAAACCAAAACACCACATTGAATTTGGACAAGTAAACAAACCGAAGGAAAAGAGCCCAAGAGAAGGCACAAAAATCAGATCCACTCATTCATAGTCCTGTCGCTGCCAAATCTGTCCAGTGGAATAAAGGAGACTCTTTTCGAAGCAGTTTATTCAGGAAACCTTATATCAGGAAGCCCCCGATCCTAGACCGCTGCCCCAGTTATATCCAAGCCTGCACCAATCAGCGACTGTCACGAAGGGGCTCATGATAGGATTGAGACGATGGCTGGAGAGTGGCCTGATATGACGTCAAAGGGTGCATGTGCACTTCTCCAGTGCATACGTGACTCTTAAAGGGGAACAACAGGATGCAGGGTTGAGTCATGTGACCTGGCAGCCAACCCCGGCGCCATCCTGGGATGGCCGCCACACCCGCTCTCCACATATTCCCATTAAAACACAAAATTGAAAAGCATAATATATATGCAGAGAACCTGGTATAGACCCATGCAGACCCTGGGCTTGCTGCTTTATGATCTCTGAGGTCATATGAACGTTAATCTGTTGATTTAGTGAGACTTGTTCCCATGCCCTCTATGCTGCTGGTGCTTACACTCATTCTGCCTCCCCTTCCATTTGGTTCCCTGACCTCTAAGGGGAAGAATTTGATGACAACATCCCATTTAGAGCTGAGTGTTTCAAGGCTTATCTCTCTCTGTATGTCTGTATGTGAGTCTTATTATTCCCTCCCCCCCCCGCCCCCACAATCTGTTGCAAGAGAAAGTTCCTCTGATGATGGCTGAATAAGGCACTGATTGATGAGTATAGCAGAATTACTTTTTCACCATGTTTTTTGGTTTTACCCTAGGTCTCTGGTTCTTGATCACCCAAGCAGTTCTATATGGCTTCTACCTTGTGGAGTGGGCTTTAAGTTAAATCAAATATTGGTTGGCTACTCCTACAAATTTTGTGCCACTGTTGCCCTAGCACGTTTTTCAGGCAGAACAGATTGTAGGTCAAAGGTTTTGTGGCTTCATTCATCTATCCACTTCTCTTTTAGTAGTCTGCAGAGTCTGTTCCTGTACCAAAGACACTAGAACTTACAGGCAAAGATTCTGTTTAGACACCAGATCAACCTTTGCATTTTCAACAAGTTGTGCAGGCACTGTCTTCAACAATGGGGCATTTCTTCTGGTTTTTGGAGAGTAACTTATTGTTCTCAGCAACAGTTGGGCTGTTTGGGGATTTCCACAATGGGATCCTTTATTAATCAATAAAGGCTTCTTTAGAGTCATAGAACTTATGAAATGACTCTCTATATTGAGAGAATTTATTGTGATGACTTACAGTCTGTAGTCCAACCAATTCAACAATGGGCAGTTGTGGATAGAAAATCTAAGAATCTAGTAGTTTCTCAGTCCTATGAGGCTAGTTGTTTCAGTTGGTTTTCTGTGTAAGCTAGAATCCTGAAAAAGTAGGCTCCAACAGATGTGCTAGGAAGTGACTGCAAGCAGTTGAAGAAGAGTGAATCTTCTTTCTTCCAATGTCCTTATGTGGGCCTCCAGAAGAATGTGTGGCCCAGATTAAAGGTGTATACCACCATGCCTATATCTGGGACTTGTTTTGTTCAGGCTGAACTAGAACTCTGCTTGCCTCTGTCTCCTGATATTAAAGGGATGGGCCCTTGCCTGGGCCTAAGCTTCTCATGGCCACTGTGCCTCAAGATATTCATGCCAAGGTCCATGTCAGAAACTTGTGTCTTCCAGCCTCAAGATCTGGGTCAAAGGTGAGTCCTCTGATTCTGGATTGTAGTTCATTCCGGATATAGTAAAGATGACAACCAGGAATAGCCATTACAGACTCCTTTAACCAACAACTCAATTGGATCTAACCCAGTCCAGGTACTCTGATGACAAGAGCTGGCCAGTTGGGATTCTATATCCCCTATTACTTGAGGATTTCATTAGAGTAGCCCTCATATACTTTAGAAAGTTTCCACTGCACCAAGTTTTCATACCACTCTTCAAAGGCCCTTCAATTCTAGCTGTCTCTCCCCACATTTTCTCTCCTTCCCCATTTTATCTTCCTCTTCCTTCCCCCCCATCACAGGTCCACCCATAAAACCTATTGCATTTATTTCTTATAGAAAGATTCATGTATACCTCCTAGTCTCTTCCTCTTCCTAATCTCTCTGGATCTATGCATTGTAGCTTGGATATTATTTATTTAATGGCTAATATCCATGTATGAGTGAACACATCCCACATTTAACTCAGAACTAGGTTGTCACTCAGAATGAATTTTTCTAGTTACATCTATTTCATGATGTCATTAAAATAAAAACCAGCTGAATAATACTCCATTGTATAAATATGCCACATTTTCTTTATACATTCTTCTGTCAAATGGTATCTATGTTCTTTCCAGTTTCTGGCTATTACAAATAAAGCTGGTATGAACATAATTGAGCAAGTGTCCTTGTATGCTGGAACATCCTTTGGATATATGCCCAGGAGTAGCATAGCTGGGTCTTGGGGTAGATTGATTCCCATCTTCCTGAGGAATTGCTACTGGTTTCCATGGTGGCTATATCATTGTATTTCCGCCAGCAATGGAGGAATGTTCCACTTGCTCCAAATCCTCTTCAGCATGAACTGTCACTTGCTTTATTCATCTTAGTCAGGGGTAAGTTGTAATCTCAAAGTAGTTTTGATTTGCATTTCCCAATGATTTGAGAGTTTTAACATTTCTTTGTTTCGCAGCTATTTGAACTTCTTCTACTGAGAATTCTGTTTAGATTTATTTGTACTCCATTTTTAATTGGATTATTTCATTTTTTGGTATGTAGTTTCTTGAGTGCTTTGTATATTTTGGATATTAGTCCTCTATTGGATGTAGAATTGATAAAAGTCCTTATCTATTTTGTAGGCTGCCACTTTGTCCAAATGATGTTGTCTTTGGCCTTACAGAATCTTTTTAGTTTCTTGAAAATCCATTTATTAATTGTTGATCTTAGTGTCTGTGCTAATGGTGTTTTGTTCAGAAAGTCTTTTCCTGTGTCAATGAGTTCAAGACTGTTTCTCACTCTCTCTTTTATCAGGTCCAGTGTATCTGGTTTTATGTTGAGGTCTTTGATCCACTTGGAGTTGAGTTTTGTGGGAGGTAAGAAGTATGGATCCTTTGCATTCTTCTTCTACATGCAGCCATACAATTTAACCAGTACCATTTGTTAAAGGAGAATGAGGAGAAGGAGGAGGAGGAGGAGGAGGAGGAGGAGGAGGAAGAGGAGGAGGAGAAGAAAAGAAGAAAAAACGACTACTACTACTACTACTATACTACTACTACTACTATACTACTGCTACTACTATACAACTACTACTATACTACTACTATACTACTACTATACTACTACTACTACTACTACTACTACTACTACTACTTAAGCTATCTGGGATTATTTGGTTTGTTTCTATATGAGGCTAGAAATTTTCCTTTCAAGATCCATAAAGAATTGTGTTGGAATTTTTATGGGAGTTGCACTGACTTTGTTGATTGCTTTTGGTAGAATGGCCATTTTTACTATGCTAATCCTACTGATGCATGAGCATGGAAGATCCTTCCATCTTCTGATATTTTCTTCAATTTCTTTCTTCATTGACTTAAAATTTTTATTATGTAAGTCTTTTACTTGCTCAGTTAGAATTTCAAGGTATTTTGTAATATTTCAAGCTATTAGGAAAGGTGTTGTTTTCCTGATTTTTTCTCAGTCCATTTATTATTTGTACATAGAAGGGCTACTGATTTTTGTGTGTTAATTTTGTATCCAGCTACTTTTATGAAAGAGTTTATCAGTGGTAGGAGTTTTCTGGTGGAATTTTTAGGATCACTTGCATATACTATCATATCATCTGCAAATAATGATATTTTGATTTTTTCCTTTCCAATTTGAATTCCTTTGATCTACTTCAGTTGTGTTATTGCCCTAGGTAAAAAGGTTTCCCAGAATTTTATTGAGAATTTTTGTATCTATATTTATAAGAGATATTGATTCACAGTCATCCTTTTTTGTTGAGTTGTGTGGTTTTGTTACTAGTTATTTTATTTTATTTTTTAAGATTTATTTATTTATTATGTAAGTACATTGTAGCTGTTTTCAGACACACCAGAAGAGGGCATCCATTCTTATTTCAGATGGCTGTGAGCCACCGTGTGTAGTTGCTGGGATTTTTTCCTTTTTTCTTTTTTATTGAATATCGTCTTCATTTTCTTTTTTTGTATATATATATATTTTTCTATATTTTTTGTTTATATTCCAAATGCTTTCTCCTTTCCCAGGTCCCCCCCTCCCCATATGTCCCATAAGTCCTCTTCTCTCCATCCATTCTCCTATCATTCCCCCTCCCTTTTCTCTGTCCTGTCTTCATTTTCATTGCCAATGGTTAAACCTTTCCCGATTTCCCCTCCCCAAAGACCCCCTCAAAACCCCTCCTCCCACCCCCTGCCTCCATGAATATGCCCCTCCACCCGACACACTCCCACACCCAGAAGTGGCTGGGATTTGAACTCAGGACCTCCGGAAGAGCAGTCAGCACTCTTAACTGCTGTGCCAACTCTCCAGCTCTTGCTCTGCCCTCTGCTGTAGCTGTCTCCAGACATCCCAGAAGAGGGCATTCGATCTCATTATGGAGACTGTAAACACTGTAAAACCCTGTAGCTGTCTTCAGACACACCAAAAGAGGGCATCCGTTCTCATTACAGATGGTTGTGAGCCACCATGTGGTTGCTGGGATTTGAACTGAGGACTGTTGGAAGAGCAGTCAGTGCTCTTAAGCACGGAGCCATTTCTCTAGCCTTTGTTACTAGTTTAATAGTGGTTTTGTAAAAACAATTATAAAATATATGCTTCAAATTATAATGTGTAGAATAATTTGAAGATTACCGCCATTAGTACTTTTTTGAAGGTCTGGTTAAATTTTGTGCTGAATTCATTTGGCCCTTAAGTTTTTTGTTGTTGGGGAACTTTAATTGCTGGTACTATTGTAGTTTTATGTAATAGAGGTTTAAAAATTATCTTTTCTTTTGAGATTGTAATATAATTACATCATTTCTCCCTTCCTTTCTTCCCTTGAAAGCTCTTATCCTCTTCGTGCTCTTTTTTGAGTTGACAGCACCACTTTCATTAATTGTTTACACACACATACACACACCTGAACACACACACACACACACACACACACACACACACACACACACACACATTTGTAGTATGTCCTTATGATTCTCTGAATTGCCTTGCTGCTTTTTGTAATGTTTCCTTTTTTCATCTTTAATTTTATTCATTTGATATTCTTTCTCTATATTTCTGTGAATTTGGCTAAAGGTTTGCCAATCTTGTCGATTGTAGCAGAGCAGAGATTTAACTTTCAGTGATTCTTTGTATGTTTTTTTCTATTTCAGACCTGAGTTTGAGTAATTTTTTCCCATCTACTCATTTTAGGATTCTTTCTTCTTACTTTTCTAGAGGTTTCATGTGTGTTTTTAAGTTAATAAAATGCCATCTTTCAAGTTTTTGTTTTGTTTTTTTTTGGTGTAGACTCTTAGTTCGTTGAATTCACCTCTTAGAATTGCCATTTTATTAATTTCTGCCCTTATTTTTATTATTTCTTGCTATCTACTGAATTTGGTTGGGTTTGGTGTGTTTGTGCTCTTTCTAATTTTAAGGTGGTTACTTAGAGCAATAATTTTTCCTCATTGGGCTGAATTTAATATGTCCTACAGATTAAGTTGTGTTATATTTTTATTTCCAGAATTAAAAAAACATTCATTCTTGACATTTTCTTCAATCCATTCTTTCTTAGTAAAGAGTTGTTTAATTTTCAGGAATTTATGAACTTATTAGAGATTTGTTTGTTGTGGATTTTTAAGTTTTATTGCAGTCTCATCAGCTAAGATATAAAGAATTATTTCAACATTTTTTAAATTTGTGAAGATTTGTTTTGTGTCTCAGGATGTGATCTATTTTAGAAAGTTTTTGTGTCCTGCTAAATAAAATGTGGATTCTTGTTTGGGTGGAATATTCTGGAGATATCTGTTAAGTCTATTTGATGTATGATGTAAATTAATTCTGATGTTTGTTTATTTTTTTCTAGATGACATGTCTATTGAAGAAGTGGAGTTTGTAATCACCTAGTTTTAATGGACTGAGGTTAATCTGTGTTTGCATATATACCACATTTTTGCATCCATTCTTCCATTGAGGGACACCTGCGTTCTTTCCAGCTTCTGGCTATTATAAATAGGGCTGCTATGAACATAGTGGAGCATGTATTCTTATTACATGCTGGGGAATCCTCTGGGTATATGCCAAGGAGTGGTATAGCAGGATCTTCCGGAAGTGAGGTGCCCAGTTTTCTGAGGAACCGCCAGACTGATTTCCAGAGTGGTTGTACCAATTTGCAACCCCATCAGCAGTGGAGGAGTGTTCCTCTTTCTCCACATCCTCGCCAGCACCTGCTGTCTCCTGAGTTTTTAATCTTAGCCATTCTGACTGGTGTAAGCTGAAATCTCAGGGTTGTTTTGATTTGCATTTCCCTAATGACTAATGAAGTTTAGCATTTTTTAAGATGCTTCTCCGCCATCTGAAGTTCTTCAGGTGAAAATTCTTTGCTTAACTCTGTACCCCATTTTTAAATAGGTTTATTTGGTTTTCTAAGGTCTAACTTCTTGAGTTCTTTTTATATATTGGATATTAGCTCTCTATCTGATGTAGGGTTGGTGCTGGTTCAACTGGAGGTCAGCATGCAGAAGAATGCGAATTGATCCATCCTTGTCTCCTTGTATTAAGCTCAACTCCAAATGGATCAAGGACCTACACATAAAGCCAGACACTCTGAAGTGAATAGAAAAGAAACTGGGGAAGACCCTTGAGGACATCGGTACAGGGGGAACGTTTCTGAACAGATCACCAATAGAGTATGCTCTAAGATCAAGAATTGACAAATGGGACCTCATAAAATTACCAAGTTTCTGTAGGGCAAAGGACACCATCAAAAGGACAAATTGGCAACCAACAAATTGGGAAAAGATCTTCACAACCCTGTGTTTTTAAATTTAGTTATAAATGTTTTTAAAATGTAACTGGGAATCCCAAAGTTTGGTGCATATACATTTAGGATAGTAATGTCTTTTTGGTTAACTGATTCTTTGATTAGAATGAAAAGTCCTTCTTTGTTTCTTCTGCTTAGTTTTATTTTATCAGATAATAGGATAGTGACACTTTCATACTTCCTAATTCCATTTGATTGAAGAGCTTTTGCCTAACCTTTTACTCTGAGGCAATATCATTTTTAGAGCTACTATGTGTCTTTTTACTTAGCTTTGTTTCTCTTTCTCTGTTTTGTTTTTTAAGAAGAAAAAAGCACCTCTCTCCAAAGTTTGGGCATCCTGGAGCTTGCTTGTTGACCTTGCTGGCCTCAGATTCATTGCCATCCTTCTGCCTCTGCTTTCTTAGTGCTATTAAATTCATGTTCCAACATCTCCTGATCAAGATGTGTTTCTCATAAATAACAGATGCACTCTTGTTTCATTTTCTTTGTTATTTGCTCTTTCTTTCTTTCTTTCTTTCTTTCTTTCTTTCTTTCTTTCTTTCTTTCTTTCTTTCTTTCTTTCTTTCTTTCTTTCTTTTTCTTCCTTCCTTTCCTCTTTCTTTCTTTCTTTCTTTCTTTCTTTCTTTCTTTCTTTCTTTCTTTCTTTCTTTCTTTCTTTCTTTCTTTCTTTCTTTCTTTCTTTTTCTTCCTTTCTTTCCTCTTTCTTTCTTTCTTTCTTTCTTTCTTTCTTTCTTTCTTTCTTTCTTTCTTTCTTTCTTTCTTTCTTTCTTTCTTTCTTTCTTTCTTTCTTTCTTTCTTTCTTTCTTTCTTTCTTTCTTTCTTTCTTTCTTCCTTCCTTCCTTCCTTCCTTCCTTCCTTCCTTCCTTCCTTCCTTCCTTCCTTCCTTCCTTTTCCTTCTTCTTCTTTCTTTCTTTCTCTTTCTTTCTTTCTTTCTTTCTTTCTTTCTTTCCTTTCTTTTTCCTCTTTCTTCTTTCCCTTCTGCTTTCTTTCTTTCTTCCTTTCTTTTTTCCTTCCTTCCTTCCTTCCTTCCTTCCTTCCTTCCTTCCTTCCTTCCTTCCTTTCTTTCCTTCCTTCCTTCCTTCCTTCCTTCCTTCCTTCCTTCCTTCCTTCCTTCACGTCTTTGTCTTTTTTGTCTTGTTTTTGTTTTTTGTTTTATATATATATATATATATATATATATATATATATATATATATATATATATATTAATTTTTCTATATTCTTTGTTTATATTACAAATGATTTCCCCTTTCCCAGTTCCCCCCCTCCCCACATGTCCCATAAGCTTTCTTCTCTCCACCCATTCTCCAATCAGCTCCCTCTTTTTCTCTATCCTGGTACTTTGAGACAGGTTTTCTCTATGTAATCCTGGATGTCTTGGAACTGTCTGAATCTGCCTGGCCTTGAACTTAGTGATCCACCTGCCTCTGTGTCCTGAGTGCTGGGAATTTAAGACAGGTGCAGTAGGTATGATTTTCTTTTGTTTCTTGATTCATTCAGTCATCCCATGCTTCTTGATTGGATAATTGAGGCCATTGGTATGTGTTAATTGTGGTCATCATACTGTTGATTTTTGGTGTCATTTTTTGTTGTTGTTTATGTTTTAATGATTATGGCGTAGTATTTCTTTCCAGTTGCTAATATGCTCATTCTTATTCCTCTCCCCAGCCTAAAATATTGTTTCCTATGTTTTCTTTCAGTTTCATTTGTTATATACAGATGGACAAAGAAACAAACAGGTGTTATTTCTTCTCAGGTATGTTACGCTCAAATATGAGATCTCTCCAGTTGTTTTTGGTATAGAATCTTCATTTGTTGAACTTGCCCCTTAGAACTGCCATTCCATTAATTTCTGCTCTGATTTTTATTGTTTCTTGCTATCTACTGGATTTGGGTTTGGATTGTTCTTTTTTTTTTTTTTTTTTTCAAATTCCTGAATTGCATTGTGCCATTATTTTGTTTGTACTCTTTCTAATTTTAATGTAGGTACTTAGAGCAATAAATTTCCCTCGTAGGGCTGATTTTAATTATCTTCTAGAGTTTAGTTTATTTGTCTCTATAGATATAGGCTGTTTATTTCATAAAATAGTTCAAAATTTCTTTTCAATTATTGCAGATATTTTTGCTAGGTATATTGGTCTACGTTGTCCACCATAGTCTTTTGGATTTGGAGTGTATTGCTCCAGGATCTTCTTTCTGGTTTTCAAAGTTTCCATTGAGAAATATGTTGTTGTTCTGATGGATTTTAAGTGATTTGCATTCTTTTTCTTGCAGTTTCCAATGTACTTTCCTATTGTGTATATTTAGTGTTTTAACTATGATTTTTCCATGAGGAATTTTTTCCTGCTTTTGTCCAATTGGTGTGTTGTGTGTTGTACCTGCATCAATGTGTCTTTCATTAGTTTGGAAAATTTTTCTTCTATGATCTTGTTGACAATCTGGTGGCATTCACTCAGGATTCCTATTCCTCATTTTGTCTATAATTTGAAGCTTCCTCCCATGGTATCCCACATTTCTTGTATGTTAATTTTTTACATTTTAATTTACTTTTCATATTCCTTTCTTATTTGATCTAGATCCTTTGTTTTGTTTTCAAATCTTGACATTGTATCTTCTACTTGGTTCATTCTACCTGTCAAGCTTTCTTTTGAGTTTCTAGTTGGGTTATTGGGTTTTCTAATTCAATCTTCTTTTCAGCTTGAGTCCTTGTCAATGCTTCTATCTCTTTACTGAATTCCATTTTCTTTTTTCTTTTCTTTCTTTTTTTTTCTCTTGAGACAGTGTTTCTCTGTGTAGCCTGAGCTGTCCTAGAACTCACTCTGTAGACTAGACTGGCCACAAACTCAGAGATCCACTTGCTTCTGTCTCCCAAGTGCTGGGATTAAAGGCATGCGCCAACACTGCCTGTCTCACTGAATTCCATTTTATGTCCTCAATTGTCGCCATCATTTCCACCACACATGTTCTGTGTTTTTGTGAGCATCACTTGTGTTTATTCTCCTTAATTTCATTGAGTTATACTTTTGTGTGTCTCATCTTTAAACTCCTTGGATTCCTTCATGAAGTTTATGATTTTTTAAAATTCTGTGTTCTCAAGATTATCTAGGCAATTCTTTTTGACAAACAGATCTACAGGATTGGTATGTTTCAGACAGAAGATACTGGTTTGATCCTTTATAGTGCTGGTGATGATGTCTGGGCATGTGGAGTTCTTTTGTTAGTTCCAAGTCTGTTACAAATGGATTTATGGGCAGAAGAGGGTCTTTGAGGGCAGGTTATTCTCAGAGTCAGAAAATGGCTTTGGTGGAATGAACTCAGGTAATCAGAGGGGACTATGCTTGTGTACAGAATGTGCTTCCTGATCCAAGCCTGGATGTAGGGGTAGATCTACCTGGAAAGGTTGGATATAGCTTAGGAGAGAACTAGGGGTTGAGGGATAAGTAGGGACAGTCCTTGTTGAAGTCTAGAGATTGTTGTATAGGCTGTAGAGGCCAGGCTAAGCTGTATGCTGAACTCAGACTAGCATGGGTGAATTGGGGAGAAGGCATGGATGGGGAGGACAGGGAGATTCATCACGCTAGAACTTGGAGATGGAGATGGGAAAACCTGCTGGTTAGAGAGGTTAGATACAGTAAAAAAGTGATATGTAAATGATGGCAGGTAAGGCAGTTCCTGGTAGAAGCCTAGAGGTTAGCTCTGATACAGGCAGTGACAGTCAGACTAGGCCAGGACATTGGATGTGGAACCTAAACTAGATCTGGTGGGTTGTGGAATGGGAGTGTGGATAGAGCTATATTTTGGACTTTTATCTCCAATTTTCTATTTCATTCACTTTGGAGACTGTCTTATGGAGGTGTTGAATAGATCTTCTTAACTTGTTCATCTGCTTGTTTGAATCATCTATATGGTCATCAACTCTTTTAAAAAGTAAGACTGATTTTTTTGGTAGACATTTCAGCTCTATGTGTAGTTTTGGATTTTATTATATGGGGGTTGGTTATTTGGGGATGGGTCATGGACATAGTTGTACCATATTTCTTGAGGTTTTTTTGTTTGTTTAAGTTTTACATATTTGTTGGAGTAAATCTGTCTTTCAGTTTTGACCTTCTGTTCTTCCTGTCTATTTGGTTGTTTTATTATATGTTACTCTTCTTAGGTTGATACTGCCTGAAGTTCAGCTATGGGGACTGGTGGTGCTTGGTGTTGTTGTTAAATGGAGTTTTAGAGGTAAAAATTCCCACAATCCCTTGGATTTTGTGAGCACTGTAGGGATAGAATAACAAATGTGAGACTCACTGACATCTGTGTACTCACTGGGAGCTGTGGTTGAGACAGTAGACCCAAACCAACCTCAGAGACTAGAAGAATACAGGTCACTCAACAACCACCGGAGCCTTAGAAGTCAAAATCCTTAAACAGACACATTATGACCTGTGAGATACTGAAGCCACAGACTCAAGTCTCTTGGTGGGCACAGGGCCCACTGAAGCTGAACTGTGGCCATGCACTAATATCTGGAGACACTTGGGATGAAGAACTAGTCCTTTGGTGCTTTGTGGTCCCAGTGAAGCTGGAAGCTTGATTATATGTTCTCCATTAATTTGGCAATCATTAATTGAGCACTGGCTAGTTACCATATGGCAAGGAGCTTTGGTGAGGCCACATGTGTCCACCCCTTAGCCACCCAGCTGGCACATAATCCATTCTAGCCGCATGTGTCTTATTAATCTCTCAAAGAAAAAACTTGAAAATATATTATTATTATTTCTTTTATTTTTTTGAGACTATAACTACATAATTACTACTTTCTTCTTTTTTCCCTCTAAGACCTTCCATAAACTCCTCCTTACTCTCTTTCAAATTCATGAACCCATTAGTTTTTGTTAATACATATATGTATATACAGATACATGCTTAAGCATATAAATACAACCTACTCAATCTGTATAATGTTTTTCATATGTGAGCTTTTAGGGATGACCATTTTCTATTGGATAACTCGCATTTGCATGCATGTACAGGTACACACACGCACACACACACACACAAAGTCCATTATCAAAAGACTTTAGCATTTATACATTTAAACATCTGGAATCCATGTTAGAAGCCAACTCATAGTCCACCCAAAGTGACATAACCAAGTGATCCCAGAAATTGGGAGATGGAAGTAGGGAGATTGAGAGTTTCAGGTCAGAAAGGGTTATATGAAATCAGTCCTCAAAACTGTTTTGATTTATTTTGTCATTTTAAATTATTTAAAATTATTTAAGTTACAGCCCTGTTTTTCTAGAACTTGATATTTCAATACAATGAGAATAAGCACAACTATTTCCTGTATGAGAATATGTTTCATCAAAGAAATATTGGGGATGTTCCTATTCAGTGTTTGAAGTTTATTAAAAAAGAACAGTTGACATGTACCGAGTACTTAATATTGACTAATTTAATGGATGATTGAAACATCATTGTACATAACTTTTAGAAGTCTCGTGTACTATCCATTGCATTTTAAAACATATTGTTAGATACATTAGAAGGATAGTTAGAAGATGAAGAAAGATTTTCTATCATCCCAAGATGCTATGTGATATCATTCTTAGCTTTTAGTTGATGAAAGCTGGTGATTTGCTAATTTAACAGATCCTAAAAGGTTTTTATGTATTAGTCACAGGGTGTTAGTTCAGGATTAGAGTAGACCAAGGACATTCCAGAAGGCTAAAGCCAGCTCAGAAATTATTAGACTCTGGGCATGCAACATTCCAACCTCTCCAAACATAACAGTTCAAATCAGTCAATCCTTCTTTGTAAACCTACAGATTCTGTTCAGTTCTAATCCACATCCTCTTAAATCATAATCTACAAGAAGAGACTATACTTCCAGCAATTTATGTACTTAAGAATTTTAAACTATTTACTTTTAATGACAGTATGTCTCAGTATGTGAGTCTTTAAGTGTGTATGTATGGAACTAGAAAATATCATCCTGAGTGACGTAACCCAATCACAAAAGAACACACATGGTATATACTCACTGATAAGTGAATAATAGCTCAGAAGCTTGGAATACCCAAGTTATAATTCACAGACCATATGAAGCTCAAGAATAAAGAAGACCAAAATGTGGGTACTTCAGTCCTTCTTAAAAGGGGGAACAAAATACTCATGGGAGGACACAGAGAGACAAAGGGTAGAGCAGAGACTGAAGGAAAAGCCATGCAGAGACTGCCCCACCAGGGGATCCAACCCATATCCTGTCATCAAATCCAGACACTAATGTGGATGCCAACAAGTGCTTGCTGACAGGAGCCTGATATAGCTGTCTCCTGAGAGGCTCTCAGCCAACCACTGGACTGAGCACAAGGCCCCCATTGGAGCTAGAGAAAGGAGCTGAAGGGGTTTGCAGCCCTATAGGAGGAATAACAGCATGAACCAACCAGTACTCTGAGAGCTCCTAGGGACTAAACCACCAACCAAAGAGTACACATGGAGGGACCAATGGCTCCAGCTGTATATGTAGCAGAGGATGGCCTTTAGGATATTAATGAGAGGAGAGGCCTTGGTGAAGGGTAGTTGCCCCAGTGTGGGGGAATGCCAGGGGAGGGAAGCAGGAATGGGTGGGTTAATGAGCAGGGGGAAGGAGGATGGGATGGGGGTTTTCGGAGGGGAAAGGAAGAAAGAGGATAACATTTGAAATGTAAATAAAGAAAATATTTAATAAAAAAGAAAAGAATTGGATCAAAGAGAATATCTCAAAAATATTGAGTGTTACCTTTCAAAATCTGATGAAATATGAATATACACAAGCAATAAACTCAGAAAACTCTCCTTAATACACACTTAAGGCTGCTTCCATTCTTACAAAGATGTAAGATTACTATATGATTAGCAGAGCAGGAATTTTAAGAATAATACTTGAAAAGTATAAATAAAAGATACCTAGATCTTGACACCATAATAATTCTTAAGTTTCCCTTGTGAGCCATGACAATTTTCTGAGATTTTTTAAAGAAATTTTTTGTTTATTTGTTTGTTTTATACTGTTTTAGCCCTAATGCATTCTCTACAACACATGCTAAAGTTTATTATTTGATTTTATCTTCACAAGAGGATTATAAGGAAGTATACTCACAAGGGGAAATTTTATAGTGCCTTTTGCCAAGAAATTTCCACTGAGATTTATTATCTACATGGAGCGCAAAGTCCCACAGCTTTATAAGGTATGAAAGCCCCTCCTTTGCTTTGTTTTCTGTGCCAGAATTCAAACCCAAGGTCTCATACAGATAAGGCAAAGAATCTGCCCCTAAGCCAAATCACCAGGCCTTTCCTCAGTTTTTTTAAGAGTAAAATGTATTTTCTCATTTTAAAATACATCTGATTTTTTTAAATCAAAAATTAAAGATTTATGGCATCTGAAGCCACTAAATATAGAGAAGTAGTTAATCCTTATTGGCTATCAACACTAAATTCTTATTAAAAAAAACCATTTTTACAAGAAAGCAGAGTACTACCACAGGAAGCCAACATTGATTTAAGGTAGGTGTTTTATGTGGCTGGAGTTTGTTCATCTGGTTTGATTTAAGTTTAGTATAACTCTGTATGCTATGACTTCTTCATGCAAATGTGCATATTAGGGAAAGTGTGCATAAGTGATAATTTTATACAAAAAAAACACCTTTAGAATTTACAATGTTGAAATGCATTTAAAATAGACCAGGATGTTCCCTGCATTAGTGTCTATTTCCATTAATTAAAACAAACGTATACATATATTAAAATATCAAAGGCATTAATATCCAATTCAAATGAGATGATCTGAGAAATTTAAGAAAATGAGATGAAAGAAAATGCAATCATTATGGGAGGGTGAGAAGTGGCAGTATTTGATGCAACTAGAAGGAATACTGAATATTGCACATTAAAAAGCTGATGCTTGTGGTGGGCCATGCCTGTAACCACAACACTGGAGAAGATGAAGTAGCAATCTCATCCTAAATTTGAGGCTGCCAAAGCTACGTGGTGAGTTCCAAGGAAGTCTAGCCTACCAAGGAAAACCATGTCTCAAACTATATGAAGGAAAGGCAGGGTGTGGCAGGTTGGAGGGAGAAAAGGCGTCCTTATATATAATGACTAATTCTCTTAGCAATGAAATGATTTGAGAAAAATAATTCCCAAGTATCTAAATGTATGACAGATTACAATTCACAATGTACCATTCACTAATGCACTCACAGTATGCTGATAAGTCATGTTGTCTTAATGACATTTTACCTCTAAGATTTGTAATAATGTATTTTTATCTTATTTTTCCAATTCTGAAGTGTACTCACAAGACACAGGAAAGGGGAAATTTCAAGAGGTCATTTTCTCATAGCATAATTATGGACTTTATAGAATTAGTCTCAATTGGCAAAAGCCAGTTAAAGTTTTGGAAAGTAGAGCGATATTTGTTGTTTCTATGTAACTCAGGTTCTGAACTCTCCCAAGCCAACCCTTAATCAAACTAGAGTACAGCAAGTGTCAGTAGATCGTATATGTTGGAAAATAACATGAGCCAAGTCAATGTGGGTGGTTCCTAGGCATTATTTAGAATCATCCATGCATCATCCTTATTCTTGTAGCTCACATAAGATCAATCTAAATTTCCCATTTCTTGTTTATTACTCTATTAAAATATGCTGTATTATAATGCTTGGTTAAATGTATAGATTGATTAATCTTTCTCTTCGAGATCCTAAAAGGGAATATTTGTTTCTTTAGACTATCAATTCTTGTGTTTGCAAGTACCAAATTAGTTTAGTGGAGTGGATTATAAGAAAAGTTTCTTAATAACTTATGTTACTTTATTTAATATAATGTCTTGACAGTCATAGAAACTCCACACTAAAATACAAGTCTTCACCTTCACTTGACTTTGCCAATCAAGTACAGTAATGAACCTAGGTAATGAAAGTGCTCCAAAGATCTTCATTCTTTTGGGTTTCTCCAACCATCCATGGCTGGAAATGCCACTCTTCATAGTGGTGCTTGTTGCTTATGTCTGCACGGTGCTGGGAAATATATCAATTATTGTTGTATCCAGGATAGACCCTCACCTGGACAGCCCAATGTACTTCTTCCTGTCCAACCTCTCCTTCCTGGACCTGTGGTTCACCACAACCACCATCCCTCAGCTGCTTCGGAATCTTTGGGGCCCAGATAAATCCATCAGCTATGGAGGCTGTGTGACACAGTTTTATATTTTTCACTTCCTGGGGGCTACTGAGTGCATCCTCCTGGCTGTGATGTCTTTGGATCGTTACATTGCCATATGCAAACCCCTAAGGTATCCATCGATCATGCGCCAGCAACTTTGTATCCTCCTCGTGTCCATGGCATGGCTGAGTGGTTTGGCTAACTCTTTGCTTCAATCAACTCTCACCATCAAGCTCCCATTTTGTGGAAACAACAAGGTAGACAACTTTCTCTGCGAGGTCCCAGTGATGATCAAGATGTCCTGTGCTAACACTGCATTCAATATAGCTATGCTCTCCATTGTAGGGACTTTTTATTCTCTGGTTCCCTTGTCACTTATTCTGATTTCCTATGGGTTCATTGTAGCGACAGTGCTTAGGATCCGTTCCTCGGAGGGCAAGAAGAAAGCCTTTAATACGTGTGGTTCTCATGTTGTTGTCGTGACTCTTTTCTATGGACCAGTAATTAGCATGTATGTACAACCCTCATCTTCAAATTCCCAGGACAAGAACAAAGTTCTGTCTCTGTTCTACAGTTTGGTGACTCCCATGCTTAACCCTTTCATCTACACTTTGAGGAACAAGGACATGAAGGGAGCCATGAGGAGACTTCTTGTCTCATTGTATCACAGGGGAATGGAGCAAACATAACTTTTTACACCCACCCTTTGCATTTGAGGCTTAGAAGAGCTTCAGTTCTAATGTTCTCTTTAGCAGCCATTAGTTCTGTTCTGTCTACATGTGTCTTTCCATCGTACTGCTATGGTTTCTTCACTTAATGAGAACTCTAAGCCTAAAATGTCTGCAGTCTGCATAAGCATGAAGAAGACTGTATAAGTAAGTTGCTTTGTATCTGCCTAGAGATTTGTTGTAAAAATCTAAGGAACTAGCAATAAATACTTACTGATATATTTTGTCAAGTTAAAGTAGCAGCAAACACAATAGCAATGACTCAAAACAACAAAAACATTAATTCTTTATGTCATTTTGGAAAATAATAAATAAATAAATAAATAAATAAATAAATAAATAAATAAGCAAGCTTGCTGTCTACCACAGCTTAAATTTAATATTCAAGAATTAACCAGGCACAGTGGTGCATGCCTTTAGTCCCAGAACTTGGGGAGCAGATGAAGGTGGATCTGTTCTACATAGTAAGTGCCTGGACAATCAGGATTACATAGTAAAACCTTATTTTGAAAAAATATAACTATTTTATGAATTGCAAGCAAGATCAAATGTATTGCTATTTCATACTTTGTAAATTTTTAACCATACATCTAGTAGTCTTTTAAGAAAAAAATACTTAAAAATATTTTTTTACTTTTTACAAATCTTGATGGATTCCATTCTTTTGAGATGTTTGGCTAAAGCCAGTCTTTCTAGGTCTCCAAAGGGGAGAGTTGATGATTAAAACCCTTGAAAGTTTTAATCTTGGTTTTGAGTTTTATCGGGAAATGAGATGTAGCTCATATATAAACAAAATATAAAGCAGAAAAATGGGTAAAAAAGTGGAGAAAAATATAGTGTACACTGTCTATCAGATCATGAAGTTTCGGAGAGAAATGGAATAGAAATATTAATGATGATGGAGGATTATATCTGTTGACTTTATTACTAATATGACAAAAATCCATTAGTAAATGTCCCATTTATCTGTGCTTCTCAGCATGCCAATGTTCTCACCTCTCAGCTTCTGTTTAAGAAAATGTTTCATGGATGCTCTAACAACCAAGAATGTGTGTAAGGTCTTCATACTCACTATTTTACCCCCAAAACATCAACCCCCCTCCAAATCTGCTAACTAGTGGAAAACAAACCTGAGACATAATATACATTGATTCCAACAAATTATTACACACGATAAATTACCTCACTATTCAACTTGTGCTTTACTGTGCACATTATTTATTGTCTCTGCACGTGCAATGTACAGATACATAGGTTCAGTAAACTCCTGTCGCCTTCAAGGAAAGGACACTGCACTTTTGTTCTTCATTCTTTTGTAGGCAAATGGGGTCCATAGTGTATCTTTTAAGAATCAGAGAACTAACCGTATATTTTAGAAAGTAATTCATTAGGAGATGAATCCCGTACTCAGAGGAGAAAGAAAAAGGATAAGTGGCAAGCAGGGAGGGAAGTAAAATCTCCCTGTGGGGTTGAAATGTAGGTAGCCTATTATGATAGTTTGTGGGTTAAACCAAAGCTGTCTATAATAGCTTATTATATCTCAACAGGTATCTAAAATATTAATCACATTTACTACTTTAAGGTATAACTTTTACAGTAAGGATTGCAGTTACAATTTAAAGCCATTAATCACTGAATAATTGTTTCAGTTTATTGTTATAATTTTTATGAGATAGATGATAACTTGTTCCACTTTATACATTAAGTACAATATTGTCCTCTTTCTACTAAATATACTTTGTCCTCTAGGTATATAAGTAACTCTAGTGTGTACTTAGTATAATCAAGAAAAGGAACATAATTATAGATGAATTGTATCAAAATATTAATATCCGTGTCTGGATATTATTTTTCAGTAATCATATTAAATGACACTTCTCAAATGCAAGTTTTACAAGAATGCAATCTTCTCAAATTTAAGCAAATGTGTCTTGTATCAAATTCTTGAAAAGTCCTGTCTAAAAATCTATAAACTTGGTGTGGTAGCAATAACAACACTGAGGATACAAAAGGATAACGACTAAGTTATGACCAGTCTGGTCTAAATAGCAAGCTCCAAGCAACCTGGGACTATATAGGGAACTAATTTCCAAAAAGTGTTCAATGAAAGTTTTATTTCAAAGCTTTCTCACTTAATTTTTATATGATAAATTTAGTGAGAACATCATAGGGTTAAAAAAAAAAAAGAACCAAACAAACTCTGAAGCATCATTTGGAAAGTAATTGAAAGAAGAATCAGACAATGGGAAATTATGGCTCCAATAAGGAATATTATTACTGAAATATGACAAATGACTAAGAACCCAAGCAGAATATAGATTCATGTTTGATTAAAAATTTTTGTTTAAAACATTTAATCTTGTTTTTTTTTTTACAGTCCAGATTTTATCCCTCTCCTGATCTGCTTGCTGACTGTTTCACATCCCATACCACCTCCCCCCACCCTGCCACTGGTCTCCACGAGGGTGTCCCCCCCCACACTCCCCATTCCAGCAGACCTCCCAACTCCCTGGGAGTCTCTTGAGGGTTAGGTGCATCTTCTCTGACTGAGTCCAGACTTGGCAGTCCTCTGCTGTAGATGTGTTGGGAGCCTCATATCAGCTGGTGTATGCTGGTTGGTGGTCCAGTGTCTGAGGAGCTTTAGGGTCCAGGCTAGTTGAGACTGCTGGTCCATCTACAGGGTCGCCCTCCTTCTCAGCTTCTTCTAGCTTTTCCCTAATTCAACCACAGGGGTCAGCAGCTTCTGTCCATTGGTTGGGTGCATCTGCCTCCCTCCCTCTCTCTCTTTCTTTTTTTTTTTATGAGTTCAAAATGAAAATTTTAATTTAAGAACAAAATGTAGCTTAGAAGCTGAAAATACAACTGTGCAGCAGTTAAATGTTAAGAACATCATCACAAGGTGTCAGTTGGATGCTTTGTGTAGACAGTATAGAGAAAAATTATCTTTTTTTCATGAAGTCTATGCAAGTGAGCCCCAAGCAGGCTCAAATGGCTGAGAAGCACCTAAAGAAATGTTCAGCATCCTTAGTCATCAGGGAAATGCAAATAAAACAACCCTGAGATTTCACCTCATACCAGTCAGAATGGCTAAGATCAAAAACTCAGGAGACAGTATGTGCTGGCAAAAATGTGGAGAAAGAGGAACACTCCTCCACTGCTGGTGGGGTTGCAAGGTGGTACAACCACTCTGGAAATCAGTCTGGCAGTTCCTCAGAAAACTGGGCATGATACTACCAGAGGATCACATTATACTACCCCTGTGCATATACCCAGAGGATTCCCCAGCATGTAATAAGGACACATGCTCCACTATGTTCATAGCAGCCCTATTTATAATAGCCAGAAGCTGGAAAGAACCCAGATGTCCTTCAATGGAGGAATGGATACAGAAAATGTGGCTTCTGACTCTTTCAGCTGCTTGTTGGGCCTTTCTGGAGTGCGGTCATGCTAGGTCCCTTTTTGTGAGCACACCATAGCCTCAGTAATAGTGTCAGGCCTTGGAGCCTCCCCTTGAGCTGGATCCCTTTTTGGGCTTGTCACTGGACCTCCTTTTCCTCAGGCTCTTCTCCATTTTTGTTCCTGCAGTGCTTTCAGACAGGAACAATTATGGATCAGAATTTTGACTGCTTGAGGTGGGCTCTACAAGTTCCCTCTCCCTACTCTAGGGCATTTTATCTAAGGTCCTTCCCTTTAAGTCCTGAGACTCACCTCCCAGATCTCAGGTACATTCTGGAGGGTCCCCCCACCTCGTACCTTCTGAGGTTGCCTGTTTCCATTCTTTCTGCTGGCCCTCAGGGCTTCAGTCCTTTCCCCCACCCAATACCTGATCATTTTCCTCTCTTCCCCCTTCTGCCCCCTTTCCTACCCAGGTCCCTCCCCCACTACCCCCTCCTGTGATTGCTTTCTTCTCCCTCCTAAGAGGGTCTGAGGTGTCCTCATTTGGGCTCTTCAGCTTGTTAACTTTTTTGACATCTGTGTTGTATATTCTGGGTATTCTGTACTTTTATTTTTTGCTAATATCTACCTATTAGTGAGTACATACCATGCATGTACTTTCGGGTCCGTGTTACCTCACTCAGGATGATATTTTCTTGCTCCACCCATTTGCCTGTAATTCTTAGGATGCTTAATAGCTGAGTAATATTCCATTGTTTAAACGAACCACATTTTCTGTCTCCATTCTGTTGTGTGACCTTTGGGTTGTTTCCAGCTTCTGGCTATCACAAACATGTGCCCCTGTGGCATGGTGTGGCATCTTTTGGGTATATGCCCAAGAATAGTATAGCTGGATCTTCAAGTAGATCTATTTCCAATTTTCTGAGGAACCTCCAGAGTGATTTCCTGAGTGGCTGTACCAGTTTGCAATCCCACCAGCAATGTAGGAGTGTTCCTCTTTTGCCACATTCTCACCAACATGTGTTGTCACCTGAGGTTGTGATCTTAGCCATTTGGATTGGTGTGAGGTGGAATCTCAGGGTTGTTTTGATTTCCATTTCCCTTATCACTAAGGACCTTGATCATTTCTTTAAGTGCTTCCGAGCTTCAAATTGTTGCCTAAGATTTTCTATATCAGAGTCAGTAGTAAAATCATCTTATCCTAGCTTCACTAGCAATTTAATTTCCGAATGCTCTCTAAGGGTGGAGGCCATTGCCGATAATCTGCATTTCTAAGTTCTTTCCTAGGGTGGTGATTGAATCATTAATCTGCTCTAGCAGCAAAGTCTGAAAAATATCAAGCAGTATTATTGCGAGTACCATAGACAATGCCCAGTGAGGGGTTGGTAGCCTCCTTAGAGGTTTATATAATTCTTAGATTAAGAGAGATGTGAGGGCAACAAGCAGAGTAGAACACCATAACAGCATGAAGTCCTTCTTTATGCATGGCCCTTGGCAGAATCTGTTGGCTGTTTTTGAGCATGCAGAGTGCCCTTGAGTGTGGTTACTATATTATTGTACTAATAGTATACTAGACAACTAATGTACTATTGGTTGAAGACAACTAATTTCTCCTCACCTAGAAGCTATTGATTGCAAATACCTTTGTGGTTGGTAGTGGGACTTCATGCTCACTTCCAGTTCTCCATGTTTGGATGTTTTCTGGCTTGAACTTGTGCAGGTCTTGCATATGATGTCATCCTCTCCTGAGTTCATATGTGCATTAGCATCATTGTTTTTTTGGAAACACTATTCCACTTTAGTTTTTTCACATTTGGCTCTTACAATCTTTCCTTCTCTGCTTCCTCCTAGAATCTTGACCTGGAGGGAAGGGTGTCATAAGGTCATCCCATTTAGGGCTGAGAGCTCCAAAGTCTCTCTTTGGTCATTGTCCATTGTGGGTCTCTGTGTGGCTTACCATCGACCACAGGTAGCTTCTTGGGTGTAGTCTGAGCAATGTACTAATCTATAGGAATAGCAATGTACTGTGAGGGATATTTTCATTCCTACTGAGTAGAATAATTGTAGTTTTCTCCTTTGGCACATGGCCCATTTAGTCTCAGATTCTTGGCTTCATCAAGAGTGTCACGTTTGGGTTCTATCTCATGGAACTGGTCATAAATCCAACCAAAATGTATCTGGTATCAGATGTGGTGCATACCACTCAGGAGGCAGAGGTATGTAGATTTTCTGATTTTTATTCTGTTCCTATAAGAGTTCACCTCAACTCTTCCACTGCAGAACATGTCATTCACAGTAATCTGAATCCATGTTTGTGAACCATTGCCACTCATAAATGACTGAGAAGTTTTCATATTTTATGAAAGCAGTCATACTTTCTGTTGAAACAAAAAATGCTTATCGCCTAAGAATAAATAATAAGTTTCGTAAGTGTAATTGAGGGTTTATTTTTTGTCAGTAAGTATAAAATGAATAGAACGAAGAGTTACATTTAAGATTATTCTCAGATTTTATATGGGTGAGTTTCCTGAGTCAGTGAGCCATAACCACAATGACCAAAGCCTGACAACAGTTCTGAGTGTGAGTGATCAGCCAGGAATGGAAGGAATCAATATGAAGAAAAAATTGTATTTCCAAAATAAAAAACTTGTGGCATTGGGAGTGGCTAAATTTAGTTTCAGGATTCCCACTGTACTTTGGAAAATATGTCTCTTCTAAAGTTCGTGTGCTCAATCTTCATATCCATTGTCCTGAGTGAAGATAGACTGTCTTGGGGGCACTCATTATGAGGGCTCATGCCACCAGAATGGAATGAAGGCTATTATGATGACAGATTGACATTTGTCTGGTCTCTGTGACCTTCTGCATTCCATCATGGGAGAATACAGTAACATTCCCTCCAAAGGACACAGCAGCAAAGCACCATCTCAGAAAGCCTGTAAAAGGCACTAGCTCTGTTGATGTGTGTATCGTCAACACCCAGCTTCCAGAAATATGAGAGATATATTTCTATTGTTTAGGCAACCTCAAATATGTTTGTTATTGAAGCAAAGTGGACTAAAGGTTTTCTAAGTATTGTTGCAAATTTAGATCTTTCACAGAGGGAAAGCTAAGACTGTGTGGTTATTCGCTGTTGACTTCTTACATTGAGGATTTAACACAGTGTCTATATTGAATCAATGAATGTTGAAAGAAAAACAAGTTTCTGCTATATGTCCTGGTATGATCAAATCTAGACAAATCACCTCTTCCTGGTATGATCAAGATCTAAGCAAATCACCTCTTATCCTAGTCAGGAGGCAACTGTAACCCACAAACACTTAAAATAGCAGAGTCAGCTAGTGTGGGTCCATTGCACAAGAGCATTAAATTTTGGCAGAATTGAATAGAATTTTAAATTATTTTTAAAATTAAAGTGCAATTAAATCACATTCCTCCCTCTAACCCCTCTCACATGTGCCCATCAGGAACACACACACATACACACTCACACACACACATGTTTCCTAAGTGTATATACACACTATATTCCTAAATATATAAGTATTATATGGACTAAGCATAGTTAGGAGTTAGAGAGCATGATAAAATATATTATATGAAAAATTCTAATTAAAGTAAAAAACTTTTAAAATTAACTGAGTTCTCAGTCTCACAGTCAGAATGTGTTTTTAAATTTTGCTCATGAACACAAAATAATCATGAAATAAACTTGTTTTATTTAAAATAACCTTGGTTTTTATTAGTTAAAATGTCTCTAGTCTGCTTTACACAAACTAAGGAATGCAATATTTTTAGAACCAGAAAAAAAGTTTCTTTTCTTTTCTTTCTTTCTTTTTTTAAATTCTCAAGTACTGCTATAAGGACTGGTCACAGTTCTACTACTCTCTTAAGTTCCCTTCTGTCCTCTATGACTGTGGACACTGTCTTCTATGTGGCTAGAGAGTAACCATTACAAAAATAGAATAGCTATCTTCAAAAAGAAATACAAAAACAAAAAACAAAAAACAAAACCCAGGAGTTCTTCAAAATTATATAAAGCCCCCAAGATAAAAGATGGTGACAGTATTGATGGGAAATCTCTGGGAAATAGAAAGGGGTAAGACAAAAGTCATGACAAGCACCTTCACTGGCAGAGGGAGAAGGATGCTGGGAAAAATCTCCTGGTACCTTGCCAAGGGTACCAGAAGCCACCAAGGAAGAAACAAAGAAAAAAAAAAAAAGAGGGCCAGTCAGGAGAGACTCACCGCCATCTTGATCCCGGGCTCCAGAGATCAGTCAGACTGAGGTACACAAACATAATCCTAGGCCCAACACCGCAGGGGTCTGAGCCAGACGGGCGTTGGCCTGCACCCAGGCCCTGGGCTGTTCGAGTGGCCATCGGGGCGCCAACCCAGCCAGGAGTTTTTTTTTTTTTTGCCCCGGCCGGTGCACGCGCCGCCATTTTGCCTACAGGAGCCAGAGTGCTCGGGAGGGCAGAGACTGCTAACAAGCGTAGCCTGAGGCTAACAAAACGGGGGTCTAGGCCCCAAAAGGCACAGGACTGACCCCAAGAACTGGGCGGCTTGGTGGGCCATCTGTGTGTCAACCAGCCCAGGAGGTTATTAGCACAACAGACTCTCCCGGTGCTTTCGCGGAGCGCGGACGCGCACGCCCGCCATCCGGGTCACCTGGCGGACCCAAATAACAGACATAGCCCTAGGGGAACTTTGCTCGGACCTTGGCCTCCCAGGCGTTTGCCTGGACTCAGGGCCCAGGCGACAAGGCTAACCTAGTGTGCGCCAGCCCGGTTGGGGAAATCGGCTGCCCAGCGGAGTGAGCGGAGCACAGGGGAGGTCACAGCAACATTCACCTTCGGATCTCCCTGGGGGTGCACACGGGTTCCACCTGGTCCACAGACACAATCTGGGGCAAGGCCTCAGGCAGAAGCCCCCAGCTCAAATCTCTCCGCTTCAGATCAGCCTGGGTGGCCGCCACATCTCCAGGTCCCTCAAGAGGCTAGTGGGGGCTTCCGGGCGGCCAGCTGGGAAAAGTCGGTGTGCTCCGATAAATCCTGCGGGCCCCAGCGGGAGCCTTCAGGTGCCTGCTTTGGGATCTGAACAGCCTGGAAAACAGCACCCTGTCTATAGGCAGTGCAGAGTGTAAGCTGTGCACCAGAGGCCAACGGGGAAGGGGCAGCTTGCACTGGTGAGTCCAGCACTGACAAGACCAAGTAACACCAGTGAGAGCTAGATGGCAAAAGGCAAACGCAGAAACGTCACTAACAGAAATCAAGGCAATATGGCAACATCTGAACCAAATTCTCCTCTACCAGCAAGTCCTGGATACCCCATCACACCAGTAAAACAAGATTTGGATTTAAAATCACTGGTCATGATGCTGGTACAGGAACACATGAAGGTCATTGAGGAGAAAATGGATCAAAAGTTAGAAGCCCTTGCAAGGGAAACACAAAAATCATTGAAAGAAATCCAGGAGAATACAAAAGCCAACAAGGAGGAAATGCAAAAAACACTTAAAGAAATACAGGAGAACTTTGCTCAACAGGCTGAGGTCATGAAAGACGAAACACAAAAATCTCTTAAAGAAATACAGGAGAACTTTGGTCAACAGGCTGAACTCATGAAAGAGGAAACACAAAAATCTCTTAAAGAATTACAGGAAAACACAAACATGCAAGGGAAGGAGCTAAGCAAAACCATCCAGGATCTAAAATCAGAAGTAGAAACAACTAAGAAAACTCAAAGGGAGACAACTTTGGAGATAGAAAGCCTTGGGAAGAAATCAGGGGACAGAGATGCAAATATCAACAACAGAATACAAGAGATAGAAGAAAGAATCTCAGATGCTGAAGATTCCATAGAAACCATGGACTCAACAGTTAAAGAAAATGCAAAGTGCAAAAAGCTTGTAACCCAAAATATCCAGGAAATCCAGGACACAATGAGAAGACCAAACCTAAGGATTATAGGCATAGATGAGAGTGAAGATTTACAACTTAAAGGGCCAGCAAATATCTTCAATAAAATTATGGAAGAAAACTTCCCTAACCTAAAGAGAGAGATGCCCATGAATATACAAGAAGCCTACAGAACTCCAAACAGACTGGACCAGAACAGAAATACTTCCCGTCACATAATAATCAAAACACCAAATGTTCTAAACAAAGAAAGAATACTAAAGGCAGTAAGAGAAAAAGGCCAAGTAACATATAAAGGAAGACCTATCAGAATCACAGCAGACTTTTCACCTGAGACTATGAAGGCTAGAAGGTCCTGGGCAGATCTCATGCAGACTCTAAGAGAACACAAATGCCAACCAAAACTACTATATCCAGCAAAACTCTCAATCACCATAGATGGAGAAACTAAGATATTTCACGACAAAACCAAGTTCACCCAATATCTATCCACAAACCCAGCCCTAAAAAGGATAATAGGAGGACAACACCAATACAAGGAGGGAAACTCCACCCTGAAAAAAGCAAGATAGTAACCTTTCATCAAACCCAAATAAGTTAAGCAATCAAATTTAAAAAATAACGTCAAAAATGATAGGAAGTAACAATCACTATTCCTTAATATCTCTTAACATCAATGGACTCAATGCCCCAATAAAAAGACACAGACTAACTGACTGGATACGTAAACAGGACCCTACATTTTGCTGCTTACAGGAAACACACCTAAGGGTCAAAGACAAACACTACCTTAGAGTAAAAGGCTGGAAGACAATTTTACAAGCAAATGGTCTCAGGAAACAAGCTGGAGTAGCCATTTTAATATCAGATAAAATTGACTTTCAACCCAAAGTCATCAAAAGAGACTCTGAGGGACACTTCTTGCTGGTCAAAGGAAAAATACAACAAGAAGAACTCTCAATCCTGAACATCTATGCTCCAAATGCAAGGGCACCCTCTTTCATAAAAGAAACTTTATTAAAACTCAAAGCACACATTGCACCTAACACAATAATTGTTGGTGACTTCAACACTGCACTTTCCTCAATGGACCGATCAGGAAAACAGAAACTAAACAAGGACACAATGAAACTAATTGAAGCTTTGGACCAATTAGATTTAACTGATATATATAGAACATTCTATCCTAAAACAAAAGAATATACCTTTTTTTCAGCACCTCATGGTACCTTCTCCAAAATCGACCATATAATTGGTCACAAGACAGACCTCAACAAATATAAAAAGATAGAACTAATCCCATGCCTCCTATCTGATCACTATGGAATAAAAGTGGTCTTCAATAGCAACAGAAACAACAGAAAACCCACAAACACGTGGAGATTGAACAATACTCTACTCAATGACACCTTGGTCAAGGAAGAAATAAAGAAAGAAATTAAAGACTTTTTAGAACACAATGAAAATGAAAACACAACATACCCAAATCTATGGGACACAATGAAAGCAGTGCTAAGAGGAAAACTCATAGCCCTGAGTGCCTCCAAAAAGAAAATGGAGAGAGCATACATTACCAACTTAATGACACACCTGAAAGCCCTAGAACAAAAAGAAGCTATTTCACCCAGGAGGAGTAGAAGGCAGGAAATCATCAAACTCAGGGCCGAAATCAATCAAGTAGAAACAAAGAGAACCATACAAAAAATCAACAAAACTAGGAGCTGGTTCTTTGAGAAAATCAACAAGATAGATAAACCCTTAGCCAGACTGACCAAAGGGCACAGAGAAAGTATCCAAATTAACAAACTTAGAAATGAAAAGGGAGACATAACAACGGAAACTGAGGAAATCCAAAAAATCATCAGATCCTACTACAAGAGCCTGTACTCAACACAACTGGAGAATCTGGAGGAAATGGACAATTTCCTTGACAGATACCAAATACCAAAATTAAATCAGGACCAACTAGACCATCTAAACAGTCCCATAAAGCCTAAAGAAATAGAAGGAGTCATAGAAAGTCTTCCAACCAAAAAAAGCACAGGACCAGATGGTTTCAGTGCAGAATTCTACCAGACCTTCAAAGAAGAGTTAACACCAATACTCTTCAAACTATTCCACAAAATAGAAACAGAAGGAACACTACCCAATTCCTTCTACGAAGCCACAATTACGCTGATACCAAAGCCACACAAAGATCCAACAAAGAAAGAGAACTTCAGACCAATTTCCCTTATGAACATCGATGCAAAAATACTCAACAAAATTCTTGCCAACCGAATCCAAGAACACATCAAAACGATCATCCACCATGATCAAGTAGGCTTTATCCCGGGAATGCAGGGTTGGTTCAATATACGGAAATCCATCAATACAATCCACTACATAAACAAACTCAAAGAACAAAATCATATGGTCATTTCATTGGATGCTGAAAAAGCATTTGACAAAATTCAGCATCCTTTCATGCTTAAAGTCTTGGAGAGAACAGGAATTCAAGGCCCATACCTAAACATAGTAAAAGCAATATACAGCAAACCGGTAGCCAGCATCAAACTAAACGGAGAGAAACTTGAAGCAATCCCACTGAAATCAGGGACCAGACAAGGCTGCCCCCTTTCTCCTTATCTTTTCAATATTGTACTTGAGGTACTAGCTCGGGCAATTCGACAACATAAGGAGGTCAAAGGGATACAAATTGGAAAGGAGGAAGTCAAACTATCATTATTTGCAGACGACATGATCGTCTACCTAAGTGACCCAAAGAACTCCACTAGAGAGCTCCTACAGCTGATAAACAACTTCAGCAAAGTGGCAGGTTACAAAATCAACTCAAGCAAATCAGTGGCCTTCCTATACTCAAAGGATAAGCAGGCTGAGAAAGAAATTAGGGAAATGACCCCCTTCACAATAGCCACAAACAGTATAAAGTATCTTGGGGTGACTCTTACCAAACATGCGAAAGATCTGTATGGCAAGAACTTCAAGACTCTGAAGAAGGAAATGGAAGAAGACCTCAAAAAATGGGAAAACCTCCCATGCTCATGGATCGGTAGAATCAATATAGTTAAAATGGCCATTTTGCCTAAAGCACTATACAGATTCAATGCAATACCCATCAAAATCCCAACTCAATTCTTCACAGAGTTAGAAAGAGCAATTATCAAATTCATCTGGAACAACAAAAAACCCAGGATAGCTAAAACTATTCTCAGCAACAAAAGAAAATCTGGGGGAATCAGTATCCCTGACCTCAAGCAATACTACAGAGCAATAGTGTTAAAAACTGCATGGTATTGGTACAGTGACAGGCAGGAGGATCAATGGAACAGGATTGAAGATCCAGAAATGAACCCACACACCTATGGCCACTTGATCCTCGACAAAGAGGCTGAAAACATCCAATGGAAAAAAGATAGCCTTTTCAACAAATGGTGCTGGTTCAACTGGAGGTCAGCATGCAGAAGAATGCGAATTGATCCATCCTTGTCTCCTTGTACTAAGCTCAAATCCAAATGGATCAAGGACCTCCACATAAAGCCAGACACTCTGAAGCTAATAGAAAAGAAACTGGGGAAGACCCTTGAGGACATCGGTACAGGGAGAAAGTTTCTGAACAGAACACCAATGGCGTATGCTCTAAGAGCAAGAATTGACAAATGGGACCTCATAAGGTTACAGAGTTTCTGTAAGGCAAAGGACACCGTCAAGAGGACAGATCGGCAACCAACAAATTGGGAAAAGATCTTCACCAATCCTACATCAGATAGAGGGCTAATATCCAATATATATAAAGAACTCAAGAAGTTAGACTCCAGAAAACCGAACAACCCTATTAAAAAATGGGGTACAGAGTTAAACAAAGAATTCTCACCTGAAGAACTTCGGATGGCGGAGAAGCATCTTAAAAAATGCTCCACTTCATTAGTCATTAGGGAAATGCAAATCAAAACAACCCTAAGATTTCATCTTACACCAGTCAGAATGGCTAAGATTAAAAATTCAGGAGACAGCAGGTGTTGGAGAGGGTGCGGAGAAAGAGGAACACTCCTCCACTGCTGGTGGGGTTGCAAATTGGTACAACCACTCTGGAAAGCAGTCTGGCGGTTCCTCCGAAAACTGGGCACCTCACTTCCAGAAGATCCTGCTATACCACTCCTGGGCATATACCCAGAGGATTCCCCACCATGTAATAAGGATACATGCTCTACTATGTTCATAGCAGCCCTATTTATAATTGCCAGATGCTGGAAAGAACCCAGGTATCCCTCAACAGAAGAGTGGATACAAAAAATGTGGTATATCTACACAATGGAGTACTATTCAGCCATTAGAAACAATGAATTCATGAAATTCTTAGGCAAATGGATGGAGCTAGAGAACATCATACTAAGTGAGGTAACCCAGACTCAAAAGGTGAATCATGGTATGCACTCACTAATAAGTGGTTATTAACCTAGAAAACTGGAATACCCAAAACATAATCCACACATCAAATGAGATACAAGAAGAAAGCAGGAGTGGTCCCTGGTTCTGGAAAGACTCAGTGAAACAGTATTTGGCAAAACCAGAACGGGGAACTGGGAAGGGGTGGGAGGGAGGACAGGGGAAGAGAAGGGGGCTTACGGGACTTTCGGGGAGTGGGGGGGGCTAGAAAAGGGGAAATCATTTGAAATGTAAATAAATTATATCAAATAAAAAAAAAAAAAAAAGGGATACTATTTTCATTTCTCCCTTTTATTAAAAATATATTCTTTCTCATAGAACATTACAGTTTCCCCTTCCTCTACTCCTACCAGCTCCTCCCCACCACCTCCCTCCCATCCAGGCCCGCTGCCTTTCTGTCTCTAAAAACAGGCTTGTAGAAGATAAGATCTAAACATAACAAAATAATAAGACAAATAAAATCACAACAAGTTGGATAAGGCAAACCAACAGACGAGAAAGAGCCACAAGAGAAGGCACAAGGATCCGAGGCCCACTCACTTAGACACTTAAGAGTTCCATAAAATTATGAAACTGAAAGCTCTAGTGCATATGCAGAGAATGTGTGCAGACCTATGGTCAGCCCTGTGCTTGTTTGTTTTGGTCTCTCTGAGGTCATCTGAGCTTTGCTTAGTTGATTTAGAGGGCCTTGTTCTTGTGTCCTCCATCTCCTCTGGCTCTCACACTTTCTGCCTCTTCTTCTGTGGGGTTTTCTGAGCTCATAGGGGAGGGATTTGATGGAGACAGCCCATTTAGAGTTATATATGTGTGTGTTTAAAGGTCTTTCACTCTTTGTGTAATGTCTGGCTGTGGGTCTATGTAATTATTTCCATCTGCTGTAGGAAGAAGCTTCCCTGATGCTGGCTGAATAAGGCACTGGGAATCCAATTTTTAATTGATTATCACTGGATTTTCATAGTGCACTTCCACATTAGTTATCATTGCTTGTGACGTAGATTGAACCTGATGTCCTGTGCATGTGGGCTGAGGGTTAAGTTACTGAACTATATCCTAGTACAGCGAGGAGAGACACCAGTTCAACTTTATTACTATTTAGTTCCACCTGAACATTCTTCCACTGAATTCAGTACTTCCACTGAATGAAAGCTGAATGAAATGAATGAATGAAAAACAAAGTTAAAACAATAAGTAACTCAGAGGCACCAATCCCCAAACAGAAGCACAAGAAACATGAAAAAAAAACCCAAAACAATATGACTTCTCTGATAATTACTAATTCCAGGGACTCCAATGAATTAAAGTAAATTTCTGACAAAAATTTCCAAAGAATAATTGTAAGAATATTCAACAAAATAAAGACATAAATTCCTTTGTGGATTTAAAAGCAATGCAAACAAACAGATGAAATAATGAAGTCAATGCAAGAAGTAAAAGGGGAACTCAATAAAGGGAAAAAGTTGAAATAAAACTTCAATAAATCACAAAAAATCCAGTAAAATATCATCTAGAAGATAGAATGTGAGGTCTTTTTTTTTAAAATTCTATGACATTTATTTTATTTTTTTAATATTTTTATTTTCTATATTCTTTGTTTATATTCCAAATGATTTCCCCTTTCCCGGATCCCCCCTCCCCATATGTCCCATAAACCTTCTTCTCTCCACCCCTTCTCCAATCACCTCCCTCCTTTTTCTCTGTCCTTATATTCCCTTCCAATGCTAGATCAATCCTTTCCAGGATCAGGACCTTCTCCATACTTCTTCATGGGAGTCATTTGTTATGCAATTTGTGCCTTGGGTATTCAGGGCTTCTGGTCTAATTAATATCCACTTATCAGAGATTGCATTCCATGTGTATTCTTTTGTGATTGGGTTACCTCACTTAGAATGATATTTTCCAGATCAAACCATTTGCCTAAAAATTTTGTGAATTCATTGTTTCTAATTGCTGAGTAGTATTCCATTGTGTAAATATACCACATTTTTCTGTATCCATTCCTCCTTTGAGGGGCATCTGGGTTCTTTCCAGCTTCTGGCTATTATAAATAAGGCTGCTATGAACATAATGGAGCATGTGTCTTTATTGCATGCGGGATCTTCTTTGATTTCCTTCTTCAGAGACCTGAAGTTCGTGTCCTATAGATCTTTCACTTGTTTGGTTAGAGTCACACCAAGATACTTTATATTGTTTGTGGCTATTGTGAAGGGTGCCATTTCCCTAGCTTCTTTCTCAGCCTGCTTATCCTTTGAGTATAGGAAGGCAACTGATTTGCTTGAGTTGATTTTATAATCAGCCACTTTACTGAAGTTGTTTATCAGCTCTAGGAGTTCTCTGGTGGAGATTTTCGGGTCTCTTAAGTAGACTATCATGTCATCTGCAAATAGTGATAATTTGACTTCGTCCTTTCCAATTTGTATCCCCTTGACCTCCTTATGTTGTCTAATTGCTCTAGCTAGAAATTCAAGTACTATATTGAAAAGATATGGAGAGAGAGGACAGCCTTGTCTAGTCCCTGATTTTAGTGGGATTGCTTTAAATTTCTTTCCATTTAGTTTGATGTTGGCTACCGGTTTGCTGTATATTGTTTTAATGATGTTTAGGTATGGGCCTTGAATTCCTGTTCTTTCCAAGACTTTTAGCATGAAAGGATGCTGAATTTTGTCAAATGCTTTTTCTGCATCTAATGAGATGATCATATGGCTCTTTTCTTTGAGCTTGTTTATGTAGTGGATAGCATTGATGGATTTCCTTAAATTGAACCATCCCTGCATTCCGGGGATGAAGCCTACTTGATCATGGTGGATGATCATTTTGATGTGTTCTTGGATACGGTTGGCAAGAATTTTATTAAGTATTTTTGCATCAATATTCATAAGAGAACTTGGCCTGAAGTTCTCTTTCTTTGTTGGATCTTTGTGTGGTTTTGGTATCAGCGTAATTGTGGCTTCATAGAACGAGTTGGGTAGAGTTCCTTCTGTTTCTATTTTGTGGAAAAGTTTGAAGAGTATTGGTGTTAGGTCTTCTATGAAGGTCTGGTAGAACTCTGCACTGAAGCCATCTGGTCCCGTGCTTTTTTTGGTTGGGAGACTTTCTATGACCCTTTTTATTTCTTCAGGTATTATGGGACTGTTTAATTGATCCATTTGATCCTGATTAAGTTTTGGTGTCTGATATCTGTCTAGGAAAATGTCCATTTCCTTCAGATTCTCCAGTTGTGTTGAGTACAGGCTCTTGTAGTAGGATCTAATGATTTTTTGAATTTCCTCAGTTTCTCTTGTTATATCTCCCTTTTCATTTCTAAGTTTGTTAACCTGGATACTGTCTCTGTGTCCTTTGGTTAGTCTGGCTAAGGGTTTATCTATCTTGTTGATTTCCCCAAAGAACCAGCTCCTGGTTTTGTTGATTCTTTGTATGGTTCTCTTTGTTTCTACTTGATTGATTTCAGCCCTGAGTTTGATGATTTCCTGCCTTCTACTCCTCCAGCGTGAAGTAGCTTCTTATTGTTCCAGGGCTTTCAGGTGTGTCATTAAGCTGTTAGTGTATGCTCTCTCCATTTTCTTTTTGGAGGCACTCAGGGCTATGAGTTTTCCTCTCAGCACTGCTTTCATTGTGTCCCATAGATTTGGGTATGTTGTGTCTTCATTTTCATTATGTTCTAAAAAGTCTTTAATTTCTTTCTTTATTTCTTCCTTGACCAAGGTGTCGTTGAGTAGCATATTGTTCAGTTTCCACGTGTATGTGGGTTTTCTGTTGTTTTTGTTGCTATTGAAGACCACTTTTACTCCATAGTGATCTGATAGGAGGCATGGGATTATTTCGATCTTCTTATATTTGTTGAGGTCTGTCTTGTGACCAATTATATGGTCGATTTTGGAGAAGGTAGCATGAGGTGCTGAGAAAAAGGTATATTCTTTTGCTTTAGGATACAACGTTCTATATACATCTGTTAAATCTAATTGGTCCAAAGCCTCAATTAGTTTCATTGTGTCCCTGTTTAGTTTCTGTTTCCTGATCGGTCCATTCAGGAAAGTGGAGTGTTGAAGTCACCCACAATTATTGTGTTAGGTGCAATGTGTGCTTTGAACTTTAATAAAGTTTGTTTTATGAATGAGGGTGCCCTTGTATTTGGAGCATAGATGTTCAGGATTGAGAGTTCTTCTTGTTGTATTTTTCCTTTGACCAGCAAGAAGTGTCCCTCAGAGTCTCTTTTGATGACTTTGGGTTGAAAGTCAATTTTATCTGATATTAAAATGGCTACTCCAGCTTGTTTCCTGAGACCATTTGCTTGTAAAATTGTCTTCCAGCCTTTTACTCTAAGGTAGTGTTTGTCTTTGACCCTGAAGTGTGTTTCCTGTAAGCAGCAAAATGTAGGGTCCTGTTTACATATCCAGTCAGTTAATCTATGTCTTTTTATTGGGGCATTGAGTCCATTGATGTTAAGAGATATTAAGGAATAGTGATTGTTACTTCCTGTCATTTTTGATGTTACTTTTTAAATTTGATTGGTTAACTTCTTTTGGGTTGATGAAAGGTTACTATCTTGCTTTTTCCAGGGTGAAGTTTCCCTCCTTGTATTGGTGTTTTCCTCCTATTATCCTTTGTAGGGCTGGGTTTGTAGATAGATATTGGGTAAACTTGGTTTTGTCATGGAATATCTTAGTTTCTCCATCTATGGTGATTGAGAGTTTTGCTGGATATAGTAGTTTTGGCTGGCATTTGTGTTCTCTTAGAGTCTGCATGAGATCTGCCCAGGATCTTCTAGCCTTCATAGTCTCAGGTGAAAAGTCTGCTGTGATTCTGATAGATCTTCCTTTATATGTTACTTGACCTTTTCCCTCTTACTGCCTTTAATATTCTTTCTTTGTTTAGTACATTTGGTGTTGTGATTATTATGTGACGGGAAGTATTTCTGTTCTGGTCCAGTCTGTTTGGAGTTCTGTAGGTTTCTTGTATATTCATGGGTATCTCTCTCTTTAGGTTAGGGAAGTTTTCTTCCATAATTTTATTGAAGATATTTGCTGGCCCCTTAAGTTGTAAATCTTCATTCTCATCTATGCCTATAACCCTTAGGTTTGGTCTTCTCACTGTGTCCTGGATTTCCTGGATATTTGGGGTTACAAGCTTTTTGCATTTTGCATTTTCTTTCACTGTTGAGTCCATGGTTTCTATGGTATCTTTGGCGTCAGAGATTCTTTCTTCCATCCCTTGTATTCTGTTGTTGATATTTGCATCTATGTCCCCTGATTTCTTCCCAAGGCTTTCTATCTCCAAAGTTGTCTCCTTTTGAGTTTTCTTAGTTGTTTCTACTTCTGATTTTAGATCCTGGATGGTTTTGCTTAGCTCCTTCACTTGCTTGTTTGTGCTTTCCTGTAATTCTTTAAGAGATTTTTGTGTTTCGTCTTTCATAACCTCAGCCTGTTGACCAAAGTTCTCCTGTATTTCTTTTTTTTTTATTCGATATATTTTTTATTTACATTTCAAATGATTTCCCCTATTCTAGCCCCCCACTCCCGAAAGTCCTGTAAGCCCCCTTCTCTCCCCCTCTCCACCCACCCACCCCTTCCCACTTCCTCGTTCTGGTTTTGCCGAATAGTGCTTCACTGAGTCTTGTCCAGAACAAGCCACTCCTCCTTTCTTCTTGTACCTCATTTGATGTGTGGATTATGTTTTGGGTATTCCAGCTTTCTAGGTTAATATCCACTTATTAGTGAGTGCATACCATGATTCACCTTTTGAGTCTGGGTTACCTCACTTCGTATGATGTTCTCTAGCGCCATCCATTTGCCTATGAATTTCATGAATTCATTGTTTCTAATGGCTGAATAGTACTCCATTGTGTAGATATACCACATTTTTTGCATCCACTCTTCTGTTGAGGGATACCTGCATTCTTTCCAGCATCTGGCAATTATAAATAGGGCTGCTATGAACATAGTAGAGCATGTATCCTTATTACATGGTGGGGAATCCTCTGGGTATATGTCCAGGAGTGGTATAGCAGGATCTTCTGGAAGTGAGGTGCCCAGTTTTTGGAGGAACCACCAGACTGCTTTCCAGAGTGGTTGTACCAATTTGCAACCCCACCAGCAGTGGAGGAGTGTTCCTCTTTCTCCACACCCTCTCCAACACCTGCTGTCTCCTGAATTTTTAATCTTAGCCATTCTGACTGGTGTAAGATGAAATCTTAGTGTTGTTTTGATTTGCATTTCCCTAATGACTAATGAAGTTGAGCATTTTTTAAGATGCTTCCCCGCCATACGAAGTTCTGTTGAGAATTCTTTGTTTAACTCTGTACCCCATTTTTTAATAGGGTTGTTTGGTTTTCTGGAGTCTAACTTCTTGAGTTCTTTATATATATTGGATATTAGCCCTCTATCTGATGTAGGATTGGTGAAGATCTTTCCCCAATTTGTTGGTTGCCGATTTGTCCTCTTGATGGTGTCCTTTGCCTTATAGAAACTTTCTAATTTTATGAGGTCCCATTTGTCAATTCTTCATCTTAGAGCATACACTATTGGTGTTCTGTTCAGAAACTTTCTCCCTGTACCGATGTCCTCAAGGGTCTTCCCCAGTTTCTTTTCTATTAGCTTCAGAGTGTATGGCTTTATGTGGAGGTCCTTGATCCATTTGGATTTGAGCTTAGTACACGGAGACAAGGATGGATCAATTCGCATTCTTCTGCATGCTGACCTCCAGTTGAACCAGCACCATTTGTTGAAAAGGCTATCTTTTTTCCATTGGATGTTTTCAGCCTCTTTGTCGAGGATCAAGTGGCCATAGGTGTGTGGGTTCATTTCTGGATCTTTAATCCTGTTCCATTGATCCTCCTGCCTGTCACTGTACCAATACCATGTAGTTTTTAACACTATTGCTCTGTAGTATTACTTGAGGTCAGGGATACTGATTCCTCCAGACTTTCTTTTGTTGCTGAGAATAGTTTTAGCTATCCTGGGTTTTTTGTTATTCCAGATGAATTTGATAATTGCTCTTTCTAACTCTGTGAAGAATTGAGTTGGGATTTTGATGGGTATTGAATTGAATCTATATATTGCTTTTGGCAAAATGGCCATTTTAACTATATTGATTCTACCGATCCATGAGCATGGGAGGTTTTCCCATTTTTTGAGGTCTTCTTCCATTTCCTTCTTCAGAGTCTTGAAGTTCTTGTCATACAGATCTTTCACATGTTTGGTAAGAGTCACCCCAAGATACTTTATACTGTTTGTGGCTATTGTGAAGGGGGTCATTTCCCTAATTTCTTTCTCTGCCTGCTTATCCTTTGCGTATAGGAAGGCAACTGATTTGCTTGAGTTGATTTTATAACCTGCCACTTTGCTGAAGTTGTTTATCAGCTGTAGGAGTTCTCTGGTGGAATTTTTTGGGTCACTTAAGTAGACTATCATGTCATCTGCAAATAGTGGTAATTTTACTTCTTCCTTTCCAATTTGTATCCCTTTGACCTCCTTATGCTGTCGAATTGCCTGAGCTAGTACCTCAAGTACAATATTGAAAAGATGAGAAAGGGGGCAGCCCTGTCTAGTCCCTGATTTTAGTGGGATTGCTTCAAGTTTCTCTCCATTTAGTTTGATGCTGGCTACTGGTTTGCTGTATATTGCTTTTACTATGTTTAGGTATGGGCCTTGAATTCCTGTTCTTTCCAAGACTTTAAGCATGAAAGGATGCTGAATTTTGTCAAATGCTTTTTCAGCATCCAATGAAATGACCATGTGGTTTTTTTCTTTGAATTTGTTTATGTAGTGGATTGCATTGATGGATTTCCGTATATTGAACAAACCCTGCATTCCCGGGATAAAGCCTACTTGGTCATGGTGGATGATCGTTTTGATGTATTCTTGGATTCGGTTGGCAAGAATTTTATTGAGTATTTTTGCATCGCTGTTCATAAGGGAAATTGGTCTGAAGTTCTCTTTCTTTGTTGGATCTTTGTGTGGTTTTGGTATCAGGGTAATTGTGGCTTCATAGAAGGAATTGGGTAGTGTTCCTTCTGTTTATATTTTTTGGAATAATTTGAAGAGTATTGGTGTTAACTCTTCTTTGATGGTCTGATAGAATTCTGCACTGAAACCATCTGGTCCTGTGCTTTTTTTGGTTGGAAGACTTTCTATGACTCCTTCTATTTCTTTAGGCATTATGGGACTGTTTAGATGGTCTATTGGTCCTGATTTAATTTTGGTATTTGGTATCTGTCAAGGAAATTGTCCATTTCCTCCAGATTCTCCAGTTGTGTTGAGTACAGGCTCTTGTAGTAGGATCTGATGATTTTTTGGATGTCCTCAGTTTCCGTTGTTATATCTCCTTTTTCATTTCTAAGTTTGTTAATTTGGATACTTTCTCTGTGCCCTTTGGTCAGTCTGGCTAAGGGTTTATCTATCTTGTTGATTTTATCAAAGAACCTGCTCCTGGTTTTGTTGATTCTTTGTATGGTTCTCTTTGTGTCTACTTGATTGATTTCGGCCCTGAGTTTGATGATTTCCTGCCTTCTATTCCTCCTGGGTGAAATAGCTTCTTTTTGTTTCAGGGCTTTCAGGTGTGTCATTAAGCTGGTAATGTATGCTCTCTCCATTTTCTTTTTGGAGGCACTCAGGGCTATGAGTTTTCCTCTCAGCACTTCTTTCATTGTGTCCCATAGATTTGGGTATTGTGTGTCTTCATTTTCATTGTGTTCTAAAAAGTCTTTAATTTCTTTCTTTATTTCTTCCTTGACCAAGGTGTCGTTGAGTAGAATATTGTTCAGTTTCCATGTGTATGTGGGTTTTCTGTTGTTTTTGTTGCTATTGAAGACCACTTTTACTCCATAGTGATCTGATAGGAGGCATGGGATTTGTTCGATCGTCTTATATTTGTTGAGGTCTGTCTTGTGACCAATTATATGGTCGATTTTGGAGAAGGTAGCATGAGGTGCTGAGAAAAAGGTATATTCTTTTGCTTTAGGATACAACCTTCTATATATATATATGTTAAATCTAATTGGTCCAAAGCCTCAATTAGTTTCATTGTGTCCCTGTTTAGTTTCTGTTTCCTGATCGGTCCATTGAGGAAAGTGCAGTGTTGAAGTCACCCACAATTATTGTGTTAGGTGCAATGTGTGCTTTGAGCTTTAATAAAGTTTCTTTTACGAAAGAGGGTACCCTTGCATTTGGAGCATAGATGTTCAGGATTGAGAGTTCTTCTTGTTGTATTTTTCCTTTGACCAGCAAGAAGTGTCCCTCAGAGTCTCTTTTGATGACTTTGGGTTGAAAGTCAATTTTATCTGATATTAAAATGGCTACTCCTGCTCGCTTCCTGTGACCCTTGGCTTGTAAGATTGTCTTCCAGCCTTTTACTCTAAGGTAGTTTTTATCTTTGACCCTGAGGTGTGTTTCCTGTAAGCAGCAAAATGTTGGGTCCTGTTTACATATCCAGTCAGTTAGTCTATGTCTTTTTATTGGGGCATTGAGTCCATTGATGTTAAGAGATATTAAGGAATAGTGATTGTTACTTCCTGTCATTTTTGATGTTACTTTTTAAATTTGATTGGTTAACTTCTTTTGGGTTTGATGAAAGGTTACTATCATGCTTTTTCCAGGGTGAAGTTTCCCTCCTTGTATTGATGTTTTCCTCCTATTATCCTTTGTAGGGCTGGGTTTGTGGATAGATATTGGGTAAACTTGGTTTTGTCATGGAATATCTTAGTTTCTCCATCTATGGTGATTGAGAGTTTTGCTGGGTATAGTAGTTTTGGCTGGCATTCGTGTTTTCTTAGAGTCTGCATGAGATCTGCCCAGGATCTTCTAGCCTTCCTAGTCTCAGGTGAAAAGTCTGCTGTGATTCTGATAGATCTTCCTTTATATGTTACTTGGCCTTTTTCCTCTTACTGACTTTAATATTCTTTCTTTGTTTAGTACATTTGGTGTTGTGATTATTATGTGACGGGAAGTATTTCTGTTCTGGTCCAGTCTGTTTGGAGTGCTGTAGGCTTCTTGTATATTCATGGGCATCTCTCTCTTTACGTTAGGGAAGTTTTCTTCCATAATTTTATTGAAGATATTTGCTGGCCCCTTAAGTTGTAAATCTTCACTCTCATCTATGCCTATAATCCTTAGGTTTGGTCTTCTCACTGTGTCCTGGATTTCCTGGATATTTTGGGTTACCAGCCTTTTGCATTTTGCATTTTCTTTAACTGTTGAGTCCATGGTTTCTATGGAATCTTCAGCATCTGAGATTCTTTCTTCTATTTCTTGTGTTCTGTTGTTGATATTTGCATCTCTGTCCCCTGATTTCTTCCCAAGGCTTTCTATCTCCAAAGTTGTCTCCCTTTGAGTTTTCTTAGTTGTTTCTACTTCTGATTTTAGATCCTGGATGGTTTTGCTTAGCTCCTTCACTTGCTTGTTTGTGCTTTCCTGTAATTCTTTTTTTTTTTTTAAAGATTTATTTATTTATTTATTATGTGTAAGTACACTGTAGCTGTCTTCAGACACACCAGAAGAGGGTGCCAGATTTCATTTTGGATGGTTGTGGGCCACCATCTGTTTGCTGGGATTTGAACTCTGGACCTCTGGAAGAGCACTCAGTGCTCTTAACCTCTGAGCCATCTCTCCAGCCCCCTTTCCTGTAATTCTTTAAGAGATTTTTGTGTTTCCTCTTTCATGACCTCAGCCTGTTGACCAAAGTTCTCCTGTATTTCTTTGTTTTTTGCGTTTCCTCATTATTGTCTTTTGTATTCTCCTGGATTTCTTTCAGTAATTTTTGTGTTTCCCTTGCAAAGGCTTCTAACTTTTGATCCATTTTCTCCTGAATTTCTTTAAGTATGTCCTTCATGTGTTCCTGTACCAGCATCATGACCAGTGATTTTAAATGCAAATCTTGTTTTACTGGTGTGATGGGGTATCCAGGGCATGCTGTTAAAGGAGAATTGGGTTCAGATGTTGCCATATTGCCTTGATTTCTGTTAGTGATGTTCCTGCGTTTGCCTTTTGCCATCTAGTTCTCACTGACGTTAGTTGGTCTTGTCAATGCTGGCCTCACCAGTGCAAGCTGCCTCTTCCCAGGTGGCCTCTGGTGCACAGCTTACCTCCTGCACTGCCTGGAGACAGGGTGCTGTTACCCAGGCTGTTCAGATCCTGAAGCAGACACTTGAAGGCTCCTTCAGGGGCCTGCTGGATTCACCAGAGCACACTGACTCCTCCCAGTCTGCCTCCAGGAAGCCTCTGGCCTCTTGCAGGACCTGGAGATGTGGCATTGCTGCCCAGGCTGATCTGGATCCGGAAGCAGAGAGATCTGAGGGCTCCCGCCAGAGGCCTCAGAACTGGAACCTAAGCTCCGTGCCACTGGAGCAAGCTGTGAGCTCCCAGTCTGCCTCCAGTGCACACCAGGTCTCCCGCACTTCCTGGAGACTGAGTGCTGTGGTCCAGGCTGTTCAGATCCCAAAGCAGACACCTGAAGGCTCTTGCAAGGGCCCGCTGGATTCACCAGAGCACACTCGAATGTGAGGTCTTGAGTCCAAGGTAGGTGAGTTCAAACATTCAGACAATAAAAAGGATTAAAAACAAAAGTACAAATGGAATGTGTTGACTTGAGAAGACTTAAGAAGACTAAATCTATGAATCAAGAAGATGTTCAAGACTGATGCAAAGAAAATATATTTAATAAAGCCTTAGTCATTTCCTTAAGTCCACAGAAAGATACAGCTATCTAGATACAGAGGACATAGAGGAGACCTTTAATATTATAATTTAATGTGACCAGAGAAGACCTTTCCACATTATATTAAAATTAAATGACTAAATATGCAGAACATAGAAAGACTATAGAGAGCTGCAAGTGTGAATCACCAATTTGCATCTAAAGACAAACCCATTAAAATAATATTAAGTTTCTCAGTAGAAACTATAGAAGTCAGGAAGGCATGGAATTATGTATTTTCTTCACTAAAAGAAAATATCTGATATATATATATATAATGTTTGTGTATATACACACATATCTTTACACACACACACACACACACACACACACACACATATATATATATACATGTACATACACAGAAAAATACACAACCCAACACAATGATAGTATGTGTATGGGTTAGATTTATTTTTGCCAAGTTGTCATAGCCAGGGTCATCTGAGAAGAGAGAATGTCAATTGAAAATAATCTCTCTATTAAATTGACCTTCCAAGACAAATCTGTGGAGCATTTTCTTAATTTTTTTAAGATTACATCACTTCTCCCTTCCCTTTCTTCTCCTCAGACCTGCTCACATACCTGTCCTTGCTCTCTTCAAACTTTATGACATCTTTTTTCACTGTCATTGTCCAACCTCAAACTCAGATATCCACTGGCTTCCACTTGAATATCTATGTTTATTATAGTGATGTTCACAAATACCACGATAAGAGATTACCCTGTCAATCAACAAAGAACAGCTGAAGAAAATGCACGTGTAGATACATGATCATATTAAATGAAGCCAGACTCAGGAAGATAACGATTACTTGTTTTTTTCTCACATGTGGATCCCAGATTTTATGCATGTATGTGTAATACTCTCTATAAATGCTATAATTCATGTAAAAGGTAGAATTGTGTATGACATGAAGGCAGAGGGCACAGTGGGAAGGACGGAGACTATCGGCAGGAGACAAAGAGGAAAGGAAAAGAAAAAGGCGTGTGTACAGGAGACAAACATACTCAGAATACGTCATGTGCTTGAAAGAAATTGTTTTTGTGAAGCCAGTACTTTTTATGATAGATATACACTAATAAAAATGGGGATGGACCAAAAATGACTTCAGATATGTCTAGCAAACACATGATATGAGCATCATTTTCCATCCTCATGAAAGCTATGACAAAGATTTCTAAATATGTCTGTTTTTTAAAGTCTCTAATTTACAAACTGGTTCCAAAAGCAAAATGAAAACAAAGAACATTCATTTCCTTGTCAAACAAATGGTCCTGGGAACACTGTTTTGTAAACTACCCACACATGTTACAAACAATGAGGCACATAGCTGTGATAGCACACACCTGAAGTTCTAGCACTTAGAAGCTTAAGGCACAAGCCTGGGCTATATAGTAAGACTCGATCCAGAATTAAAAATAAATAGCAATTAAAAGAAAAAGTTCAAATTTCCTCATCCAACAAGTGATCCAAGCCTCTCAAACTTGGCTACAAAGTAAGCATTGGGTACCCAAACAGAAAGTTACATAATATAGAGAGAGGAATGAAAATTAAAGTTATTTTCAGCCTTGGTCATTACGCCTCACTTTCTCTATAATAACATGACAGTTTATAGTGGAATCAAAGCCAGAAACTATGCAGATGCATGTGGTTTGCTAGCAGAAGCATGTTGGACAGTACCCGGTGTATTTATTTTTTTGTCTTTTTGTCTTTTCTTTTTTTTTTTAATTGAATATCATCTTCATTTACATTGCCAGTGGTAAAACCTTTCCCTATACTCCCCCTCCTCTAAGACCCCCAACCATTTCCCCTCCTCCTTCCCCCTGCCTCCATGTATATGCCCCTCCACTCACCACACTCCCACCTCCCCCCTCAATTTCCCTTTGTTGGGGCCTCTGTTGAGCCTTTACCTGACCGAGGACCATTCCTCCCACTGATGCCCAACAAGGCCTTCCTCTGACACATTTTTGGCTGGAACCATGTGTGCCCCTTGGTTGATGGTTCAGTCCCTGGGAATCTTGGGGCATCTGGGTGGCTGAAATCATTGTTCTTCCCATGGGGCTGTAAACCCTGTCAGCTCCTCTGGACCATCCTCCAGCTCCTCCATTGGGGACCCCATGCCCAGTCCAATAGTTGGTTGCTAGCATCTGCCTCTGTATTTGTAAGGCTATGACAGGGCCCCTCTGGAGACAACCATGGCATGCTCCTTTTGGTATGCACTTCTTGTCTTCCATAAAAGTGTTGGGGTTTGGTGACTGTTTATAGGATGAATCCCCAGGTAGGGCAGTCTCTGGGTGGCCTTTACTTCAGTCTCTGCTCCACACATTGTCTCCCTTATTGCTCCTGTGAGTATTTTGTTTCCTTTCTTAGAGGAACCAAAGCACCCTCACTTAAGTCCTCCTTCTTGAGCTTCCTGTGCTGGGTGAGATGTAACCCTCTGTTGAGGGACATCTGGGTTCTTTCCAGCTTCTGGGTATTATAAATAAGGCAGCTATGAACATAGTGGAGCATGTGTCCTTATTACATATAGGAGCATCTTCTGGGTATATTTCCAGGAGTGGTATAGCTGGGTCAGCAGGTAGTACTATGTCTAATTTTCTGAGGAATCGCTAAACTGATTTCCAGAGTGGTTTTACCAGCTTGCAATCCCATCAACAATGGAGAGTGTTCCTTTTTTCCCACATCCTCTCAAGCATATGCTGTCCCCTGAGTTTTTCATCTTAGCCATTCTGACTGGTGTAAGGTGGAATCTCAGTGTTGTTTTGATTTGCATTTCCCTGATAACTAAGGATGCTGAACATTTCTTTAGGTGCTTTAGAGCCATTTGAGTTTCCTCAGTTGAGAATTCCCTGTTTAGCTCTGTACCCCATTTTTAATAGGATTATTTGACTCTCTGGAGACTACCTTCTTGAGTTCTTTGTATACACTGGATATTATCCCTCTATTGGATGTAGGGTTGGTAAAGATCTTTTCCCAATTTGTTGGTTGCCATTTTGTCCTATTGACTGTGTCCTTTGCCTTACAGAAGTTTTGCAGTTTTATGAGGTCGCATTTGTGATTCTTGTTCTTAGAGTATAAGCCGTTCTGTTCTGTTCAGGAACTTTCCCCCGGTGCCCATGTGTTCAAGATTCATCCCCACTTTCTCCTCTATAAGCTTCAGTGTGTCTGGTTTTATGTGTAGATCCTTGATCCACTTGGACTTGAGCTTTGTAAAAAGAGATAAGAATGAATCGATTTGCATTTTTCTGCATGCAGTTCTCCAGCTGATCCAGCACCATTTGTTAAAAATGCTGTCTTTTTTTCCACTGGATGTTTTTAACTCCTTTGTCAAATATCAAGTGACTATATGTGTTTGGGTTCTTTTCTGGGTCTTCAATTCTATCCTATTGATCTTCCTGTCTGTCTGCATACCAGTACCAAACAGTTTTTATCACTATTGCTCTGTAGTAGAGCTTGAGGTCAGGGATGGTAATTTCCCCCCAGAAGATCCTTTGTTGTGGAGAATAGTTTTTGCTATCCTGGGTTTTTTGTTATTCCAGATGAATTTGAAAATTGCTCTTTCTAGATCTATGAAGAATTGATTTGGGATTTTGATGGGGATTGCATTGAATCTGTAGATTGCTTTTGGCAAGATGGCCATTTTTACTATATTGATCCTGCCAATCCATGAACATTGGAGATCTTTCCACCTTCTGAGACTTTCTTCAATTTCTTTCTTCAGAGGCTTAAAATTCTTGCCATATAGATCTTTCACTTGCTTCATTAGGGTCACACCTAGGTATGAAATATTATTTGGGACTATTGTGAAGGGTGTCATTTCCCTAATTTCTTTCTCCTCTCATTTATCCTTTGAGTAGAGGAAGGCCACTGATTTGCTTGAGTTAATTTTATATCCAGCCACTTTGCTGAAGTTGTTTATCAGCTATAGGAGTTCTCTGGTGGAGTTTTTTGGGTCACTTAAGTATACTATCATATCATCGGCAAATAGTGATATTTTGACTTCTCCCTTTCCAATTTGTATACCTTTGACCTCCTTTTGCTGCCTGATTGCTCTGGTTAGGACTTCAAGTACTATATTGAATAGATAGGGAGAGAGTAGGCAGCCTGTCTGGTCCCCAATTTTGGTAGGATTACTTCAAGTTTCTCTCCATTTAACTTGATGTTGGCTACAGGTTTGCAGTATATTGTTTTCACTATGTTTAGGTATGGGCCTTGGATTCCAGATCTCTCCAAGACTTTTATCATGAAGGGATGCTAGATTTTGTCAAAAGCCTTTTCAGCATCTAATGAAATGACCATGTGTTTTTTTCCCTTTAGTTTGTTTATATAGTGGATTACATTGACAAATTTCCATATATTGAATTATCCCTGCATTCCTGGGATGAAGTGTACCTGATTGTGGTGAATTACAGTTTTGATGCATTCTTGGATTCAGTTAGCCAGGATTTTCTTCAATATTTTTGCATCAATGTTCATGAGGGAGATTGGTCTGAAGTTCTTCCTTGTTTCATCTTTGGTTTAGGTATAAGCATTATTGTGGCTTCATAGAATGAGTTGGGTAGTGTTCCTTGAGTTTCTATTTTGTGGAAAAGTTTGAAGAGTATCAGTATTAACTCTTCTTTGAAGATCTGATAGAATTCCCTGCTAAACCCATCCGGTCCTGGGCTTTTTATTTTATTTTATTTTATTTTTTTATGGGAGACTATTAATGACTGCTTCTATTTCCTCAGGGCTTATGGGACTATTTAGATGATTTATCTGATCCTCTTTTAATGTTGACACCTGGTATTTATCTAGAAAGTTATCCTTTTCATCCAGGTTTTCAAACCTTGTTGAGTGTAAACTCTGGTAGTAGGATCTGATGATTTTTTAAAAAAATTTCCTCAGTTTCTGTTGTTATGTCTTTCTTTACATTTCTCATTTTGTTAATTTGGATACTGTCTCTGTGCTCTCTGGTTAGTCTGGCTAAGGGTTTATCTATCTTGCTGATTTTTTTTCCAAAGAACCAGCTCCTTGTTTTGTTGATTCTTTGTATAGTTCTTTTTTGTTTCTGTTTGGCTGATTTTTGGCCCTAAGTTTGATTATTTCCTGCCATCTACTCCTCTTGGGGGCATTTGCTTCCTTTTGTTCTAGAGCTTTCAAGTGCACTGTCAAGCTGTTAGTGTAAGCTCTCTCCATTCTCTTTTTGGAGGCACTCAGAGCTATGAGTTTTCCTCTTAGCACTGCTCTTATTGTGTCCCATAAATTTTGGTATGATGTGTCTTCATTTTCATTAAATTCTAAAAAGTCTTTACTTTCTTTATTTCTTCCTTGACCAAGCTATCATTGAGAAGAACATTGTTCAAGGCCCAGGTGTATGTGTGTTTTCCATTGCTTTCTTTGAGCTTAAGACCAGCCTTAGGCCGTGGTGATCTGATAAGATACATGGAATAATTTCAATATTTCTGTATCTGTTGAGGCCCGTTTTGTGGCCAATTATATGGTCAATTTTTGAGAAGGTACCTTGAAGTGCTGAAAAGAAGGTATTTTTCTTTGCTTTAGGGTGGAATGTTCTGTAAATACCTGTTATATCCATTTGGTCCATAACTTCAGTTAGTTTCACTGTATCCCTGTTTAGCTTCTGATTCCATGATTTGTTCATTTTTGAGAGTAGTGTGTTGAAGTCTCCCACTATTATTGTGTGTGGGTGCAATGTGAACTTTAAGCTTTATTAAAGTTTCTTTTATGAATGTGGGTGCCCTTGAATTCAGAGCATAGATGTTCAGAATTGAGAGTTCATCTTGGAAGACTTTTCATTTGACCAGTATGAAGTGTCCCTCTTTATCTTTTTTGACAACGTTTGGTGGAAAGTCAATTTTATCCGATATAAGAATGGCCACTCCAGCTTGTTTCTTGGGACCATTTGCTTGGAAAATTGTTTTCCAACCTTTGACTCTTAAATAGTGACTGTCTTTGTCACTGAGGTGGGTTTCTCATATGCAGCCACACATTGGGTCCTGTTTATGTATCCAGTCTGTTAGTCTATGCCTTTTTATTGGGGAATTTAGACCATTGATATTAAGACATTAAGGAAAAGTGATTGTTGTTTACTGTTAGCTTCTTAGTTAAAGGTGAAATTCTGGTTGTGTATCTATCTTCTATTGGGTTTGTTGAAAGATTACCTTATTGAGAGACAGCTGACCTGCGGGTTGCTGCCTGCACCTAGGAACTGGGAGAACAGCGGTTCCTCCGTGGGCCAGCCAGGCACGGGTACTCAGCCTGGTGGAGAAGGCAGAGTCGCCATCTTTGTCCCCAGCCAGACGAGACAGGCAGCGACCCCAGGTACTGAGCTAGCCCGAGTGTAAGACCTCTGGGGACTCAGACAACTGAGCTGCTGGCTGCTGCCTGTGCCCAGGAACTGGGAGAGCAGTGGTTCATCTGTGTGCCAGTCAGGTGTGGGGCTGGTGCCCTGCGGGATACCCGCTGCCAACTTCGCTCTGTGACAGAGCAGACAGGCAGTAACAGGTTCAGTCCACAGAGACAACCCAAGCATAACATTGCTTGGGGCAGGACACACCAGGGCTCCAACAGCACCCAAGAGGAGGGCAGCACATCACCAATCTGTGCTAGGGGAAAACCAGCCATCCAGTATTGTGGAAATAGCCTTATAGGCTCAAAGGAGGTTGAAGCGCCAGCCAGTGACTAGACCAACTAACACCAGTGAGAACTAGATGGCAAAAGGCAAATGTACGGATGTTACTAACAGAAATCAAGGCAATATGGCAGCATCTGAACCCAATTCTCCATTAACAACAAGTCCTGGATACCCCAACACATCAGAAAGACAAGATTTGGATTTAAAAGCACTGTTCATGATGGTGTTACAGGAACACAGGAAGGACATAAATAAGTCTCTTAGAGAAATTCAGGAGGAAATGGATCAAAAGTTAGAAGCCCTTACAAGGGACACACAAAAATCATTAAAAGAAATCCAGGAGAATATTGGTCAAAAGATAGAAGCCAATAAGGAGGAAATGCAAAAATCATTTAAAGAAATACAGGAGAAGTTTGGTCAACAGGCTGAGATCATGAAAGAGGAAACACAAAAATCTCTTAAAGAATTACAGGAAAACACAAACAAGCAAATGAAGGAGCTGAGCAAAACCACCCAGAGTCTAAAATCAGAAGTAGAAATAACTAAGAAATCACAAAGGGAGACAACTTTGGAGATAGAAAACCTTGGGAAGAAATCAGAGGCCATAGATGCAAATATCAACAACAGAATACAAGAGATAGAAGAAAGAATCTCAGATGCCGAAGATACCATAGAAACCATGGACTCAACAGTTAAAGAAAATGCAAAATGCAGAAAGCTTGTAACACAAAACATCGAGGAAATCGAGGACACAATGAGAAGGCCAAACCTAAGGATCATAGGCATAGGTGAGAGTGAAGATTTACAACTTAAAGGGCCAGCAAATATCTTCAATAAAATTATGGAAGAAAACTTCCCTAACCTAAAGAGAGAGATGCCCAGAAATATACAAGAAGCCTACAGAACTCCAAAGAGACTGGACCAGAACAGAAATACCTCCCATCACATAATAATCAAAACCCCAATGTACTAAACAAAGAAAGAATATTAAAGGCAGTAAGAGAAAAAGGTCAAGTAACATGTAAAGGAAGACCTATCAGAATCACACCAGACTTCTCACCAGAGACTATGAAGGCTAGAAGATCCTGGGCAGATCTCATGCAGACTCTAAGAGAACACAAATGCCAGCCAAAACTACTATACCCAGCAAAACTCTCAATCACCGTAGATGGAGAAACTAAGGTAGTCCATGACAAAACCAAGTTTACCCAATATCTATCCACAAACCCAGACTTACAAAGTATAATAGGAGGAAAACACCAATACAAGGAGGGAAACTTCACCCTGGAAAAAGCAAGACAGTAACCTTCTTTCATCAAACCCAAAAGAAGATAACCAATCAAATATAAACAACATCAAAAATGACAGGGAGTATTAATCACTATTCCTTAATATCACTTAACGTCAATGGACTCAGTTCCCCAATAAAAAGACATAGACTAACAGAATGGATAAATAAACAGGACCCTACGTTTTGCTGCATACAGGAAACACACCTTAGAGTCAAAGACAAGCACTATCTTAGAGTAAAAGGCTGCAAGACAATTTTACAAGCAAATGGTCTCAGGAAACAAGCTGGAGTAGCCATTCTAATATCAGATAAAATTGACTTCCAACCTAAAGTCATCAAAAGAGACACTGAGGGACACTTCTTGCTGGTTAAAGGAAAAATACACCAAGAAGAACTCTCAATCCTGAACATCTATGCTCCAAATGCAAGGGCACCCTCATTCATAAAAGAAACTTTACTAAAGCTCAAAGCACACATCACACCTAACACAATAATTGTGGGTTACTTCAACACTCCACTTTTCTCAATGGACCAATCAGGGAAACAGAAACTAAACAGGGACACAGTGAAACTAATTGAAGCTTTGGATCATTTAGAGTTAACACACACACACACACACACACACACACACACACACATATATGTTATATATATATAACATTTCATCCTAAAGCAAAAGAATATACCTATTCTTCCATCTACCTCTTCCCACTTCCCTGTTCTGGAATTCCCCTATACCCTTGCACTGAGTCTTTCCAGAACCAGGGGCCACTCCTCCATTCTTTTTGGACATCATTTAATTTGTGGATTATGTCTTGGGTATTCAAAGTTTCTAGGCTAATATCCACTTATCAGTGAGTGCATACCATGATTGATCTTTTGAGATTGGGTTACCTCACTTAGTATGATGTTCTCCAGCTCCATCCATTTGTCTAAGAATTTCATGAATTCATTGTTTCTAATGGCTGAATAGTACTCCATTGTGTAAATATACCACATTTTTTGTATCCATTCCTCCGTTGAAGGACATCTAGGTTCTTTCCAGCCTCTGGCTACTACAAATAGGGCTGCTATGAACATAGTTGATCATGTGTCCTTATTGCATGCTGAAGAATCCTCTGGATATATGCCCAGTAGTGGTATAACAGGGTCCTCAGGAAGTGACATGCCCAGTTTTCTGAGGAACCGCCAGACTGATTTCCAAAGTGGTTGCACCATCTTGCAATCCCACCAGCAGTGGAGGAGTGTTCCTCTTTCTCCACATCCTCGCCAACACCTGCTGTCTCCTGAGTTTTTGACCTTAGCCATTCTGACTGGTGTGAGGTGAAATCTCAGGGTTGTTTTGATTTGCATTTCCCTAATGATTAATGATGTTGAACATTTCTTAAGGTGTTTCTCAACCCTCTGAAGTTCTTCATGTGAAAATTCTTTGTTTAGCTCCATACCCCACTTTTTAATGGGGTTATTTGGTTCTCTGGGTTCTACTTTCTTGAGTTCTTTGTATATATTAGATATTAGCCCTCTGTCGGATTTAGGGTTGGTGAAGATCCTTTCCCAGTCTGTTGGTTGACGTTTTGTCCTTTTGACGGTGTCCTTTGCCTTACAGAAACTTAACTAATAGAAAAGAAACAGGGGAAGACCCTGGAGCACATGGACACAGGGGAAAAGTTCCTGAATAGAACATCAATAGCTTATGCTCTAAGATCAAGAATTGACAAATGGGACCTCATAAAACTGAAAAGGCTATCTTTTTTCCACTGGATGTTTTCGGCTCCTTTGTCGAAGATCAAGTGACCATAGGTGTGTGGGTTCATTTCTGGATCTTCAATTCTATTCCATTGGTCCACTTGTCTGTCACTGTGCCAATACAATGTAGTTTTTAACACTATTGCTCTGTAGTATTGCTTGAAGTCAGGGATAATGATGCCCCTAGAATTTCTTTTGTTGTTGAGAATAGTTTTAGCTATTCTGAGTTTTTTGTTATTCCAGATGAATTTGAGAATTGCTTTTTCCAACTCTGTGAAGAACTGAGTTGGGATTTTGATGGGGATTGCGTTGGATCTGTAGATCACTTTTGGCAAGATGGCCATTTTAACTATATTAATCGTGCCGATCCACGAGCATGGCAGATTTTTCCATTTTCTGAGGTCTTCTTCGATGTCCTTCTTCAGAGACCTGAAGTTCTTGTATAGATCTTTCACTTGTTTGGTTAGAGTCACAACAAGATACTTTATATTGTTTGTGGCTATTGTGAAGGGTGTCCTTTCCCTAACTTCTTTCTCATCCTGCTTATCCTTTGAGTATAGTAAGGCAACTGATTTGCTTGAGTTGATTTTTTTTCTTTATTTTATTTTATTTTTTTATTTACATTGCAAATGATTTCCCCTTTTCTGGGTCCCCACTCCCCGCAAGTCCCATAAGCCATCTTCTGTCCCCCTATTCTTCCATCTACCCCTTCCCACTTCCCTGTTCTGGAATTCCCCTATACTCTTGCACTGAGTCTTTCCAGAACCAGGGCCCACTCCTCCATTCTTTTTGGACATCATTTAATTTGTGGATTATGTCCTGGGTATTCAAAGTTTCTAGGCTAATATCCACTTATCAGTGAGTGCATACCATAATTGATCTTTTGAGACTGGGTTACCTCACTTAGTATGATGTTCTCCAGCTCCATCCATTTGTCTAAGAATTTCATGAATTCATTGTTTCTAATGGCTGAATAGTACTCCATTGTATAAATATACCACATTTTTTGTATCCATTCCTCCGTTGAAGGACATCTAGGTTCTTTCCAGCTTCTGGCTACTACAAATAGGGCTGCTATGAACATAGTGGAACATGTGTCCTTATTGCATGCTGAAGAATCCTCTGGATATATGCCCAGTAGTGGTATAACAGGGTCCTCAGGAAGTGACATGCCCAGTTTTCTGAGGAACCACCAGACTGATTTCCAAAGTGGTTGCACCATCTTGCAATCCCACCAGCAGTGGAGGAGTGTTCCTCTTTCTCCACATCCTCGCCAACACCTGCTGTCTCCTGAGTTTTTGACCTTAGCCATTCTGACTGGTGTGAGGTGAAATCTCAGGGTTGTTTTGATTTGCATTTCCCTAATGATTAATGATGTTGAACATTTCTTAAGGTGTTTCTCAGCTCTCCGAAGTTCTTCATGTGAAAATTCTTTGTTTAGCTCCGTACCCCACTTTTTAATGGGGTTATTTGGTTCTCTGGGTTCTACTTTCTGAGTTCTTTGTATATATTAGATATTAGCCCTCTGTCGGATTTAGGGTTGGTGAAGATTCTTTCCCAGTCTGTTGGTTGACGTTTTGTCCTTTTGACGGTGTCCTTTGCTTTACAGAAACTTTGTAGTTTTATGAGGTCCCATTTGTCAATTCTTGATCTTAGAGCATAAGCTATTGGTGTTCTATTCAGGAACTTTTCCCCTGTGCCCATGTCCTCCAGGGTCTTCCCCAGTTTTTTTTCAATTAGTTTCAGTGTGTTAGGTTTTATGTGGAGGTCCTTGATCCATTTGGAGTTGAGCTTGGTACAAGGAGATAAGAATGGATCGATGCACATTCTTCTGCATGCTGACCTCCAATTGAACCAGCACCATTTGTTGAAAAGACTATCTTTTTTCCACTGGATGCTTTCAGCCCCTTTGTCGAAGACCAAGTGACTATAGGTGTATTGTTTCATTTCTGGGTCTTCAATCCTATTCCATTGATCCGCTTGCCTGATATTGTACCAATACCATATAGTTTTTATCACTATTGCTCTGTAGTAGAGTTTAAAGTCTGGGATATTGAATCCCCCTGAAGTTCTTTTACTGTTGAGAATAGTTTTAGCTATCCTGGGTTTTTTGTTATTCCAGATGAATTTGAGAATTGCTCTTTCTAGCTCTATGAAGAACTGGGTTGGGATTTTTATGGGAATAGCATTGAATCTGTAGATTGCCTTTGACAAGATGAATGCCTATAATTATTAAAGGTACTTCTTGGAGTGCATACATTTGGAGGAATCCTTGAGAAAGAGTACTTATAATGCAACCAGAAATATGATTATAAGCCTTGAAAAGGTTAGTATAATTAACAATTCTGGTTTGAAGGACACCAGCTTCACAACATAATTTTTTTGGGGAAAGTATTACATTGTAGAAGTCTTATGTAATTGCAAAATATTTAAACACATGTAAAAGAGTTGGCAACAATTAGCATCACTACATAGAGGAGCTGTACAGAAGTATGTGTTTGTGTGTTTATGTGTGTGTGTGAGAGAGAGAGAGAGAGAGAGAGAGAGAGAGAGGAGGGGGAAGGGGAGGGAGAGGGAAAGGGAAAGGGGGAAGAGAGAGAGGCAGAGACACAGAGAGACAGGGACAGAGAGTGGCAGAGAGAGAGAGAGAGAGAGAGAGAGAGAGAGAGAGAGAGAGAGAGAGAGAGAGAGAGAGAGAGAGAAGGGAAGACACACAGAGAGACAAAGATAGAAATTCAGAAAGATGCCATGCAGTGGTGGTACATGTCTTTAATCCCAGCACTTGGGAGGCAGAGGCAGGTGGATTTTTGAGTTGAGGCCAGCCTGATCTACAGAGTGAATTTCAGGGCAGCCAGGGCTACACAGACAAACCCTGTCTCAAAACAACAAAACAACAACAACAACAACAACAAAACCCCAAACTCCCAATCCAAAAACAGAAAACAAAACAAAGCAAAAAAGAAATGCAGAGAAACTATATAGCCTTAGATAGCCTGCACCTTGCTTTGTGGACCAGACTGGCCTCAAACTCAGAGATCCATTTGCCTCTTGAGAGCTGGGATTAAAGGTCTATGTGTTTTCCAACTCCCACTGACACTTCAACACAGGATATGGTAGATCCCAGATGGGTCTTGAGTTCACTATATAACCAAGGCTATCCTTGAACTTGTGTGTGTGTGTGTGTGTGTGTGTGTGTGTCTATATTGGAGATCCAGCAGCTGGCCATATTAGCTAGCCAGTGATTTTCTGGGATCTCCTGTTCTTGTCCCAGCAACTCTGGGGTTACAGATAGGTGCTGAAATGCTTTGATTTATGGGTGTGCACTAGAGATCTGGTCTTAGCCCCTCATACTTTGATAGTAAACATGAAATGAGCCATTCACTTAGTCCAAATGCATCTTGTATATGCAACAACAAAATGTTCTTTTGGTCTATGTAACTAGATGCTTCTTAATATCTGTACCTACTGAGTCATCTATCCAAGAGAATTCCTCAACTGAAGTTCCCTCTCCCCAGGTGTCAAGCTTTCAGATAATAAGGCTGCTTAAATTTCAGGCTAAAACATATAGATACAGACATTTCTAGGAGAAAATGTTCCACAGCAGACTTCCTGCTGTTATGGCTCTAGCAATCTTTCTGTCCCTCCTTCAGCAGTGTTCCCTGAGTCACAGATGCAGGTGCTGTGATATAGATGATATAAGTATAGATGTGTGAGTGTGATATAGATAATATAAATATAGATGGGCATATTATATTGATATAAGTATAGATGTGCATGTGATATAGATGATATAAGTATAGATATGTGTGTGATATAGATATAAGTATAGATATGGATGTGATATAGAATAAGTATAGATATGTGTGTGATATTGATGATATAAGTATAAATGTGGATGTGATGTTGATATAAGTATAGATGTGGATGTGATATAGATATAAGTATAGCTATGTGTGTGATATTGATGATATAAGTATAGATGTGGATGTGATATAGATATAAGTATAGCTATGTGTGTGATATTGATGATATAAGTATATATGTGGATGTGATATAGATATAAATGTAGATATGTGTGTGATATTGATTAATATAAGTATAGATGCGGATGTGATATAGATATGTATAGATATGTGTATGATATTGATGATATAAGTATAGAGGTGGATGTGATATTGATATAAGTATAGATGTGGATGTGATATAGATATAGGTATAGATGAGTGTGTGTGTGATATGGATGATATAAGTATAGATGTGCATACTATAGATGCATACATACATGTAGATGGGGCTGGGCTGCACATGATATGTAGCTCTCTGCCTTGTGTTCAGTTGTGGTTTTCTATGATGGTCTTCATTTGCTGTAAAGAGAGGTTTCTTTGACAAGGAATAGTAATTACTCTTACCAATGGGTATAAGGATAAGATTTAGAATGTAGCAAAGAATTATGTTGCTCCAGCACAGTGATGGCAGTAGATTTCTTTTCTAAGGTCCATGACCTCATAGCCCCAGAAAGCTGAGTAGGTTTCCAATATCAGGCAAGATTTGCCACCTGATGATTGGACCTTAAGCCCAATTAGACAGCTCATGGTTGCCACCAATATGTGAATGAGTACCACTTATTGCATCTTTATGCATATGGTGTCATGCTGCTAATTGTAATTGTCAAGGTTCATGGGTGTGGCAGCTGTGTATGACTATTTACTTGCTTCCCTCCCTTAGTGGCTTGTGTGTTAGTTAGGATTCTCTAGATGAACAAAGAATAGAAATATATATATTCAACTAAATACAAGGCAGAGATCAACATATAGAGGGGAGCCCAGCCCCATCTCTCTCTCTCTCTCTCTCTCTCTCTCTCTCTCTCTCTCTCTCTCTTTCTCACACACACACACACACACACACCACACTCACATACACAAACATACATACATGTCTCTGTGTATTTATATACATTTATATGTATGCATGTATGTATAGGGGATTTATTAGGCTCTGATAGTTCAACAATGACTGCCTACCAATAGAATCAGAAATTTCAGTAGTTGTTCAATCCACAAGTCTGAATTTCTCAGTTGGTTGTCTTCAGTATATACTGGAATCCCGGAGAAGTATGTTTTAATGCCAGTGAGAAATGTACTTACCAGCCAGAGTAAGGGTAATTAAACAAAGAAAACAAGATTCCTTTTCCCATGCCCTGTATATAGACTGTCACCAGAATGTGTGTCTCAGGTTGGAGGTGGATTTCCCCATCCCAAAGATGTGGATTAAAGGTGGATCTTCTCACTCCAAAAGACCCAGATTGAAAGTGGGTTATCTCACTTCACATAATTTATTTAAGACAAAATCCCTCACAGGTGTACCAGGATACTTAGGGTTTAGGTAAATTTGGATGTAAAATTGACAGTGAGGAATAGTCATCATAGCTTACACAGTATTTTCTAGAATCATGGAAGCTAGACCACAGGAAAGAGGCTTTCAGGTCAGATCCAGTTCAAATCTTCAGAGTCCAGAGTCCTAATTGTGTGGTGTCTTCAGCAATAGGGCCTCGCCTCCAACCCCTGAGAGGCAACCCAGGGCACCCTCTACATTGTTTTGGGAGTCACTTGGACTACTCTAACCAGCCATTGAAAAGTAAGTTTTTCATGTCTACGGTTCTTGGGAGTGTTGTCAGCTGAAGTGGCTTAATTTCCTGAGAGAGAGAGAAAGAGAGAGAGAGAGAGAGAGAGAGAGAGAGAGAGAGAGAGAGAGAGAGAGAGAGAGAGAGAGATGTATTGGGTATGATTTTTTAGGTAAATATAAAACAATATGATTCCTTGAGGTTTTATCAAACTATCTTCGTCTTTTCTGTCCCTCACTTCTCCTTTTGTACTGACCACTCTCCCTTCTCAGTTGGATCTTTCTCTCTGTTATCCCCCTTTTCTATTTCCTATCACCTATTCCCCTCCCAGATAGCACACTCTACATCACAATCCCTTTATACTATTCCGGTTTCTGCGATTACTCTACTCGTATACCCAGGATTTGGAGCCAGGAACCACAGATAAGAAGGTGTAGTATCTTTGTGAGTCTGGGTTACCTCACTCATAATCTGTCCTAGGTTCATCCATTTGCATGCAAATTTGTGTTTCTTTACAGGTGAATAATAAGTATTCAATTGTGTATATGTGCCACACTTGCATTGCTATCAATTGAAGGACATTCAGGTTGTTTGCATTTCCTGGCTATTGTGAATGGGATGGGCAATGAGCACAGTTGAGCATGTATCTGTGGAGTAGTTGAGTCCTTCGCACATGGGCCAAGGAGTGTTGTAGCCAGGTCATATAGTAGATTTATTTTTAGTTTTTTTTGAGGATTTCCCATAATGATTTCTAGAGTGTTGGCAGCAGTTTGTATTTCCTCCATGAGTGAAAGGAGGTTCTTTCCACAACCTCAGCAGTATTTGCTTTTTTATTTTTGCATCATAAGGTTTTGCCAACTCTGTCAGCTTAATAACACTTTTAAAATTTTAATTGTGCATATGTGTGTGTGTGTTACACAGTTTTAAACTTTACAGATGTTACTACCTTCAGTTGCTCATTCCTGTAGTAAAATTGCTGACCAATAACAACCAGTAGACTGCTCTGTGATAAGTGTGTGCATTTCTGCTTCCATAAACAGATGTCAGAACTGTCAGTAGTTGTTCCCAATCCTGATCACACCAGCTATAAATGTTATTGTAAGTGACACACTGTAAAGGACACAGTCAAACATATAAACAGCTCAAAAAAAGATCCCTTTCCCACCTCTGAGAATTATAGGGGAATTTACGAACCACAGTTATGCTAAGTATATATAAACATGAAAACAATAGAAACCGTGGAGGACATCACCCAGAAATCCCCTAAGTCTCTGTAAATTCTGACTCTCTTTAGAGACTAGGATAGTACATACTAGCTGCTTATGTGTGGAAGAGGTGGTGATTGGATAGCTCCTTCTTCAGACTCCTGCACCATGAGCCATCCTTACAGTATAGCTGGTGAACTTAGAGGAATGTTTGAAATGTGAATACAATCACTTACAATGCTTGCCCACCTAAACTGACTGTCTTGTTAAATTAATTATGTCAGATACAAGGACTCCTTTTAACTTGAATTTTAACACTTCTTTTTGTTGTAATACAAAGAATTCTGCTTTCCTTCCTGTTTATTTTAAGGAATGTTTTGTGATTCTTACTGAAAATATTTTGAGAAAAATATTGTAAAGCCTTTTCTTCAAACAAACGTTTGAATTCTATCCTCGGTGGCTAAGCAGCATAGCTGTAAAGTTAAATGAGGGGTTTGACAACAAAATAGAGAAGTCATCCCAGGCAGCTCTCGACATGGTTTGAAATGGGTAACATAACTGGGCTAGAAGAGAGCGCCATTCCTGACCTTGACAAAGAGTCACTGCCTAGTGGGAATTAACTTGTGAAATGTAAAAAAAAAAAAAAAAAAAAAAGAAAAAAAAAAACAACAAAAAGAACCCACCACCACCACCACCACCACCAACTCCCCCAAAAAACAAAATAACAAACAAAACAAAACAAACAAACAAAAAAGGTCTTCAGAGAAGCCCTCCTTTCAGGCCCTCGTTCTCTTATTTTTATTCTGTATTATCTTAAGGTTAAATGAAAAACAGGGCCATCCCAGATGGCCTGTGTAAATACAGATAGTAATCACATTCCTTATCTAAGTGTCCAGACAACTGGTTTACCTGTGAGACCATTTGAAATTGAGGCATTAACTTCAGTTTTGGAATGATTTTATAGAAACCAGGGGCTATGGCTCGGCACAACCATTAAGAATCTGAATTTATAGACTGTCTGAAGGGAGTGCCTGTAACAGCTCTAGTCAATTCCTGGGCAGGCCTTTGGGAATGAGAGAGAGATATCCTTAGTGAACGCAGTTCTTGCTTGTCAGTTTGACTGAATTTGACATAAGCTAGAACTCAAGCTGCAGGGCATGCCAGCGAGGGATTTTCCTTAATCAGATTATTTGAATCAGGATGGCTTACTTTAAACCTGGGCCACACTTTCCGGTAGCAGCCCAGATAAAAGGATATAGAAGAGGAGAACTTTGGGTTTGTTTGCCCTCATTCTCATTGGCAAGACCATCTGTCTGTCAGGTTGCTGCCAACATATTTAGGATTCCAAAACAGACTAAAGACCAGCATCTCACTAGGAATCCATGAGGACTCCAGTTTGGAATTTTGGAATTTCTAAGATATTCAGCGTCACAGACTGAACAACTACAAGATTCTCAGCCTTTCAATTATTTGATAGTCATTGACAAACTTCCAGGAGGAAATCTTGTAACCCAGTATAAACTCTCTTTCTCTGTCTCTCTCTCTCTCTCTGTCTGTCTGTCTGTCTCTGTCTCTGTCTCTGTGAGACGAGAGAGAGAGAGAGAGAGAGAGAGAGAGAGAGAGAGAGAGAGAGAGAGAGAGAGAGAGGAGAGATTCTAGTAGTTCTGTTCATTTAAAAAATTCTGAATAATATACCCTTCTTCCAGAGGTCTTCAAAAGTCCTGTTTTAAGATCTGTAGATTAGAAGCTGTTAAGAAATGAGGGAAAAGTACCACTGGGGGTGTGTGTGCCCAGCTATGAAGACTCGAGGCAGTGGCTCTTCAGACAACAGAACCTTTTCCTAGGCCCCCTAACTTTAGAAATCTGCCTTGAGTCAGGCTTAGGGATGGAGCCGAGAGTGAGATAAAGAATGTGCCGGTGACTCAGAGGATCGAGTTACACTAGTGTTTATTCATAAGAAGCATGAACAAATATAAAGCAAAAATGGATCACATTCATTCACACACACACAGTTATCTCTGGTGTGGTAAGTGTTATAGTCTAGTTCCAATGGAAGTGCAGGCCAGGCCGGCAGTGTTTCTTCACTGTGCTTTGGATTCCCCCTGGAGCCTCTGTCCAGAGGTGGGGTGTCTGGAATCAGTGGGGCAACTCTGGAAATGAGTCAGTCCCAACACGAAGGGTCTCCACTGGGGCTCTCCGGAACAAGCCACAGCTTACCTGCCAGACCAGGGTTTTTAAGTCTCTTCAGCTCAGGCCTTCAGCACCATTTTATCTGACACTAGACTTTACCATCTACACACACACACACACACACACACACACTCCAGACTTGGTCTCCGTGGTATCTTAGTCAATTAAAATTGAGGCGTTCACTGAGTCAGGGTGTTTACCTTATTACATTTCACACTCACACACTCTGGGCTGGGTTACATTTGCAATTTCTTTTATATTGCTTACATTTATTCCTTACAACACCCCTCATATACTCTTCTGATTCACCACCACCACCACGACCACCACTACCACCACCACCATATATCTTCTGCAATCCCAAGGGGTGGGGCATACAATTCCAGTACCTTCATTACCAGTTTTCCATCATACTTTGGACATCAGGAATCAGAAGCCTTGTCAAGTGGTTAGGATCTGCTTCTGGGACTGTGGGGGCCTCTTGCCTTGACCATCTTCTTCTTTTTTTTTTTAATTTATTTATTCGATATAATTTATTTACATTTCAAATGATTTCCACTTTTCTAGCCCCCCACTCCCCGAAAGTCCCGTAAGCCCCCTTCTCTCCCCCTGTCCTCCCACCCACCCCTTCCCACTTCCCCGTTCTGGTTTTGCCGAATACTGCTTCACTGAGTCTTTCCAGAACAAGGGGCCACTCCTCCTTTCTTCTTGTACCTCATTTGATGTATGGATTATGTTTTGGGTATTCCAGTTTTCTATGTTAATATCCACTTATTAGTGAGTGCATACCATGATTCACCTTTTGAGTCTGGGTTACCTCACTTAGTATGATGTTCTCTAGCTCCATCCATTTGCCTAAGAATTTCATGAATTCATTGTTTCTAATGGCTGATAGTACTCCATTGTGTTGATATACCACATTTTTTGCATCCACTCTTCTGTTGAGGGATACCTGGGTTCTTTCCAGCATCTGGCTATTATAAATAGGGCTGCTATGAACATAGTAGAGCATGTATCCTTATTACATGGTGGGGAATCCTCTGGGTATATGCCCAGGAGTGGTATAGCAGGATCTTCTGGAAGTGAGGTGCCCAGTTTTCGGAGGAACCGCCAGACTGATTTCCAGAGTGGTTGTACCAATTTGCAACCCCACCAGCAGTGGAGGAGTGTTCCTCTTTCTCCACACCCTCTCCAACACCTGCTGTCTCCTGAATTTTTAATCTTAGCCATTCTGACTGGTGTAAGATGAAATCTTAGTGTTGTTTTGATTTGCATTTCCCTAATGACTAATGAAGTTGAGCATTTTTTAAGATGCTTCTCTGCCATCCGAAGTTCTTCAGGTGAGAATTCTTTGTTTAACTCTGTACCCCATTTTTAATAGGGTTGTTTGGTTTTCTGGAGTCTAACTTCTTGAGTTCTTTATATATATTGGATATTAGCCCTCTATCTGATGTAGGATTGGTGAAGATCTTTTCCCAATTTGTTGATTACCGATTTTTGACCATCTTCTTAATACCTGTGCTTCCTCCACACAGAGGGGACTGAGTTAGTTACTTGTTTCTTTGACACAACAGACAGAAGTTAATGGAGGAAAGAGTTACTTTAACTCCCAATGTGAGAACGGTTTCAGTCTACTGTGACAGGGAGGATGTGGTGCCTGGAGTGGCTTATTTCATGGAGACATGAACTTTTCATATGACAACAGACAAAGGAAAGCATCCAGACCAGAAACAGAGATGGGTGTGAACTTCAAGACCCATTCCTAAAGGCTTGTTTTCTCCAACTAGATACCATCTTCCAAAGGTTCCATACTTTTTCAAAATAGCACCATCAGCATGTCTGTGGGTGACTTGTGCAGGTAACATTTCACATTCAAATATAACACTGGCTGTTCATAGGATGCTTGAAGGGGCTGTGCAGTGAGCCTATCTTCCAATAGACTCCAAACTGCACCTCCATGTCATTACAGAGGTGTGCTTATTATGGCAACAGAATAGAACACATGCACTTCACATAGCCCCTTGTTTGCTTAAGTTATGCTTCATATAGATTTACTTTTTATATTCATTCTATATATTGGTCTTTATTGCACTTTCGTCTGGCTCCTGCATTTAATTTTATTGCTGCTAAAAATATAAATCACTGCAACTTCTCTAGGAAAATCTAAGTCTCTGAAAATAAGGCATGTTTTGCTCTACTTTGAGCATTTATTTTCCACATAGATATGTTGTGATGGGCCAGCTTCACATCTACATTGTTAATGCGCCTAGAATTAGATACACCAAGGGAACATCCCCAGGTGTGCCTATAAGAGCTGCTCCAGAGGCTCATCTGAATACGGAGGTCTGACCCTGAGTGTGGGCAGCACTACTCTGTTAGCTGGAGTACCAAGCTGAATAAAAAGGAGACACAGACAGATGGTTCAATAGTTAATAGCACTGGCTGCTTTTCCAGGGGAAGAACAATTCTCAGGACACACATGGCAGCTCATGACCATCTGCAGCTCCAGTTCCAGGAGACCTGATTCCCACTTCTGGCCTTCAAGGGTAGCAGCCATGCATGTGACACATAGACATGCACATAGGCAGAGCAACTGCATGCACACAATAATAATAAAAAGCTGTTGAAAAGAAGGAGACATTGGGAGGAACACCAGCACTCTCCTCACTTTGCTTGTTGACTGCGGCTGCAGTGTGGCCAGAGGCCTCAGTGTCCTGCCATCATGACTCCCCTCCATGTGGATCATATCACTGGGCAAACTGTGAGCCAAAATAAACACTTCCTCAAGTTGCTTCTTGTGAGTATTTGGTCACATCAACAAGGAAAAGCAATCTATATACATTTGTGCAACTATAAACATATATCCAAAGTGATTCTGAAACACTTGAAAACAACCCAAGTGTCCATCAGTAAGGGGTTAGTTAAATGAATTAGAGTCTAGCTTTGGGAGAGAATGCTATGCAGATAGAAGAGAAGGTATGGAGGGCCTCTGCTTCTGTGGAATGGCAATTGTAGAAACATGGTTGTCATTTATTCCCAAAGACAACAACAGTAAGAGAGAGAGACAGACAGACAGACAGAGAGAGAGAGAGAGGGGGGAGAGGGAAAGAGGAGAGAGAGAGAGAGAGAGAGAGAGAGAGAGAGAGAGAGAGAGAGAAAGTCTATAAGGTCATATTTTCTTTTACTTGTGCAAAGAAAGATTGGAGTCAATGAATAGAAATTATTGTATGTAATTGAGAGTAGTAGTGAAGCTCTCTTTGTAGGATATTTTAATTTCAATCACTTTTAATGTATTACCTATCAAATGTCCAATTTTCTGAGGAGCTGCTATACTGATTTCCAGAGTGGTTATACCAGCTTGCAATCCCACTAGCAATGGGAGAGTGTTCTTCTTTCTCCACATCCTTGCCAGCATCTGCTGTCACCTGAGTTTTTGATTTTAGCCATTCTGACTATGTGAGGTGGAGTCTTAGGATTGTTTTGATTTGCATTTCCCTAATAACTAAGGATGCTGACCATTTCTTTAGGTGCTTCTCAGCCATTCAGTATTTCTCTGGAGTCTAACTTCTTAAGTTCTTTGTATATATTAGATATTAGCCCTTTATCAGATGTAGGATTGGTAAAGATCTTTTCCCAATCTGTTAGTTGCTGTTTTGTCCTGTTGACAGTGTCCTTTGTCTTAGAGAAGCTTTGCAGTTTTATGAGGTCCCATTTGCCGATTCTTGGTCTTAGAGCACAAGCCATTGGAATTCTGTTCAAGAAAATTTCCCCTGTGCTCATATGTTCCAGGCTCTTCCCTGCTTTCTCCTCTATTAGTTTCAGTGTATGTGGTTTTATGGGGAGGTCCATGATCCATTTGGACTTGAGCTTTGCACAAGTAGATTAGAATGGGTCAATTTGCATTTTTCTACATGCTGACCATAGCATGGTCAAATGGTTGAAACAACACCATTTGTTAAAAAAAAAAGCTGTCTTTTTTTCCCACTGGATGGTTTTAGCTCCTTTGTCAAAAATCAAGTGACCATAGGTTTATGGGTTCATTTCTGGGACTTCAATTCTATTCCATTGATCTTACTGCCTGTCTTTGTACCAATACCTTACAGTTTTTATCAGTATTGCTCTATAATACAGCATGATGTCAGGGATGGCGAAGAATTTCCTCCAGAAGTTCTTTTACTGTTGAGAATAGTTTTTGATATCCTGTGTTTTTGTTATTCCAAATGAATTAGCAAATTGCTCTTTCTAACTCTATGAAGAATTGATTTGGAATTTTAATGGGGATTGCATTGAATCTGTAGATTGCTTTCAGCAAGATGGTCATTTTTGGCAAGATTGAATGCTACTGATTTGTTTGAGTTAATTTTATATTCGGCCACTTTGCTGAAGTTGTTTTTCAGGTTTAGGAGTTCTTTGGTGGAATTTTTTAAGGTCATTTATGTATATGATTATATCATCTGCAAATAGTGATATATTAGCTTCTTATTTTCTGATTTGTATCCCTTTGACCTCCTTTTGTTGTCTAATTGCTCCAGCTAGAACTTCAAGTACTATATTGAATAGGTATGGAGAGAGAGGGCAGCCTTGTCTAGTCCCTGATTTTAGTGGGATTGCTTTCAGTTTCTCTCCATTTAGTTTGATGTTGGCTACTGGTTTACTGTACATTGCTTTTACTATGTTTAGGTATGGGCCTTCAATTCCTGATCTTTCCAAATTTCTTCTTTTTAACATGAATGGATGCTGAATTTTGTCAAATGCTTTTTTAGCATCTAATGAAATGACCATGTGGGTTTTTTTCTTTGAGTTTGTTTATGTAATGGCTTCTGTTGATGATTTCTGTATACTGAACCATCCCTGCATCCCTGGGATGAAGCCTACTTGATCATGGTGAATAATTGTTTTGATGTGTTCTTGGATTCAGTTGGCAAGAATTTTATTGATTATTTTTCATAAATGTTCATAAGGGAAATTGGTTTGAAGCTCTCTTTGTTTGGTCTTTGTTTGGATTAGGTATAAGCATAATTGTGGTGTCACAGAATGAATTTGATAGTGTTCCTTCTGTTTCTATTTTGTGGAATAGTTTGAAAAGTATTGGTATTAGGTCTTCTTTGAAGGTCTCGTGCAACTCTCAACTAAACCCATCTGGTCCTGGGCTTTTTTGGTTGGGAGACTAGTAATGACTGCTTCTATTCCTTTAGGGGTTATGGGACTGTTTAGATGGTTTATCTGATCCTGTTTTAACTTTGGCACCTGCTACATGTCTAGAAAATTGTCCACTTCATCCAGATTTTCCAGTTTTGTTGAATATAAGCTTTTGTAGTAGGATCTGATGATTTTTTTTGAATTTCCACAGTTTTTCTGTTGTTATGTCTCCCTTTTCATTTCTGATTTTATTAATTTGGATTTTGTTTCTGTGGCCTCTGGTTAGTCTGGCTAAGGGTTTATCTATTTTGTTGATTTTCCCAAAGAACCAGCTCCTGGTTTGGTTGATTCTTTGTATAGTTCTTTGTGTTTCTATTTGGTTGATTTCAGCCCTGAGTTTGATTATTTCCTGTGGTTTACTCCTCTTTAGGGTATTTGCTTCTTTTTGTTCTAGAGTTTTCAGGTGTGCTGTCAAGCTGCTAGTTTAAGCTCTCTCCAGTTTCTTTTTGGAGGCCCTTAGAGCTATGTGTTTTCCTCTTAGCACTGCTTTTATTGGGTCCCATTATTTTGTTGTTAGAGGTGGGATTATGTTTGTGTGGCTTCTTTTGGGTTTGTTGAAAGATACCTTCTTGCTTTTTCTAGGGTGTAGTTTCCTTCCTTGTATTGGTGTTTTCCATCTACTATCCTTTGTAGGGATGGATTTGTGGAAAGATATTGTGTAAATTTGGTTTTGTCATAGAGTATCTTGTTTTCTCCGTCTTTGATAATTGAGAGTTTTGCTGGGTATAGTAGCCTGTGCTGGCATTTGCGTTCTCTTGGGATCTGTATGACATCTGCCCAGGATGTAGCTTTCATAGTTTCTGGTGAGAAATCTGGTGTAATTCTGATAGTTCTGCCTTTATATGTTACTTGACCTTTTTCCCTTATTGCTTTTGATATTCTTGCTTAGTGCACTTGCTATTTTGATTATTATGTGACAGGAGGGATTTCAGTTCTGGTCCAGTCTAGGTGGAGTTTTGTTGGCTTCTTGTATGTTCATGTGCATCTATTTCTTTAGGTTAGGGAAGTTTTCTTCTATAATTTTGTTGAAGATATTTACTTGCCCTTTAAGTTGGGAATCTTCACTCTCTTCTATACCTATTTTCCATAGGGTTGGTCTTCTCATTGTGTTGTGGATTTGCTGGATGTTCTGGGTTAGGAGCTTTTTCCATTTTGCATTTTTTTTGGCTGTTGTGTCAATGTTTTCTATGGTATTTTCTGCCCCTGGGATTCTCTCTTCTTTCTCTTGTATTGTGTTGGTGATCTTATATCTATGACTCCTGATCTCTTTCCAAGGTTTTCTATCTCCAAGGTTGTCTCACTTAGTGATTTTTTTATTGTTTCTATTTCCCTTTTTAGATCCTGGATGGTTTTGTTCATTTCCTTTGCCAGTTTGAATGTATTTTGCTGTAATTCTTTAAGGGATTTTTGTGTTTCCCCTTTAAGGACTTCTACCTGTTTACCTGTGTTCTTCCGTTTTTCTTTAAGGGAGTTATTTATGTCCTTCTTAAAGTTCTCTATCATCATGAGAAGTGGTTTTAGATCTGAATCTTGCTTTTCCAGTGTGATGGTGTATCCAGAACTTGCTATGGTGGGAGGATTGGATTCTGATGATGCCAGGTTACCTTGGTTTCTGTTGCTGATGTTCTTACACTTGCCTCCCCCTATCTGATTATCTCTAGTGCTACTTTCCTTCACTATATCTGACTGGACTTGTCCTTCCTGTGATCCTGGTTATGTCAGCACTCCTCAGAGTCAAGCTGTCTCTGTGGTCCTGTGATTCCAGGATCCTGTGATCCTGAGATCCTGGGTGTGTCAGAGCTCCTGGGAGTCAAGCTGCCTCTGGGGCCCTGAGATACTGGTGTGAACAAGCTCCTGGGATCCTATGATCCTGTTATCCTGGGCGTATTACAGAGCCTAGGGGTGGAGCTTCCTCTGGGTGTTACAGGACTGGCTGCAGTGTTCAAGACCCAAGACAGTGACTTCAAAATTTCTGATTTTGATTTTGATTTTTTTTTTACTAACTTGGAATAATCAATTAGTAAAACCTTTTGAGAAAATCACCACAGATACAATATAAGCTTTTGTTACTGGCCCACATCTACAGGGTTCAACCCATAAAGCCACCCTTTTGTCTTTAGCAACTGGTGCAGAAATCAGGCCATACAGAGCAAACACTGCAAGAAGACATATGAACCCTGATAGCAGTGCCTGCTAAGAGCTAAGATGAGTCCGTCCTGACTTTCCCTCACTTTCATCCCAGTTTCCCTCTTTGGATCAAGAGGAAAGAGTCACACGTATTTCCATAGAAAATCACAAAGAATCTTCCACTGTGGGTTAGCTGCTTCCATCATATGTCTGGTTAGTGACACACACCGCAGGCCACTTTCCCACTGTAAAGCCTTCCCAGGCCTTTGTTGGTGAGCCTCTGCCAAATGTGGAGATGGAGGGGCTGGCTCTCTTGTTACACTGTGCCAGCTCTTTGTCACCTAACTTGGTACCTGAAACGAATTTAAAATGGGAAAGATCTGCGTTGTCCTACACTTGCAGGAGTGTTAAATCATGGTTGTTTGCTGTTTGGAGGAGTGGTGGTACAGTCAAGCCTCAGGAAATGGGAGCGAGAAAAAGGAGGTATAAACTGTTAGGGCTAGTAAGGCAGTTTGGCTGTTAAGAGCACTGGTTGTTCTAGAGAGTTTAGGTCTGATTACTAGAATCTACATGACTGCTAACAACCTTCTGCAACTTCAATGCTTCATGCATGTGGTGCATGTATGTACGTGTAATTAGAACACACACACAGTACAAACTGCAGAATGTAGTTCATATGAATGTATATGTATGTATATATGTTCAAGAATATATAAAAAACTGTTCAACATCCTTAGTCATCAGGGAAATGCACATCAAAACCACCCTGAGATTTGACCTCACACCAGTCAGAATGGCTAAGATCAAAAACTCAGGAGATAGCAGGTGCTGGCGAGGATGTGGAGAAAGAGGAACACTCCTCCACTGCTGGTGCGATTGCACGCTGGTTCAACCACTGTGGAAATCAGTCTGGTGGTTCCTCAGAAAGCTGGGCATGATACTATGGGAGGACGCTGTTATACCACTCCTGGGCATTTACCCAGAGGATTCCCCAGCATGTAATAAGGACACATGCTCTACTATGTTCATAGCAGCCCTATTTATAATAGCCAGAAGCTGGAAAGAACCCACATGTCCCTCAATGGAGGAATGGATACAGAAAATGTGGTATATTTACACAATGGAATACTACTCAACTATTAAAAACAATGCATTCATGAAATTCTTAGGCAAATGGATGCAACTGGAAAATATCATCCTAGGTGTGGTAACCCAATCACAAAAGAACACACATGGTATGCACTCACGGATAAGTGGATCTTAGCTCAGAAGCTTGGAATTCACATATCAAATGATGCCCAAGAAGAAGGAAGAACAAAGTTTGGATATTCTGGTCCATCTTAGAAGGGGAGAAAAAATGCCCACAGAAGGAGATACAGAGACAAAGTGTGGAGCAGAGACTGAGGGAAAGACCATCCAGAGACTGCCCCACCTAGTGTTCCATCCCATATAAAGTAACAAAACCCAGACACTATTATCGATGCCCACAAGTACTTGCTGACTGGAGCAGGATATAGCTGTCACCTTGGAGGCTCTGCTAGTGCATGACAAATATAGAAGGGAACACTTTCAGCCAGCCATTGAAATGAGCACAGGGTACCCAATGGACCCAAGGAAAGGACCCAAGGAGCTGAAGGGGTTTGCAGCGCCATAGGAGGAACAATGATATGAGTCACCCATTACTCCCAGAGCTCCCAGGGACAAAAACATCAACCAGATAGTACACATGGTGTTACCCATGCCTCCAGACACATAGGCAGCAGAGGATGGACTTGCTGGACATCAAAGGGAGGAGAGGCCCTTGGTCCTGGAAAGGCTCGATACAGCAGTGTAGGGGAATGCCAGGACATGGAAGCAGGAAGGGGTTGATTGAGGAACAGGGGGAGGGGAGATGGGACTTTGGGGGAGGGTGGGAACCAGGAAAGGGGAAATCATTTGAAATGTAAATCAAGAATATATCTAATAAAAGGAATATATATATATATATATATATATATATATATATAATTAAAACCTCAAGTTGGTGTTTTAAAGTCCTACCATATGAGAATTAAGACACACACACACTCACACACACACACACACACACACACACACACACACACACAATATTTCATGTGCTAAAAGAAACATTTTCTTAAAAAGATACTTTTATGGCTATTAGTGTGAATTTTCACAGCAATAGAAATTCTAGGGAGTCAAAGCCGGTTGTCAACCCAGTCCTGTCCCACAGTCGCCTGCCTCTTCTTTTTTGCTTTCAACATGACAGATGCCTCTGTGTCCTTCACCAAGGACCTCCTGGCTGGTGGTGTGGCCGCAGCCATCTCCAAGATGGCGGTAGGCCCCATCGAGCAGGTCAAGCTGCTACTGCAGGTGCAGCATGCCCCAAGCAACTCCCAGCAGATAAGCGATATCAAGGGCATGATAGGCTGCAGGGTTTGTATCCCCAAGGAAAAGGAGTCCTGTCCTTCTGGCATGGTAACCTGGCCAGTGTCATCAGATACCTCCCAACCCAGGCTCTCAACTTGGGCTTCAAAGATTAATACAAGCAGATCTTTCTGGGTGGTGTGGACAAGAGGACCCAGTTTTGGCGCTACTTTGCAGGGAACCTGGTATCAGGTGGTGCCGCTAGAGCCACATCCTTGCGCTCTGGGTACCCTCTTGATTTTGCCCGTATCCGTCTAGCATTGTACGTGGGCAAAGCTGGAGCTCAAAGGGAATTCAAAGGCCTCAGTGACTGCCTGGTTAAGATCTCCAAGTCTGATGGGATTAAGGGCCTGCACCAAGGCTTTAACACGTCAGTACAGGGCATTATCCCTACCGAGCTGCCTACTTTGCTATCTATGACACTGCAAAGGGAATGCTCTCAGATCCCAAGAACACTCACAGGTTCATCAGCTGGATGATTGCACAGTCTGTCACTGCTGTCGCTGGCCTGGTTTCCTATCCTTTTGACACGGTTCGCCATCATATGATGATGCAGTCAGGACGCAAAGGTACTGATATAGTGTACACAGGCACGCTTGACTGCTGGCGGAAAGTGGCTCATGATGACGGAAACAAGGCTTTTTTCAATGGTACATGGTCCAGCATTCTCAGAGGCATGGGTGGTGCCTTCGTGCCTGTCTTGTATGATGACATCAAGAAGTACACATAATTATGTTCTAGGTGTTCTCCCCGAGAACAGGCATGTTGTATAATATACCATGTCTTGAACATTCTGGACTGATCCTCTGGCTTTGTCTGTTTTATCAGTGGCAACTATTTACCAGCTGAAAAGTAGGAAGCAGTAATTATCTGACCAGTTTTCTCTTAAATCCATTTCCATAATGACAATAATGATGGGACTCAATTAATTTTTTATTTCAGTCACTCCTGATAATAAAAAATTGAAGAAATAAAAATACCCCCCCCCCGGTCCCCAAAATCTAGGAGGGCAAGGATTTGAGGAAATAATACTGGCCTGTCAATCAAGAGCCTATTTGAACGGAGGTGTATTTAGGTGTAAGCAGCAATACACAATTGCAGGTTTTCATTTTGGCCACCAGATGGTGCTAACACACCTCTACTGGTTTTGCTAAGTTTCTTCGGCAGCCTGCTCTTCAGAGGTGTGGAAAATTGAAGTTGAGTTATTCATGTTCTTAACTAAGTTAAGGTTAATTATGAATTCAGTTTTAGTTGCAGCGAAGTTTATTTACAAGTGTGACATCTGAAGGACATATCTTTCAGAACAATGTGTACCAAAAAATTAAGCAGCCTGAAATGGAGTATTACCTCTCACCTCTTACCTCTCACCTTGTGTTTCTCAAATGCTAGACTCCACAGGTTGGTTCGATCCAGATTTCCACTTGCCTAGCATCTGCTGCAGTGAAGACAGCAATATGATTGCTGTGAGGTGTGCACTCGGAATGGACTGACACTCCCACACTGAATACCTCGACTTTATTCATCTGTCCTATGGTGTCCCATGAATAAAGCACTTGTAGCTTTTCCTCCTTAAAGTCTGTGATCTTGGGACTCCAGGACTGGCCAGAGAATGCTTTGCTTAGAAACTGTACTTCTTGGGCAGAGAAATGGTTCAGAGGGTAAAGACACCTGACACGGACTTAATGACTTGTGTCCGATCTCTGGGACCCCTGTAGTGGAAAGAGAGACCTGATTCCTGCCAATTGTTCTTCCATAATAATGACATGTGTGCCACCCCCAACCCATGAACACAAAATAATAAATAGCATGAAACAAAAAATTAAGAAAAAAAAGAGTTTCCCTGGTGGTCTAGTGGTTAGGATTTAGCGCTTTCACTGCTGTGGCCCGGGTTTGATTCCCGGTCAGGTAACATGACATTTGTTGGGCAGTGATGGCACATGCCTTTAATCCCAGCACTTGGGAGGCAGAGGCAGGCAGATTTCTGAGTTCGAGACCAGCCTGGTCTACAGAGTGAGTTCCAGGACACCCAGGGTTATACAGAGAAAGCCTGTCTCCAAAAACAAACAATCAAGTATTCTCTCTTGGAAGATGATGCCACAATCATTGGTATGCTGGGAATGCACCCCAAAGGTGCCATGGTCAGTTTCCACAGACTCAGAAAGTCTGCAGAAAACCATGCACTGGAAGACTTGGAATTTGGTAAATTGGAAACAAGGAATCTATAAAGAGGTCATTAGGTACATTGTCTCTTACCTGCAATTTTGTGGGCCAGATATGCTTCAGAACAGGATGTTTTGATTTACAGAGGAGCCCAAGGGATGGTGTAGGGTTAAGCCACATACTGCACTTTCAAAAGATCTGTTCATTTTCTAGTACATACTGTTGGTAGGTCACGATTGCTGTTACTCCAACAGCAGGTGCAGGTGATCCAACAACTTTTTTACTTGGGTACTACACACACACACACACACACACACACACAGTTAAACATAAATATGTTTTTAAAAATTAATTAAATTAATCTGGCATCTAGATAATCTATAATGTGTTATGTCAAAGGATTGAGAGAAACCCCCCAATGACCCCCGTTTTCCTGTAGGGAAACATACATGCTTCTGTTGAAAGGACTGAGCAGAGGCCAAATGGTGTCATGTTCGAGTAGATGAGGATTTGACTTCAAAGATGTGGTTGTTAAAGAGTTTTGGGTTGGAATATAGACAAGGTGCTGGTGACCTGTAATAGGCGTCCTGGATGTGTTATCCCATCCAGCACTCACAGAACTCACTTATTAAACATTAAATAGAAGCAGGGGCGGAGCTCTGAGGGTTGCTATCGGCAAGTGGCTTTCCCAGAGTCACACAGCTTAGCAAAGATTCAAACTAAGGCCTAACTCTCAGTGCCTCTGTCAAGTTACATCGTCTCCAACACGTTCTAGAATGTGAAGTGTTATGCGGTGGCAAGAACTCCGGAGAGACTTGCCAACATTTGGTGTTTGCCCATCTTTCGCCTTGTTCTTTATTTTCTTCGGTGTCTCTGACAAATAATATGGTGATTCCAGCTGATGAGCAGAACCAAGTTTGCGGCTGGCACTACGGCTGAGAGGCCAAGCGTGGCAGGGGAGGAAGCAGAGAGCAGGCACAGCCAACACGCCAGATGGCAGCATAGCCAGTGCTCTACATTCCTGCTGTGCACAGGGTCTGGGCGGCTCAGCAGCCTCAGCGCGTGGCAACAGAATCTGGCATCCAATTAATGTCTCTTGCCTCCTTTTGCAAATTGTGAGTGGACTCTGCTTCTTTATATGACACAGCAGAACTGACTGGCTTAATAAATGTGTTGGCAGTCCAGGGCAGACACTCTGGCTTTGTTTTGTGCAGTTTGTCAGGTTGGGAATGGCTGAAGTAGTGGAATTGTAAAGTTGAGCCTTCAAGGTGACTCGCCCTTTCTGTAGCCCAATTATGCCTGCGCCTTTCCCTCTAGCTTCCCTGCTCTCCAAATTATAACACTAGGGTTTAGGAAAGTAAAATTTTATTTTGTCTCATGTATCTTTCTTGTAATGAAATCAATAACTTAGTAAAAATACAGGCGCACAACTCCTTTTATATGCCTGTGAAAATATTGCAGGCCACAATAAACCATGTAGCTTTTTAATAGGCTTTCCCAGCGGCCCTTTATAGACTTCCAAGCTTTCTTAGAAAAATGACCTGCCTATAGGACTTCCTGTATTAGTGTCGGCCTTAAGGTCTTTAAAATGCCCTGTTGCCTGGCCTTGATGGTGGTGAATGGCATCTGCATGCATTCGCGCATCCTGCCTCTCATCATCCCACAGAACAGGCACATAACAAAGTAACACTAGTCATAAGTGTTCCAGTTCATGAGTTTTAAAAGTTAATCCCGCCATAATTTCACATGCATACGTAATGCATTTGGGTCTTATTCGTCCCCATTATCTGCACAGCCCCTCCACTGCTGAAACCCTTTTTATTTCCAATATGTCCTTCGTGTCCTTTGGGGAGGGGGTGCTGTCCTTAATTAAAACAGTTCTGTGAGCATGGGTGGGAGGTTATTTTCTCGAGTGAGGGGAAAGCAGCAGTGATGATATCACTGAAGAATCTGACTCTCTCCATTAGTGACTGTTAACTGCTCACAGCTTCTGTTGGTGTGTGTGTGTGTGTGTACTTTTCTTTACCATGATTAACTTCTCAATTTAGGTGGGGTAGACTAGCAGCTGGAAACATGGACCTGAGGCCTAGCTTCAACCTCTGGCTTTCTAATTTGTGAGATGTGGCATCTTGGGCCACGCCTAATTGTTCTGAGGCTCCATTTCCCTCCATGTGTAAGCAGAGGATGGTTGCAGGCTTGCCAAGTGGGAAGTGTTAAATGAGACAGCACATGCTCTGTGCTTACCATTTGCCACTCTGCAAGCACAACTCTTGCCAACGCTGGCGGTAGCGTCAAGGTGCGACAAGCATCACTTTGACAAGGGTAGGACTGTCCCCAGGATCTGGAGAGATGCTCGGCAGTTAAGTGCTGGCTGCTCTTCCAGTGGACTCCTGTTCAGTTTCCAGGACCCACATCTCACAACCGTCTCTAACGCCAGCCCTAAGGGCGCCAACATCTTCTTTTGGCTTCTGTGAGCACCCTCCCCATTATATCATCGCCCTAAGCACAATAAAAATAAATCTTAAAAGGGGGTGGAGGAAAGATGGCTCAGAGATGTGAGTATTTTCCTTTATCCCAGAGGACCCAGGCTGGATTCTCAGCACCCACACCATGGCTCACAGCTGTCTGTAATTTCTGTCCCAGAGAATCCAGTGTTCTCTTCTATCCACCATGGGCACTAGGACACTAGGTGCAGATGCATATGTGCAGGCAAAAAGCCTGTAAAAATTAAACATAAAACTGCGTTACATCTACATATTACACACATCTCAGTATGTGTGTATGTGTGTGTGTATGTATGTATGTATGTATGCATGTATGTATGCATGTATGTATGCATGTATACCAAGGCACCAGTCCTTTGGCCTTACCGCTTTCTTGGCTTTGGGTTGTCATGTGCTCCTTCCAGGAGCCTGGAGAACAGACTGTTCTTTCCATGACAGTTAGACAGCCTGTGCAGGCTGTAACAGTCCTCTGCTCCCCTGGCATGCTTGCTCTAAGACCCAGCTTCTACTGATATTTGCAGAGCTACAGTGTGGAAATCACTTTAAAAATAAGAACACCTCAGGGGCTTCCTGAGCCTGTGCAAAGCACAGGGAAATGGAAAGTCTCCCGGGTCTGGAGTGCCTGGAGCTGGCCAGAAGCCCTTGGTGTCACCTTCCATCCAGCCTGTCGCTGTGGCTTAGCTACCGGGGCTTGCTGAGCTCAGAAGATATACTTGCAGGGTTCAGAGGCTGCAGGGATTCCTGTAAATGTCCTACTTGATTCATTTAAAATAAAACAGGCTGCCAGAGCACAGCCTCTAAAAAACCCTTAAAAGCTCGGTTGTAGCCATTGCTTCTCCTCATGTCTGTCCACCCAACAGCTTCAGAAGCAAAATCCTCCCTAACCATTGATTCCTGATGATGAAACCATTGTTTTTTGATAGCATAGTGTGAAGCCCAGAAAATGGGATTAAAAAGCAACCTCTCTCCACTCTAAGCAAAAGACCAGATTAAAAGAATCCCCTGCCTGCATGAATATTTATCCTGGAACCTCTGCCAAATGAGATTAAGGAAGTTCATCCTGCCAGGCAAACTGGATTCCGTACTCGGATTTAATGAGAAGGCGACATGGTAATAGCATCTTGATGCATCCATTTACCCACACAGCACAGAGAATGTGTACTATGTAACCAGGGCCCAGGAGAGGGCTACCTTTGGTAGTTCTGCTAGGGAAGCGACTGTCATGGAAAGTCATCTTGCTTCACAATAGATAGGACTTGGACAGACTGGTCTTCATGTACTGGGAAAAGCTCTCTTGATGCTCCCAGGAAGTGTATCAGACAGGAGCTAATCCCTGCAAGCAGCATCTTCGAGGGTGTTTGCAGAGAACATGACTGCACAGGGGGCAGACGGTTCCTGAGGGGATGAAGCTCAGGTCAAAATGGTGGGGAAAGAATGAGCTGAACTTCTTGGCCCCAGATCTTCAGTCCTGTGACTATCCAGAGACTCTTCCAAGCATTTCAGACAATGGATTTCCTCCTCTTTATCAGCTCCCAAAGCAAGAAAATCTCTGTGCCATCCAGGCCCCGACCTGTGCGCCCCCCTCCCCCCCACTGCAGCAGCCTTGGGTTCCTTTTTCAGAACAGCATTTATTCACTTATGTGAGCCACTATCTTGCTATGTAGCCCCACCTGGCCTTGAATTCATAGCCCTCTTGCTACCCAGTGGCCCCCATGCCTAGCTAATATATATGCTTCATTTTGGAAGGTGGTAAAAACAGAATTCAAGAGTGGCTGTAATAATCTCAGCAAGGTCGAAGCATTGATAGCTGTGAATGATGTTTTAATATAAAAATAGATACTACTCATGGATTATGCATTTGTGGATTGTGTACTTGCTAAAATTTGTTTAGAACATGAAGTTAATACGTGGGGGTGCTTTTGCAGCTATTCACAGCTACGCTGAGCAGTGAAAAGATGTATCCCCAGCTGAGGTCTAAGTAGACATTCTGATGCTTGCTTTCAGCTGTCCTAGCATAAACAGGTGTCCTTTTCTTGCTATATTTAGTGACACATTTTTGTAGAATGTCTGTGTGTGTGTGTGTGTGTGTGTGTGTGTGTGGTGTGTGTGTGTGTGTGTGTGTGTGTGTGTGTGTGTGTGTGATTTCACCATGTGAATGTCCTCCAAGAGTGTAACAGTGCATTTGTGCTGTCTGGTGTTCCTCAGTCAAGAATGCTGCATATCTGAAAGAGAAAATACATGCTGAGAGACTTCATCGAGGCGTGTCGTATAGCGCTGCTGGCTGTGAGTTTAATGTTAATGAGTCAATGAAATCTTAAAGAAGGCATCTTTTAGGAAAAAGCTCATTGAGAGGAAAACTATAGATTGATTGGCTGCTGAAATGCTGTGACTGCCTGTTGTAGCCTGAAACCAGGGAGATGTGTGTTTCCTCTCCTGGAAGCAGTCAAGCCAGTGTTTGGCAGGACACGTGACCCTCAAGACTCCCAAGAACTGTCTCCGTAAGAACTGTGAGGAGACTTGGAAAGATCTGAAGCAAATTCAGCTACTGAATTAAGCTGAATTTTGTTTCTTGCGTGCATGATGAAAGGCAATGTTCAAGTTTAGTTCAAAGACGGAGAAGACCTAATATTTCCTCATTGGGATTCTGGCTTCTTTTAGTTAGGCTTGTCCCTATGGTTCCCAGGGAAGCACTCCTTTTCTAGGGAGATTACATAAGAGTAAATATGGGCAGGGAACTCTCATTCTGATGTATTAATTTGAGTCTCATGTGAGTCTTAGCAGACCTTACAAGATTTTCTTGTGGGAACTTACATTTTCTTTCCCTTTACCAGACCCATAAGACTCTTTTGTGGCTGGAAACTAGGAACAAGTGGACACAAAGGTTTTTATAATTGTTTTAAACGATGCATGATCAACTCCATTTGAGTAAAGAGGCACTGGACAGACATGTATTTTGGTAATAGGAGAAACTAATTATGAGAAAATTTGGGGATGTGTAGAGGAAACTCACACAGCAGACCCAGGTCTTATAACCAGGGTACTTTGGGAAGAAGGCAAACCTCTCAGTAGACAGATTTTCTTCCTTCCCTTTCACTACATGGACCCAAATCCAATGGGTTTAATTAAAACGTATCAATAGAAAGGCTTTTTTATAAAGCAAAAAAAGAAAGTATGACCTATAAGATACCATTAACTATTAATAATAAATTGATTCATTCATGGGGACGTACTTGTGGTTAGCCATTGTCCTAGTGGCTATGAACACAAGAATAAACATGGCAGCTACAGTCTGTCTCTGGAGCCTCAGTTCAAGCTCTGTCTAGTCTCTGATCTGAGGAAGAATATGGAGAGAGGGGCAAGGTACCAAGTGCCTCTCAGGGAATAGCACTCACCATCATGATTTTGACAAATCTAAAATTGAATATAGGACCTCGGGGTTAACCAAAATGGAGATATTGGGTTGGAGCTGAAACTTCACAGTTGACTGCAAATGAAAGGAGTCTAGATACTAGAAGAGCTTCCAGCACCAATGGAGAATGTTTCTAATCCTGGAGGAAGACTGGGCAAATCTCAAGGAAAAAACCTGTTTGAAGTGGTCATTAGCAGAGAAGATGAAGACAGAGGTGGTTCCCCCATTGGCTCCTGTGATGGTTAATATTGTCAAGTTGACACAATCTAGAATCACTCAGAAGACAAACGTGATCAGGCCTGTGAAAAAGTTTTGAGATTGAACTATTTGATATGGGAAGACCCACTATGAATGTTGGCAGCACTGTTCTATGTGCTGAGGTCCTGGACTGACTGACTGACTGACTGACTGACTGACTGACTGAAAGTGAGCTAAGAACCAACAGCTATCATTCTTAGCTTCTTGTCCATGAAAGCTATTATCATCATTGTCATTGTCATTGTCATTGTCGTCGTCATCATCATCATCATCATCATCATCATTTTGGCAACATCATACAGCCAGAGTCATCTGGAGAAACAGAACCTCAATTGAGAAAATGCCTCCACCAACTTGACATGTCCATGAGGCATTTTTTTCATTGATGACTAATGTGGGAGGGCCCATCTCACTGTTCTGTACTGCTTCTGAGTAGGAGGGTAGCTGGTCCTGGGTTATATGAGTGAGCTGTTGATAGGAACACAGAACTGCAGGGGAAGCTGATGGAAGTCAGGCTCCATGAAATGACTGCACTTGTGCCCATCAAACATGGAGAAGAGAGTTAACATGAAGGCATGAGCATGGGCAAGACAGGACCAATGGGGAAACAGCGAGGACACAGGAGCCCTACAAAATACTCAAGCCAGGGTGTGCTTAACATACTTTCATTGCAGGCTTTTCCCATGTTGGATGTATAAAATTGGTACTTTTCCTTTCTTTGGTTGTGGTTTTCTGTCTTTCTTGGTTGTCTAATTCTTTGTCCATGCCATGGAATGAGCTTCACAGTCCCGTTAGACAACTCCCAGCATCTGTTACAAAGCCCCTGAGCAGTGCTCCTCCATGGTATCTGCTCCAGTTTTTGTCTTGAGTTCCTGTCCTGACTTCCCTCAGTGATGGACCATGACATTGAAATGTAAACCACGTTAAATCCTTCCTTCCCTAAGCAGTGTTTTATCACAGCAACAGGAAACTTAACTAGAACATTAACTGTGGATTGGTGTGACCAGCAGTTTCAAGCTCCTGCCACCATGTTGGACTGTACCCTCAAACTGTATCCTAGATAAACCTACCTTCCTTAAGTTTCTTTTGTCAAGCATTTTGGCACACCAACAAGGAAATAGTGACCTAACCCCATACGTCAGTTGTGACAGCATTGGGATTCATTACTCATTTTCATTTCATACTCATTTTATGCAGCCTTGGTATTTTTCTCAAAAACAGAGATGGGTGTAGTGGCTTGAATATGCTTGGCCCAAGGGAAGTGGCCACCATTAGGAGATATGGCTTTGTCAGAATAGGTGTGGCCTTGTTGGAAGAAGTGTGGCACTGTGTAGATGAGCTTTGAGTTCTCCTGGTGCTCAAGTTCTACCCAGCGTGGAAGAGACTCTTGGCTCCCTAGGGAAGACAGTCCTGTAGGTTTAGGTTTTTCAAAACCTCCTTTAATGAGGGTTCTTAAACACTTCAACCTTCATTCTAGACCACTGATCAAAAGTAGGGAAGAATGATTGTTAATAGGAAAAGGGGGTTGTGGACCTGTTTAGACATAGTTCTCTGGGGTTATTTCAAACATGAATCAGCAGCAGTGGCTCGATCCAGAAGAAACTGAGAGGCTCTCCCAAACTGGCATGAGTCTATGGAGGTGGCAAGAAGCAGCCAGAAGTTCTTTGGTGCATTTCTCTCCACAAAGTCACTGCAAGTGAAGACCAGCAAAGATTGCAAGGTGAACCAATGCAAGAGCGTCGTCACGGTCCGTTGGGTTCTACTTATATTCTTTCCAAACATCACATGTCCAAAGTGTCTGCCCTGTAAAACCTCCTTTCATGTTGTCTGCTTCAGCAAAACATCCTCTCATAAGACAGCTTCTAGAAAAACATCACATGACACAACTCAGTATCCAAGGAAACCAGAAACTTCCACTTCACAGTCCTCTTCTGGCTGCCTTTAGATCAAGATGTAGAACTCTCAGCTCCTCCAGCACCATGTCTAACTGCACACTGCCATGCTTTCTGCTATGATGATAATGGAATAAATCTCTGAAACTATAAGCCGGCCCCAGTTCAATGTTTTTCTTTATAAGAGTTGCCTTTGTCGTGGTATCTCTTCACAGCAATAAAACCCTAACTAAGACACAGGGTCAATGATTCTTTTGTGCCTTTTGATTTCTCAGTGCTCATGAACCTGGTCAGGGCTCAGGTCTCAGTCATTAGTGCCCTCCTGGGCCGAGCCAGTCTGCAGCTGGAGTTGGTGTGCTGTTCTTAGGATACTAAACATTCCTCAAAGGCTTAGATGTTAAAGGCTTGGTGCCTGGGGTTTTGGGGAGTGGGTTAAGCTTTAAAGAGCACGGTAAGAAGACTCTGAGGTGGCTGGTGCCAGCTGCTGTAGGACATTCTAACAGCCTGGCTTCTTCTTGTGCTCCTGCTTGCCAGCTCTGAGGTGAGAGGCTTTGCTCCACCACAGTCTTCTGACAAGATACACAGCCCTGTTTTGGGATCTAAACAATGAGTCCATTTGAACGTGTGCAGAACCACACAACTGCAAACCCAAACAAAACTTTTCTTTATATAAGTTAATTATTACAGCTATTTTGTGAGAGTGACAGAGAGCAGAGTATTATATGGTTCAATTACACAGCAAGGTAACACTGTGAGAGACTTTAGGCAGGTATTCTTGGTAGTGGCAGGAAGAAGGGCCCTTGAGCTCCTCCTTTAACTCTGACAGTCTTCCTATTCAGTTCCACAGTACGCCTCACAATTTTTCCCTTAAGTGAAAGTTTTTTCTTTAATAAAGGTTAATTTGCTTTACATGAGGAATTTTTTGCTTGCATGTATTTATATGTACCACATGAGAGTCCAAAGAGGGAGTTGGATTTCCTGGAACTGGAGTTATGGGTGGTTGTGGACAGCAGGTGCTCCTAACCACCGAGTAATCTCTCTAGTCTGGTCCTTACAATGTTTGGCATAAGCCTAGTCCCCTTGGCCATCTGGAAGATAAGACCTTAAAATAAATTCTGTGCTAACTTTCCCTTCCCCTCACCCAGCAGCAAAAACAACAAAAGACAACCAACTTCATGTGTATTTTGGGAAACAGAAGTTAGAACAGCAATAAGATGCCGTGGAAATTTTAGAAATTATTTTATTTGTAGGTGTTTCACTTGCATGTATGACTGCTATGCACTACATGTATGCATGTATGACTGCTATGCACTACATGTATGCTAGTGCCCGTGGGAGCTCAGAGCAGGGTGTCAGATCTACTGGAACAAAATTTACAGATAGTTGGGAGTCTTAATGCAGGTGCTGGGAACTGATTGTGCCTCCTCAGTAAGAGAAGTCAGTGCTCTTAGCCACTAAGCCTCCTGTCTAACATCAACTATGGAAGCTTTGGAATGGAGAGAAGTGGACAGACTTCTTGTTAAAGCAATAAGAAGTTTTACTGTAGGACTCTGAGTTTTACTGAGATGGAATGATTAAGATTTCAAATGAAACCAGTAACAAAATTACATTGTAACGAGTACTTATGCTTAAAAGTAGTATGAGATGCCAAAACACTGAAATGAGTTATGTGATTGGCAAGACTGCATAAGAGGACACACTGGAAAGGGAGCATGTTAGGCTTCTACACTCATACCTAAGCCTCTCTCTCTCAAACTAATTTTCCATGTTCTTATCATCTCCTTTAAAGAGTCGTCCTGGGCAATACGTCAGTGCGCCTGGTGGATCTGCCTCCAGGGCACATGCTCAGGTTATGCTAAACCAAGAATGCTGCTGTGAGAGAAATGAGTAGTGTAACATTTTTAAAGTTTGCTATCGCTCCTCCTCCCATCAGAGCTTACATAACACCTAGCAAATAACCCGTGAATGGAGCTGAAGCTGCTAGGACGACTGAAAATTCTCAGTGTCCCTTCTAAGGCCCCAGGAGAGACCTTCAAAATGTGTCCACATGCATTGCAAAGCTTGTGAAAGCACGGTGTTCCCAACATAATCTTTTCAGCTTATGAGTTACAGTCCATTGTCATGGGAAGCCATGGCAAAGACAACGGTGCTTCTTGGCTTGCTTTTCTTGGCTTGCTTAGTCTGCTTTTTTATACAACATAGGACCACCTGTCCAGGGGTAGTGACACCAACATTGGGCTAGGCTTGTCCACTACCAGCAGTATTCAACCACATCAATCACTAATCAAGAAATGTCCTATAGAAATGTCCACAGCTGAATCTTATGACAATTCTTCATCTGATGTTCTCTCTTCCCAGAGAACTCCAGTTAGTGTCAAGTTGACAAAAATTGACCAGCACATGGGTGATGGATGAGGAACAGGATATGAGATGTATGGAACTGGAGGCTAGTAGGTGAGGTTGGCTTCCAGTCCTCAAGTGTGCCTGCTGAATAGGTTTTGTTTCTAATGGTACCTAATATTTCATTGACAGAAATACATTCAATGATAAACATGAACCACGAACTCTTGATAATGACACAATTATGCCTATACCAACCTCAGGGCTGTAAGGGGCTGGGGTGGGACATCATTGCTACAAGAATGTGTTCAGGTCATTGTTGTGAGTAAAGGGGGCTGGTGGCACTGAATGCCACTAACAGAGGAGACTTGTGCATGAATTCACTAGTCCCCACTTGCTACTGTGGAGCCAACTGTCTCATACCTCTGGGCTACACCAAGTACAGGGGTACCTCGGTGTACAAAGACTGAAGCCTAAATCTGTGGCATGTTCAGAAATGGTCAAGGAAAGTGAGACACAGGTAACAGTTTGCTAGACCTTGATCAGAGTTCTTGTGCATATATGAACTACCACCTGTACTAGAGTCCTCTCTCCATCTCTGTAGGCAATTGATTCCAGGACTTGCAAGAATACCAGGCTCTGAGGACATTCAAGTTCCTTTTAGGAAATGGTATATAGTACTTGTATATAATCCTATGCACTTTAACTCATCTCTAGATTATTTATTGTGAAGTAAGTTTTCGCTACTATAACAAATACCAAAATAGTCAGCTTAAAAAGAAAGGTTTGCTGTAGCTCACTGTTTTATAGGGCTTATCTCATGACTGACCCTCTTGCTTTGAGCCCATGGGAGTGCATCCTAGTGGAAGCATATAGGGAGGAGTTATCCTCATGGCAGGGTACAAACGAGAGGAAGGAGAAGAAGCTGTGTCCAACAAGGCCTTTTGAGAGCATGCCCCTAACGAACGGCCTCCTACTTTGCATTAGTCCTGCCCTCTTAATGGTTTCTGTGCCTCCCAGGAGCACCAAGCTGTGAACCAAGCCTATAATACACGGCCTTTGTGAGGCTTTCAAGATCAAAGCCACAGCACTTGGAATACCTAATCCAATGTGAGCACTGTGCAAAGAGTTCTTTGACTGCATTGTTAGGAAATAAGCAGCTGGTTTTCTTTTTCTTTTTTCTTTTTCAAAGATAACTTTGATCTGTGGTTGGATGAGTCCAAAGTTGTTGAAGCTATAAACATTGTGAGTTGATTACTACAAAGGGACAGTGAGCCTTTAGTAGCTTACTTACTAAGGAAATTTGGTGCAGGTATGCCACTGTGATAACAGTCTTGAATGTTTACATAACTTTGCACATACTGATTTATGTAGCTGAAAAAGATTCCCTAAAACTATCAATAGACCAACCCCATCTCTGGGGAACTGTTGGCTATTGATGTATGCTGGGGGAATCGGAGACACTGTCTCCAGGTGTATGCCCATTGGTGAGCCCACCAGACTCCAGTGAATAGTTCCAAATTCATGATTGTGAGTCCTGGTTAAACTCAGGACATTATTGTGTCTCAAAACAAATACAACAAGCTTGAATATAGGAAAAGAATTTGTAGGTGGGAGAGTTAAATGGAGTTTGAGAGAAGTAGGAGAGGACACATTATATATATATCTGACAGCGCCCGCACTGCCACAGTGCCGAGTATCAGGCATAGGCCTGGAGGATTAACATAAAACATAGACACAGCCCATTCTGTAAGGAGAATGCCAAAGCTTTACTAAGGGACCAGCAATATATACGAGAGGCCAGGGAAGGGAACAACAGGAAAAAACAATCATAGCCATAGGTCAGGCACCTGGGAAGTCCCTACCACACTGGGTGGGAAAACAGAAATCAAGCTAAGCCGCGGTATGTTTTGCTCTCAGGAAACGTGTGCAAACAGCTCGGCTGGGGGCATTGAGCTAAGCTCACCAGTGCCCAACATATATCTATTCACAAACCCATCAGAGAATAATTTAATAAGAAACTGTCAACAATATCAATAATATGGAAGATATTTTATTTTCTGTAGAAAACAACACAAAGTCATTACTATAAAAATGACAAATTATGCTGCTAAAGAATAGAATACAAGAAAAGCTTGTAAAGAAAAGCATCTTAATTTTGATGCAGTTCCTGGGCATGTATATGTATATGATATGTATATGTATACACCCACAAACCTTTGATAAAGCCCTTAGTATACTCCTGGGTTTACTGGAAAGTATCCTACTTTAAGGAGGGTCCATGGAATCTGGATTGTTCCTACCTACAGCAAGCCTGCAGCTGTACTAGAAGAAGTCTCAGCTTCCTGGGTCACCTTCAAGTAAACAACAGGGAGAGAGGCTCAACCTGTAGTGCAGACCCTGGTAAGCCGCTAAGCATTCTGGGGTGCTTTACTACTCTAGAAGCCTCTTCTGGTGCTGCTGAAGGGCACAGATACTGCCATGCTTGGAAAGATCCCCAAAGCATTTTCTTAAGGGGTGATTCAGAGTTGAACAGAGGAGACCTGCTGTGGGAAGTATAGGCATCATATTGCCATTAAGGCCTGTCTCTGACCGAGAGGGAAACGTCTGCAGAGAGGCCGCTGAAGAAGGTCTTCTGGGCCTGTGGCACAGCAGGCCCTGAAATGGGCGGGTAGGAGGGTTTATCCAACTTTCTCCCCCACAATGATGCTCCTTCTAGGGACACTCAGTGTCCTCCTTGGTCTCCAAACACCTCTTCAATCTGAGAATTGAATGGATTCTCCTTTCCCAGGACATGAGGCCATTGGAGCTGTATCTTTTTCCAGAGACGATTTGCTAGCAGAAGTGAAGCCACCTGCAAGAGAGCCAGAAGGAGGAGAGACTTAATGGTAAGGGACTGACTGACCAGCAGGCATGGGATGCCACTCAGGTGGCAGAGGGCTTGCCTAGCTCAGAGAAGCCCAAACTCGACTCCCAGTGCCACACGACAGATCACTGAGGCACATGCCTAGTTCCACCTCTCAAGATGCAGAAGCAGGAGGATCAAAAGCTCAAGTTCATCCTTGGGTTAAGTGAAAGGTTTGCAGCCAGCCTTGTATACATGAGACCTTGTCAAACAGCAATACAACACGAAACTGACCATCACGATTCAGTAATTCTTTATTTCTTAAACATTTTATCATATCAATGCTAATATTATCTGGGAGAAACAATTTAAAAGAGGAAGAATTTCCTTTGCCTAGGAGCTGTAGATACATCATGGGGTAAGAGTATGGTGGAGGGAAGCTGTTCACCTCACGGCAAACAGGAAGCAAAGAGGAGACTGGTCTCAGCCAGTGACATGATGGTTTTGAAAAGCATGCTCCATTGCTTCAGCAATTGGCAGTTACTGGTACATATAAAACTAAGTTGGTCCCATGGTGTAATGGTTAGCACTCTGGACTTTGAATCCAGCAATCTGAGTTCAAATCTCAGTGGGACCTTCAATGGTTCTTTTATAAAGGACCTTTTATAGTTTCTAGCCTGAGGTCTAAACGTGGAAAAACTTGTTCTTCTACTCTATGTGACATTTGACTCTCAAAAAAAAAATAATAAAAAAAACCAGACACAAAGGTAACAAGCCCTGGAGAAAAAGAAAATCAAATCAAAATAGAAATATTTTAGGACAACCTTAAACCTTAGTGTCAGAATTAAATCACACTAAAAGAATCTCTGCGTAAGAGAAGCTGGCCTCTTTAACACAGGAACTCCATGTTGGCTTAAACCATTTATTTAAAAAACTCACATTTGCCTCCCATCATAAGGTTACCTGGCCTTTCATTGCAATTCTTTCATTGATTTTCTTTTGGCCACTGTAGGTACAAGTTTTGCTTTGTTTTTACTTGAAACATGTATGATTTATTACACATAACGCGCTCATTAATAACACTTCTTAAAAAGGGAAGTTTACTTCTCCTCTCACAATAGCACCATCAACTGGGGAGCCTAGAATTTAACACTAGAGTCTGGGGGACATTTCATGTTCAAAGCTCAGCATCTTCCATGGTGGGAAGACCTGAGGACCATTCCTGAATTCCCTGCTTCCATCTCTGTGTATCCAATCCCTTCCCCTGAGGTGGGCGGGGCCTATCGCCTTGTCCTAATCATTACAGTGGTGATGAACAGATGTCACTTTAGTGATTGTATCTCCTAAAACAAAACTTGGTCTTGCTGGTCTGATGCTATAAGCTGCGATCTGATGCTAACCCCCAGCTAAAGTCTAGCAAGAAGCTAGGTGCTCAGTCCTACTCCAAATCTGGCAACTCAGTGGAATGTGATGCTGTTTCCTCCAGCGTTGTCTCTGGATGATCCCAGAGCCTGGGCAACACACCTTGATTGTAGTTTGTGGCATCTTAAGGACAGGACCAGGTCAGGCTATAACGATCAAAGTAACATGAATATCATTTTGAGTTCCTAGATTTGTGACTTAGAAACAGAACAAGTATATGTTCTCAAAAACCCGCTCTCGAACTCCAAGAGGCAGCTAACAATTCCTTCTGGTGGCCTAAGGCCTGGGTGCTAATGAATAGAGGAAGCCTTGCCTGGAGGCGCTCATGGTTAGTCCAGGAGCCAGACAAATGGCACGGCTCACACCTGGAGGGCTGTGAGGGAGACGCACAATCCAAAAGGAAGGAAATACTGACTTTGCACGGAAGGGAAAGCACAGGCCCTCTTGGGAGAAGCTGAATTTTTGTTTGTTTGTTTGTTTGTTTGTTTGTTTGTTTGTTTTTTGAGACAGGGTTTCTCTGTGTAGCCCTGGCTGTCCTGGAACTCACTCTGTACACCAGGCTGGCCTTAAACTCAGAAATCCACCTGCCTCTGTCTCCCAAATGCTGGGATTAAAGGTGTGCGCCACTACTGCCCGGCTGAAGCTGAACTTTTAAGGGTAGGTTCAGGATGTTTCTTGGGGCAGCCGTGTATCAGGCAGAGGCTAAGGTGTGTAAAGATGGCCCATAGCACATGGGAAGGAAAATGATGTGGTCTGGCAGCTACAGACAGCCAGAAGACGAGGGTGGACAGGAAGACGGCTAGGGTTTTGATCCTGAAAAAGACTCCTGCTATGCCTTGCTTGGCTGCAATCCAGGCAGGATGATCATGGTCTATCCTGCCTGATGCCACTTTCTTGGCTTTTGTCCTTTTCTGCTGGATTTGCTTTGTCCCCAGTAGTAGTAGGAGCTAGTCTCAGTTGTCCAGTCCTCTGCCCGCCCCCTGCGCACTGAATGAGGAGGTTTTTTCTCAGCAGATGATGTAGTTAGCAATAAAGGCCTGGCTGATCCTTGGGCCAAATGACTATATCTCAACAGCTTTGCTGAAAATCAGAGAACTGATTGCCGAGGGCCTGAGAGGGGAGCACGCTGTGGGGTGGGAGGGACGCTGCCCTCACGGCAGTTCACCATGCCACTTGACAGTGCTGTGTAACATTGGGTAGCTTTTTGGCACTGTAGGGCCAAATTACACTGTAAGTAGGTCAGAGTCAAGGATCAAAAGCTCTTTCTGGGTCTAAACTGTGTGTAATATTTTAGTAATTGTTAGAAAAAAAACCCCAAAGCCTACTGAGTCATTGCATTAATCAGCCCTAGTGGTTTTATGAAGTGCCAGAGCCTTCTGATGTGGACCTAAAATGTTCCCATCCAATCAGGCTTTTACTTTCAGGCATTGAGGCTCAACCTCAATCCCACCTTGTGCATGCCAAGCAAACACTATATTGAAAGGATAGAAAATACATCTTAAGTCTCTAATGACCCCAAGAGATCAAAAGTTTAAAATGCTATCTTGCTCCAAAGAAGCTCTAACGCCAGCCTTCTAAGGAGCCCCAAACACTTCACATTCCAGAGCCCGCCCTTTGTTAAGAGCTAGGCAGAAAGGCCTTGAATAAGTGATCCTGGCCCCACAAGGTAACTAGAAATGAGCTAATTATCTGTTTATCTTGCTTCTGAAAACTGCTAATGCCATTACCCCCCAACTCAATATTTTTAGACCCCAGCAATTAGCTTAGCACTGAGTCACTGAGTAACCTGCCTTTCTGCCCTCAGCTTGAGACCTTTGGCCTCAAGAGATAGCCCACCCTGTCCCAGGAGCTAGCTCATCTGATGACTGGCCCAATGTTTAACTCTACAATGCCCCAAGGATGTTTGCTCCAAATAATCATTAACCTTCCTTAAGGCATAAACTATTGCCTGACTTGTTCATTCTGTGCTTCCCGTCCAGTGCATGATTGTCTTCTACTCCTTGCCTTGTGATTTTTCCCTTTAAATACCCCTGACTTGAGTTGTGCAGTGTCCACAGTCCTCTACCCCTGCATGGTGTACGACTGTGGAGCCCAGAGCCTCTGGAATAAAAATCCTCTTGCTATTGCATCAAGGCCGTTTCTCATGAGTAATATGGGTGTCGCCTTCCAAGGCATGGGGTGCTGGGGTGCCCTCGGTTTTGGGGGGGTCTTACAATATCATGTGCCCACACCAGCCACACATCTTATCAAGCATGTGATCACTTTGTTTCTCATTGAATTTTTAGTAAGCATACATACTGGGGTTCCTCATGAAATTCTTGTACACACATTTCATTACACCTCATATATTGACGCCCATTCCTCTGCCTTCCCTCCTCCTCCTGGTCCCTTCTCCCTGAAAATATGCCCTTCTTCTGCATGTGAATAAGAATATATGAGGTCTGTCTCCTCTTGTCCTTTCTGTATCCTTTCCTGTCTCCACCCACCCCATGAGGCGCTATCCTTTTTCTTAGAGCTCCTTCTCTATTTTCATCACATACATATATATTTAAATGTTGCAAATGGGAGAAAATGTGATATTTCTCCTCATGTATATCACACATATTTCCCATAACACATTGCTCTACAGTCACCCCACTTTTCTAGGGATGATGTGATTTTGTTCTTTATGGTTGAACAAAACGCCATCGAGGACAATAACACATTTTCCTCATCTGTTCTGTGGCATCTAGGTTGCCTCCATATATTGGCCATTGTTACAAGGCTGCAGTAAACATGAGTGTGCAAATCTCTGTGATGTGCTGCCTCAGAATCCTTCAGGTGTACTCCAGGAGTTGTACAGTTGGATCACAGGGTAGCTTTAGTTCCATGAGGAACCTACATATTGATTTCCTCACTGGCTGTACTAGCTTATGTTTCCATTAGTATGCAATCTTGATAATATCCATTCGACATATGACATAAAACATTTACATGAACCGTATGCACACAGCACACACATCATCTGTTCATACATCAAGCATCTACTGACATACGACACACTTTCTTCTTTGTACTTAAAAGCAGGATCAAGGCTCAGGATGACCACCAGGCTGGCTGCAATGCTCTCTCATGAAAGATTCAAACTGTCTTTGAGGACAGGGGCCTGGTCTTCTGGCTTCCTTTCCTGACACTCCTCAATAAAGAATGCTGCTTCCAGGTCTATGGAAACCTACTGGTGTGTGTATATATGTGTATGTGTGTGTGTGTTTTAATTTTCAACCTGACACATTTAATTTGCCTTTTTAATGATTATGTGGAAACAAGGCCTTTGTGAACATTTATTTCTGTGACATTAATAAGAGAAGAACGGTGGTGAAGGAAGGAAGAGGAAAGTGAAAACACATGAGTTCAGATTTGAGCTTATGGTGACTGGTTTGAAAGCAACTAATTGGCTCTCACTCTAACAGAGATTAATGTATTTATGAGTATGCACTGCTGAAATACTGTGTCTACAATGAGACTGGCATGTCAGTATGCTAGAGAATTGTGAGAAAATGATCTACTATATTCACTCATTCATTTGATTCTCTTTGTGGAGTACCTTCTGCATTCTTTCCAGTGTCTGTTACCACTTCCATGATGCACCACCACATAGGGAGCCACATAAGTATCTTTCACTTTCTTTATTCCAAGCCAGTTGTTTCTTAAGCATAGTGTGGGTCTTTGTCTCTATTCATAGTATTAAGCCAGTATTTTGTCATTCCAGGACAAAAATTTAACAAACAGAAAAATAGAATAAAAATTACTTGTAATTAAAATGGAGGAATCCTTTCCTAACATTGGGTATAGTTTTTTTTAGATTACGCACGCGCGCGTGCGCGCGCGCGCGCGCACACACACACACACACACACACGCGCACACGCACACACACAAACACACACATACTGACATGCATACACCACATGCATACAAAGGAATATTCATCTATATAGTATTTTAAAATATGTTTTTCCTAAAGTGTAATGCACAACCTATAATATCAATTCTTTTTGGCAGACGGTCCCAAGAATTTAACAGAGGCACAGAGTTGCGATATTGTCCATATAACCACTTGTCTTTCCATTATCATCACATTTACATGTTAGGCTATATCATCATAAACTTATGTCATAGATTTATGTCACTGTCTTTACCCAATGCACACATTCCATCAGGATGCATTGATTTTACAGACCAAACTTTATTACAAATTTTCCCAGTATTTGAGAGATTCTCTTCTTGACATCACCCACATTCCAGGGCAGGTGGGTACATAGGTTCTTGGCTTACTTACTGATACACTGAACACATGCGCAGAACTAAATCCTGTCCAATAGAAGGCGGGAGTAGGGCAATTACCTGGGATCTCTGGATTAAGTCCTTGTTTTTTCTTTGATAACCCTTTTAGAGTTCCCTTCCTTGCTCAGATGTTGCAGTTACTTTTCTTGCTTTTGTGACCAAGTAACAAATTCAGGCTGCAAGGCTTCCAGTTGGTCCATGTTTCAGAGGATTTCAGTCCATCATAGCAAAGAAGGATGGTAATTGCTAGGGTCATTTCACCTGTGTCAGTGGGGGCTTGTGGAACAACCTGTTCACATCATGGTGGGTCAAATCCCGGGTCAATACAGGAAACAGAGCACTCAAGCCCAGGTATAGATATAGCTTTCCAAGTGACCTATTCCTAAGTGACTTATTTCTGCCAGCTAGGGACAGTCCAAAAGGTTGCATAGCCTCCCCAAACAGCACGGCCACCCAAGGACAAACCCTTGCCTCATGTGAGCCTGAGGAAGTCCCTTCATATTCACGTCGTAACAGATGTACATAAACATTGGTAATCTAGAGCGCAGTGGAGCCAGAAGTGCTTTCTGAATTCAAGTCAGCTTCCTGTAGTAGAACATGATGTATGATTTAATTATTTGATGATCGTGAATTCTGCCAAGGGTCCTATTGGTCTGTGATCACTGCTGGGAATTTGAGAGGACTGGGAAAAATTGATACCAACCCCAGGAGATACTGGCATTGAATTTCGCCAAGGTCATCTCACTGATACAGAACTCACTTTGCTTTCTTCTATGCTCTCTCAGTTTGACTTTAAAAACAGAAAACACCATTAGCTTAAAGGTTTGCAAGGAAACTTTTTTATTTCCTCCCAGAAGAAACTTTTCAAAGTGAGTTTTCTCCTTTCACCAAGATTTAGATGAGATTCAGAAGCTTCCTAACTCTGTGACCCTTTAATATAGTTCCTCGTGTGGTGGTGACACTCAACCATAAAATTATTTCTGTGGTTACTTCATAACTATGGTCTTTTATACCTACCATTATTATATCTATATAAAATTTTCCATGATAATTTTCAAATCTAACATTTTTCTACATTTTTCTACAATTTTATCAGAAATATTTTCCACATAAATCTTCAATTCTATCATAAAATGTTTCTATCCCATATTTCAATTAATTTAGTAATGTTTTACATGTTTACCACTTTACTCTTTAATTTTCCATGAAAATTGTCGATTTTAACGTGTTTATCTGAAATATTTTCCATGTAAATCTTTAATTTTATCATAAAGTGTTTTTATTTCCCTTTACTTCCCTTTTCAATAAATAAATAAATAAAATGGAAGACTTCACAAAACCTTCATGCTTTCTTGGCACTGATGGTGTTAGAGTCAAATCATGAGCAGTTAGGACACCACTTCACTGACTCCTTTGCCTCTGTGCTATTGCAAGGCCTTGACTGTGTGTACAGAGGCCAGTCATCCGACTCAAGGGCTCTGCTGATGTATATGGCTGTCTCTGTACTTGGCTCCTACTTCAAGGTAAAGCATGTCTGAAGGGATTTTACTGCTCTGACAGGCTCTGGTCTACTGCTATTCAGAAGCCTGAATGTTGGTTAAACTGTGATATCCCCAGACCCACTGAAAATTCTCTGTTCTTCCTTAAAATTCACATAGAAGAATCCACAAACAGGAGGACTTAACCCTCCATTGTCTCGTGAGTTTTCAGTGGAATGTCTCTTTTAGTTTTACTCACAAGCCCTGATCCCATAGGGTGAGGAGGCAGTGGAAGGGAGGTGATGAATGGTTAGCCAACCTAGAGCTTGCAAATTCCTCCTCCCTCAGATGACAAGCCTCAGACAAAGCCGTGCTTCATGGGCCAACTGAATTGCTGTTGGCAGGAACACTTCCCCAGGAGGTGCTCCACGTCCCCACCCCCACCCTAAGCAAATGCATCACCTCCTGAAGTCGAGTAAGAAACACCAGGAGGACAGAATACCAGCATCGACGAATCCTCCCACCCTTCCTTTGTATAAACTATTTGTGTTGTTCTTGCTTTTTTTTTTTTTTTTTAGTGAAATAACCATATTGGTAAATACTAAGCAACAAAACAAAACAAAAGAACCTGTCCGTAATATTTTAAAAAGACCAAATACAATTCAGAGCTTGACTACATAGAGTTCATTGAAAATGTAAACTGGCCTGATGCCTTCGAAGGTGAACTGTTGCTAAATTTAAAGTAGGCTTTACCAGACCAAAGCTGAAAATCTGCCCTGGTTGTATTTTCTCTTAAGTGACAATGCTCAGAGCTCTGTAGAGAAGCCAGTGGTCAAGCGCCCTCTGCTGGAGGAGGCCGTTACTCTCCTCTTCACCCTCCTCACCTGCCCCCCAGTCTCTTGGACCTGGACGTGTGGACAGAACTTATTTTAAAATCTGCAAACTGAAAACATGGCAGTGATACAAGATATTGTTAAACACTTCCCATTAAGAAGGAACCTAAGTTCACAGCTCCAGACTCTCTGTGGTGAATAGACGATGCTTGTTAGTGTAACACAGTGAATTAGATACATGGTGGTTGCTGATTTGCCAAAAGGACCAGCCCGAGGTGGTGACTGCTTGGGAAGTAGGTTCACTGGCCCAGGCTATTCTCCTTCCTGCCCCCACCCCCAACTCTCTGCACAGTTGCCATGTGGGGCCTCCTTAAGCCTTCCCAGGGATTTTTGTCTCATGTGCTTACAAACCTGAGGCAAATGGACACCTGGAGGCTGCCCAGCTCTTGTTTTTTTGTTTGTTTGTTTTGTTTTGTTTTTTGTTTTTTGTTTTGTTTTGTTTTTCGAGACAGGGTTTCTCTGTGTAGTCCTGGCTGTCCTGGAACTCACTCTGCAGACCAGGCTGGCCCCAAACTCAGAAATCCACCCGCCTCTGCCTCCCAAGTGCTGGGATTAAAGGCGTGCACTACCACTGCCCTGCTCAGCTCTTTAAATACACCCATTGGTTCTGTGTTGTGTGTCTCCAGAGTGGGCACGATCAGGTTGAAGAGATTTGAAATGAAGGGCTTGATTTATGGAAACTTCCTTGCTTGTAATGAAATATTTTCTATTTTTCTCAGTTGAGTAGAGAGAATTTGTTTACCTCCAGACATATCCAACTGTGTTTGTGCGTCCTGCTTGGGAACAGGTCTTGTACTTTTTTAAACATGGTTGCTCTGTAGACAGTCAGATGTTGCCTGTGAGTTTGTAAAGGAGGCTTTGAGTAATTGCCAGGATGGGGTGGAAAAGGTTATTTTTAAGGGTGACATGTGTGAGGCTTCCAAGGCTGGAGGCATGAAAGGTGTCGACACGTGGCTGAGGAGGACCAGGAGAAAGTAGGCCTGGCCAATGCTTGTGGCTCTTTCAGTGCCTTCTGATTCCTGTCATCTGAATTGAGCCCCACTCACATTTGAAGTGACTCTTCAGATGCGGTAACCTCAGACACTCTCGAGCAGATGCCTCAGAAGGCTGAGCTATGTGGGGGTCTATAGTTCATGAATCTAGGTCTTGGGTCTTTGTAACACTTTCTCTGCTTAATTTCTTTTTATTTTTTTCTAGTTCCCTCTACCAAAGCATTGCCCAAATTGCCACTGTAGATATAATAGTAGATATAGACATAGATATAGATGTAGATATTGATGAGGGCATCAAATCCATGACTCCATCTGCTCTGGGCAGGCTCTGTATCACTGAGCTACAGCTAAATCCTACTATCATTATCTTCTAGGAATAGAAGTCTGACTTCCGGCTTGTACACTCCCACTGGCCTCATTCGCCATAGTAAAAAGATGAAACCCATGCAAGCTTCCTAGCATCTGCTTTGAATATCTTTTCTTTCCATCCCGCGCCCATTCTCTCTGAGCAAGCTGCACTGGGCATGTGACCCCGCCATTGCCCTCAGCCTTCCCTCAGCCTCAGACCATTGCCTGTGCTTTTTCCAATCCTCAAAACACTTCCTGCCGCTCTTCTCTGCCTCTTCCACTTTCTTGACACTTTCAGTGTCTTAGTTCTGTTAGCTCATCCTCCAGAAATCCTTTCCTAACAGGATCTTCTGCCCTCTTCCCATCTCACCCCCCATAAAGCATTCTTGTTTGCATACTTGGGAGACAGTTACCACATTATATTCTTTTTTTTAAAAAAATATTTATTTATTTATTATATGTAAGTACACTGTAGCTGTCTTCAGCCGCCATTAGAGGGTGTCAGATCTCTTTATGGATGGTTGTGAGCCACCATGTGGATGCTGGGATTTTTTACTCATGACCTCTGGAAGAGCAGTCGGTGCTCTTACCAGCTGAGCCAACTCTCCAGCCCTACCACATTATATTCAATTATCAATTTCTTCATCTCTTTCCTGTTGTATGGGTAGGGACTCAACACATATTATTGGATGGCAAGTTGCCAGACTGGACTTTTCAGTTCCACGTGAGTGATTGGTAGACGGAAGGGTTTCAGATGGTGTCCCACTGATGCCTGCTTTAGACATGGCCAAGTCAATGGTGTCCCACTGATGCCTGCTTTAGACATGGCCAAGTCGATGGTGTCCCCCTGATGCCTGCTTTAGACATGGCCAGGTCGATGGTGTCCCACTGATGCCTGCTTTAGACATGGCCAAGTCGATGGTGTCCCTCTGATGCCTGCTTTAGACATGGCCAGGTCGAGTTCACCACTCATCACTCACTCATGCCACGGTGGAAAAAACTCAACAGGAATCCTATGTCAAGGCTATCGGGCATTCTGTGCTGTAGGACTTTTTTCAATAGCTAATTTTATGTAAAGCATATGTAGAACACGATAGGCTTCTAGATGGACTCCCAATTTGATAGATATTGAACCCTAAAATTATTTTAAGAGTCAAGCAGGGACAGGTTGATCTTTGATATAGCAAACAAGTATGCCTGAAGGATGAAGGAAAGCTGTCTTTGAGCTCTGAGCATCTTCAGATGGCTGGCCCCCTTTTCCTATCTCCATCCTTGGTAGACTCAGAACTCTGATGTGCCATAGAGGAGCCAAAGAAGTCCTACCTCAGTGGGAGCAAATATCCTACATGACTTTAGTTCTAACTAGGTGGGGATTGAGGTAGGAAGGATCATTTGATCCCAGAAGCCTGAGGATACAGTGAGTTCTCGCTTCTAAAAACAGGTAGTGGAGCCTCACATTATTTGAAAAAAGAAGAAGAAAAATACCATTTCTGTGGAGCCAGATCTCAATAACTAGTTTATAGTCAATAATTCTCTGAGCTACTCATTCATTTGATCCACAGAACTTAAATATTCTGAGTGCATTACTAAGATTTTGTTAAAAAAAATTGGTTGTTTTGAATGGTGAGGTGGATATTTAATCTTCTTCAAGTTTATGATGAGTTGAGGCCTTCACTGCCATTCATCCACTGGGCAGCACTGCCCCCTCTTTTACTCTTTCCTTTTGAGGTAATTCTCCATCATGCCCATGAACAGTTGCTGAGCCCAGGGCTGGGTCAGATTCTTAAGGGCGTGTTGGCTCTTCCTGTACTCAGCCAGGGGTGGGGGCCTTGTCATTGCCATAGTGCACCGGTCAAAGCTGGGTCAGAATGCCTATGGTGACAGAGGACTGCCTGAGGCAAACGGCCACCCCTCCCCATGGAGAACCAGCTTTCAGGATTTTCGAATGTCGCAAGAACCCTCCACCCCATGCTTTCTTCTCTTTTTAAAATAGAAATGTCACAAGGAGTCAAGAATATGGGACAGATAAAAGTGGAGCTTCTATGGCTGAAGGCAGGATAATAGGAGGGGAGCAGGACAAGTGTTCCTGAGCCCCAGCCCTGAGCTCCCATGTATTGTTCAGAAGCCAGAGAATGGCCACTTCGTATGTCCCACTTGGAATCAGAGGAGGAAAGGCTCTTACTGCGGGACCTTGCAGAAGGCACTGTTCTCTCACACTGTTCCTTTTAGAGACAGCCATACAATTTTCTACACATCCCGCTTTCAGGAATCCTTGCAATTATTACTATTTTAAATAAAATATATATGTTATTATTTTTTGAAAAATGTATACATGTATATGATGTATTTTGATCATATTTTGCAATCATTTTTTTTCAAAGTATTGACTTGTTTTAACAGAGGCATGGCTGATGGCTCATTTCTAATTGGCCACTAGAGAACCCAGAGCAGGTTTTGTAGGTCTCCTGGGACAGTTTCTCAGTACTGCCCTGCACAGTTCTATCACCTGTAGAAACCACATCAAAAATTCTGGTACATGTTCTTTTATCTTATTTTACTTTCTTTCTAATTTTCACATTATTTTATTGAATTTCTATGTTATATGTGTATACTATCTAAAAATCCTTCTGGGAATAAAGTAGGACTAAAAAAAAAGAAAACCCATCCAAATGCATACACATATTTTAGAAAACCAAGCAGATAGACTCAGTGACCACCATGTGGTAATACTTACCTCATTGGGGTGGAATCCATCCACAGGTTCAATAAGCTGCCAAGGCTGACCACCTCTTTTCTGCCAGTCCTCTATTACTGAAAGACACGTAATTGGAGGATAACCAGTGAATGTCATTACACCAAGGCCAAGGAGCTTGTGTGATTTCATCAGTATCCCCTGCTTTTTTCTTGAATTCTCATGTATGTGTGTTTTGCCTGCATGCATGTCTATGTACTTAGTGTCAATGGAGATTAGAAGAGGGCGTAAGATCCGTGGGTTACAAATGGTAGTGAGCTACTATGTGGGTGCTGGAAATTGAACCCTTCACAAAGAGCAGCCAGTGCTCTTAACCACTGAGCCATCTCTCCAGCACCCCCAGGCCTTGTTTCATTTCATCATGGCTTCTTCTGAGCTTTGCCTTGGGCTGGGAGCTTTCTGCACAGTAATGATCTACCCATTGTGTGATTTTTTTTCTAAGTCAGAAAGGGGCTGTGTGAAATGTGCTGGGTGAATGTGGCTTGTGTGGCAGGGAAGGCAGAGGAAATCAAGTGAGTACTAAAATGAGCAACAACAGTTTAAGTCCATCTGATCGTCTCCTCATCTGGTGGCACGGGCCTTTTTCAGAAGCGAGGATGACATTTCGCTAACATCTCCTTTCACATGCTGCCATTTGCAGACACTGCCTACGTGTGTCAAGCAATCACCTCGAACAATCACACAGCATGTCAGAAATATAATTGCATAAAATTATCTCAACATTGCATTTAGAGAGAGCATGGCTAGAGAGAAAATATTATGAGCCCCAAAGTGATGAAAAGTAATAAAACTGTCCGTCAACAGGGATAAGACACTGCGCATGTCAGCTCCTCTGAGGCAGCTGAGCAATTAATTCCATATTGTAATATCAAAAGCCAGTAAAAATTCCTCATGGAAATTGCAGTCCCTGGAGAGTCCTCAGGCAGAACCATCGGAGAAGTCTGCTCCTGTTGGAACATCTTGCTTTCCTAGAGTTCACAGAAGCCAGCTGCGTCGCTATGATTCCAATTGTTCTTTACGCTCCTTTCTCTAAGTCACCCCAACCCCAAGGCCAAAGGACCGTGCCATTCTCTTCTTCTTATCCCAGGGAAAATTGGAGACACCATCTGATGAACTTGCAGGCCTGAGCCTGGATCAATCCTGTCGTTTTTGTAATTACTGCAGAGATGCCATCCCTTCTTACTGTTCAACCCTTGTCCCTGAGGTGGCAAATAATGTTCCCCTTGTCAGAGTTTAGGGGGGAAATGTCATGCTGATGGTCCCCTAGCTTCTCCCTGAGCGGTGTGATACTAGCTGGCTCTTTCTCTTTTTGTATGTTTTGAGGTGGCCTTCACACTTGCTAGATATCCAAAAATGGCCTTGAACTCCTGATCCTCCCACCCCCATATCCCAAGTACTAGCCTATTTCCCACATGCCTAGCTCCTCAGAATCTTTTATAGTGTGCTCCTGGTTTTCACTGGTTGTTGGTAGAAGAAGCTGCTGTTAGTAAGTTGCATTTGCATTTCTTGTAAGACTCAAGCTTACAATACTATGCTGTTGTGACATAGTGTATTCCCCATATAGAAACCCAAATAAATTTATACTGATAGAGAAGGGTTCTTCTTTTTTGAGGAATGGTATGGATTTTTCCTTTCAATGGAAAGCTAAGAGATGCATTTTTATGAAGAAGGGGGCTCAGTTGGTTCTTCTAAACCAAGTCGCACCCTTCAAATGTTTATTTCTTGCCTTTGGAGTGGCCCCAGAAAGCTGGCCTAGCTGGCCTTGCCTCTGTTTCCAGTTGCCTGTTCTGGGGTTATAACCCTGGAATCAGGCTTTCTGTTTTAGCTTCAATTCTGCTGCTCTAAATTCCCCTCTGCATGCCATGCTGAGGTTCCTTCGGGCTCCAGGCCACCCTTCCTGACCTCAGGGCTGTCTCTGCCTGCTCAGGGATGCTTCTGGACCATTTCTCACTGGGCCTGCTGTGCAGTCCACCCATGCTTATCTTGCCCTATTTGCTTTCCTCTTGTCCAGGAGGGGGTGAACCAGTTTTCTTCCCTTTTCTCAGACTTGCTTTTCAGTTTTCAAGCATTATATTGATTGTCTATCAAGCCCACCTCTGGCCTGAACAAGTTACTTGTAATGAAGGAGCCAGGAATGTGAAGATTCTGTAAATGCAGAGCTGAGGTAGCCCCTGAGGACCTTTGGGTGCTCTTTATACTTCTATGGTATCCATCTCCTTTCTTCTTCAATTCCACAGAGGTCTCTAACACAAAGATTGATGAGGATGGGGTGGGGCAGAGATTTCACCTAGTACAGACTTCAGCCTTAGTCCTTGAGTCCTTGGAGGTGACACTGCTTCCACTCCTTCGTGAACTTTGGCTTCACTCATGCCTCTTTGGCTGTCTCTGTTTCTAGATCCAGGTCCCTTTCTGCTGTGCAGATGTTCATGAAAGAAAGAATAAAGATGATCTCCAACAGGATGGTGGATGGGCTGATGTTGGGGTCATTCTCAAGGTCATATACTGAGAGCCTAACCCTGATGAGATGGTGATAACCCTTTGCTAGCTAGCTAAGCCACGAAGTGCAGTTCTCATGGATGGAATTAGTGATCTAATAAAAGGGTCCCAGGGAACTTTTGCCATATGATAATTCAAAAATCTAGTGGAGGGCTATCACCAGAACCCAACTGTGTAAGTATTGTGATCTTGGATTTATATCTTCTAGGACTGAATAAACAAAACTCTGTTATTTATGAGCCAGTCTGGCTATGGTACTTTAGCACTGTAGCTGAGGAACACTAATAGATGTTGAGAAATTCATAGGTAGTGTTCATAAGACCAGGCGAGTAACTGAGATCAACCACCCTGCCTGCTAGAAAATTGTAAGTGGTGAATGAGGAAAGTCATGTGCCAGAGGCCTTGTGTGTTGAATAGATACATTGTGAGCTGTGGACTTGACCCAGATCACCCAGGCTTCTCCCGTGCTGGGGTAGGAAGCCTCACACAGGACTTTTTGACTCTCCATATTTGCAGAGAAAGTTGACAAGTTCAGCTAAGATGGCTCCTTCTCCCACTCCTGTGTATAATTGATACGTACTTACAAAAGCATTTGACACAAGAATGAAGCTAGAACTAAAACTAATAAGACTAATTTTAGTGCAGTTTATAAACCGGCTCTGAAAGTAAAGTCAGCTGGACATATGGGTCCTTCATATTTCATTTTTAGGAAGTGTTATTAATGAGTACACTATGTGTAATAAATCATACATGTTTCAAGTAAAAACAAAAAAAAAAACAAAACAAAATTTGTACCTACAATGGCCAAAAACAATCAATGAAAGGCCAGGTAATTTTACAGTGGGAGGCAAACGTGAGTTTTTTTAAATAAATGGTTTAAGCCAACATGGAGTTCCTGTGTTAAAGAGGCCAACTTCTCTTATGCAGAGATTCTTTCAGTGTGCTTTAATCTTGGCACTAAGGTTTAAAGTTGTGCTAAAATATTTCTATTTTGATTTGATTTTCTTTTTCTACAGGGCTTGTTACCTTTGTGTCTTTTTTTTTTTTTTTTTTTTTTTTTGAGCGTCAAATGTCACATTGAGTAGAAGAACAAGTTTTTCCACATTTGGACCTCAGGCTGGAAATTATAAAAGGTCTTCTATAAAAGAAGCTTTGAAGGTCCCACTGAGATTTGAACTCAGATTGCTGGATTCAAAGTCCAGAGTGCTAACCATTACACCATGGGACCAACTTGACTTTATATATACCAGTAACTGCCAAATGTTAGCAGGCAGAGACAGCCCTGCGGTCAGGAAGGGCAACCTGGCATTAAAGAGCAGTTGGAACTGAACCCTCAAAGGAGTGAGATGTTGGTGGATCTCTTTACAGAAGAAATAGACAAAATTCAATCATCAGAATTGGTATCCCTTTTCAAAATGCACAGAGATGGCCATTACTTCTTACTCCCTTTGGAGGCTAGGCAATCTTACAGTTGTGGAAATATGGAAGGGGAACACAGCAGAGGAGTATATAGCAACAAGAGAGGCATACTTGCTTGCTAAGTTTCGCTATGCAACAGAGATGTCATGTAGGCAGGAAGGGCCTGTTTTCTCTTGTGGTGTGGTGTTGAGGGCTCTGGAGTCCAGGAGACAGGGGTTTTAGCACCAAGTTGCTACCCTAGCCAACAACTTCTCATTATCACCATACTCAAACAGTTCTACATGGAATTAACAGTAATATATTCCTCCCTATGTGATGCTTTCCTATTCTCCCAAATTTTGTTTCAACTCTATTATAGTAGACTACCATGGCGGAGACCAGAGTTCAGACTGACTGGTTTGCCATATGAAATAATAGTCAATACTAAAGGAACATGACACCGAGCTACCAGTTACACAGTCAGTCAATCCACAGGGGAAACATTGTTTTTCACACAACTATCGGGTTTTCTAAGGTACTTGTTACCACATAGAAGGAGCCACCAGACCTACAAAACTTAATGGTGGGTAACTCCTAGGCAAATCTATGAGGTTTTATTTGTACCTTGACTATGACTAGATGGAATGATTCTTTGTGATAATTTCAGGATAAGACTACTTTTTCAGGAGAACCGCAACAGCCAACATGACGTTTATTTCTTCCTCAATTGATTTTAGAGTGGGAAGCTCCAGCAAGGTCAATGTGGCAAAGTGGTCTTCCCATTTGTGTGTGTGTGTGTGTGTATGTGTGTGTGTGTGTGTGAATCTATATGGTCTTGTGTGAGTGCATGTGTGTGTGTAAACAAGCATCAGTGTGTGTGTGTATCTGTGTGTGTGTGTATGTGTGTATGTGTGTGCACGTGTGCGTGTAGGCTGTCGGACTTGAGACTTTCAGGTATCTGGCCAGTGGTGTGATTACAGACATATGACACTGTATGTGGGTGTTGGGGATCTGAACTCAGCTCCCATGCTTGTGTGGCTGGCACTTTACCAACATAGCCATCCCCCCAGTCCATCCTATTTGTGCACTGGAAGACATAAATTAAGCAACTTGAATGATCATGGAGCATCTGTTGGGATTTGGTGCATGATATATTTTCTTTATCTGTATGTCAGAGAAATTCCACTCACAGCCTTCTTTTCAGAGAACCACAGCAGTGGAGGAAGATTTATAGGGCATGTGCTAGTTCTTTCTTTGATGAATAGCAAGCTAGCAGATATTTAAAATAGAAATCTACATTCTGATCAGCACCATGAGGTCACTGGCTGCTTTTGCAGACATACAGGGGAAGAAATGAAGAGCCTAAGTTTACTACAGCTGGGATGTCTTTGAAGCCAAGGGCAGCAGGAGGTATGTTTAAGCTGTCTACATGAAAATGGTCTGATCAGCTAAGTGGCATTTTCCTTCCATAGCTGGGAAGGTGGGGTAGAAAAGAAAAGAATGTTACATGCTCAAGTTGACATTTCTTGGTGGCAAAATTTACTACTTAGGTTTAGTAGATAGCCTGTCAGAGAATGAGTCAGCAAAAAGACAAACAAAAGCAAAGCAAACCAAAACAAACCCAAAACAAACCAACGCTGCCACCACCAACAACACTGGACATCTGGCAATGAGCTGTTGCCTTTCAGTGCTGGACACAGGCTGTCACAGTGGAAAGCAAATAGGTCTTGTACCTGCCTTCGAGTGACAGAGATGCTCAGCTATGAATGGTTCTGTCATAAGAATGCGAAATTGTGTATTTCAGTGATGAAACAGGAGAGCAGTCATGGTGTGGAAGTCAGCTCTAAAACAGTGACAGTGTGGTACCAAGGATGACTTTCACAGGATGCCACACTGTGGATTGAATTAGTGGCTCTACTAAATGCCTTGTCAGGCATCAATGGGAAGAGAGGTCGTTGGTCTAATAACGGCTTAATAGATGGCCCAGTGTAGGGAACTCAAGGAAGGGTAGGGGGAGGAACCAGGAAAGGGAATAACATTTGAAATGTAAATAAAGAATATATTCAATAAAAAAGTAAATGCCACTACTGCGTTTTTATTTCTGATGAAAGGAGACCTGGGTGATAATGAGCTACATCTATACCATATCTTCCTTGGGGAACTTGGGGAAACATTTCCTTAGGTATGAATGATGTGGGTAGGTGGTTGGACTCTGAAAGGGAATACTTATGAGGTCGACGGTGGGGGGTGCTTTACACTTAGTGGTAAAGGAGCCCAGTGTATGACGCCAGCTACCAGGTATCGGTCCTTACTATTCTATAATCCTACGATCTGTGTCTGAACTGAGATAAGTATGAGGCTGTCAATGCTGGGCTCTTCCTACAGTTGCGTGTTACAAGCACTAGGGCTAGAGTTCCAGGGTAATGCTGCCGTGGTTTCTAGGATGGGAGGTTACTCTCAGAGGTGGATCTGGAATAGATGATCCACCTACCTGCTATGATACATGCTAGGATTTCAAGTCCAACATTTCTTAACTTGGCCGCAAAGTGAAGACCTTATAATAGTTCCTAAAAGGGTGATAAAAGTTCAGTTCCCTTCAGAAGTACACATGACAGGACATGGTCACTGAATGTTGTATGAGGTGTTCATGCAGACAGGTCCCAGAACATCATCCTCTGCTTCCACTCTCCTTTACTATGTCCATCATTGTAATAAAATGTTTCTACCATGCCTTAACTATTAAGTGCCTGGATGAAAGACATACACAACCTTTATATTTACAATAAGCCCTAAAGAACGTAAGAGCTGGGCAGCTACTGCCCTCTATATTGTTAGAATCTACTTTTCTATCTACAGTCCCAAGTTATTACTTGCTATAGGGCTGCTCTAAGCCCCAATTGGGCAGCCCTCAGAGCCACATTCTGTTGACTCCTAACCCATGGTGGCCTCTCCTTCCTCCTCCTGCACTCTTCTTTTCCCTCATGGTTCCCACCCATGCACCTGTAAATAACCCTAATGAAACCATTGCACCCACATAGACACAGAGACATGCAAGTGGGGCGGGAGGCTAGCAGGGAAATGGAAGAGTATTAATTGGGTGTGGGAGGAGGACAAGACACAGTAGCAGGAGGTGAATTTGACTGAAATATATTATGTGCATATTTGAAATGTCATAATTAAACAATTATTACATATAATTAATATATGCTAATAAAAACATTTAAAAAGGAATCTCCTCTTGGAGGCTTGGAACTGGAGAGGTTAGAGATACCCAGCGAATTGCCTACAGCACCAAAGATAATAAATGACGGTTGTAGAAATCACTCTGGACAATCAAAAAATGTCCCCCATGGATGTTAGACATTATTAGATTTTTAATAACTTTACTCACATTCAAGGATGGTAATGATCAAAGATCACTCGGTGGTGCGTTTGTTTATACCAAGAATTCATTAATAAGTCTTTAACTCTGCATTTTAATGAGAGGCTATTTATCAAAAATGTCTCTCCCCATGAGAGAGATGTGTGTCATGTAGGCAGGAGATCTAGTAAAGACAGATAAGTCTTGTTGAAAGGATGTTCAGGGCTGAAGTATTAGAGTTTGTAATGCAAAATGTGTCAGCTAATGTAATATTCAATAATTCATGATGGCCATCTGCTCCATCCCAGATGTCTGGGCTGGGGGCTGGGAGTGAGGGACAGAAATGAGAAATATTCCCTCTGTTGCACACACTGCAGCATTTCATTAGCATCATCTCAGCTGGCAGTCAATCAACAGGGCTTTTTCTCATGTAGAAAAATTGCTTAACAATGAAAATGAATCTTGGGAGGGTTAAAATCAATAAGTAGGGTTTTCTTTTAGAGAGTCAAAATGTAAAGGATAAATCAGTGGCTCCTGTTAGCGAGTTTGTATGGCTATTTGTCAGGGACTCCCGCGTCTGGAGAGAATACTCTGAAAGAAAAAAAATTTTTCTCCAGAGAGTTGGGACCTGGGTTTACTTTACTTTTCTTACTTTTTTGTTAGATATTTTCTTTATTTACATTTCAAATGTTATCTGCTTTCCACATCCCTCCCCCAGAAAACTCCATCTCTTCCCCTCCCCCTGCTCACTAACCCACTCACTCCCGCTTCCCTGACCTGTCATTCCCCTACACTGGGGCAATAAGCCTTTACAGGTCCAAGGATCTCCTCTCATTGATATTCAACAAGGCTGTCCTCTGCTACATAAGTGGCTGGAGTCCTGGGTCCCTCCATATGAACTCGTTGGTTGTTGGTTTAGTCCCTGGGAGCTCTGGGTACTGGATGGTTCATATTGTTGCTCCTCCTATGGGGCTGCAAACCCTTCAGCTCCTTGGGTTACTTTTCAAATGGCATTTCTTTAAACCGTGATCCTCCCTGAGAGATTTTGGTTAGTTTCAGGTCCAGGCCTGTTCAAGGAAGCCCAGCATCCCACCAGAGGAGGCATGGCCCACCCTTCCTTCTGTCACCTTTAGTTTTAGTATACGTACAAACAAGGCATTGCTACTCTGATGATCCCAATAGCTGCTTCAGAGACTTTTCAGAGATGGTGAGGTGAGGAGGTGACGTTGTGTCTTGACTTGCTTTTGCCTTTCTCAACTGAGAGTTACATCAGAGACTTAGGGGTGACCCTCCCTAGTCTGTCCTGTGTGCTTTGTGACACAGCCCCCCCACTGCAGCTGCTGTGCTCGCTCACTGTCATGACAAAAACCAAGCCACTTACTTTCATGGAAGGCAAAATCCACGTAGAAAAGATCGAAGTTTGCAAACGTCTCAGTGGTTGCAATTTTCTTCAGTGTATTGGAGAGTCGTTCTGCTCTCTGAATGCAAGGGAAACAGAGAATTCCATGAAACCTCAACTTTGACTTTCATGAGACAATTCAGGTAGAAAAAGAAATCGATCTTCCACACACCACTCCACTTTGCTATCTCTAGGCCATCAGAAGAAACAGCTCTGCACATTACAGTGTATTCATGTGCAAATGACCAATGAACACGAAAAATGTTACTATTCATAATGAATCAAGCCAGCATAAATTAAACTAATAAAAACCTACTTTTACTGCATTGGTTTGACAAAGATGAGACCAACAACCTTGATATTACCAATGTCAGAGGCTGAAAACAACATTGGTTGTTTCATTATTTAGACAACAGCTTGTCAGTATGAATACGGCTTTAATGTGACCAATATGTCTTATAGCAGTTTGTATATAGGAAATAGAGATGGCACAAAATATATATCTTGTATTCATCCTTTGGAAGAATTGGAAATAACTATATATCTTACTGCACAAAAGAAAAGAATACATCATGCCACATTCATATGCTGGACAAGGTGAATAGTTGTATCATTCTAATGTGGAGAAACAATTTAAGAACATTGGAATGTGTAATCACAATCTAGAGGGTAAACCCAAGATACCTAATTATGGAAATGATAAGAGACACTCATATACTGATACACGGATGATTATTTTCTCCATGTGCATGTGTGCACACATGTCTGTAGGAGTGTATGCCCATGTGTATGGATGTGTTTAGAGGAGGAAAGATAGCCTCAGACAATACTGCTTAGGATCCATCCTCCTTGGCTTTAGAGGCAGGGCCTTCATTGGCCTGGGCTTGCTCACTGGGTTAGGTGGTCCGGATGGCTAGGGAACCCCAGGTGCTCTCCTGACTCCACCTTCCCAGCACTGAAGTTACAGGTGTGTCTGTGCTGTGCTGTTTCTCATGGGTACTGGGGATCAAACCGCAAGCCCTCATGATTACACAGTAGGCACTTCACTCATGAAGCTATATTCCCAGCCTGAAATTTTGTGTGTGTGTTTTATATGTGCATGCCTGCGTGTGTGTGTGTGTGTGTGTGTGTGTGTGTGTGTGTGTTTGTGTGTGACAGTCATTTAGGTCTGAGAAGAATATTTTGTGTCTTGCTCTGTCACTGTGCTGTTACCACAAGACACATTCTCTTATTGAACCTTGAGCTAGGTTGGCAGCCAGACAGCCTCAGTGATCCTGTCTCTGTCTCCATAGTACTGAAGTTACAGGTATGTGTGCAGCCATGCCTAGCTTCTTATATATATGCTGGGGATTTGAACTCAGGCCCTCAAACTTGCGCAGCAAATGATCTTAGCTACTAAGCCATCTTCCTTGGCCCAAAATTGTAGTTCAGACTTGTCATCCTCTTGTCTCTGCCTCTTCAGCATATCCTACCAATAGTGTGTGCTGTCACAACTGGCTGCAGCCTGATTTTTGTTGCTGCAGTGTGCAGATTTTTATATCTTACATATTTTAATGTTGAAATATATGTTTTTGATTTTTTATCTCACATGTATTTTTTGTTAGCAAGTTCTCTATAATAAAATTTTATTTACAAAATATACAGGTGGTGGGTCATGCCTGCAATCTCAGTACATGGGAAACTGAGGCAAGAAAGAAAATGTCTGTGTGTTTAAAAGCAAACCTGGGCCATATAGCCAGGCTTGTCTCAAAACACACACACACACACACACACACACACACACACACACACACACACACACACACATTTCCATAATCTTTATAAAGGTAATTTATCACCTATGAACATAGTATAAGATATTTTGCTTGGGAAATGCATTCTTTCAGACACATGAGGTGATCCTATCTGAGCATCAAGTCACACATAAAGGTTATCTTCCTCAGCTCCCGGGTTCACCACCTCAGATCATTTTACAAGCTGTGTGTGTATATATATTCACACATGAGAAACATGTGCCCTTGCAAGTAGACAGCAAGAGAGGTGGGCATAGAGGGAGGTGGAGGCAGAAGGACACACAAATCCTTTCGGCTTCCCAAATGTGAGATTTTGTTATTTGCCAGGCTGGTGACCATTATGCTGTAGAAGCCCATCCTGAGGGAAAACGCCTGCAGCAAACACGAAGGCAGGGGCAGCAGCTCTACCTCTGAAGTGAGAGTCCGCAGGGTCTTGTTGGCAGACATCCAGCCATTACAAGGATTGACCTGAGAGAAGGTGAAGCGCACGCTGATTAAGGAGGCAGAGCCACAGTAGGAGGTGCATGTACACATGTGCATGCATGTGTGTGGGTGTATGCATGTTTATGTGCATGTGGGTGTGTGCATGTATGTGTGTGTACATGTATGTGCATGTGCGGACCCCTGGGCTTACCTGGAGGCAGCTTAGAAAGGAGAAGAACTGTGCATAGGTCACATCTTTATTTAGCTGGCCTGGAAAAACAGAGGGTGAATATATCAAATGGCAATGCTCAGAGACATTTGTAGGTGACCCTGCCTCCCTTTCTGATGGTGTGATTTGTCCTGGTTTGATTTGTCATTCAGCATAGCTTTGATTAGGGATGGGTCCTAAGGAGTCTATGACCATGTGCATCTTAGTCTCAGAGAGGACAGGACTGGAGTGGTAGTTTCATCTAAATCTCTAGAGAAAGGGATAGAGTCTCCCACAGTGCCAAATGAACCAGAGCGGCCAGAGCAAAGCATACCACCCAACAATGCCTTCTTCTTGGTAAGGTCATGAAATTCCAAGTTTCTATGAAGCTCAGAGAGCCCAATTTAAGGGAATTGACTGAATTGATCCGCCTTTCTGGGCTTATGAAGCACTTAGGTCCAGTCCAGTTGTTCCCTGTTGAGGAGCTAGCATTCAGAATGTCTGAAATCCTGAACTCTCATTCAGAATGTCTGAAATCCCAGCCTTTAAACAAGTCTAGGGTAGTTCAGTTACACTTGGGTGTGAAGGGAATGCCAACTGATTTTTTTTTTTGTCTCTCTTGATGAGTTTCTCTGTGGTGTCTCATGTTTTGAGACAAGCCTGCCTATATGGCCCAGGTTTGCTTTTGAACACACAGACATTTTCTTTCTTGCCTCAGTTTCCCATGTACTGAGATTGCAGGCATGACCCACCACCTGTATATTTTGTAAATAAAATTTTATTATAGAGAACTTGCTAACAAATGCTCCATAGATTATTATAATTTGTATATGAAATCCACCCCATCCCATTTATGAAACTCTTGTTCCCTAGCCTATAACACTTACAGTGTCTGGAAAATTTAAGACAGGGCCTTAAATAGAAGCTGTAGGTCACTAGGAATATATCTTTAAAGGTTATGCCTTGTTTCTAGTCTCTCCTGTTAGCCATCAGGCCATGAACCCCTACCTCCTCCACACACCTCCATCTGCAGAAGTACATGGGACCAAGCACTAGGGATTGAATCTTCTGCTTTATGAGCCCAAATAGACAATTCTTACTCTATATCATTTAGCTCAATGTATTTTGTCACAGTGGTGAAAAGTCTAACACCCTGGGGTTCATCCAGAAACTGTTGAAACACCAACTATAGACATTGAGATACCTTCATCCTTCCAATGATGTCCTTCTTCCCTTTTTCAGATACACTACCCTATATACAGCTAGTTTTCATGCTGTGACTGACAAAATTCAGCTCACCCACCCATCTCCAGGATGAACAGATGATGCTGTATCTATTAAACATTTGTCACGCTTTCAAAAATTAAAGAGGATAAGAGAGAGAGCATCTCAGAATAAACAGAAAGGTCGCCAGATACAGCTATTCTTTTCATTTGTACCTTAGGTAAGTTATACTGAAAAGTAGAATCGACTTTGTCATGGAGGAAACATGCAACCTCCCAGTGTGGTGAGGGAATGTCAGATCTAGAGGGCCATAGGTTACTACTGCTAGTAAAGTCACTCCTCTCTCTCTCTCTCTCTCTCTCTCTCTCTCTCTCTCTGTGTGTGTGTGTGTGTGTGTGTGTGTGGTGTGTGACTATAGGCCAAACATCAATGTCAAATACCTTTTCCAGTTACCCCTCACCTTCTCTCTTTGAGAAAGGGTGTCTCACTGATTCCACAAGGCTTGCTGTCAGTGAGCCACAGAGATCTTGTCTCCACTCCCTCCCTTGGAGCTGGATCTAGATGAATCTCTCTAATCATCTTTTCCCTTCCTTTACTCTCATACACAGTGCTATTTTTGTCTACTGTTTTTTAAACTCCACCATAAGCACTCTTAATCACTCTTCTACTTGAGCGCCCCAGAGGCAGCCAGGTCCATCTTGTCCACCTGACAGAATTATGCTTCTCCTGGTAAGAGCACAGGGGACTTAACTGCAGGTCAGGACTTAATTGTGGTTGACCACCTGTGTTGACCCCTTGAGCATGGAGGCATGTATTTCTTTTTCTTTTTTTTTTTTAATATTTTTATTTTCTATATTCTTTGTTTACATTCCAAATGATTTCCCCTTTCCCGGATCCCCCCTCCCCATATGTCCCATAAACCTTCTTCTCTCCATCCATTCTCCAATCACCTCCCCCCTTTTTCTCTGTCCTTATATTCCCCTCCAATGCTAGATCAATCCTTTCCAGGATCAGGACCTTCTCCATACTTCTTCATGGGAGTCATTTGTTATGCGATTTGTGCCTTGGGTATTCAGGGCTTCTGGGCTAATTAATATCCACTTATTAGAGATGAGGCATGTATTTTTATATGGGGATGGGACTAATGGCTGGTCCTAAGTCAGGATTGTCTTCTTTTGTTCTGGGAATGCAGTCTAATTTGAGGTTAGACCTTCATCAGCAGAAACCTCAGCATCCCTAAACTTCAATTATAGTACACATTTTCTTTCTCACAGTTTTTTAAAAAAGATTTATTTATTTATTATATCTAAGTACATCCTCAGACACTCCAGTAGAGGACATACGATCTCATTATGGATAGTTGTGAGCCACCATGTGGTTGCTGGGACTTGAACTCAGGACCTTCGGAAGAGCAGTCAGTGCTCTTACCCACTGAGCCATCTCTCCATCTTTCTCACAGTTTTTAAGAAGCCTGGTTAGTATACTACTTATCTTCCAGTTTTATTGGAGGCAGCTCTCCTTTACTTAAATCCTACTTTGTGTAATTTAATATTTCCTAAGCATTTTTTTAGTGATTCCTTTATAGTATAAATTTTATTACTTCAATTTTGTTCTGTGTTAAACTCATATATACATATAATACATATCATACACATTATACATACATATCAAGCATACCACACACATCTATATTCACACATTGCACATACACACATCATATGTATGCATTACACATACATCACACACATGTATATATCTGCATACATAGTTACAGATAGTATTTGTAACTATGTATACAGATAGTATAGTGTAACTACAGTTTACACATAGTTAAAGAGGAAAAGAATCTGCAAACATAATATACCTAGAGGATGATATTGGTTATGCAAGGTATCCCAGAGAAAAGTTCCATCTGGTAAGCCATATAAAATAACATGGCTTCCATTGGGCAGGTGGGAATTCAGATGCTTCAGAGTCTGCATGACGTTGGCGTACATTTGTTTAGGAGTGGTCATTTCTGGTACTGTGTCAGATTTCCTATTGGCGGAGAAAACAGGAAGTATCTTGATTATCAGGATGGTAACATACAAAACACATTGTATGTACTGTTATTTGTACTGTTTGGCAAACTACTTATGATTTCTTACCTTTCTCTCACACCTCCAGACTGCATTTAATGACGCCTGAGGAGTCTAGTAAGCTATGGGACTGGTGGTATAAGAGACTCTAGAATAGTTTTCAGACTATATTGCTGGTGTAAGCAGTGTTCCAGATATGTCACCAGTCTGAGTTGGGAGAGAGAGAGAAAGAGAGAGAGAGAGAGAGAGAGAGGAAGAGAGAGGGAGGGAGGGAGAGGGGATCTGTAGAACATGCAGAGTGAGCAAGAAGTAAAAATTTGCAACTTTATACTACTAAGATTTTAGAGAGTTTTTAGAGGATTTTTTGCTTTGTATCATGAGCTCATCCACCCTTACTCATGGCTACTGGACAGGGTCTGGTATTACTTAAGACTTATTTGGAGAGTTGAGGCCTAACATTTGCTTTTTAAAAATTGTACACAGACCAGTGTAAGAGGCAGAGGACCACGGAGGAATGATGTAATTTTATGTGTACACATTCTCTTACCCTTTATTCTCAGTTTTTGTACTAAATTTGGGTTTTCATCAATTTTCTAATAGACTAAAATCCTTTGCTTATTCTTGTAACAGTATTCACCGAAAATGATATTTCATACCTCTGTTGTTCTCTTATTTGGCAGTAGTTGTTCTATGTAGAACATATTAAAAAACAGAAATCTCAAATAACTTAATTGTGTATCTTAAGGCTTTAGGAAAAGAAAACAAACTAAACTCAAATGCCGTAGATGGACAGAAATAATTAGATTAAGGCAGAAATAAATAAGCTATAAACAAACAAACACTACAAAGAATTATTGAAACAGATTTGGTTCTTTGATAAAATTAACAAGATAAACTAACCCTTAGATAAACTATCAGAAACAAAGAAATAGGAGATCCAAATTAATAAAGTAGCAATGGAAAGGGAGCTATTACAACATATACCAATGAAATCTAGAAAATCATGAGGCTATACATTGAAGATTGTATTTTACTAAATTGAAAAAAATCTAATAGAAGTGGATGGATCTCTAGATACATATAACCTATCAAAGTTAAGCCAAGATGAGACAAATCAATTAAAGAGATCTATAACCAATAATATTATAGCAGTAGCAGGAAGTTATCCAGCAAAGTCCAACATCCTTCAGAAAGATCACACATCAACACTTCTCAAATTATTCTATAAAATAGTAAATGAAGAAACTCCCAAGCTCTTCTATGAATCCATTACACTCTAGATAAAGCCTCCCACAAAAGAAAAAAATTTACAGGCCAGTCTCCATGATTGACACAGATGGGAATATTCTCAACAAAATACTTGAAAACCAAATTCAAGAGCACATAAAAAATGTGATCACCATGATCAAGTTGACCAGAGATGCAGAAATGGCTTGACATACACAAATCAATAAATATAATAATTACATAATTTAACTTGGCCTAAGGAATTAAATAATTTTGAAATGAAATATTTTTTAAAGTGCCCAACATTCTCAGCTACCAGAGCAAAGCAAATTAAAACTACTTTAAAGTTCTATTTCATCTCAGCTATAGAATGCTATAATCAAGGAAAAATGATGTTAGATATTGATAAGGGAGAAGATTATATTCCCTCTTTGTGGGGATGTAAATAGTTATGGCCACTGTGGAATATTTACATGGAAACATCTCAAAAAATTAAATATAGAACTACCATATGAACCAACTATTTCATTCCTGAGCATATACCCAAAGAACTCTGTATCCTACCACAGTCATATTTGTGCATTTTTGTCTATTGATGCTTCTTTCATAATAGCAAGGAACAGAATCACCCTAAATGCCCATCAGCTAAGGAATAAAACATGTACGTCATATACACAATGGGGTTTTACTGACCATCCAAAGTTTCTGCTGCTGCAGGTAACACACATTTGCTCTCTCACAGGAGGAATGTTTCTACTTTTGTGTCACATTAAAGCATTTCAAGGACAGGGATGGATAAGTTCATGGTACATGAAATAGCTCCATAGTGGAAATGCTATCCACCTCCACTTTGCCTTTCTTCCCAAATTCCTGATGCTAAAAGTCATCTTTTAGTCATGACCTGCAGTCACTTAAAGTACTTACTGAATAGCCACATGCAGTTAGAGAACCAAGACACGTGTGGCTGTGTTATTTCAAGAAGAACTAGCAACATCATAAAAAAAAATGTTGAAGGTGTAAACAAAGAGACAAACCAAATTTCTGAACCTTACTCCTGGAGAGACCTGTTATGCAACTATCCGGTTTGGGTTTTGTATGGAAGCCCTTTGTCATTCTGGGACATCTTGATGTTCTGCCATCTGTCTTTATTTTTCTAACCCCTCCAGTGGGTTAGTGCCCTCAAGTGGGCACTGCAAGAACATCCCACACAGCCAACTCTGTTACTTCATCCAAATGCTTGCTGCTTCTCTGCCCAGATAGATCCTGGCCCGAGGGAGGTTGGCACAGGCCTCTAGCTGATGTGTCTTTTGGCTCTTTGGAAAAAGGAAAGCAGAAATGGGTTGGAGAAACCTTTGGAAAAACATACTCCTGGTGATTCTGACTTTTGGCAGGAGAGTTCTTCTGCATGCACTCTATCTAGTTGTAACCTGTTTGCTGTCTGTACCCAGGGGAACCTGGTGCAGGGACTGAAGAGATGTTATCTGGCCAGACCAGAGTTGTTCTCTTTTGCACGGAAGGCGGAAAGCTACATCTGTTTCTCTGTTGTAAGCTCCCTGAAATCAGGGGCTCAGGCCTTTTGTGATTGGATTCCAGAGCCTGACCTAGTACTTAGCTCATTGGTGGTGAGCAACATGTGCTTTAAGAAAGCGAAAGAATAATATATTGTAAGGAAGACCAGAGTGAGCCAGGGAACGAACACGGGATTTAGTTAGAGCTCCTGCAGCTCCTAGCTTTGCTTCTAAATGGCAGTAGAATGAATTCCTTTACTTCTGAGCCCCCACTTCCTCACCTGTAACTGCAGACTGCCATATTTGCCTCTTTGGGTTGCTATAGAGGTGAAATGAAACAGAGAGGAGCATGTATCTTGGACCAGGCACAGCAGGCCTTAAGGCGTATACACTCTTTCCTGGAAAGTCCTGGGTGGCTCATCATAGAGGCAGGGACCTAGGTCCTCACAATGTAACATTAGTTGCTTTGGAGTCCTGGAGAGACCTAGGTAGGGACTTGCCCATGAGCAACTCTGGATCATAGAACTGCATGTTCTTCTTTGAATTTACTTCATTTAGAGTTCTGTGGAAGCAAATGAGCCTTAGTCCTATCAGGCTTTGATCTCAGCACAGACTTGGGGGCTCAGTGAATGACTAGGACAAGGGGAACGCATGTGAGCAGGGAGACTCTAGCTGGCCAGTGATCAGTTATGCTACCTTAAGCAAGTCTTATGTCTTTTCTGATTTCCTAAAATACTAGACATATGGCCCCTGGGAGCTGCTCCAGATACTGCCTCACCCTTTGTTTACTGTTTGCCACAACCTCAGGTGAGTTGCCTATATGCAGCATATTTTTAGGGGTGTACATGGATTTTGATACATGTTTTTCAATGTTGATGGGGAAAGAACCCTAATGCTGTAGTTTAGCAAAATACCTTTTACTCTGGGTCATCAGAATAAATGGGATTGAACGTGAGTTACATGTAGTTTCTTTGCAAATGCATGGCTATGCTGTTTCTTCTGCATGAGGCAATGAGAATTTGTGTGTGGCATGTGTTCTTGTGAGATGACTGTGCTTCTGTTCTATGCTGTTAAAAATGTCGTGGGCTCTAAGTCTTGGATCTCGGCAAAGCTTTTTTTTTTTTTTTTTTTTTTTTTTTTGTGATATAACCCACAGTTGTTCCTGGCATACCTTTTTGTTGTGATGTCGGAATTGAGAGCTAATAGATCTTTGATCCAGGTTTTTGGTTTCACAGGCTGTTCCTATTGATGTCACATACCCAGGACTTCATTCTAAGATTAATTTATTGGGCGTTAGCACATTATAACAGAGTAGACCAGAGTAGAGAGTGGAAGAGAAGGAAAGCCAGAGCTCAGTCCCAGCTAAGTAGGCCATTGCCATCTTCTTAGCACTGCTCCCATCCCTCTCAATGACTTACCCATTACAAACGTCGTTTCCTATCATGGCATAAATGACAATGGCTGGTTGGTCTGATGCCTGGTTTCTAGACAAGCTGAGAAACATACGGTATAATGTCAATTCAATTTCCTATTAGGAAATGACACATCAGTGTACAATACTGAAGAGTAGATTGAAATTCCAGCTAAACAAACCCAGCACCACCCTCATAACAGCACTTATTATCCACAAGCATAGGGGAGTTAATTAAGTTACTTATGCTCAGTTTCATAGGACATCCTCAGAACTGTGGGGCCTACTCAAGTCACAGAGGTCAGGTCTTCCCAAGGCTTCTGTTTAGGACGCTAAAGCTCACTTCTGAATTTTAATACTCAAATAGAGGCAAAAAATATATTAACTTTCCAGGCATGGTATATCAACACTTAGGAAGCTATGGTAGGAGAATTGCATGAGTTTCAGATGAGTCTGATGACATAGTTAGCTCTGGGGGCTACCGCATGAGGCTCTGTCTCAAAAATCAGAAACAAAAAAAAAAAAAAAAAGAAAAAAAGTAGTATTCTTAATTATAAGCCAGACTATGATGTGATCTTTATGTTTTTCTAGTTACTTCTTTCAGAGCTAAATTTTACTCAGTTCAGATTCATTTTATAACCCTTTGAGAACATGCACTTTCCAAGATTACTTGGCCAAGAAGATGACCCCCAGTGTGCTGATAGTGACTAATGAACTGTTGATGTTCAGTAGAAATGATAATGGAGTAATAAAAGAGAGTTTTTCCATTCCTTTCAAGATAAGTTAACCATACGTAAAACAGTTTCTTAGATTTATCTTCCACTGACCTTTCGATAAAATTCTTCAGATTTCTGGAAGATGCACCTGAATAATTACAATTAAGAAAGTAATTGTTAATGAGTTCCATTGGCACCACTGATGTGTCAGTCTGCCTAGCTGTCCAGACCACACTGCTGATGGCAAGGGCTTCTGTCTGGTGATTTTCTGTGGTGTGTTATCTTGGCTTTCACCTTCCTGGGTTCTCTGCTTACTTGGCATTATACTAACAGAACCCAAAGCTCTTTGGATTTGTTGGTTGTCATAGATAAGTAAATGATTTAGTAGATTTAAGGAAAAAGTATCTATATATCTACAAGGAGACAAGGTAACCCCCAAAGGATCAGAGAGAGAGAGAAAGAGAAAAGAACTATTTGGGACAGAGATCTTCCTGGAAGCCCCCATTTAAGGTCCTTGTATTCAGAACACTGAGTCCTGAAAGTTGAGACTCCCTCTGGGCAGTCAGTTGCTCTCTGATGGTTTCTAGAGGGAAGAAATTCACAACCTCCTGCCAGCCCAGTGTTGATGGTGTCCAAGGGTAGCTCACATATCTTCCAGGCCCTTCATTCAATTCTGTTCCAGGACACTTAATCTCTCATTCTCAGAATAATAATGAATCAAGAAGTGTTTTCATTCTTTAATTTTCTCATAATGATAAATAAAAATCAAGAAAAGCTCAAACTTCTGTTATCCTAAAATTATAGGAGCAGATCCAACCTTGAGCCCATATGGGAATTTGTTGTGCAGGCCACCTACAGAGGTTCAGAAGACTGAAAAGTTGTCAGTACTGACTAGATGGGTTGCCCCTCCCCATAGGCAATATTATCTATGTCCCTTGCCTACTCAGGATAAGGATTGCAGTTGAACACAAGTAGTCATAGTAGGTTTAAAAAGGCAGCCACAGCTGATGGTGGTGCTCACGTGTAATATACAAGGATCCTGGAAGCAGGATAGAGAGTTCAAGGCTAGCTTGGCATGGGTAGTGAAGTCCTATCTCAAAACAACAAAAAAATGTACAAACAAGCAATAACAACAACAACCCCCCAAAAACCGATGTATCCACAAAAGAGAAACAAGGAATTACTTACTCTTTTCTTGAATGCCTATTTTTTCTTGTACAGAATTCTCTCTGCTACAAAGTCATTATTTTTATCCTCTTCATTTCTTGTGGAATCTCAGTTTTACAAAGTTACCTAAGTGGTTTCTGTTTTTTCTTCTCTACTCTTCTCATCTTCTCATTTCTTTCATTTCTGCTATGCTTTGGCCAGACTAAGTTCCACATCTCTCTCCTGTCTAATCTCTATTGTCCTGCTCTGAAGCTGTCTCCCCAGCTGCTCACTGTTGATATGTCTGACATTGGATAACATACTGAAATGGCAGTTGGTAGGTATAAGAAACACAGATGATGTGGCAGAACAAGACGAACATTTGAAAAACTTACACATTTTATACCCTGCAATTATAGTTTCATAGAAATAGAAAAGGTTGACCCTGGAATAGAGGACTTTTATTTATTTATTTAGGTGACCCAGTGGAGAACCTACACATTCCCTGTTAAGAGAAGAAGAGTTCATATAGACCTTTAAATATTTTCTTGTAGTGTTCTTTAAATAGGGCATATTGTATCACAAGAAGATAAAGTCTCATGATTTCAGCCTCAGTCAGCTTTTCCTAACTGAATTTTAATGTATGTTCACACTGCTGGGTTGGTGTTGACCATCAAGTACCTCACATTCTATGCATTCTCTCAACTTCAAAAATAATTTTGATGGTCTTCCAAGTGAACCTATTAAACTTTGGACCTGACAGTAGATTCCAGATTCTTCATAGAAAGAGAATATTTAAATATATCTAGATTAAGTCTTCATAAATTAAAACATTACTTCATCAAAACACATTGGTTGTTTACTATGTTAGGTGTTGTAATTGGTTCTGGGTATAGATTAGTGACAAGAAAAGACATAGCCCTGTCCATAGCCCAGGATCAGTGCTAATGACCCCAACCTAGAAAGAGTACCCATCTCTCAGCCCTGATGAATTTTTGTTGTCTAGGGGTGTCTGTGTAGTTAGACTTGTCTTCAAAATAGAAGTTGGAAATATGGACTTTTTCCAAAAATGTACTGATTTTAGACATTGGCAATGAATCCAATGATTCTAAAAGACGTTTTATTTCACGGTACAAACACTATACAGGTTAGGTTTCAAAATAACTTGATTATTGTGAGAACTACAGGAAAGCATGTATGTGAAGGACAAAATGTTGGGTCTTAGGGGTTTAGAGCCCTGGCTGCCTTTACAGAGGAGCCAGGTTCTGTCCTTAGCACCTGCAGAACAGCTCACAACCATCCATATCTCCAGTTCCAGGGGATCTGATGCCTCTTCTGGTTTCTAATGGTACTCAGACACATATGGAGATAAATATATTCAGACACATAAAATAAAAATAAATAAATCCTTAGAGAATAAACAAAGTGCCACACGAACACAGTAATTTCTGATTTCATGTGAGGATATCCTTTTTCATGTGTGTAAAAACATTCAGATTGCCATTTCTAGGAAAATTTTATGACTCTTTCCTATTTTTGTTTGTGCTAGCACATATAATATACATTCAATATATGTATACACATATGTATACACATGTATACATATGAATTTTTATATCTGTAACAGATTAAATATTTGTATTGCAGAGAAAGCTACACATGTACAGAACAAAACACAGCTGTGGGTCATGTGTGTCTTCCATGTATCTGAACCCTGTCATGCACAGGATGAAAATGCATCTACTTGTTCAGAATAACTTTAACACCCTAGATTTCTCTTTGTGTATTATAACGGAGGACATTACTTCTCTAATAATTTAAGATAAAAAATGATCTTTATTTCTGTTTCTTTCTGATCTGGCTCTGGGATTACAGGTGCACATCACTATGCCAAGCTAAAATTTTGCTAGTACTCTATATGAAGGTCTTCAAATAGAGGACCAGGGATGCTGCTCTTGCCACTGAGCCTTTCTTTGGAGATAAAGTTAAGACAATAGTCTCATCAGTGTCAGTCCCTCAGGCAGACTCTCTCATGGCTGATACAGCCTGTAGAGCCTAGAGACTTTCTGATGAACATGTCTCAGCATACATTGCTGTGACACTTGCTATGAGTTTCTCAAGGATGTGGCTCATAGAGAGCCTTGGGCCACCAAGCCAGTCATGAAGCAAGGGTCTTTTAAAAATGGCATCCCATGGCTACTCCACTATGACAGAATGTTAGGAATACACTGTTTTCTAGATGTCTCTTCCAGTGAGGCTTCCACCACCTATGTCTGGATCCACACTCTTTTTCTGCTCTTTTGTGTGTACTGCCCATAAGTGAGTGTGCAGATATGTGTGTCTGCATGCAAATGTGGAGGCCAGAGGCGTACACTGGAGGTTTCCCTCTACATTCTCTGCCTAATTGTCTTGAGAAGGGGTGTCTCACTAAACCAGAAGTTGGCCATTTTGACTAGTCTGCCTGGCCAAGAAGCTCTTGAGATCCATCCGTCTCTCCCCTGCTCCATGAATTCTGGGGCCACAGGTACAAGAAATCATTTCTAGCTTTTAATATGGGTGCTTGGGATTTGAACTCAGGCACTCATGCTTGCAGAGTAATCACTCTTACCTTCTGAAACAACCCCTTGGACCCTTTCTGCTCTTCAAAACATCCATTACTGAAAGCCTGGTGCTGAGCCTGTCTTGAGCCATGGCTCCTGCCATCGGCCACTGTGGCTCTTTCTCGTCATGAGTGGGAGCTCCTCAAACCATCCATTCACTCAGGAATGGACTCTGGTCTTTCCCTCCTCTTTCATTAGGTTCCTATGGCTCTTTGCTTTTAAAGCTAGAGATATTCAGACACCACCCACCTCTTCTGATAGCAGTATCCTGTTTCCTCCAGTTCATTTCATGGCTATTCTAGTAGACCATGCCTGCATATCATCTGCCAACTTCCTTTCTCCACATAAACTAGATTTTAAATGACGTAGATTTTTCTTATAGTTTTATAATTCATCAAGAATTTTCAGAAGAATAATTTGCTGAAAAAATGATAATTTTACATTTTTCTCTTTTAAAAATGTTTGTTTGCAATAAACAGAATCATTCACACTAAGATATTGATCTTGAGTTCCAGATCCCAAGCATTTAACAATCATATGTTGTGACAGTTTCTGACAGTGTTTCTGCTACTGAGAATGTATCACATTACAAACGTTCCAGTTACAAACAAGATAAATTCCCTAAGAATATTTGAATAAGGTAGACTGTGCTTCCAATTGTGGCTGTAATCTACCTCCCCGTGACAGTGCTTTGCAAGCCCTGTGTTCATAGAGGGAGAACTTGGCATCTCCTCAAAGCTGTTTTGCTTTCAGGCCCTATCCCCCACATTTACTGTCTCTTTACACCTTTTGGATACTTCTCAAACTTTAACTTTGCTGTGCAATCTACTTCTCTAGAATTATGTATCTCTTACCTCCAGAGAGTGCAACTTACTTTTGTCCTGGTGACATTCCAACAGAACTGTGATTATTTTCTTGTTTGCCTCTCTTTTAGTTTTGTTACAATCTCCACGGAGGAGGGGGCCTTTACTTTGGCTTATCTTCCTATTTCTAGAACCCATTGTAGTACTGAACAGGAAGAAAGTAAAGACCAAAGGCATCCAGGCTTATATAAGTCCCAAGAGTATTTAAGATGTCAATAGATATAGCAGATAGCTTTCCATTTGATGTCTTTTATCTAAAGCTCTAAACAAAACAGATGATTGAAAGGAGATGACCTACACCTTCACCACACTGATAAGTACATTTATTTGAAGTAAAAAATTTGCAATGCAGGCGTGCTGGTCCTAGCTTGGTGAAAATTTTGACAAGCAGCAGGATTTGAATTCTTCACATGGTTACTGTCATGAGATTTGTTCCTTCCTGGGCCAGTTTGTCTTGATTTCTTTTTGTTGAGGTGATAAAACACTCTGACAAAAGCAACTTTGGGGAGAAGAATTTCGTTTACAATTCAAAACATAGTTCCTCATGTTAAGTAAGTTAAGACAGCAGGAGCTTGAGGTAACTGGTTACACTACATCCATGGAGAGAAAATGAAATGATTCAGCTTTCTTTCCCCACTCCTGTATAATCCAGAATCCCTACCTAGGGAATGGTGCTACCTGAGTGGATGGATCTTCCCATCTCAATTAATGGAATCAACACCCCAACCCTGCACATAACCAGAGGTTCATCTCCCAGGTGATTTTAGGTTTTGTCAAGTTGGCAATTAATACTAACCATCACAAGGTTGTATAAATAAATCTAAAGAAATAGTTCCACTTGGATAAGAATGTCTCCATTGTTTAAGGATTTGTTGAATTCCAAACTCTTGAAAGAATTAAATATGGTGAAAAGCTAATACATATAAAAGAGTAATTTTTCTTCTATATGTTATATGTCATAATGAATTTTTCTCTTAAAAGTTCCTATTATTATTAAATACTATATATTCAAGATATATTAGATTATTATATGAAAACAATTTTGAGTTGTAGGCATTGAGTGCTTCTATAACATTTTGTTTTCAGATCAAGTATTTAAGACTTGGATACTAAAGACTCTCTCTAGTGCTTTGACCACATTATTTCAGGCTCCCCAAACAGAAATGTCCTAGATGTTCTTCTATAAATAATCACTCCCATCTCCTTTCAAGGTTTTGGGTTATGATCAAATACTCAATCCAATAGTGGTACTCCCCAAATGCTTTTTAGAGCTCTATTTCAGTGTGACACAAGTGACCTCAGAAATTCCCTCCAGTGCTGTTCTTCTGGCTTTTGAAAGTATTTTTAAACATTTTCATTTTGAAATGATTGCTAAAATTCTATAAAAAATAGGACAAAGATATATACACATCCTTTACCTAGATTTTTCTAGATAAACCTACAATAATTACAATGATCAAAACTATAAAACTAACATTGGTCCAGTACTGTCGTCTGATCTGCATACCTAACTTGAATGTCACTGATGTCCACAGTCTTGCCTATGTCTAATTCGCTCTACTTGGATCTCAGGCCTCTTTTAGTCTGCCGTAATCTGGAAAGACTGCTCAGCCTCGGTCTTTATGACCTTGACATATTTTGATGCTACTGGCCAATTCTTAAGTGGCTTTCAGTTGGGGGGTTTGTTTTAATGTTCTTCATGATTAAACTTAGGTTATGCAATTATTTTGGCAAAAATACAATACCGGAAGCTCAGTTAGCTTAAGGTACAAAACTTACTTTGTTCCAGAATAGAGATCATGGGAGGTCTAAAAATAAGGAGTCCTTACGTGTGTAAATGAATTCAGCTTAGCCTGCAATAATATACTTTTTATAGTTCAATTATAGCTTGTCTCTTTATCCTCCCCCCCCTTTTTTTGCTTTTATTCCTTCTCAGGAAGACAAAGAGAACTGGCCCAGAGTTCTGAGTTAAGGTATCTAATTCTGACAATTCCTCCTCGATCGCCAAGACAATCCAAGACAGAAAGATGGCACTTTTTCAGGCCAGAATCTAGAAAGGGGAAAGTATGGCTTGACTTTTGAGAATGTGATCTTCAGCAGGAGACAGACATGGTTAAAAGTCTATCACTGACGATGTAATGGATCATAGGAATGTTATGGGACTTTCTGAGCCCCAGTTTCCTCATTTGCAAAATAGAGTTGCTTTGTGGATTCACCGAGGGCAGAGCACATGTCTTTAGAACTGGTTATTTTCCCCCCTTGAGTTTTAAGTATCAGTGAGATATAAGATGAATAATCAATAGCTGGGTGTGGTGATGTGTGTGCAAGGCAGGGATTCATGAGAGAGTGGTGGCTTAGTGTCCTGGGCTGTAGTTTAATATGGTCCTGTAAGCTTTGTTGATGGCCACCTTGTCACTGGTGGTATGTCACTGGCAGCAGGAGACATAACTCACCGTTGCTAGCTGTTCAGCCTGAGGGTTCTTTTTATAGACAGTTATTTGGGTGAAGCCAAGATGTAGTCTAATCTTACAGAAAAGATTTTCAGGATAAGTCAGTATTAAGAAAAAAAATTTTTGTTTGTGTTTTTAAAGGTCAGAAGTGCACACTCGAGGCGGCGGCGGTAGCAGTGGCTGCTCCAGCTGAAGGGCCATCAGCGGTGGAACCAAAGCGACACAGGGTCCAGTTAGGCCCTGCGCCCACGACCACTGACCTTCGCTGACCAGCCGGGCGGCAAGCAGCTGCAGTTCTGCGGAGCCTTTCGCTGCACGGAAGCCACTTCAGAACTCGGCTTCCCGCCAGTCAGGAGAGACTCACCTCCATCTTGATCCCGGGCTCCAGAGATCGGTCAGACTGAGGTACACAAACATAATCCTAGGCCCAACACCGCAGGGGTCTGAGCCAGACGGGCGTTGGCCTGCACCCAGGCCCTGGGCTGTTCGAGTGGCCATCGGGGCGCCAACCCAGCCAGGAGTTTTTTTTGCCCCGGCCTGCGCACGCGCCGCCATTTTGCCTACAGGAGCCAGAGTGCTCGGGAGGGCAGAGACTGCTAACAAGCGTAGCCTGAGGCTAACAAAACGGGGGTCTAGGCCCCAAAAGGCACAGGACTGACCCCAAGAACTGGGCGGCTTGGTGGGCCATCTGTGTGTCAACCCGCCCAGGAGGTTATTAGCACAACAGACTCTCCCGGTGCTTTCGGGGAGCGCGGACGCGCACGCCCGCCATCCGGGTCACCTGGCGGACCCAAATAACAGACATAGCCCTAGGGGAACTTTGCTCGGACCTTGGCCTCCCAGGCATTTGCCTGGACTCAGGGCCCGGGCGACAAGGCTAACCTAGTGTGCGCCAGCACGGTTGGGGAAATCGGCTGCCCAGCGGAGTGAGCGGAACACAGGGGAGGTCACAGCAACATACACCTTCGGAGCTCCCTGGGGGTGCACACGGGTTCCATCTGGCCCACAGACACAATCTGGGGCAAGGCCTCAGGCAGAAGCCCTCAGGTCAACTCTCTCCGCTTCAGATCAGCCTGGGTGGCCGCCACATCTCCAGGTCCCTCAAGAGGCTAGCGGGGGCTTCCGGGCGGCCAGCTGGGAGAAGTCGGTGTGCTCCAATAAATCCTGCGGGCCCCAGCGGGAGCCTTCAGGTGCCTGCTTCGGGATCTGAACAGCCTGGACAACAGCACCCTGTCTACAGGCAGTGCAGAGTGTAAGCTGTGCACCAGAGGCCAACGGGGAAGGGGCAGCTTGCACTGGTGAGTCCAGCACTGACAAGACCAAGTAACACCAGTGAGAGCTAGATGGCAAAAGGCAAACGCAGGAACGTCACTAACAGAAATCAAGGCAATATGGCAACATCTGAACCAAATTCTCCTCTACCAGCAAGTCCTGGATACCCCATCACACCAGTAAAACAAGATTTGGATTTAAAATCACCGGTCATGATGCTGGTACAGGAACACATGAAGGACATTCAGGAGAAAATGGATCAAAAGTTAGAAGCCCTTGCAAGGGAAACACAAAAATCATTGAAAGAAATCCAGGAGAATACAAAAGCCAACAAGGAGGAAATGCAAAAAACACTTAAAGAAATACAGGAGAACTTTGCTCAACAGGCTGAGGTCATGAAAGACGAAACACAAAAATCTCTTAAAGAAATACAGGAGAACTTTGGTCAACAGGCTGAGGTCATGAAAGAAAAAAACACAAAAATCTCTTAAAGAATTACAGGAAAGCACAAACAAGCAAGTGAAGGAGCTAAGCAAAACCATCCAGGATCTAAAAACAGAAGTAGAAACAACTAAGAAAACTCAAAAGGAGACAACTTTGGAGATAGAAAGCCTTGGGAAGAAATCAGGGGACAGAGATGCAAATATCAACAACAGAATACAAGAAATAGAAGAAAGAATCTCAGATGCTGAAGATTCCATAGAAACCATGGACTCAACAGTTAAAGAAAATGCAAAATGCAAAAAGCTTGTAACCCAAAATATCTAGGAAATCCAGGACACAATGAGAAGACCAAACCTAAGGATTATAGGCATAGATGAGAGTGAAGATTTACAACTTAAAGGGCCAGCAAATATCTTCAATAAAATTATGGAAGAAAACTTCTCTAACCTAAAGAGAGAGATGCCCATGAATATACAAGAAGCCTACAGAACTCCAAACAGACTGGACCAGAACAGAAATACTTCCCGTCACATAATAATCAAAACACCAAATGTTCTAAACAAAGAAAGAATATTAAAGGCAGTAAGAGTAAAAGGCCAAGTAACATATAAAGGAAGACCTATCAGAATCACAGCAGACTTTTCACCTGAGACTATGAAGGCTAGAAGGTCCTGGGCAGATCTCATGCAGACTCTAAGAGAACACAAATGCCAACCAAAACTACTATATCCAGCAAAACTCTCAATTACCATAGATGGAGAAACTAAGATATTTCACGACAAAACCAAGTTCACCCAATATCTATCCACAAACACAGCCCTAAAAAGGATAATAGGAGGACAACACCAATACAAGGAGGGAAACTTCACCCTGAAAAAAGCAAGATAGTAACCTTTCATCAAACCCAAAAGAAGTTAAGCAATCAAATTTAAAAAATAACGTCAAAAATGATAGGAAGTAACAATCACTATTCCTTAATATCTCTTAACATCAATGGACTCAATGCCCCAATAAAAAGACACAGACTAACTGACTGGATACGTAAACAGGACCCTACATTTTGCTGCTTACAGGAAACACACCTCAGGGTCAAAGACAAACACTACCTTAGAGTAAAAGGCTGGAAGACAATTTTACAAGCAAATGGTCTCAGGAAACAAGCTGGAGTAGCCATTTTAATATCAGATAAAATTGACTTTCAACCCAAAGTCATCAAAAGAGACTCTGAGGGACACTTTTTGCTGGTCAAAGGAAAAATACAACAACTCTCAATCCTGAACATCTATGTTCCAAATGCAAGGGCACCCTCTTTCATAAAAGAAACTTTATTAAAACTCAAAGCACACATTGCACCTAACACAATAATTGTGGGTGACTTCAACACTGCACTTTCCTCAATGGACCGATCAGGAAAACAGAAACTAAACAAGGACACAATGAAACTAATTGAAGCTTTAGACCATTTAGATTTAACTGATATATATAGAACATTCTATCCTAAAGCAAAAGAATATACCTTTTTTTCAGCACCTCATGGTACCTTCTCCAAAATCGACCATATAATTGGTCACAAGACAGACCTCAACAAATATAAGAAGATAGAACTAATCCCATGCCTCCTATCTGATCACTATGGAATAAAAGTGGTCTTCAATAGCAACAGAAACAACAGAAAACCCACATACACGTGGAAATTGAACAATACTCTACTCAATGATACCTTGGTCAAGGAAGAAATAAAGAAAGAAATTAAAGACTTTTTAGAACACAATGAAAATGAAAACACAACATACCCAAATCTATGGGACACAATGAAAGCAGTGCTAAGAGGAAAACTCATAGCCCTGAGTGCCTCCAAAAAGAAAATGGAGAGAGCATACATTACCAACTTAATGACACACCTGAAAGCCCTAGAACAAAAAGAAGCTATTTCACCCAGGAGGAGTAGAAGGCAGGAAATCATCAAACTCAGGGCTGAAATCAATCAAGTAGAAACAAAGAGAACCATACAAAAAATCAACAAAACCAGGAGCTGGTTCTTTGAGAAAATCAACAAGATAGATAAACCCTTAGCCAGACTGACCAAAGGGCACAGAGAAAGTATCCAAATTAACAAACTTAGAAATGAAAAGTGAGACATAACAACGGAAACTGAGGAAATCCAAAAAATCATCAGATCCTACTACAAGAGCCTGTACTCAACACAACTGGAGAATCTGGAGGAAATGGACAATTTCCTTGACAGATACCAAATACCAAAATTAAATCAGGACCAACTAGACCATCTGAACAGTCCCATAAAGCCTAAAGAAATAGAAGGAGTCATAGAAAGTCTTCCAACCAAAAAAAGCACAGGACCAGATGGTTTCAGTGCAGAATTCTACCAGACCTTCAAAGAAGAGTTAACACCAATACTCTTCAAACTATTCCACAAAATAGAAACAGAAGGAACACTACCCAATTCCTTCTACGAAGCCACAATTACGCTGATACCAAAGCCACACAAAGATCCAACAAAGAAAGAGAACTTCAGACCAATTTCCCTTATGAACATCGATGCAAAAATACTCAATAAAATTCTTGCCAACCGAATCCAAGAACACATCAAAACGATCATCCACCATGATCAAGTAGGCTTTATCCCAGGAATGCAGGGTTGGTTCAATATACGGAAATCCATCAATACAATCCACTACATAAACAAAGAACAAAACCACATGGTCATTTCATTGGATGCTGAAAAAGCATTTGACAAAATTCAGCATCCTTTCATGCTTAAAGTCTTGGAGAGAACAGGAATTCAAGGCCCATACTTAAACATAGTAAAAGCAATATACAGCAAACCGGTAGCCAGCATCAAACTAAACGGAGAGAAACTTGAAGCAATCCCACTGAAATCAGGGACCAGACAAGGCTGCCCCCTTTCTCCTTATCTTTTCAATATTGTACTTGAGGTACTAGCTCGGGCAATTCGACAACATAAGGAGGTCAAAGGGATACAAATTGGAAAGAAGGAAGTCAAACTATCATTATTTGCAGACGACATGATCGTCTACCTAAGTGACCCAAAGAACTCCACTAGAGAGCTCCTACAGCTGATAAACAACTTCAGCAAAGTGGCAGGTTACAAAATCAACTCAAGCAAATCAGTGGCCTTCCTATACTCAAAGGATAAGCAGGCTGAGAAAGAAATTAGGGAAATGACCCCCTTCACAATAGCCACAAACAGTATAAAGTATCTTGGGGTGACTCTTACCAAACATGCGAAAGATCTGTATGACAAGAACTTCAAGACTCTGAAGAAGGAAATGGAAGAAGACCTCAAAAAATGGGAAAACCTCCCATGCTCATGGATCGGTAGAATCAATATAGTTAAAATGGCCATTTTGCCTAAAGCACTATACAGATTCAATGCAATACCCATCAAAATCCCAACTCAATTCTTCACAGAGTTAGAAAGAGCAATTATCAAATTCATCTGGAACAACAAAAAACCCAGGATAGCTAAAACTATTCTCAGCAACAAAAGAAAATCTGGGGGAATCAGTATTCCTGACCTCAAGCAATACTACAGAGCAATAGTGTTAAAAACTGCATGGTATTGGTACAGTGACAGGCAGGAGGATCAATGGAACAGGATTGAAGATCCAGAAATGAACCCACACACCTATGGCCACTTGATCCTCGACAAAGAGGCTGAAAACATCCAATGGAAAAAAGATAGCCTTTTCAACAAATGGTGCTGGTTCAACTGGAGGTCAGCATGCAGAAGAATGCGAATTGATCCATCCTTGTCTCCTTGTACTAAGCTCAAATCCAAATGGATCAAGGACCTCCACATAAAGCCAGACACTCTGAAGCTAATAGAAAAGAAACTGGGGAAGACCCTTGAGGACATCGGTACAGGGAGAAAGTTTCTGAACAGAACACCAATAGCGTATGCTCTAAGAGCAAGAATTGACAAATGGGACCTCATAAGGTTACAGAGTTTCTGTAAGGCAAAGGACACCATCAAGAGGACAGATCGGCAACCAACAAATTGGGAAAAGATCTTCACCAATCCTACATCAGATAGAGGGCTAATATCCAATATATATAAAGAACTCAAGAAGTTAGACTCCAGAAAACCGAACAACCCTATTTAAAAATGGGGTACAGAGTTAAACAAAGAATTCTCACCTGAAGAACTTCGGATGGCGGAGAAGCATCTTAAAAAATGCTCAACTTCATTAGTCATTAGGGAAATGCAAATCAAAACAACCCTAAGATTTCATCTTACACCAGTCAGAATGGCTAAGATTAAAAATTCAGGAGACAGCAGGTGTTGGAGAGGGTGCGGAGAAAGAGGAACACTCCTCCACTGCTGGTGGGGTTGCAAATTGGTACAACCACTCTGGAAAGCAGTCTGGCGGTTCCTCCGAAAACTGGGCACCTCACTTCCAGAAGATCCTGCTATACCACTCCTGGGCATATACCCAGAGGATTCCCCACCATGTAATAAGGATACATGCTCTACTATGTTCATAGCAGCCCTATTTATAATTGCCAGATGCTGGAAAGAACCCAGGTATCCCTCAACAGAAGAGTGGATACAAAAAATGTGGTATATCTACACAATGGAGTACTATTCAGCCATTAGAAACAATGAATTCATGAAATTCTTAGGCAAATGGATGGAGCTAGAAAACATCATACTAAGTGAGGTAACCCAGACTCAAAAGGTGAATCATGGTATGCACTCACTAATAAGTGGTTATTAACCTAGAAAACTGGAATACCCAAAACATAATCCACACATCAAATGAGATACAAGAAGAAAGCAGGAGTGGTCCCTGGTTCTGGAAAGACTCAGTGAAACAGTATTTGGCAAAACCAGAACGGGGAACTGGGAAGGGGTGGGAGGGAGGACAGGGGAAGAGAAGGGGGCTTACGGGACTTTCGGGGAGTGGGGGGGGCTAGAAAAGGGGAAATCATTTGAAATGTAAATAAATTATATCGAATAAAAAAAAGAATGAAAAAAAAAAAAAGAAGTGCACACTCGAGTAGATATGTGTTTCTGTGGAGAGAGTGGCTCTAAGTATCCTAAAATAAAGTATGTAAATACAGTGTGTGTGACTTTTGATGTTATGCTGTTTAAAGTATAGAATCAAAAGATTAAAAATGCTTTGATATACTTACTTTTAGCTAATGATTTTTTCTTTAGTAAATTATAAAGTAGTTCATATAGTATTTCTGTACAGGTTTATAGAAAGGAATGCTAATGGTATGAAAACATGTCAAAAAGGTCAAAGAAATTCTTAGGTCCAGAAGTTATCAGGAGGTCAATGCACATGTTTTGACTGTCAATATGACTCATAAGTGTGTGTGTGTGTGTGTGTGTGTGTGTTTGAGTTCCTTCCTAAACAGGAGTCTGGCCCCTTGTAGACAATTTGGTTAGCTGTGTGAGAGTTCTCGACTTTTAGCAAGTGAGACAGTCACACCAGAGCTACATGGCCTCTTTTCTTTCTTATATTTCTAGTTTTTCCTATCTTTCTACCCTACCTCAAGGATAGTGGTGCACCAGGACAACATAGTTCACAGGCTTCTCAAACGCTGAGTTATGGGCAGCAAGTCACTGCCAAGGATAGTTTCTCATTTTGTGGGGAAATCACCTCCGTTGTTTCTCATTCTGCCATTCATTTAACCCCGGGGCCTCCTTCCTCAGTCCCACTGAGGAATTCTCTCTTCATCCTCCCTGCTCTAGTCTCTCTCTTCTGGACCCTGTTTATCCAATCTTCTCAACACTTCCTTAAGTATATTTTATTTTTAAGTGATTTTTGTTATTTGTGAGTGTATGAATACATGTATGTGAGAGTGTATGAATGTGTGTGTGTGTGTATGTGTGTGTGTATGTGCGAGTATGTATGTGAGTATGTGAATATAAGTGCATGTATATGAGCATGATGGCTACTCCCAGTTGTCAGCGTGACTATAGCTAGAATAAACTACAATCCAGAAATGGAGAGTATACCTATGATCTTGAGGCTGGAAGACACAGGCTTTTAATCCAGATCTTGAAGCATAATGGCCATGAAATGTCTAGGCCCAAGCAAGGTGATATACAACATTAATCTCAGGAGACAGAGGCAAACAGAGTTCTGAGTTCAAAGCCAGCCTGGGACAGAGCAAGTTCCAAGTAAAGAACAGGTTAAGTCCAGTTGTGGTGGACCCACCTTTAATCTAGGGCATGCCTTCTGCTGGAGGCCTACATAAGAACAGTGGAAGAAAGAATGCTGAGTCCTTGATGGTCATGTGGGAGGGATGGTGTGACATGCTTTTCTGTCTCTGGAACAGAGACAGTAGAGAGTGGTCCTCTACAAGTGTTGATGGTTGCTAGACATAAGGCTTAATTGTACATTTTACTTTATGTTCCTCCATGCCAAGGCTAATGACTCAGTGATAATCAGAGATAGCATGAGTCTGGAAGGTGAGAGTGTGTCTAATGTCTCAGCAAAATAGTGGAACACTGTGACCTTCAGGACAGCCCTTAAGGCTGTGGGGAAGAACTTTGAAAACATGTGTTCAAAAATATATTTCTTTATTATGCAAAATATAAAGATGCATAGAGGCAACTGCACAGGAGCCAGCTTGTCAAAAAGACACAAAAGCCTGAGTTCAAGGTCAGCCTGGAAGAGATTGAAGTTAGGTCCAGGGGTAGTCAGAATTGTAAGCTCAGGACAAGATTCTACCCAACTAAGTTTATTCTTTGTGCTTACAAAGGCAGGCAGATCTCTGAATTCATTTGCAATGTTGAAAACTGCATTTGCTGTCTTTTTCTAAGAATCAGGGGGCTAAAATTAGGGAATGCTGATTTATGGATAATCAAAGGGGAATCTGGAGTAAATGATTGAATTGATATGTAAATGAAAGACAGTGGTCTGCATGAGATGAGCTAGGAGAAAGCAATAACAGTTCTCTTTTTAGAATTTTTCCTAGCAAGATGAGCTGTCTGGAGATCTCTGGAGAACAAACACACAGCTCTTTTAGAATTTTTTCTAGCAGCTACCCAGACAGACCTGCTTAGAGAGTGAACACAGCTCTTTTTCTAGAAAATCCTAAATTTTTTTTCTAGCAGTTTTTCTGACTATGGTCAGAAAACTCATGAGCTGACCAGAGAACTTTTAGTATTTGTAGCGTATGAGAGAGCTGAAAGCTATCTCTAGCAGAAAGCTATCTTGAGCAGACTACAGAGCCAATTGTTATCTACAAAAAGTTGTCCAAGGAGCCATCTCAAGCAGACTAGAAGGCTGTCAGCTTGTGCCCATGATTAGAGTTCCAGTCATTCTTTTTACTGCTCCCAAGCACCCCTTCCTCAGAGTCCTCCTCCAAGCCAAGGCTGGCTCTTGGCAAAGGAAGTCTTTCTTCTTTGCTTGCTTGTACTTCTTGCATATGTTGGACCCTACTGCTTAAGGATTCCAGCTTATACAGAAGGTCAGCAGAAACACCTAGCCTCATGGGACTGAGCAACTGCTAGTTTCTTGGACTTCCCATTCATAGCTGCCCATTGTTGAGTTAGTTGGACTGTAGACTGTAAGTCATTCTATTAATTTCTCTCAATATATTCCATAACTTCTGTGACTCTACAGAACCCTGACTAATACAGTGAGCATATGAGTGTGTGTGCATCTGAATGTGTGTGTGTGCATGCGAATGTGTGTGTGCACGTGCCAGTAGGGGTGCTTCATCATTTGTGTGGAGGTCTCTGCTTCTGCTCTTGGTATCTGGCTTATATGTCAAATGCTTATGTTGATGGCCTGAATCTGTGTTTCCCAGGCTGCCCTGACTTTTGCCTCTTTTCCTAGCTTCTCTAGGTCTTTTCTGGGTTTAACCAAACCCAGAGGAAGAACAGGCAAAGTGAAGTTTCTTCAGTGTGAAGTTGTGGTATTAGTGCAGAACATAAGAGTTTCATAACCAAATTAGCTTTACAGCAAGGAACCGGGCGGGTGTAGTTGGGAGGTGAAGATGCAAACTTGAACATTGGCAGTTTGCAGTCTCCAGTAACTCATCCGGGTTCTTCACAGGGGATCCTTGCTCTCCACTTTCTCTGTAATGGGCACACAGGGAGAGAATCTCTCTCTCTCTATGGTAGGAAGCTTAATCCCATGGAAAAACATGTCTTAAATATTTTAGTATTTCTGAAAGCAAAAACCTCCTAATCAAGGTGTTTATATGAAAGTTATGCTGGACTTGCAGAAACAAAATGAGAAAGATTGTCAATGCAGGGTATTCCAAGCTTATGAAATCTCATTTGGTATCCAAACTGGAGAGCTCAGGCGCATCCTGTAAACTGGACAGTGTTTTCCTCTGTGGACTGTGAGCCAGAATAGTAGGCAATTGAGGCTCAGGAGGAGGGTTTAGTTGTTTTTAAATGCACAGGGGCCTTATTTATTTCAGAATATGACTTAATAGATTTTTATTTCCTTAAAATATGCATTATATCACCTCCCCTAGTCCCTGGTAATCACTACATTGTCCTTGGCTTCTGTGAATTTGGGTACTTTAGACGCTTCATGGAAGCAGGGGCTTCAAGGTTCATTTATGTTGTTGGGTAAGGCAGGGTTCCCTTCTTAAAAGACTGAATAGAATTGAATTGCACTTATATATTGTATTTTCTCTATCCATTTACATGTCAGTGTACATTTAGCCTGGTTCTCCATCTTGGCTGTTATGAATGATGATGTAATGAACAAGGGAATGCCAGTATCTCTTTGAGATCCTGTTCTTAATACCTTGGATAAATTTTCATAAGTGGGATTGGTTAATCATACAGTAATACAAGTTTTCATATTTAGAGGAATTATCCTACTACCTTCTATAATAGATAGATGACTTTACATTCCTTCCAATAATACATGACTCTAGACTCTAATTTTTCCATGTCCTAGGCAATTCTCATCATTAGTTATATATATAAATATATGCCATCCCAGCAAGTATAAGGTGCTATCTCAGAATGGTTCCTGTCTTTGATACTAAAGGAAGGAAATGACAGACCACCTCCCTTGCTGATTATGGAGAAGATAGGGTGGGGCTGCTGTTTCCTAAGCCTCACATCAAAGCATTACTCCTAGAATCATAGTGATTCCCACACTTCACATTCTAAAAGGCTCTGCACATATTTGCAGACACATAAAAAAATCTTTTATATAACGGTCAGGATGAAAATAGGAGCTGTTTTTTTAATTTGTACCACACAATTTAAAAGAAACTCTTTAATATTCTATTCAACTACTTCTTCCCCCTTTCTCTTTCTTGCTGGTTTTGAAAAGTAAAAGCAGCCATAAATATGCAGAATGTGGAGAGCTGACTTTTCCGATATCTAATAAAAACCTTGGGGAGTAATTGAAATAACTTGGTGTGGGCAAGTCAGGTTACACGCTGCATAATATCAAAAGAAAGTGCACAGCAAGGAAAAGCTTCAGAAAATAGGAAGAGGAGCTGGAGAATAAAAGCAGGACAATAGATAACAGGTAACTATGGGAAACTAAAAATATCCTCTTAGAATTCCATTCTTAGAAGATCTGATGAGACTTGTATTCAGAGAAGCAATAATTCGAGACAAGGTGAACATTTGTATAATTCTGAGGAATGCAAACTGAAGGAAGAGAAATCTCCCCCCTCTCGAGCTTCTACCCACTGCACAGACAAAAGCTGGGACTTTGCATGGACTCAACGTGCACTTCTTTGTGACGAGTCTCTCCTCCTACCTCCCTTTGCCTTTTGCTGTGTACAGCCTGGATTTTGAAGGAGTGCACATAGTCAAGCCAGCAGAGCACAGAGGACTGGCTAGCCTTGGTCGCTTGGTCTTTGGAGCATCTTACTCTGGTCATAATGAGTTTGTCAAAAGATTGCCAGACTTTTGGGTGGGAAAGCGATATTGAAATATTTTGGTCTTGAGATAGATAGAAATGTTGACTCTGAAGTCACACGCAAGGAAAACAATTACATCATGCATGTCTGAAGAGTCAGACTACTCATCACCTTGCCTTAATCGTATACATTTATCCGATTACTCTTTCTAGACTCAATTTATATATATATGAAACATTTTAGAACAGTAGAATTTGAGGGAAGAAAGAAAGCAACCAAACAACATATTATGATGAGCCTTGGGTTTGTCCTACTAATCTTTCTTCTTAGATGTAGCTCTTCCCCATTTCCTTTTAAAAATATGGTAAAAATTGAACTATAATATCCAATTTATGGTCTAATTTTTATTAGTCTATATTTTATCTTTCCTGTTTTTAAAAACAGACTCTTAGTCCTAATGGCCTAGAGCTGCATAATATTCCACAAAATGAGCTTCTGTTGTTTCTCCAGTCTTTATTAGAAGATAGCATTGGGGGCTCTTTGAGTCTCTCACAACAGCAGGGAAGTGAGGTAAGGAGCTTGTATCTGTGGGAATTCACAAGCAAGTCCCTTGTGCATTGTTTACTCTCGATTAGGTGTGTCCACACATAGAGCAAGGCTAACCCCTCCCTGTAGATCACTGAAGATCACAGGCAGGAAGGAGGCCTGACCTTTTATTGGTGTCTTAGTAGAATTACACAGGGTGGGCAGAAGTTTTTGTCATGAAACCTTCTATTTCTGTGGTATGGGCAAGGCTGTTGACCTGTCCATGTCTCCTTTCTCTAAGTTGCAGCAATGTGAAAAGCCTCATATTTTTCTCATTCTGAGAAATATGTTTTAACATACTGAGTAATTGAGTTGGGTGCTGTAGTTAATGTATATATTAGAAGTTTTATTTGCCATTTTTTCCATAGCATTTCCAGAGTGACTGAAATCAATATATCTTAGCTCTGAGAAAATACAATAATACTTGCTGACAATGTTTATTGTATCCAGAATTAATGGAAATATGCATAAAGGTACATACTTAAAGTGAAATATGTTTCTCAACACTTGGTGGGAGTTCAGTAAATGCCAGCTACTATTAAACAATTAAGACACCTTTGTCATTCTTAGAGGAGCAGGGCATTCATTCTATGTAGAGTACTTATTTTAAGAAATATGGTATTTTTAGATAACACATTTAGTTAAAACCCATACTTTTTGGACAAGTTCTGCACATTTTTAGTCAGTAAGAGATGTAACTCTTGGCATTAGCCAGGCAGTGATTTACTAAGCAGGGGTTTTATGAACCTCTTAAACCAGTATGGTGGGCAGACTCACAAGAGTAAAGTTTAAAACTCTGACCTCTGAAGAAATTTGAGAGAATTCTCTACTCGACTGAGTAGAGCTTTTGCAGTGACCTTAGTTTGCCTTTGTTTAACTAAGGCTCATTCAGATAATGCTTCTTGAGCTGTCAATCTTTGCATTTGGCTGAGAATTACTAGAACCTTTTTCACTATTGGGTGACTGATCTGGCTTCCATATTCTTTTTGTCTGCATACTCTTCTTCTGTTTATAAATGTCTGGAAGGCCAGAAGATTGTGCTCAGAATGTGTAGTGCTGTTGGAAGGGAGACTTCACTGTATTCTGGTTGTCTAATGCTAATTTTTGCAGTAATTCCCAAATAAAGTCAATTATTACAGGTGAACGCATAAGTGAGAGGCTACTCACCATTTTTTGAGATACTCTGGTAGTCTCTGTGGTTGCAATGGTTTCTCTTTCTCAAATAATGGTAAATGGATTTTTCTTCAATTCTGAAACAAATACATAAGTATATATTTAATAGCAAGATAATTCAATGTTGACATTAAAAGAAAGATGTTTCTGTGATGCTTTTTGAAATGCAGTAAAAATGAACTCAGCATACCCAGGCTTTACTGACACAGTTTTTTAATGCTGTGAATGTATTGTTGGGTGGATTGTGACACAAGGCACATCCATATAGGAAGGTTGCTATTGCAATCCAAGTTTTGCTTTTGTATAGGTCCCTGCAAAGTCACATCTTTCTAATCTTTCTACTTGCTGCAATCTTTTCAGCAACCACTCATCTTTACTGTTCTCTTATTTGCAAGTGGAAGGCATTCCCTTTGGCTGCTGTGAGGCTGTGGAAGATGCTTTCATTTTGGGGTATGCTCTCTTCTGTACACGTGTGTGTTACAGAGCTTGAAGAAGCACATGCGTTCTTATGGAACGATGACTCCATTTCCTGCTTCTCTGTGCCTAGGCTGTCTGACTAATCCTTGGATAATGCAATTGAACTAGAAGTGTGAAGTGGCATTTCTAGTAATGTTTATTAGGGAACACTCTGAAAGCAACACCTATTCTTTCTTTCTTAATTCCCTACCTGTATTCTGCTGCCTAATCCAGAATAGGAATGCTACTGTTTGGACAGTGTAGTCAAATATCCACCTTAGAAAGGCATAAGTTAGAGGAACCTGGATTCCTGAGGAGACTGGGTATAGTAGAACTTCAATACTAGTCCTAAATTGCATGTCTCTGAGCTTTTCTGTGCAAAAAAAAAAGCAAACTCAAATTTTATCTTATTCAAGCCATTTATTAAATCTCTTCCAGTTGGAACTGAATCTAATATTAATGGACACATAACTTGGAGACAATTCTGACACCAGTATTGTGTTATAATTATAGAAAAATTAAGCTAATTTCTTGGCTCCCTTTTGTACTATCTTTGATTTTCTATTTTATTTTCCCAAGATTTTAATTTAATTTGACTGTAATTTCATGTTTTGCTGCCTGTATTTTTATAGACTTCCTAAAATCCTTTTTGAAACAAGACTATATATAAACTAATGAATGATAATTTAACTCATAAATATTCCATTACTCTTAAAATTTACATTTTCATAAATTTGTATTTAATATCCTTGCATACAATCATTCTTTTTTCCAAGCATTAATTATGAAAATTAAGTTTATTGGATTACAGTACTTGGTAACTGTCTCAAATAATTCAGAAAGGTAACTATGGATCATGTTTGGGTTCTCAGGATGTATTGAAAGTAGCATGCAGGAAGAGCTACAATCAATATTTCTTGAACTATTCAAAAGAAGAAGAGGAGGAGGAAAAGGAAAAAGAAAATAGAAAAAAATTAGAAAGAATACTCTCAGATTCTTATGAAACCAGTCTCATGCTAATATTAAAACCATGTAAAGAGACTACCCTGTCACTCCCAACAAAACCTCTCAAAACTACAGGACAGCATCTCTAGTGAACATTGATTCAGCAATGCTCAATAGAAACTTGTAATACAAACATAATGTCGAAAAAATTATCCATTACAAACAAGATTGCTTTATCCTGGAGATGCAGGGATGGTTCAACATATGAAAGTCAATAAATGCAATAAACCCCAAGATGAATGGAAAGACAACAGCCACATGATTATCAAAATAACTGTAGAGGGGCTGGAGAGATGGCTCAGCGGTTAAGAGCACTGACTGCTCTTCTGAAGGTCTTGAGTTCAAATCCCAGCAACCACATGGTGGCTCGCAACCATCTGTAATGAGATCTGGCGCCCTCTCTTGGAGTGTCTGAAGACAGCAACAGTGTACATTTAATAAATAAATCTTTAAAAGCAAAACAAAACAAAAAAAACCCAAAAAAACCCAAAATAACAAAATAGCTGTAGAAAAGTCCTTTGACAAAAATTCAACATATGTTCATTCTTTTTTTAAAATTTGGTATATTTTTTATTTACATTTCAAATGATTTCTCCTTTTCTAGACCCCCCCACTCCCCGAAAGTCCCATCAGCCCCCCTCCCTCCCCCTGTTTTCCCACCCAACCCTTCCCACTTCCCTGTTCTGGTTTTGCCCTATACTGCTTCACTGAGTCTTTCCAGAACAAGGAGCCACTCCTCCGTTCTTCTTGTACCTCATTTGATGTGTGGATGGAGCTGGAGAACATCATACTAAGTGAGGTAACCCAGACTCAAAAGATGAATCATGATATGCACTCACTAATAAGTGGATATTAACCTAGAAAACTGGAATACCAAAAACATATGTTCATTCTAAAATTCTAGAAAGAGTAGGACTGGAAGGAATAGATCTCACCATAATAAGATATATCACAAAAATCCCTAAATGAAACACAGGAGAACATGGATCAACAGGTAGAAGCCCTTAAAGAGGAAACACAAAAATTCCTTAAAGAAATTCAGGAAAAAAGAAACAAACAAGTGAAGGAACTGAACAAAACTATCCAGGATCTAAACTTGGAAATAGAATCAATGAAGAAATCACAAAGTGAGGCATCTCTGAAAATACAAAACCTTGGAAAGAATTCAGGAGTCATAGATGCAAACATCAACAACAGAATACAAGAAATAGAAGAAAGACTCTTCTATCTATGCATCTATGACTCCTGAATGGATGGTGAAGATTCCATAGAAATCATTCACTCAACTGCCAAAGAAAATTCAAAATGCAAAAAGCTTGTAATCCAAAACATCCAGGAACTCCAGGACACAATGAGAAGACCAAACCTAAGGATTTTAGGAATAGAAGAAAGCGAGGATTTACATCTTAAAGGCCCAATAAATATCTTCAACAAAATTATAGAAGAAAACTTCCCTAACCTAAAGAAAGAGATGCCCATGAACATACAGGAAGCCTACAGAACTCCAAACAGATTGGACCAGAGCAGAAATTCCTCACGTTACGTAATAATCAAACATCAAATGCACTAAACAAATAAAGAATATTAAAAGCAGTGAGGGAAAAAGGTCAAGTAACATATAAAGGCAGACCTCTCACCCTTCACAATAGTCCCAAATAATATTTCATACCTAGGTGTGGCCCTGACGAAGCAAGTGAAGGGTCTATATGACAAGAACTTTAAGCCTCTGAAGAAAGAAATTGAAGAAAGTCTCAGAAGATGAAAAGATCTCCCATGTTCATGGATTGGCAGGATCAATATAGTAAAAATCGCCATCTTACCGAAAGCAATCTACAGGTTCAATGCAATCCCCATCAAAATTCCAAATCAATTCTTCATATATCTAGAAAGAGCAATTCTCAAATTCATCTGGAATAACAAAAAACCCAGGAGAGCAAAAACTATTCTCCACAACAAAAGATATTCTGGGGGAATCACCATCCCTGACCTCAAGCTCTACTACAGACTGATAGTGATAAAAATTGTTTGGTATTGGTATGCAGACAGGCAGGAAGATCAATGAAATAGGATTTAAGACCCAGAAAAGCACCCACACATGTACAGTCACTTGATATTTGACAAAGAAGCTAAAAACATCCAGTGGAAAAAAAGGCAGCACTTTAAACAAATAGTGCTGGAGGTCTGCATGCAGAAAAATGCAAATCAACCCATTCTTATCTCCTTGTACAAAGCTCAAGTCCAAGTGGATCAAAGATCTACACATAAAATCAGACACACTGAAGATTATAGAGGAGAAAGTAGGGACAAACCTTGAACACATGGGCACAGGGGAAAAGTTTCTGAACAGAACACCAATGGCTTATGCTCTAAGAACAAGAATCGACAAATGGGACCTCATAAAATTGCAAACCTTCTATAAGGCAAAGGACATAGTCAATAGGACAAAATGGCAGCCAACAAATTGGGAAAAGATCTTTACTAACCCTATATCCTATAGAGGGCTTATATCCAATGTATACAAAGAACTCAAGAAGTTAGTCTCCAAAGAATCCAATAACCCTATTAAAAATGGGGTACAGAGCTAAACAGGGAATTCTCAACTGAGGAAACTCAAATGGCTCTAAAGCACCTAAAGAAATGTTCAGCATCCTTAGTTATCAGGGAAATTCAAATCAAAACAACACTGAGATTCCACCTTACACCAGTCAGAATGGATAAGATAAAAAACTTAGGGGACAGCAGATGCTGGAGAGGATGTGGGGAAAGAGGAACATTTCTCCATTGTTGGTGGGATTGCAAGCTGGTAAAACCATTCTGGAAATCAGTTTGGCATTTCCTTAGAAAATTAGACATAGTACTACCTGTGGATCCAGCTATACCGCTCCTGGGCATATACCCAGAAGGTACTCCTTTATGTAATAAGGACACATGATCCACTATGTTCATAGCTGCCTTATTTATAATAGCCAGAAGCTGGAAAGAACACAGATGTCCCTCAACAGAGGAATGGATACAGAAACGGTGGTATATATACACAATGGAGAACTATTCAGGTATTATAATCAATGAATTCATGAAATTCTTAGACAAATGGTTGGAAGTAGAAAGTGTCATCCTGAGCGAGAAAACCCAGGCACAAAAGAATGCACATGGTATGCACTCACTAATAAGCGGATGCTAGTCCAAAAGCTCAAAATAAACAAGTTACAATTCACCCAGCACAGGAAGCTCAAGAAGGAGGTCTTAAGTGAGGATGCTATGGTTCCTCTGAGAAAGGGAACATAATACTCACAGGAGCACTAAGGGAGACAATGTGTGAAGCAGAGACTGAAGTAAAGGCCACCCAGAGACTGCCTTACCTGGGGATTCATCCTATAAACAGTCAGATAACTCCGACACTAGAAGCATGTACCAAAGGAGCATTCCATGGCTGTCTCTAGAGGGGCCCTGCCAGAGCCTTACAAATACAGAGGCAGAAACTAGCAACCAACTATTGGACTGGGCTTGGGGTCTGCAACAGAGGATCTGGAGGGTGGTCCAGAGGAGCTGAAGGGGTTTATAGCCCCATGGAAAGAACAGTGACTTCGGACACCCAGACACACAAAGCCTCCCAGGGACTGAACCATCAACCAAGGGATACACATGGTTCCAGTCCAAACTGTGGCAGAGGAATGCCTTGTTGGGCATCAGTGGGATAAGTGGTCTTTGGTCAGGTGGGGGCTCAATAGAGGCCCCACAAAGGGAAATCAATGGGGGTGGGGGTGACAGTGTGTCAGGTAGAGGGGCATATATGTGGAGGGAGGGGGTGGGAGAAGGGGTTGGGAATCTTTGGAGAGGGGGCTTTTGGGAGGGGGGAAATTGGGAAGGGTTTTGCCATTGGCAATGTAAATGAAGAAGAAACTCAGTATATCAAAAAAAGATATATATGTGAAACCTACAGCCAGCTTTTTCTTTAATGGTGGAAACTTGAAACAATCCCACTGAAATCAGAAAAGAGACAGGGCTGTCAATTATTCTAGTCCCTTTCAATATTGTGTTTGAAGCTCTAGCTAGAACAAAAGGAGGAGCGAAGAAAATCCAAGGAATGTAAATAAGAGAAGTCAAACTATTGCTATTTGCAGATTACATATTATTTATTCCTAAGAGATTGTCAAAATTCTACCAGAAAGCTTCTATAAAATGATACACAATTTCTTTAATACAACAGGTCACAGAATCAACTTGCACAAATCAATAACTTTCTATTCCAATAATAAACCTTCAGAGAAGGAGAACATAGACACACTCTTTTTTTTGGTAGCAGAATAGTTAGTTTATTCGTCTTTGTTCACATGTTGTTCAACTGTGAACCCTGGCTTTTGCTTATACGCCCATTAAACAGAGTCATGTGCACTCAGAACACATCCTAAAGTAGAATTACACTAAAGTACCAAGGATTCCCTATATAACTGAGAATGCCTGCTTAGATGAGAATTATCAAACAAGTTACACCATCTTGTTTCATGTACAATTGGTTTTGGCATAAGACCCAAACATGAAATGACTGAAATAATGTGGCTACATAAAACATCCACTAATATATTGCAGGAATATCTCTAATAACACAACTAAACTGTGAGGTTAAAAAAATTTGGATATTAATAACAACAAGCATATATATATATATATATGTATAACACTTTAATTCAGAAGAAGATACACACACATATGTTATATATATGATATATATCATTTCAACCTTATTATAAATACAATATATAATTATTCTCATTATTTCACAATTTCATACATATATGTATTCAATGTACTATGATCTTCTCTCCTCTCTATCATCCTCTCTTATTTTTAATTTTTATTTAATTTTTTTATTTTCAACACAATATATATTTTTCTACCAATCATAAAAAATGATAGACATATTATTAAATGAACATAAAAAGATAAAGTCTTTTTGTTTGTTTGGTTTGATTTTGGTAGTAGAGCTTAAAGTCTTGACTCTTATTGTGGTACAAATCCAAAATAAGGACAATCTGTAGACATTGGAGTTTGGTGTAGTAATAAGGCTCTAATTCAATGTCCTCACATCACCAAAGGATTTTACTGCCATAGTAGCTAAGCTAAAAGTTGACAGTTCTGCTGCACCAAGGAATGAATTGCAGGCACAATTAATTTGGATACAGATTTCCTGCTATGAACAAAGCTATTTGATTTGAATGATTGTGGTCATTCTCAGCCCACAGGGAACAGGTTACATTCATATAAGAAATGCTGTGTGTATTAAGATGGTCTATCCATGAAGTCATTCATCGACTGTTTGAATGAACAATGGTTCTGCTTGTAGGGCAGCACAGGCATTAGGTGAGGGTAAGATTCTGGTTCATTGGCTGTGATGATTTTGAAAAGTGTTCATCTCAGAAAAAAAGTAACTCATAAGGTCACTTTCTTCAAAATTGATACAATAATTATAAATATCAAGCAAAACATTCAGTCTCATACTCTGTTTTTCTCTTACAAGAAAGCTCCCAAATTAATTGTATACATTTCTTTTGGTTGTATAAATAATTTTGAAATATGTAAGCTGTTCTGAAAAATAGTATTGTATAAGAACATCAAATATACAATCCTACTAATAAAGAGGCTGAGATAGGCACCAGGGAGCTGGGAGACTCCATAGCCTTCTGTGCACAGCCCGACTGGGAGAGAGTGATCTCCCAACAGTGCTTTCACTTCTGAGTGCAGAGATGAGATCTCCACCTTTGCTCTGGAGGGCAACAGTTAGGAGCACACAGGGCCTAAGAGCAGTGGAACAGCTGGGATAGAAGTCTTCCTGTCGCCATTTGTACCAGGGAGCCAGGAGACTCCACAGCCTTCTGTGTACAACCCGCCAGGAGAGAGAGATCTCCCAGCAATTCTTTCACTTCTGAGCTTAAGAAGAGTAAGGACACAGCTTATAGCCCCACAGGAGGAATAAACTCCAGTCAGAGACAACAATACCAACTAGCACCAGAGATAACCAGATGGCAAAAGGCAAGCACAAGAACCCTACCAACAGAAACCAAGGCCACATGGCAATATCAGAACCCAGTTTTCCCACCACAGCAAGTCCCAGATACCCCAACACACTGGAAAAGCAAGAGTTGGATTTAAAATCGTATCTCATGATGCTGATGGAGGGCTTCAAGAAAGATGTAAATAACTCCCTTAAAGAAATACAGGAGAACATCGGTCAACATGTAAAAGCCCTTTAAAGGAAACACAAAAATCCCTTAAAGAAATACAGGAGATCAAGGGTCAACAGGCAGAAGCCCTTAAAAAAGAAACACAAAAATCCCTTAAAATATGACAGGAAAACACAGACAATCAAGTGAAGGAACTGAATAAAACCATCCAAGATCTAAAAGTGGAAGTAGAAACAATAAAGAAATCGCAAAGTGAGAAATCTCTGGAGATAGAAAACCTTGGAAAGAATTCAGGAGTCAAGAGGCAAACATTAACAACAGAATACAAGAGATAGAAGAAAGAACCTCAGGTGCTCAAGAAGCCATAGAAAACATTGACTCTACAGTCAAAGAAAATGCAAAATGCTTAAAGCTGGTAACCCAAAACATCCAGGAATTCCAGGACACAATGAGAAGACCAAACCTAAGGATTATAGGTATAGACGAGAGCGAAGATTTCCAACTTAAAGGCCAATGAATATCTTCAACAAAATTATAGAAGAAAACTTTCCCAACCTAGAGAAAGAGATGCCCATGAACATACAAGAAGCCTTCAGAACTCCTAACAGACTGGGCCAGATCAGAAAGTCCTCACCGCATATAATAATCAAAACACCAAATTCACTAAACATAGAAAGACTATTAAAAGCAGTAAGGTAAAAAGGGCAAGTAACTTATAAAGGCAGATCTATCAGAATCACACCAGACTCCTCACCAGAGACGATGAAAGCTAGAAGATCCTGGGCATATCTTATACAGACCCTAAGAGAACACAAATGCGAGCCAAGACTGTACACAGCAAAACTCTCAATCATCATAGATGGAGAAACCAAGACATTCCATGATAAAACCAATTTTACACAATATCTGTCCACAAATCCAGCCCTACAATGGATAATAGATGAAAAATGCCAACACAAGGAGGGAAACTACACCCTAGAAAAAGCAAGAATGTAAGTTTCTTCCAACGAACCCAAAAGAAGATACCCACCCAAACATAAAAATAACATCAAAAATAACAGGAAGCAACAATCACTGTTCCTTAATAACTCCTAACAACAATGGACTCAACTCTCCAATAAAAAAACATAGACTAACAGAAATGTTTCTAATTCCACCTTCAATTAATTTAGAGTTTTTATATCTATCATTTTGTTCATTTCCTTCACTTGCTTATGTTTTCTATAATTCTTTAAGGAATTTTTGTTTCCTCTTTGCTGTCTTCTACCTGTTTATCATTGTTTTCCTGTAATTCTTTTTTTCTTTTTTTATTCGATATATTTTTTATTTACATTTCAAATAATTTCCCCTTTTCTGGCCCCCCACTCCCTGAAAGTCACATAAGCCCCTTTCCCTCTCCCTGTTCTCCCACCCAACACTTTCTACTTCCCTGTTCTGATTTTGCCTTATATTGCTATACTGTCTTTCCAGAACCAGGGGTCACTCCTCCATTCTTCTTGTACCTCATTTGATGTGTGGATTATGTTTTGGGCATTCCAGTTTTCCAGGCTAATATCCACTTATTAGTGAGTGCATACTATGATTGATCTTTTGAGACTGGGTTACCTCACTTAGTATGATGTTCTCCAGCTCCATCCATTTGCCTAAGAATTTCATGAATTCATTGTTTCTAATGGCTGAATAGTACTCTATTGTGTATATATACCACATTTTTGCATCCATTCTTCTGTTGAGGGATACCTGGGTTCTTTCCAGCTTCTGGCAATTATAAATAGGGCTGCTATGAACATAGTAGAGCATGTATCCTTATTACATGGTGGGGAATCCTCTGGATATATGCCCAGGAGTGGTATAGCAGGATCTTCTGGAAGTGAGGTGCCCAGTTATTCGGAGGAACCGCCAGACTGATTTCCAGAGTGGTTGTACCAATTTGCAACCCCACCAGCAGTGGAGGAGTGTTCCTCTTTCTCCACACCCTCTCCAACACCTGCTGTCTCCTGAATTTTTAATCTTAGCCATTCTGACTGGTGTAAGGTGAAATCTCAGGGTTGTGTTGATTTGCAGTTCCCTAATGACTAATGAAGTTGAGCATTTTTTAAGATGCTTCTCCGCCATCTGAAGTTCTTCAGGTGAGAATTCTTTGTTTAACTCTGTACCCCATTTTTTAATAGGGTTGTTTGGTTTTCTGGAGTCTAACTTCTTGAGTTCTTTATATATATTGGATATTAGCCCTTTATCTGATGTAGGATTGGTGAAGATCTTTTCCCAATGTGTTGGTTGCCGATTTGTCCTCTTGATGGTGTCCTTTGCCTTACAGAAACTTTGTAATTTTATGAGGTCCCATTTGTCAATTCTTGATCTTAGAGCATATGCTATTGGTGTTCTTTTCAGAAACTTTCTCCCTGTACCGATGTCCTCAAGGGTCTTCCCCAGTTTCTTTTCTATTAGCTTCAGAGTGTCTTGCTTTATATGGAGGTCCTTCATCCATTTGGAGTTGAGCTTAGTACAAGGAGACAAGGATTCACATTCTTGTGCATGCTGACCTCCAGCTGAACCAGCACCATTTGTTGAAAAGGCTATCTTTTTTCCATTGGATGTTTTCACCCCTTTGTCGAGGATCAAGTGGTCATAGGTGTGTGGGTTCATTTCTGGATCTTCAATCCTGTTCCATTGATCCGTCTGCCTGTCACTGTACCAATACCATGCCGTTTTTTTTCTAATATTTTTATTTTCTATATTTTTTGTTTACATTCCAAATGATTTCCCCTTTCCCGGATCCCACCTCCCCATATATCCCATAAACCTTCTTCTCTCCATCCCTTCTCCATTCACCTCCCTCCTTTTTCTCTGTCCTTATATTCCCTTCTCATGCTAGATCAATCCTTTCCAGGATCAGGACCTCCTCCTCCATACTTCTTCATGGGAGTCATTTGTTGTGCAATTTGTGCCTTGCGAATTCAGGGTGTCTGGGCTAATTAATATCCACTTATCAGAGATTGCATTCCATGTGTATTCTTTTGTGATTGGGTTACCTCACTTAGGATGATATTTTCCAGATCAAACCATTTGCCTAAAAATTTTGTGAATTCATTGTTTCTAATTGCTGAGTAGTATTCCATTGTGTAAATATACCACATTTTCTGTATCCATTCCTCCTTTGAGGGGCATCTGGGTTCTTTCCAGCTTCTGGCTATTATAAATAAGGCTGCTATGAACATAATGGAGCATGTGTCTTTATTGCATGCCGTGGAATCCTTTGGGTATATGCCCAGGAGAGGTATAGCAGGGTCCTCCGGAAGTCTCATGTCCAGTTTTCTGAGGAACCTCCAGACTGATTTCCACAGTGGTTGTACCATCTTACAGCCCCACCAGCAGTGGAGGAGTGTTCCTCTTTCTCCACATCCTCGCCAACACCTGCTGTCTCCTGAGTTTTTGACCTTATCCATTTTGACTGGTGTAAGGTGAAATCTCAGGGTTGTTCTGATCTGCATTTCCCTAATGACTAATGATGTTGAACACTTCTTAAGGTGCCTCTCGGCCATCCGAATTTCTTCAGGTGAAAATTCTTTATTAAGATCTGTATCCCATTTTTTAATAGGGTTATTTGGTTCCCTGGGGTCTAACTTCTTGAGTTCTTTGTATATATTGGATATTAGCCCTCTATCAGATGTGGGGTTGGTGAATATCCTTTCTCAATATGATGGTTGCCATTTTGTCCTTTTAACAGTGTCCTTTGCCTTACAGAAACTTTGTAATTTTATGAGGTCCCATTTGTCAATTCTTGATCTTAAAGCATAAGCTATTGGTGATCTGTTCAGGAACTTTCCCCCTGTGTCCATGTCCTCAAGGGTCTTCCTCAGTTTCTTTTCTATTAGTTTCAGTGTGTCTGGTTTTACATGGAGGTCCTTGCTCTGTAGTATTGATTGAGGTCAGGGATACTGATTCCCCCAGAATTTCTTTTGTTGTTGAGAATAGTTTTAGCTATCCTGGGTTTTTTGTTATTCCAGATGAATTTGAGAACTGCTCTTTCTAACTCTATGAAGAATTGAGTTTGGATTTTGATGGGTATTGCGTTGATTCTGTATATTGCTTTGGCAAAATGGCCATTTTAACTATATTAATCCTGCCAATCCATGAGCATGGGAGGTTTTTCCATTTTTTGAGGTTTTCTTCTTCTTCAGAGTCTTGAAGATCTTGTCATACAGATCTTTCACATGTTTGGTAAGAGTCACCCCAAAGTAGTTTATACTGTTTGTGGCTATTGTGAAGGATGTCATTTCCCTAATTTCTTTCTCAGCCTGCTTATCCTTTGAGTATAGGAAGGCTACTGATTTGCTTGAGTTGATTTTATAACCTGCCATGTTGCTGAAGTTGTTTATCAGCTGTAGGAATTCTGGGTGGAGTTCTAGTGGAGTTTTTTTGGTCACTTAGGTAGACTATCATATCATCTGCAAATAATGATAGTTTAACTTCTTCCTTTCCAATTTGTATCTCTTTGACTTCTTTCCGTTGTCTAATTGCCCAAGCTAGTACCTCAAGTACAATATTGAAAAGATAAGGAGAAAGGGGGCAGCCCTGTCTAGTCCCTGATTTTAGTGGGATTGCTTCAAGTTTCTCTCCATTTAGTTTGATGCTGGCTACCAGTTTGCTGTATATTGCTTTTACTATGTTTAGGTATGGCCCTTGAATTCCTGTTCTTTCCAAGACTTTAAGCATGAAAGGATGTTGAATTTTGTCAAATGCTTTTTCAGCATCCAATGAAATGACCATGTGGTTTTTTTCTTTGAGTTTGTTTATATAGTGGATTGCATTGATGGATTTCCTTATATTGAACCAACCCTGCATCCCTGGAATAAAACCTACTTGATCATGGTGGATGATCGTTTTTATGTGTTCTTGGCTTTGGTTTTATTGAGTATTTTTGCATCGATGTTCATAAGGGAAATTGGTCTGAAGTTCTCTTTCTTTGTTGGATCTTTGTGTGGTTTTTGTATCAGTGTAATTGTGGTTTTGTAGAAGGAATTTGGTAGTGTTCCTTCTGTTTCTATTTTGTGGAATAGTTTGAAGAGTATTGGTGTTAGGTCTTCTTTGAAGGTCTGATAGAATTCTGCACTGAAGCCATCTGGTTTTGTGCTTTTTTTTGATTGGAAGGCTTTCTATGACCCCTTCTATTTCTTTAGGGGTTATGGGACTGTTTAGATGATCTAACTGGTACTGACTTAATTTTGGTATTTGGTATCTGTCTAGGAAATTGTCCATTTCCTCCAGATTCTCCAGTTGTGTTGAGTATAGGCTTATGTAGTAGGAATTGATGATTTTTTGGATTTCCTCAGTTTCTGTAGTTACTATCCCCCTTTTCATTTATAATTTTATTAATTTGGATACTTTCTCTGTGCCCTTTGGTCAGTCTGACTAAGGGTTTATCTATCTTGTTGATTTTCTCAAAGAACCAGCTCCTGGATTCGTTGATTTTGTATGGTTCTCTTTGTTTCCACTTGACTGATTTTATCCTTGAGTTTGATGATTTCCTGTCTTCTACTCCTCCTGGGGGAATTGGCTTCTTTTTGTTCCAGGACTTTCAGGTGTGTCGTTAAGCTGCTAGTGTATGCTCTCTCCATTTTCTTTTTAAAGGCACTCGGGGCTATGAGTTTTCCTCTTAGCACTGCTTTCATTGTGTCCCAAAGATTTGGGTATGTTGTGCCTTCATTTTCATTAAATTCTAAAAAGTCTCTGATTTCTTTCTTTATTTCTTTTTTGGCCAAAGTGTCATTGAATAGAGTATTGTTCAGCCTCCATGGGTATGTGGGCTTTCTGTTGTGTTTATTGCTATTGAAGACCACTCTTATTCCATGATCCGATAGGAGGCATAGGATTATTTCGATCTTTTTATATTTATTGAGGTCTGTCTTGTGACCAATTATGACCAATATGGTCGATTTTGGAGAAGATACCATGAGTTGCTGAGAAAAAGGTATATTCTTTTGTTTTAGGGTGAAATGTTCTATAAATATCAGTCAAGTCCAATTGGTCCAAAGCTTCAATCAGTTTTATTGTGTCCCTGTTTAGTTTCTGTTTTCCTGATCTGTCCATTGAGGAGAGTGGAGTGTTGAAGTAACCCACAATTATTGTGTTAGGTGCAATGTGTGCTTTGAGCTTTAGTAAAGTTTCTTTTATGAATGAGGGTGCCTTGGTGCATAGATGTTCAGAATTGAAAGTTATTCTTGGTGGATTTTTCCTTTGACCAGCAAGAAGTGTCCTTCTGTATCTCTTTTGATGACTTTAGGTTGAAAGTCAGTTTTATCTGATATTAGAATGGCTTCTCCGGCTCATTTCCTGAGACCATTGGCTTGTAAAATTGTCTTCCAGCCTCCTGTATTTCTTTAAGGGAGTTATTTATGTTGTTCTTAAAGTCCTCTATCATCATCATGAGAAGTGATTTTAGATCTGAGTCTTGCTTTTCCGGTGTTATCATGTATCCAGGACTTTCTATGGTGGAAGAATTGGGTTCTGATGATGCCAACTAATCTTGGTTTCTGTTGCATATATTCTTAGGCTTGCCTCCCACCATCTGCTTATCTCTAGTGCCACCTTCCCTTGCTATATCTGACTGGAGCCTGTCCTTCCTGTGATCCTGGTTGTGTCAGAACTCCTCAGAGTCCAGCTGCCTCTGTGATCCTGTGATTCTGGGATCCTGTGATCCTGAGACCCTGGGTGTGTCCTAGCTCCTGGTAGTCAAGGTGCCTCTGGGACCCTGAGATTCTGGTGTGACCAATCTCCTGTGATTCTGTGATGCCATGATCTTGGGTGTGTAAAAGCACCTGGGAGTGGAGCTTCCTCTGGGTTTTGTTGGACTGGCTGTGAAGTTTGTCCAAAGTCTGCTCAGGGCACTGGCCCAGACAGACAAGAAGGAACCCATGCCCCTGTTTGGGTAGAGTTCCTGCATGCCTGGGTCCCGTTGGTCCCAGACTGCTGGGACAGGTATTGTGTCCTCCTCACCTCTGATCCTGTGACACACTCTTAATCACAATAGCCTCAAACAAGATAATATAACTAAGAATGAACCTAATGAAAGAGACAAAAGACCTCTACAATAACAACTTTAATTTTCTGAAGAGATAGAGAAAGACACTAGCAAATGAAAAGATATCCCACCCTCATATATTGGTAGAATTAATATTATGAAATGATCATTCTACCAAAGGTCATTTATTAATTCATTGTAATGCCAATAAAAATCCCAATTTTATTCTTGCCAGAAAGAAAAAAATTATAGTAAAATTATATAAAACTACAAAAGACCCTAGATAGATAAAATAGTCATGAGAAAAGAGCAACACTACAGGGTTTACCATGCCACATCTCAGGATCTATTACAGAACCAATATAAGCATATAAGATGACAGAGTACTGGCACCAAAACAAATATGTAGACCAGTAGGTCAAAACCAAAGACACAAACACAAGTATGCATAACTACAGGTACTTAATATTTCAGTAATATGTTAAAAATACACCTGGAGAAAAGACAGTATCTTCAGCAAATGATGCTGGCAAAAGTGTATGTTCACATGTACCAGAATGAAATGAATGAAAGAAAGAATACGTATCACCTTGTAAAAAAGTTAACTCCAAATGCATCAGATCCTAAATTCAAAACCTAAAACATTGAAACTGCTAAGAGAAAAACATAGCTAGTACCCAATAGGAGACAGATATAGGAAAAGACTTTTTAAATAGGAACCCATTTACTCAGAAATTGATGCTAACAACTGACAAATAAACCACATAAAACTAAAAAGCTTCCAGATGGCCAAGGAAACTACTAGCTATACATTGGACATAGGATTAATATTCAGAATATATAAAGAATTAAAAAAAACAAAGAGATAAAAAACAGCCAATCTCTTTTATTTATTTTTTTGGTTATTTGCCAAGGCTATACAAGAGAATCCCAAAATATTATAGGCTAATACTGTTGCCTTTGATTGCCTCCCAGATGTAGAAATTAAGTCCCTATTGCTATAAGACACATACTTTTCAGACATGGCACCCAGATGACCTGAGACTTTAAGTTTCCTTTCTGAAGACCATCTTTTGTGGTATCATATGTTCCCATATCAACTTCTAAGTGAAGGAATCATCCTAGCTACGGTGTCTGTGAACAACAACAGTGGTCAGCACGGCATGATAACCCTAATGGTACAGTAGTGGCATACATAATTTGGTGGTAATCATAGCTCTTTAAAGTCTCTTAAGGCCTTTTCAACATGAGGAACACCATGCCTGGTACTGAACCTAACCAACTACACAGTATAATGAAGTCAAAGATCTTAGAAGAGAGCCAGTAATCACCACTGCACTAAAATAGCACAATTTAACTATGTTCTAAAAGTTTATCCTTATATTCCCGGATACTTTTTCACCCTCATCAAATAAAGTTACATCTATTTTCAACAGATGGAGACTACTATAGAAAGCCACAACTGATCACAATGAAGAGAATAAGAGTTCATGTGGTACCCAGTCTCTACTGATGCATCTATAATATAATTCATGTACATAAGGCTTAGGGAACACTGTAGAAAAGGGAGTAGAAAAATTGTAAGCAGCAGAGGAACAGAAACTTTGCTGTGAGATTATGTCTCCTAGAAATGACAGAGGCTACCCTCATGCAATCTCTTCAGCATGGCACCCTTGTTTAAGTCCTGATCAGCCAGGACACAAATGAACAGCCAACATGGCTGGAAGAAATCTCATGGGACCTCAACCCTAGACAAAGAACTACAGGCATGTGGGAAATGCGGAGGTGAAGATAAATGGTCTTCCTCAGGGAAGTTCTCCAGTGGGTTATCCAATAACAAGTGGTCAGTCACGAGATCATATGGATACAGGTAGCATTATGCAGATAGAATGGGTTCTATTTATGTACTTGGGTTTGCATATGATAATAATTAAAGAGAAAGAGGCTGTAAATTTGAAAGAGAGCTAGGTTGGGCACCTGGGAAGTGTTTTTTTAAAGTCTATAAAGGGGGTTCTAGTGAAAAAAGGGGAGGGAAATCCAGTTGTAGTTGATCATACAAATGATGCTCCTTTGGATCCTTCTTCCCAGCAGAGTTTGATGAATCCTGGTAAATACGCAAGGTCACCATTATATATGGAGACCTTAAAATGCTCTGCTCCAAGTGAGGATGCTTCAATCCAACTTGGGGAGAAGAAACCAGAAGGCAGAATGAGGGGGGTAACTGTGTGGGAGAGGAGAGGGGAGAGGCAGGGGAAAAGGGAAACATGATCAGTTATTGGCTTGTAGGGGTGGGGGACAACAACCAGGAGTGAAGCTCCAAGGGTCAGCAGAAAGAATGGAAACAGGCAACCTTGGGAGGTGGTAGGTAGGAGGTGGAAGGTGTGTGGGAAGGGAACTCTCTAGAATGTACAAAAGACCTGGGAGGTGAGAGAATCTCAAGATTCTAAGGGAAGGACCTTACATGAAATGCCCAACAGTGGAGAGAGGGAACTTGTAGAGTCACCTCTAGTAGAAAGACAGGGCATCAAGTGGAGGGATGGAATTGCCATCCTACAATCAAAAACTCCAACCCAGAACTGTTTCTGATTAGAACAGAAAAAAGAACTGCAGGAACAAAAATGGAGAAGAGACTGAGGAAAAGGAGCTCCAGTGACCAAACCCAAATTGGGACCCATTTCAAGGGAAGACTCTGAGGCCTAAGACTATTATTGATGCTATGGTGTGCTTATAGACATGAGCCTAGCATGTCTGTCCTCAGAGAGGTCCAACAAGCAGCTGATTGAGACAGAAGTAGATACTTACACCCAACCAATGGACTGAAGTCAGGGACCCCTATGGTTGAATTAGGGAAAGGAATTGAGGACATTGAGGAGGAAGGGTACCCTGTAGAAACTAACCTTGACCTCTCAGACACTGAGGCACCAACCTGGTAGCCTATACTACCAGCTGGTCTGACACCCCTGACACATATACAGCAGAGCACTGCCTAGTCTGCTCTCAATGAGAGAAGTCTCACCTAACCCTTGAAAGACTTGAGGCCCAGGGAGTGAGGAGACCTGATGGGTTCTGGGGTGATATGGGGGAGGTGTGGGGACATCCTTTTGGATGTGGGGGGGGAATGGGATGAGAAACTGTTGGAGGGCAGAACAGGAGGCATATAGCAACTGGACTGTAAAAAAAATTAAAGATTAAAAAGAGGAGGAGGAGGCTGAAGAGTAGGAAGAGGAGAAGAAAGAGGAGTGTAACAGCAGACAAACCTGAGCTATACTCTAAGACCCTATCTTGAAAAAAAAATAACAACAACAACAAAATGGCCTGCTACGCTCAGTCTGAATTTCCACCTCTCAAAACTATGAGATATCAAAAACAAACAAACAAACAAACAAACAAATAAATAAATATCTTGTTTTAACCCACTGAGCTCAGAGTACTTTGTTATGTGATAGATACCTAGAACAAATAGATGACCATGGAGTTCTAGATTATGATAATTTCCTTAGAGGACTGAAGGAGTTTACTCATGAGTTTCAGGCCTCCTAGCATAGAATATGAAGCAATTGTGCCTTGGTATTTTATTAACCTGGAATATCACTTTATATCAACTATTCTGAAGTGTTTGCAAGGCAGACTTGGTGTGAATTTCTTTCCATGCACAGTATCAGACATTCAAAAGACTTTTCAACTTACAGATTCACATTTCACAGTTCTGAGATATATTCTTGAATTATTTCAAATGGTATTTCCATCTCCTTTTGTCTATCCTAGAACTATCATTTGGATAGTAGTTCAACTGATCTTCTAATTGTCCTAATTTTTTATTTTTTATTTTGGTTTTGGTTTTTTGAGACAGGGTTCCTCTGTAGCTTTGACTGTCTTGGAACTTGGTCTGTCGATCAAGCTGGTTTGGAACTTATAGAATCCACCATCTTCTGCCTTCTAAGTGCTAGGATTAAAAGTGTGTGCTAGAGGACTTGGGTTCAATGTCCAGCATGCACACAGCAGCATAAAACCTTTGCAATTCCAGTTCCAGAGGACCTGGCACCCTCCTCTAGCCTCCACAGGTACTGCAGAACATCCATACACATGAAATAAAAATTAAAAAATCCCAACATATAAAAGATAAAAATAAAAACCGATGTCCTCTTTAGTGCCCTTCCCTTTCTCTTCCCCTCCCCTTTCTCCTTCTGTGTTTGAAGTTCTGTCAGATGTCTAATGATCTGTAGGAAGAGCTTGGTGAGGCTGAGGGATTGTTTATCTTAGGTTGGCCCATGAACACGTCTGCTAGGTATTGTCTTAATTAAGTTAGTGATGTAGGAGGTCACCCACTATGTGTGGCACTATTCTCTGCTTAAGAGTGGAGAAGTCAAATAAGCCAGCACCCCATGTGAGATGGTGTCTCTCTCCTGTTGACTGTGGCTTCCTTGTAACAGCGTGCTCTAGGTGCTTGTCCTTTCCACAATGGTGGACTGTCAACTACCACTGCAAAAGTGGACCCCCCTCTTCCCTAAATCCCTTGTTAATGAAACAAGCACCAGAAATGAAGCTAGAACACTTGCTCTTAGTGTCTGTGGGACTATCTTCTAGGTATGTTCTCATTGCTTGGGCAGGGTTGTCTGGTCTGTAGTCATAAGAACACATGACACATTGTTAACCTGAGGGACGAGTGGAGGAAGATTCTCCCAGTCCAGACAGAGGCTGCTGACCTTAGGATCTCAGAAGGAATAATCTCTAGCCTTCTTCGAGGTGAGATAGCACAGTTGGCCACCTGTAAGTCACTCTAAGTCAAGTGATTAGAAGTGCTGCATTTTCAGTCAACGGCAATATGTCTGCTTGCAGCTTTTACCTTCCCTTTTACAACTACCTGTATAGATAATCTTCCAGTCCTGAGGAGTTTTATAGTGTAAACTGGGGCTGATGGCCAACATTTCCTCAGACCAGCTTGGGATGCAGAGCTCCAGAATCTACCATGAGTTCCCTATTTGTTGTGTTTCTTTCTGGCTGCAAACAGTCTCTGGCTGTTGACTCTTCCTATCCTCTTTGTCCTTGCGGATGAATTCATTTACTGTTCTCTGTGTAAAGCTTCTCGGGGAGAGAAGAAAGTGCTTGTTTTCGAGTTGCTTGCTCATCCAGAAGCCGGGAATGAATACTGTGTGGTTTATGCCCTCTGCCTTGACTAAGTTATTATAGTTTGTGAAAACATATGGGAAGTGGACATTAGATGTGAGCTCAATGCTAAAATAATTTCACGGTCAATAAAGAGTGCTTATTTTCTCTGGGAAAGTAATTGTTACCAACATTTAGTCATAAATATATTTTTAATAATTCTAAAAATGAAATTTATGTACTGAAATATTGTTTTGCTCATGGCATGCTCAGCTCATGGAGGCCAAATAACATAGCTATTAATCTCAGAGATACAGTCGTTTGCACTGTTCATTATTAGAATACAGATATCTTTGCCAATCAGTGATAGATTCATTAACATTGTTGACTAAAAGCAGCATCTATAATTTTGGGATTAAACTCTTTACACTACATCCTGGGAGTATTTAAATAACCAGAGGTACTATCTTCTTTCGTAGCCAATCCAATAAGTAATTTTCCTTATAAATTTTAGAAATTGAATTTCCCTGGAATTTTGACAGATTGGGGGTAGTGAAAGCAATTTTCTGAAATGCCTACAAGTTAAGATTGCTGATGGGGTAGTTTGCTTTATGCAGGGAGAGCTGAACTACAATTTGTGAACACTAACTCAGGTGCTAACCATGATGAGGCTGGACTACAAAGACTGCTCTCATTTCAGAACTCTTGTTCTGTGATGTTTGAGTGGATTCAAGCACCCTAGTGCGAGCTTTTGTTCCATTCTTTTTGTTTTATTGTACTACAAAACCAAGGGTAGTGGACTAGGAGAAGAGGTGATTTCTTTATGCCTGCATTTTGTTGCTGTCATACATTTGGCCTACTGCCAGCAGCACCGACTGGCATTCTTTATACCGGAAGCAGGTATGGAAAGGTACATCGGGATGCTCTTTATCTAGTATTATCAGCTCTATACTGGACAGCCAGGAAGTGCTGGCTTTGTATGGTCCCATTTTGGATTCTAACACTAAATTAAGAATAGATGCATGCAGCACAGAATGGTTTCTAGTTGCTTTCCCCAACATTTGCCCATGTAACAAAAATCACTTAGTAACAAAATCAGCCCCCATTTCATTAAAGTCAAACATACAGAGCCCCTCCTCCCACCCTACCTTCATTCTTTGAGAACTCTACCTCTTGGTGCAATCCCAGGGTCCTCCTAGCTTTTTTCATGGACCCTCCCAGCCCTCCTTTCTAGCATATATCATTCCTTCTTAGTATATCATTCTTTCTTATCAGTTCCCAGCCCACAGTAACGTTTTCCACCAGGGACTCCCAGTGGAAATACTGTGTGGAGACACAGATGAGCACCTCAATTAATACACATCAGAGAAGCTTCTTCATGAATTAGATAAAAATTAACACAGAGACCAACAACAAGACACTTAGGAGCACTCCGTTCTAAATGGGACGTCTTCATCAAGCTCTTCCTCCTAAGGCTCAGGGATCTATAGAGAAGAGGAGGTGGGAAGATTTTAAGAGCAAGAGGTGATGGATGACTCCAAGGAAAGTATTTTCCAGACAGAGCAGGACTGATACACATATAAACTTACAGAAACTGTGGGGCACACTTAAGACTTGCACAAGTTCCGGCCAGATGAGGTCCAACCACTTTGAGGGGGAAGTATAATGGGGTCACACTCCTAACCAATAAGCTATTTGCAATTGTGAGGAAAATCAGTTTTCTCCAATGGAGTGTCACTCAGTATACTGGCCATACTCCAGGGTAGTCCCAGTGCTCAGGAGTGGTGCCCAACACTAAACAAACTCAATGATATTTTTTTGTAAACTTTTTGTTTCTTTTCTTTTTTGCTTTGTTTCTTTTCTTTTCTCTTTTCTTTTCTTTCTTTCTTTTTTCTTTTTTTTGTCTTATTGGTCTTTTGCTATTAAGTTTGTTCTTTGTTTCAATGAAGCTTTTTGTATGTTTGTTTTTGGATTTTTAAAAAAATTTTTGAGAAAGAGAATGTATGGTTGTGTGAGTCAGGTGGTTGGGAGGACCTGGGAAGACCTGAGGGAGAGAAAATCATGATCAAAATATATTGTAACACTGTAATAGAAAAAAATCAAGCAAAACAACATAAACCCAAGAATGAACCTCAAGAATAATGTATACAAAAGTACAGATTTATGTATGAAAATGATCTTGTATTGCCTTAAAGTAGAACTACTTAGGGAAGGGGAAGGGCACTTTCCAAAATTTTAGTTTTTCGTCAGAGCCCTTTATGATAAATCAAATGTTCTGGGCTTTAAGCAACAGCCATTACCATGGTAATTTCTGAGAAATTCATATATGAGGACAGCATCTATATCCCTTCCAACTCTCCCCACTCCAGCTCAATCTCTCCCCACTCCAGCTCAATCTGTGGTCCCCACCTCTCCATGACAAAGTCATGGTCTCTTCACTAACTATTATTGTTACACATATGTAACATACTATGTATGCTATATATGTTACATATATAGTTATTGTTATAACATTATATATAATGACAGTGGAAGAGAGTTGACTACAGAGAGGAGGTGCTGGGTTTCAGACAAGGAAAGATCAGCAGGATACATTTTGAGTTTGTACATGGGAATAGATTTTATGGGCCTTATATTCAATATTCATGAGCTGCTGAACTCAAAATGGCGGCATATCTATAAGATTAACCTCCCAGTAACAGTTTTTTCTCCTCTACTGCTATGTGAGTTGGGGGAAGTTCCAATTCTCATCACCCTGGATTTTCTCCACCCCAGATTTAAGCAATTTACGCTACTATGTTGTGGGATTACTAACATTTGATAAAAACTGAGATAATTAACAGTGTGGGTGCTTATGAATCTCAGCTGTGACAGAAAAGATTGTTGTAATCTAACAGTGTCTCGTGGAACGTCAGCTATGGAAGAAGCACATTTCTCTTAAACACACAGTCATAGAAACTAGCATTTCCAAAGCTTGCTTGAATTGTGAAGAGTTTTAGAAAATGCACATACTGTTTAACAAAGAAAACAAATAGCCAGGTCAAGAGATATCCTACAGAATGGGAGAAAAATCTTTGCTATGTATTCACATCAGAGGATTAACATCCATAATATACAAAGACCTCAAAAATTAAATATCAAGAGGTTAAACAATCTAATAAAAAAGGGGCTAATGGAATGAGCAAATAGTTCTCAAAAGACGAATTACAGTGGTCAACAAAGACTTGAAAGAATGTTCCACCTCACTAGCCATCAAAGCAAAGCAAAGTAAAAAAGAGCTATGGGATTTTATATCATCTTTTTCACATAAGAAACTGCAGAATTTTCAACCCTAAATGGGACATGTCTACCAAACCATCATCTCCCAAATTTAAGGAATCATTTGTGGAAAGTAGAAAGATTGCAAAAATCCACAGGTGATGGACGACTACCAGGAAACAGTATCCTCTGGACACAAAAGGGCAGTGGTGCATATGCATTCACATCATTGTGATGGCATGCATGTGCTCTGCCCAAGCTTATGGAGAAGGGAGGTAAACAGGAAGTTCCATCCATAGTTGGCAGAATGTGTGTGTGTGTTTGTGTATATATATTCACATATATATGTATATATAGAGAGCATAGCTTTTTTGATCACACTCCAGTGGAAAGCTATATATCCAAGTATATACAGTTAGCACAAATTGGACTTGAATTAAATCAATCCCAGAAGAAGAGATACTGTATGCTTTCTCTTATTATAGGTCCTAGACACCATAAATATATATAATTATGTAAATAATAATTACATAAAAAAATAAGTGAAACTGTCTGGGAGCAAAGATGAGGGGAGAAGAAGGGGAGGAACAGGTATGTATCGGGTGCTGTGCTTAAAGTACATTATGAATTTGCATGGTAATCACCTTATAAAACTGTGCATAACCAAAAAGAAACTATAAATAACATTTTAAAAAATGAAATTACAGGCCTTTAATTCCTGCATTCAGGAGATGGAGGTAAGTGTATCTCCATGACTTCAAGGCCAGTCTGGTCTACATGGCAAGGTATGGAATAAGCATGGCTACATAGTAAGACCTTGTGTCAAAATCCTGCATGTAGTAACCTTTGCCATCCAGCAGAATTAGTATGTTGTAGAATAGTTTTTGAAGAAAATTGGTGGATTCTGTATTTGAACATTGGGATGCTCTAAAAGTCTTATCCTGTTGGCTATAAGAATCCTATTAGAGAATTTGGAGGATGTTAATTTATTTTGATCACTGTAGGCTAAAAAGCACACTATTCTCAATAGAAGTTCAAAGAGAGGCTTAATTTGTCTGATGTTGACCACATTCACACCATAACAAATATGCCCTTTTCTTTACTCTTTCTAGTTGGATTGAATTAGTAATTGTCCTTTAAACTCATTTCCTCACATTTGCTGATAACGATTCTCATACTGTTGGATGAATGCTGCTAATTCTTATACAACATTGCTTATAGGGTACACTTGGAAGCCCAGGGGTTAAAGAGATGCTGATTGACTTTGGCAGGGCTCTCATTATGCAGCTGGTGATTCAATTGAGCCTGTTTATGCTCCTCTTCCCTTGCCCTATCATTTTGCCTGAAATGCTAATTCCTACAAATCTGGTTTGATTTGGACAGTCTAAGAAAATGCATATGAAGGAGCTTTGTGACTCTAAAGCATGCTACAAATATAAAGTGATGTAATGAACTAGGTTGGCAATTCTTTTTAAAAGTTATTTTTATAATTATTTTAAATTATGTGCATGCATATATGTTTATGTATAAGTATATACATGTGAGTGCAGGTGTTTTCAGAGTCCAGAAGAGGTCACTGGACTCTAGAACTGGAGTTAGTCATGAACTGCCAAATACTAGGTCTGGGAATTAATCTCAGGTCCTCTGTAAAAGCAGTCATCTCTATTAACACTAATTCAGTTCTCTATCCCTAGGTTGGGATGTCCTTTGCTGAGTACCCATTATTTGGTACACATTGTTTCAGGTGCTAAGGCTACAAAATGGACTAGTGTGATTTCAGTCTTTGAGATGCTCTGTCTGGGTGGAGGGCAGGTGGACTTGAAGATAATGAATAGGCAGCTATGGTAAGCCGGGCCGTGCTGGCCCTGAGCACGCAGTAGAGGCTCAATGGGAATCATCCAATCGAATAGGAAGAGGCAACCTGATGGGTGACGCATGGCAGGGAGTAACCAACTGGGACAAAGGTGGCAGATGTTTATGGAAATATGCACAAGCTCCCTCATAATGAAGAGACTGAAAATTAGAACACAAATGAAATATTGTTAGATTGGAAGAACACTAAAACCACAAACAAACAAAAACAACCAACCAACCAAACCAAAAAACACAAAACACAAAACAAAACCAATATACTGTATTGTCAGAATGTGTGGACACATGTTCTCATACAGCTCTGAGATATTAATTGGTAAAGCCCAATTTGGAAGACTCATGAAATTAATAATGCATACAGTTTGATTCAACAATTTTCTCTATGGAAATTTTTGCGTGCATCTCTAAGGTGGCAGTGCAGAAAGTTCATTGCAATATTATTGAGGATAATGAAACTTTGAAAATAACTTGAATATCCACAAGAGAAAGGTACCTTACCATGAAACACTATGCAATACTAGAAAAGATCAAGGAGCTTCAATGTATTGCTAAAGTAAAATACACTACTTAGTATATTATATACAACACATTATTTATGGAGAAGTTGTAACAATGCACTTCCTTAAGTACAAATGTCAGCATGGGAATACCTAGAGAGCATCCGGATGACACTGCATTTCACTGATCTCAGCACTTCCTTCCGGGAGGAGGTAAAATTCTTCATGTGAACTCACACATGAAGGGGGACTTTCATTTTTTACTGTCGGTAACTTTTTTATAAATCAAAATTATATCATACTCTGAATAAGTGAAATTTATAAATAAGTGGAGGTTAGGGGAAGTGATTGTAGGTGCAAGGACTTGCAGGAAGTGGTAGGGACAGTCACTTCAGCTGGAGCACAGATTTTATAGGGGATCTTCCCAGCTGGTGCTTTGGTGTTCCTGGGCTCTGTCCTTCTTGCCTTTGTTAGGATTCATTCCTATCTCTGCTCTTCTTTCTGATTTTCAGATCCTGTCATTACAAGAACACTACACAAGATTTTCAGATCCTGTCATTACAAGAACGCTTCTTCTTCTTTTTTTTTTCTGAAAAAAAAAAAAGAAAAGGAAAGGAAAGAAAAAAGAAAAAGAGAAAAACATCTTCCTAATTTATGATTCCCCTTCAGGTCTTACTCACTTTGTTTTGTAGGAAAACTCAATCCACCTGTTTTCATGATCACCTCCTGACCCGTTCTCTCCAAGCAGCCTGCCCTCCCACCTTACCATGATGGAGTGCCTAGGCTCTGAAGCTCCTAGCACCCACTGCCATGCCCATCTGGTCTTCCTCTCCCCTCTTCCTGTAGCAGCATTGGCTGATGGCCAGCTTTCTTTTCCTAAGACCCTTTAAATTCCTTTCCTGTCCTGTGGGCTGTCCCTGCTCAGTCTTCTGCTCCTAGATCATCTTCTGCTCCTGTGGGCTGTCTTAACCCCTGCCTTGGAGCAGAGTCCTCCAAGTTTTGAGATCAGAATCATTTACACTCTTAAAATTATTGAGGATCCTAACAGAGTCATTGGTATGCATTAGATCGGTCACTATTTGAAAGGATATTTGATGAACATTTACTTATTAATTATGTTTAAATATCAATAATGAATACACTATATGTTGGCATAACTTTTATTTGTTTTATATGTTTGCAAATGTCTTTCCTGGCTAGCTTGTGGGAAAATAGCTGTATTCACTGCTTCCAGGTCTCCACTGCTATTCAGACTTTATGAGCTGTTGTTTGTGGATATGTATGGACAAATTCTGGCCTGGTATATGTGCAGCTGGAAAGTGGAGATTCATTTTAATATGCATTTTAGAAAATTACAGATAAACATTTTGGATTTTACATCAACACTTAACTAGTGGTATTGCTTACAGATTGGTCAAGTGAAATGTGTAATCTGAAATTACACTAGTGAACCTTTCCTACCATATCCCATTAAAATGCTTTGGCCTATTTTGTAGTTTTAATGATCTTTTACCCCTGTTAAGATTTTACACATTATATCATGGTTATCTGGAAAAAAATATTGACTCACTGAGTTATAAAAATATTATAAATACTGGTACATTTCACAATATATTTGAAAAATTTTATTTTTTAATATTGTCAAGTATCTCATTAGATAAAGTCTAAATATTAGGACTCAGTCAAGTTCATAGGAGGAAATACAAATTTTCTATAATTAGTTATTTTTCCTCTTAAGTTAAAATTTTATGACTAGCAGCTAATATTGCTAGGTATTTTTCTTGAAGTGCCTGCTTGTTTAACTTATTTTAGATAAAATTTTTACCATATATGAAAGTCTGAAAAACATAGTTCATTATACAGTCATTTTTCTCTTAATTTTTTTCTTTTTTGGAACAAGATTTCTCTTTGTAGCTCCGACTGGTCTGGAACTCACTACAGGCTAGTCTTGAATACATAGAATTCACTTACCTCTGATTCCTGAATGCTGGGATTAAAGACAAATACCACATATCCGGCAATACACATTAATTTTTCAAAAGAAATGGGGTTCTATGAAAATTGAATTCAGCTCTCAGGTTACTTCCATGTGTGCTTCCCTTTAGACACTAAGGTCCTGTTAACACTTCATTGTACAGAAGAAGTCCTCACCCATATTTGTATTTTTATCAGATTAAATGATAAAGTCATAAAATAGCACTGCAGTTTTACTGCTTCACATATGGTTTTGTTTTTGATTTTGAGACTTGGTCTCATGTATCTCAGGATACCCTTGAAAACACTGTAAAGCCAGAATTTGCACTTCTGATCTTCTTGAGCATTGGAATTACAGGTGTGTACCATCATGCCCAGTTTATGTGGTATAGGAGATCAAATCCAGGGCTTTGTGATTGCTAGGCAAGCGCTTTACCAACCAAGCTAAATCTCCAGCCCCATAGGGGACATTTTTATGGGAAATGAGACCCTGGTGTCTTAAGCTGGGAAGTGCAGGATAAAGAACACAATGGCTATGAATATAACTGGCTGGTGAGGGCTCACCTTCACACGTTGCTGCTTTTATCTTCCATTGCTTTTGTATCATCAGAACAATGGCTTATGGCAGAGGAAAATTCTGTCTAAGACTGTTGTGAAAATTGGCTGTCCCTTGTGGCTCCTCTAAAAGCTTCTGGCAAGCACAGGCCAAAGTTGGGGAATTACTGCTTCTGAAACATGCCATCAGTCGCACACAACGCGAATGGCCAGCTCCGTAGATAATCATGTGTTTGAACATATGAGTGTAATAATGACAGGGCTAATCATTTGCAATGGTATCACCTGTAATTTGTGAATAATAGACTTAATAAGGTTATTAAACCCATTAGTGTTTAGTGCCTACCTGTCTTTTTTTTAAAACATGAAATTAGGTTAACAAATCTTAGTTGTAAATCCCCACTCTTCAATTTTACTCCCTAAGTGACCAGGTTCAGAGAGAAGGATGCATCGTTTTCACAATTGCTCTTTCTGTTAATGGCTGTAAGATGGAGAGAATAAAAATCCTTTAACTCTAAGATTCTAGGACACATCTCATTTTTAAAAAAAATGTCCTTGGATAGCATGATTGTGCCACTTATAACAATGGCTTTCTGGGTTTCTTTCTAAGCATTTACTGTGTCTCTAGTTTAATATAGTAAACTTAAGCCAGAAGTAGAGGTGACAACGTTTAAACTAGGCAGCTCAGTCTGCTTTGATTCACTGATACTGACCTCATTCTTTGTGACAGAATCTTGCTATGGCCTTAAGTGTGCCATCCTTCTGTGTGCTGCTCCAGTGTTGGGTTTAAGGGTGTCTGCCATCACACCTAATCTGAGGCCTCTATTCTTACCACTCCAGCATGAGTTTGATATTTGATAATTGGCTTAGTTTTTAAAGTTTTGAGACATTTGTGAATTTTTATGGCTAATTTTAGTTTGTGTGTGTGTGTGTGTGTGTGTAAGTCCTGAGGTAAGATCTCTTGCTAGAACCAGGGGCTTATTAGATAAGTTGGCTGGCCAGTGAGCATTAGGAATTTGCCTGTCCCTGCCTTCCCCATGGAATTATAAGCTCACACCACCACACTTAGAGCTTTACATGGATGCTGGGACTTGAATTCAGTCCCTGGTTTGACCATCACACACTTTACCCTGAGCTATCTATCTCCCTGGACTTCCTCCCAACTCTTCTCTTTTCTTTCTAGGTCTGGAGGCTACCCTACTCCACTCCTGAACTCTCACAATCAGCTGTAAGCACTGGCCTGCAGAATACCACCTTTGGATAAGGGTGATTCAGGTAGTCATTAACGGGTTCTGCAGGTTGTTTATTCACTTCAAAGAAAGAAAGGTTTAAGCCCTTGATCTCTTATGGTGTGAAAACATTGCCACAGGCATGTAGTCACATTGCGTCTATCCTTAGGAAGCAGACAATGGGCAAGAGGTAAGTTCCTGACTATAAACCTCTGAGTAAGCTCCCTGTGACTCACTTCCCTCAGGAAGACACCACCTTTTAAAGAGTCCACGTCCTTTTAAAACACACTGTCAGCTGGGGTTCACGTGTTTAAACACACAAGTCAATGGATGACTTTCACATTAAAAAACAACAGATATTAAATTTAATAAAATACATTTTCAATGTTTTTAAATGAGTTTTAATTTTAGGTTTATTTTTAGTTTCCATCAATAAATATGTAGAAAACATTTTAATATTTCCAAAAACATTTAATTTTTTCTCAGACTCCCTCAACCCAGGGCTTAGAAAGCATCAAGTAAGAATAGGCAGAAAACATAAAAACCATGGGATGAAATCCCACCCAGAGAGAGCTGGTCTCCGAGGAGTGCTGTCACTTATAAGTTCACAGGTAAGACCACCACTTTTGCTTCAATACCTGGTCAAAGAGGAGCCCGCTAGGAGCCCACAGGGCACAGGAATCATGAAGCAGCCAGGGACAGGACCCTTCTGGTTTCCATATGCACATTGGAGCTAACCCTGTGACACAGCTCTCCACACCCAAATTCCTGGCAGAGAGAATTGATCTCCCAGGAGTGCTGACACACCTAAGATCATAGGCTCACAGGTTCACATGAGGGTCAATCTCCAGTCAGAGACAGCAAGACCAACTAACACCAGAGATAACTAGATGGTGAGAGGCAAGGGCAAGAACATAAGCAACTGAAACAAAGGCTACTTGGCATCATCAGAATCCAGTGTTTCCACAACAGCAAATCCTGGAAACCCCACACACCACAAAAGCAAGATTCAGATTAAAAATCACTTCTCATGATGATGATAGAGGATTTTAAGATGGACATAACTCCCTTAAAGAAATACAGGAGAACACTGGTAAAGAGCTAGAAGTTCTTAAAGAGGAAACACAAAAATCCCTTAAAGAATTACAAGATAACACAATCAAATAGGTAAAGAAATTGAACTAAACCATTCAGGATCTAAAAATGGAAATAGAATCTATAAAGAAATCACAAAGTGAAACATCTCTGGAGATAGAAAACCTAGGAAAGCAATCAGGAGTCATAGATGCAAGCATTACCAACAGAATACAAGAGATAGAAGAGAGAATCTCAGGTGCGGGAGATACCATAGAAAACATTGGCACAACAGTCAAAGAAAACGCAAAAAGCAAAAAGCTCCTAACCCAAACATCCAAGAAATCCAGAACACAATGAGAAGACCAAACCTAAGGATAATAGGGATAGAAGAGAGTGAAGATTCCCAATTTAAAGGGCCAGTAAATATCTTCAACAAAATTATAGAGGAAAACTTCCCTAGCCTAAGAGAGAGAGAGAGAGAGAGAGAGAGAGAGAGAGAGAGAGAGAGATGCCCATGAACATACAAGAAGCCTACAGAACTCTAAATATACTGGACCAGAAAAGAAATTTCTTCCATCTCATAATAGTCAAAACATGGCATGCACAAAATAAAGAAAGAATATTAAAAGCAGTAAGGGAAAAAGGTCAAGTAACATATAAAGGCAGACGTATAAGAATTACACCAGACTTCTCAACAGAAACTCTAAAAACCAGGAAGATCCTGGGCAGATGTCATACAGACCATAAGAGAACAGAAGTGCCAGCCCAGGCTACTATACCCAGCAAACCTCTCAAGTAGCATAAATGGAGAAAGAAAGATATTCTATGACAAAACCAAATTTACACAATATCTTTCCACAAATCCAGCCCTACAAATGATAAAAGATGGAAAACACCAACACAAGGAGGCAAACTACACCCTAGAAAAAGCAAGAAAATAATCTCTCAACAAACCAAAAAAAAAAAGATAGCTACAAAAGCATAATTATACCTCTAGCAACAAAAATAGCAGGAATCAACAATCGTTTTTCCTTAATATCTTTTAACATCAATGGACTCAATTCCCCAATAAAAAGACGTAGACTAACATACTGGATACGTAAACAAGACACGGCATTTTGCTGCAAAGACAAAGGCAGAAACTATTTCAGAGTAAAAAAAAAAATCCAGGCAAATAGTCCCAAGAAACACGCTGGAGTAACCATTCTAATATCAAATGAAATCAACTTTCAAACAAAAATTATCAAAAAAGATAAGGAAGGACACTTTATACTGATAAAAGAAAAAAAATCGACCAAGATGAACTCTCAATTCTTACCATCTGTGCTCCAAATGCAAGGGCACCCAAGTTCGTAAAAGAAGCTTTTTATGAACTTATTTTACTAAAGCTCAACGCACACAATGTACCACACCCAATAATAGTGGGAGACTTCAAAACCTCACTGTCATCAATGGACAGATCATAGAAATAGAAACTAAGCAGAGAAACAGTGAAACTAACAGAAGTTATGGACCAAATGGATTCAACAGATATCTATAGAACATTTCATCCTAAATCAAAAGAATATACCTTCTTCTCAGCACCTCATGCTACCTTCTCAAAAATTGACCATATAATTGATCACAGAACAGTTCTCAACAGATACAAGACTGAAATAATCCCACACCTCCTATCAGATAACAACAGACTAAGGTTGGTCTTCAATAACAACAAAACCAACAGAAATCCCACATACACATGGAAGCTGAACAACGCTCTACTCGACGGTAACATGGTCAAGGAAGAAATAAAGAAACTAAGGACTTCTTAGAATTTAATAAAATTGAAGGCACAAAATACCCAAACTTATGGGACACAATGAAAGCAATGTTAAGAGGAAAACTCATAGCTCTGAATGCCTCTAAAATGAAAGTGGAGATAGTATACACTTGCAACTTGACAGCACATCTGAAAGAATGTAGAACAAAAAGAAGCAAATACACCCAAGAGGAATAGAAGGCAGGAAGTAATCAAACTCAGAGCTGAAATCAACCAAGTAGAAACAAAGAGAACTCCACAAAGAATTAACAAAACCAGGTGCTGAGAAAGTCAACAAGATAGATAAACCCTTAGCCAGACTAACTAGAGAACACAGAGACAGTATCTAAATTAATAACATCAGAAATGAAAATGGAGACATAACAGCAGAAACTGAGGAAATCCAAAAAATCATCAGATCCTACTACAAAAGCTTATACTCAACAAAACTGGAAAATCCAGATGAAATGAATAATTTTCTAGACAAATACCAAATACCAAAGTTAAATCAGCATCATATCATCTAAACAGTCCCATAACCCCTAAAGAAATAGAAGTAGCCATTAAAAATCTCCGAACAACAACAACAACAAGCCCAGGACCAGATGGGTTTAGTGGAGAATTCTATAAGACTGTCAAAGAAGACCTAATACCAATACTTTTCATACTATCCCATAGAATAGAAACAGAAGGAACACTACCCTATTCATTCATAAAAGCCATAATTATGCTCATACCTATACCACTTTGTATAGAGACTACAAAGAAAGATAACTTCATACCAATTTCCCTTATGAGTATTGATGCAAAAACACTCAATAAAATTCTTGCAAACCAAATAAAAAACACATGAAAACAATAATTCGCTATGATCAAGCAGGCTTCATCCCAGGGATGCAGGGATGGCTCAATATACAGAAATCCATCAACAAATTCCCCTATATAAATGAACTCCAAGAAAAAGCCACATGATCATCTCATTAGATGCAGAGAAAGCATTTAACAAATCCAACACTCTTCATGACAAAAAGACTTGAAAAGATCAGGAATTCAAGACCCATACCTAAACATAGTAAAAGCAATCTACAGCAAACCAGTAGCCAACAACAAACTAAATGGAGAGAAACTTGAAGCAATCCCACTAAAATCAGGGACTAGACAAGGCTACCATTCTCTCCCTATGTATTAAATATAGTACTCCAATACTCCAAGTCTTAGCCAGAGGAATTAGATAACAAAAGGATGTCAAAGGGATGCAAATTACAAAGTAAGAAGTCAAAATATCATTATTTGCACATGATATGATAGTGTACTTAAGTGAGCCCAAGAATTCCATGATAAAGCTCCTAACCCTGATAAACAACTTCAGTAAAGTGGCTGGATATAAGATTAACTCAACCAAATCAGTAGCCTTCCTATACTCAAAGGATAAATAGGCTGAGAAAGAAATTAGGAAAATGATAACTTTCACAATAGTCACAAATAATATAAAATACATTGGTGTGACTCTAACTAAACAAGTGAAAGATCTGTATGACAAGAACTTTAAGTCTCTGAAGAAAGCAGTCTAAGAAGACCTCAGAAGATGGAAAATCTTCTGTTCTCATGGATTAGCTGGATTAATACAGTAAAAATGGCCATCTTTCCAAAAGTAATATACAGATTTAATGCAATCCCCATCAAAATCCCAACTCAATTCTTCATAGAGTTAGAAAGAGCAATTTTCAAATTCATCTGGAATAACAAAAAACTTAGGATAGCTAAAACTATTCTCAACAGTAAAAGACCTTCTGGGGGGAATCAGTATCTGGAAACTCAAGCAGTACTACAGAGCAATAGTGTTAAAAACTGCATGGTATTGGTATAGTAACAGGCAGGTAGATCAATGGAAGAGGATTGAAGACCACACACCTATGGGCACTTGATCTTTGACAAAGGAGCTACAACTATCCAGGGGAATAAAATAGCCTTTTCAGCAAATGGTGCTGGCTCAACTGGAGGTTAGCATGCAGAAGAATGCAAATCAATCTATTCTTATCTCCTTGAACTAAGCTCAAGTCCAAGTGGATCAAGGATCTCCACATAAAACCAGACACACTGAAACTAATAGAAAAGAAACTGGGGAAGACCCTTGAGGGCATGGGCACAGGGGAAAATTTCCTGAACTAAACACCAATGGCTTATGCTCTAAGATCAAGGATTGACAAATGGGACCTCACAAAATTACAAAGTTTCTAATAAGGCAAAGGACACTGTCAGTAGGACAAAATAGCATCCAACGTATGGGAAAAGATCTTTACCAACCCTATATCTGAAAGAGCATAATATCCAATATATACAAAGAACTCAAGAACTTAGACTCCATAGAACCAAATAACCCTATTAAAAATGGGGTACAGAGCTAAATAAATAATTCTCAACTGAGGAATACTGGATGGCTGAGAAACACCTAAAGAAATGTTCAACATCTTTAATCATCAGATAAATGCAAATGAAACTTACCCTGAGATTCCACCTCACACCAGGCAGAATGGCTAAGATCAAAAATTCAGGCGACAGCAGATGCTGGAGAGGATGTGGAGAAAGAGAAACACTCCTCCATCGCTGATGTGATTGCAAACTGGTAAAACCACTCTGGAAATCAGTTTGGCAGTTCTCAGAAAATTAGACATAGTACTACCTGAGGACCCAGCCATACCACTCTTGGGCATATACCCAGAAGATGCTCCAACATGTAATAAGGACACATGCCCCACCATGTTCATAGTAGCCTTATTTATAATAGCCAGAAGCTGGAAACAATCCAGATGTCCCTCAACAGAGGAATGGATACAGAAAATGTGGTACATTTACACAGTGGAGTACTACTCAGCTATTAGAAACAATGAATTCATGAAATTCTTTGGCAAATGGATGAAACTAGAGAATATTATCCTGAGTGAGGTATCCCAATCACAAAAGAAGACACATGGTATGGTATGTACTCAGTTATAAGTGGATATTTGCCAGAAGCTTAGAATACCCAAGATACAATTCATATATCATATGAAGCTCAAGAAGAGGGAAGACCAAAGTGTGGATGCTTCAGTTTTTCTTAGAATGGTGAACAAAATACTCATGGGAGCTAGAGGGTGGGAGGGATTTGGGAGAAGTCCTAATCAAAGCATCCTAATCAAAGCAGGGGGAAGGAGGAATGGGACCAGGAGCTTGCAGAGGAAAAACCAGGAAAGGGGATAATATTTGAAATGTTAAAAATAAATAAATAAATAAAAGAGAATGGGGAGGGGGGCTGTGAGATGCTGTTGTCTGGACATGACCTGGTTGTTGCACATACGTACTCAGAGCAGCTGAGGTTACCTAACAAGACTGGCACATGATCAAGGTAGTTCAGATTCCAAAGGGATAGGGGAGGGACCCACCAGGACCCACTCTGAGCTGAGGGGCTATTGGCAGGTAATGATGGCTGTTGTGCGAGTAAGAGCAACTCTTCTTTTGGGATATGGCTACTGGCAGGTTGTTCATGTCCTACTGTTTAACACCACAGCCATGTACATATATATGGACAGAACTAGACACCGTGGGTTATAAAAAAATCCAGTGCTTATCACTCTCAAAAAAACCCTCACTAAAGTAGAAAACATTTGCTTACTGTCATTCAATAAATGCTGAAGCAAGACTAGGCAGTTACTGCTATTAAGAACTTGGGTTTAATTATTTTCCTGTGAAGGAAGGGTGTATACATAGTGATAATAGTCATGGCAGTTATGACAGGGGGATGTTTTTGTTGACATTCTTACAGCCATCCACTATCTCACATGCAGAATTTACTGTGTGCAAGCCTGTCCTTTACTGCTCATAAACTCCACCTTTGTCAAACATGGGTCTGAGAATGTTTCATGTTGTCTACATCTAATCTTAAAGGACAGGCTGGTTAAGACTTGAAGAGATGTGTGTAGAGAGAAATCTTTTTCCTCAAGAAGTAACTGCAAAGCAGCTAAAGTCCTGACATACTTCAGGATCCTATCTCCTTATACCACTGAACTTGCATGCTGGGAGAACTTCAGCCCAACTCAGCTTTCACATAAAAGAAGCCAAGAAGGCGGGGTTCGCAGAGGGATGGGAGATACAGAGGAGAACCCTGTACCAGTGAGTGCAGGTCTTGTTCCTCTGGGCTATGGGTGGTTTGGGATTTTAGAAGTTGTTTTCAAATGAGAATACCCCACCCCACTAGTTAATATTTTGGTGCTGCACAAAACTGCATTTGAAAGTTATCTGAACTTGGGTAGTCATTTTTCTCTTATAAAAATACTTTTCATTTACACTTTTAATTCTCCTTTCCACAGTCAAGCTGCCAACTCTTGCAGTTGCTTTATCCTGTTTACTTAACTGGTTCTTGAATCACACTAGAGAAAAAAGAAAAATCACATTATTCTAAATTCAGCTGCTTACTGAATTTCTGAAGTGTGGGCCACAGGAATAGATATTGTTAATAACAACACAGTTAAAGTAACTCAAAATTCATAAGACTGAGGGGTCATGTTTGGGCTTTAAGTCTGTCAGGGCTATCATTTGTCTTCAGCTATGATAGACAAACTATGTTCCGAGAGGCTGACACAGTTGACAGAGAAGCCAGCTTCTCTTATGAACTGCATGCTTGTAGTTCTATTTGGTATATTGTTAAATATTATTGCTCATACTCATGCTGCAAGGCTGGTTGTAGATGCCAGAGAGCACATTCTCGAGGGCCAGCTGAATGGAGAACTCTATCAGGTCTGTCCTAAGTGCCAAAACTACACTTCCCACTGTCTATGCTCCTTTTGCTCTTTAATTTTTTTCCTGTTGTGCTAGGTATCAGACACAGTGTCTCTCTCTGCTTTCCATTGCTGTGACTAAACACTGACCAAATGCAGCTTGGGGAGAAAAGAGTCACAGACCACTGAGGGAAGCCAAGATAGGAACTCCAGGCAGTAACCTTGAGGCAGGAACTAAAGCAAAGACCATGGAGGAATCTTGCTCATTGGCTTTTCCTTCATTACCATCTCAGTCTTCTTTCTTATACAACTCAGAACCACCTCCTCAGGAATGGTGCTGAGCCTCTGAGCTCCAACAGTGGGCTGGGACTTTCCATATCAATCAAGAAAATGTCCTATAGGCTTGCTTAATAGACAATATATGTAAAAATTTTATCAATTGAAGTTCTATCCTCCCAGATAACTCTAGCTTGTGTCAAGATGACAAAATACCAGCCAGGTCCTTCAGGAACTCACACATTCTAGGTAAGTGAGTGACCTCAATATTTCTTATTTGTCTACTTTCTACCAGAAGAGAACTTCAACCATACATTAATTTGTCTTAGATATTTGATATGTCCTTTAAACATTTTTTTAAATATAAAAAACAGTCCAAAGGCTGGAGACATTGCTCAGAAGTTCAGAGCACTGGCTGCTTGTCCAAAGGAGCCTGGTTCAATTCCCAGCAACCACATAGCAACTCGTAACTGTTTATAACTCCAGTTTCAGGAGTTTTGACACACTCACACAAACATACATGCAAGCAAAAACTCCAATGCATAACAATTAAAAGGGAATCATCAAAAGATTTTTAGAAAGAATAATCTTCTAGCATAGACTATCTGCAGGTATAAGTTACATGATGGCATATAAAATGGTTTAATAGTCCTGCCATCCATAGGGGTGTATTGAATGGTGATACACACTGAGGATGTCAGCTCCTAACTTTTCTCCTTAATGGAGGAATCCATTGTAACTGAGACTCCAAGCAGATGATTTTATTATTAATAAATAGGAGTTAGCCTGTTTGTCATTCTCGCTGAATGACAGAGACCGCAGGTGTAGTGCTTAGGAACAGCTACTGAAAAAAGAGCCAGAGGCCCCACAGTGTGCAGAGGCATGGGTTTAAAGCACAAGAATGGCCAGCTGTGTAGTGTGTCTTCCACTGCCTTAGAAATATGACAGACAACATGCAGAGTCCCACTGAGCAAGCAGCACAAACAGACAGGTCTATAGATAACAACACTCAGAACCAGGATGACTTTCACACAAGTCACAGCTGGATGGCATTTCCAGAATGAAATGTTGCTATGGTTTTAATGTGTTCCCAGAAAGTTCATGGACTGGAAACTTAATCCCCAAATTCATTTGTTGGTGATATTTAGAGAAAGTGCTTTAGGGAGATAACTAGGGTTGGGTAAAGTCACAAGAATGGAGATGCTGTGGTGGAATCAGTGGTTTTATAAGAAGAGGAAGAGAGATTTGAGTTAATAGGCTTCCTGGGATTAGTCATGTAATGCCCTCCCTTGCCACATAAGGACACAATAAGAAGGGCTACCACTGAAGCTGGCCCCTTCACCTTGGACTTCCTGGTCTCCTAAATGATGACAAATAAGTGTATTTCATAAAGGTGGATAAATGAGGGACTGAAATAGAGGATTAAGTGGGCAAGGAGAAGGGAGAAAGAGATAAGATAGAGACTACAAGGAGAAACAGCTAAAATTAAGCTAAATACTGAAGAGACAGAACCTTAACTGGCCATCTTGTCACCAAATGAAGTTTCCAGAGCCAGGATTGGGTGCATCTTGTTGGATTGTTGGCCAAAAGGGTCCCAGGCAAACCCCCAAACACAGGCTGTGGCCAAGATATAGGTTGCTCTCCAGAAACTGACAGTAAACCCCATTGCTGAAGGCAACATTTAGGCAGTTTACTGAACATGCAGAATTCAAGTTGGTGCCTACAGAGAGCTTTCACTCTTACATTCTATAGTCTTTGGTAGAGGGAGGTACTTGGCACACTGTGAAGAATCAGCCTGCCTTCATTTTAGGCTTAAAGGGCTTAATTGTAAAGACAAAAATAATGGTTTATTCCTGTTTATGATTAAATCCCTGTTCCTCAAGGATTGGGCCATTCCCCAAGCCCCCTGGTAACCTTAACTACAAATGATTCTGCACTACATGTTCTAGGAATGGCAATCACAGTTTCAAAAAGTTGTTTATAACTATTTTGCAACTCTACTTCAGATTCAAAAGGTCATATAAGCACCTGTGACTACCTTATTATGACTATCTGTTGAGACAACTTTGACTACCTGTTATAGTCTGTCTGTGTTTGTAATTCCACCTATTTTTCCCATTTGGAAGCCTCCTACCCATTAGTTATAAAAGCCTTGGATTCCTCCACTATTTCTACCTTCTCTATTGTTTTTAATATAATTTAAATATTAACAGGGCCCCCTTTCCCTCTATTGTTCAGCTTGCAGACTTGTTTCCAAAATCTTGGCATTTGTACTTGTATTTCTCAAGTAAAATGAGATTTATGTTTTTATGGTGTAGACTGTTTTTCAAACAAACAGACCACAAAGACCTTCTGAAAGCCAGGTTGACTTGACTTGAAAGAAGAGGCTTTCCAAAAGAGCTTTCCACAATAACATTAAAACTTGTAACATTGTGTTTATGCTAAATGTTAATCACATAAATTTCACTTCCGTTAAGCCTTGCTTTGCTTGCAAAAGTCATAATGAACCTGCATAAGAATTCCTCTGCTACAGCTTGAATGCCACTTTATCCTCTTACTAAGGGGGACCGTAAGCTTGGCCTGGCCATAAAAATAGAATTTTTGCCTAGCAATATCTTGGTGTTAGCTCACGGTTTTTGACACCATAATATTCATCACATCCTAGGCTGACCACTTAAACCCTGGTTTAGGGAGAGGCAGCCTGTGTATGCAAGTAAAATAGCTTGCTTCAATTGGTTGACCATGATAATTTGGGTTGGCAGTCTTTCTCCTCCAATCTTTGGGATTGACAAGTACCAATAGAAAAATGTAAACACCAAGCCGATCATAAACCCTTTATCTACAATGATGTCCTGCCTGAAAGATATTCTAGTGCAATGATGGCACAAAGCTTGGGGGAGTAACTAACCAATTTCTGCTTTGACTTAGGGTCCGCTCCATGAGATGGGACCCATATATGACATGGCTTGGATGACCAAGAACCTGAGACTAGATAGCCTAGAGACTTAGGGTAAAACCAGATGCTATTGTTCTAAAAGCAAACAAACAGAACAAGACAAAACAAAACAATACAAAGCAAAACAAAAAGTAGTATAATTTGTGTCATTAGATTTTTGAAAAGCAATTGCTAATGTGTTGAAGTTATTTGTGGAAAGAGATGAGGAAGCAGGTCTGTACATTTTTCTGGAACTCAAGGCGGGAACCTAGAGGTGGAAACTGAAGCAGAGGCCATAGCGGAATGCTCCTTTCTGGCTTACTCTTCATAGTTTGCTCAGTTTGCTTTCTTCTACTACCTGGGACCATCTGCCCAGGGGTAGCATCTGATGCGCAGCTCCACAGAAAGTTTTACAAATTGTTTCATTTTACATTCTAAGTGGGTCTAGCATTGGGGTACCTCACAGATCTCACAGTACCATCTTTATAGGATCTGAGTCAAGACTTTCAGAGACTGACCACCCAAGACTGACCTCCTGGTTTACTCTTCTTATGCATTCAAGCATAATAAGTCTGAAAAATGTTTTCACATGGTAATTTTATCACAACTTAGCTTTAGGCACAGCTACAGAGAAACTCCCTAGGAAGACAGCAACGTACCTGTGACCTTTCCAGTAAGAAAGAATTCTATTGCCTGATAAGCAGAGCTCAGGGCTCAGGTCTAGAGAAAGGATCTATGATAAGCATTAGGACAGATTGGATAGGCAGAAGATGAAAGGCACATGGGACCTCTTTCATAGGGATGGGTTCTCTTCATCGTGAGACAAAGCTCAGTATTAGGCTCTAAAAAAATGCTCAGGATATTGGGGGAATTGGGTGGAGCTGGCTCTGTAGAATAGCAAAGGATCACCAGGTTGTGTGACCACTTTTACTGGTGATCCAGGTGACCAGGATTCATTTCCTTCCATTGAAGAAAATAGGCCAGAATAATAAGAGTCTCCGCTGCTTCTCTAAGCTGGACTCCCTACAGGTCTAGTAAAGATGTAAACTACTTAATGTTAAACATCAGCCTGGCATTGGCATTCCCTTCTTGGCAACTTCCTGAGGTTAAAAGGGGGCTGAAATTTATACTATTCCTCTATGAATTCAGGTTTGCATGTGAAGAACGAGAAACCCAACCAGTTCTTTCTACTTTTAGTACACAAATATCAACTAAGGAAATCTTCCATGTATTTCCATACACAGGTAACTGGACTGTGTTGCAGTTTACTTACTTATTACAAGACCATATACTCACAGTGACAGTGGCTGGAGAGACTGGCATTCATATGAAAATAGCAAAACATGGTGGGAATTCTGAGTGGGGGGCCCTTCCTTTCCTGTTCTACCCACTTGTATTATCTGTGTGACCTTGGTCAAGCTTCTTAATATGCCTACTTTAACTTTAGATCCTTATCTGAAAAGTGAAATAAAACAAAATAATCTCTATGGTATTCTGTATGGTGTGTGGCTTATAGCTACTTCCTACTTCTCATAAGGGTTACCCTTTACTAACCATTTACTAATTATTAGAAATTTTACATGGATGACAAGAACTAGCTTTAAAAACAATTAAGTTTGACAGTGAAGCAAACTGAAAAGACAGATCTCCATTTCTTGTCTTCACAAACTGGTCTTACACCATCATGAGTGGTTGTCTTAAAAAGTTGGTTCTATTTTTTGGAGACTGAGCTCCTTGCCTTGTACCTCAAGAAGTTATTGAGCACTTTCCCACTGAGCCCAGGGGTCAAACCTGCATTGGCATATCTACCTTGTGTTGCCATTGTATTCCCCTTGTCACATCTAACTTATTACTGTAATTGACTGCAGGAAAGGACACAGTTCCTACGGTATCAATGTCTGATTGGTGATAGCTGTTTAATGAGTATTTTTAACGTGAATGAATACAAGCAATAAACGTATTACTTATAAGAAGTGATATTCTTTGTCAAGCTAAAAACAATTACTTGTTAAAAGTATAAGTGGCAAACTTGGGTAAATGAGACGTGTTCACATTTATCCTCCTATCATCATCACAGTCTGACTTCTGGTGTCCTCTGTCTCCCTGGGCTGTTGCCTGAGCTGGAAATGGCCATTTATGTCCTGCTCCTGCTCTTCCCCTCTCTTCTACTTACATAAAAGGGTTCTCAAGGTGGCAGTATTCCTTATGGTTATTGCCAATTGTAAATATTGGCATGTTGGGACAGATGTTAAATCTCATACCTGGGACTATCTATCATGAAGACATGCTTGCAAACCTCCATAGCATCTTAGGTATCCCTGCTGGGTGTGGTTCTGGGATACACACTTTGGGTTCTCAGCCAACATCCATCATATGGACTTAGCTGACTTCTAGAGCACTGAAACTAGGATAATTTATAGACCCCTATGACTTCCTGATTAATTTCTGTTGTTTTTGTTACTATTAGTTTCTTGAATTGAACATCAAGTAAACTACCTTGTGTCTTGAAAAAGAAAAATTCACTAATATGATTGAGTATTTTCTATTGAATGTAAATTCTAGACCCCAGTAGAAACATTCCCTCCTCAATGTAGACCAGACCCTGTTTCAGTGGCTGGACCACATTAGTGGCAGGTTTTGTATATGTCATTCATGGTTGAGAATAACTCAGAATAACTTTCATTTTGCTATCTTGGGAGCAAGCTCCAGATCCTATTCTCTCTGTGCACAGGTGAACTTCAGAGTGTGAGTGTGCAAACAGTATAGGAGTGTGCCAACATACCCACTAGTGGAGTCCAGAAATCCCGTCACACCGGAGAGCTGGGGCCAGTTGAGCTCATCAGTAAGAGCTGACGGCAAGTTGAAGAAAGAGTTCTAAAGGAAAGAAGTAATAAAGTAGTAAGTATCCAATGGGCACTTTGTTCCTGAGCTTTTGTCATTAATGAAGATGGTTCATCTCTGACTACACCTGAGAACTCACAATAGTCAGAATCACTGGCTCCCACTGGTTCTGTGAAGCAAGAGGAACACGTGGAGCCTTCCACAACTCTGAGGGATGCTTTGGGACAGGGAACCTTTCAACATCGTTCAGTTGAAAAGAACAAAAAGCTGACTGCTAAAAAACTAATTACCCCAGCCAGGCAGTGGTGGCGCATGCCTTTAGTCCCAGCACTTGGGAGGCAGAGGCAAGAAGATTTCTGAGTTCAAGGCCAGCCTGGTCTACAGAGTGGGTTCCAGGACAACCAGGGCGATTCAGAGAAACCCTGTCTCAAAAAACCAAAACACACAACCCCCCCCCCCAAAAAACCCCAAAAAAGTAATTGCCCCCCCCCCAAATAATATTAAAAGTCAGGAACAAATGTCTCTAGTCAATAAGGTGATGTATTTGATCCTGGGAGTCTGAAGCACTTCTGAGAATCAGATTGTGGCTTCTTTCCTCATAATATGCAGCTATATTCAATATGGCCTACTGTGGGAATTGGAAACAAAATGTGCGGTCTTTCCATCAGAGGGTTAAACAAGACAAAACTCCATTTTAAACATTACAAAGAAATCATTCAGCAATTATTCAAATTCTTCCCTGACACGCACATTTTGAAATCAATATATGTGCTCAGGGCTGTGTGCTGTTCTCATCGGCTATACTTCTTTGAGTTAGTCAACCACAGGAGAGTCCGAGGCCAAGCTCTGACTGCTCAGAGTCAGGAACACGGCCTCTCTGAATTAGTAATAAAAAATGACTGTTGGCTGTGCTTGCCTCATTGATTTGGCATGGCTACATCTCTGCACAACTAAAATTTTTCTTTAGTCAAAATACTTTGGGTTTTGTAGTTATTTTCTGGGGACCCAAAATACATTTCTCGCACTGTCATCAGCAGATTCACACACCTGCTGTGGTATGAATATGGTTTGTACACTCTGAGACCCATATTAAAATTTAATCCCCAGGGTGAGGCATCCAGAGAATAAAACAACCGTACAAATTATGGTGTATAGAGGTAGAATTTTTGGGAGGTAATTAGGAACTGATAAGGCCACTGGGGAGTAAATCTATGATTGAATGCTATCAGCTGTGTAAGTAGGGACACATACATAGTCACCATAGAGTCACACACACACATACACATATGCTCTTGGTAACCATGTGATGTTTCATACCACGCCAGCATGGCCAGCAATGGCACATTTACTACATGTAGCTTCTAGACCTTGAGCCTCCACAGACAGTCTTCTTGTCTGCAGAAGTTATTAGCAATAAAGAATGGGCATATGGCTATTGCAAAATGTTGAAAGCGTGTGGCCTGGAGTGTTGATACAGGAGTGTTCATTTAAGCCACCTTTCTATGGTTGGTGTGAACTTGAGGAAGAAAATGGTGTCCAGCTATGACTGCTTATTAGTGCTTTTAAAAATGGCTTCTACCACAAATGCTTCTAGGGACCTAATTTCCAGAAAATGCTTACCGAAACAGGTATTGGACACCTACTATGTTGATTGATTTGCCAAACGTAGCCAAGATAAAAACAGGTGTTCAAGTACAGCAACAAGCTTGTCTTGCCTTGCATATTTCTCCCATCCTGACATTTACCTCAAGGTGGTTTCCAGCACAATGTGTGGAGATGGGGTTGGTGTGGAGGGTGGGGGTAAAGAGGAAGGGCATGGCCAGGAAGGGTTGGCTTTCTGACATACACCTGCCCTGACTGGGAGTTACCTTTTATAGAGGCACAGAAATGAATTTTTTGAGACTTCTAGGCTATCTCAGAGGAACATGACATCCCTAACTAAAACTTTGGTGCTTACCTGACACACTTTCTCCTCTAAACTCTTGTATTACTGTGACTCAACTACTCTACCTTACAGTTCCATTTCTTCTACCACTGTGGAACAAAACCTTCCTCTGTATGTTATGTTTTTTCCCTATATCTTTTTGCTTACAATGTATGTTTACTGTAGGATTTGGGAATATTCAATTCTGCCAGAGAAGACAAGAAAGGCAAATAGAGTGCATAAAGCTCTTAAGCCGCATTAAGCAGAGATATGAGTAAGCAAATGGCTTGTGAGATATAGGTAGAATTTATGAGCCGGTAACCTGTAAGACATGTTAAATATTAAGAGAAGAAAGTACTCCTCTTCTCTCCTACTCTCACCCATTTCTGTATGGGTGAGAGTAGGAGACAAAGTGGTGACTTCAACTTGGAAACCCAAATGGAACTAGATTTTTAGGATCTGATGGGGCTTCTCTTTCTTCTAAAGGAAGGAATGAGATGACAAGTTTGCTACCACAGGGAAACCTGTCTAGTATTCTGTCTTAAAATAATAGAGGAGGTGAGGCCATTTTGAAAAGTGCCAGAAATGGAAGGGCTTCACCCTGGGAACGGGATCTGTCTTTCATGTCAAGTTCTACAAATGCAACACAGCTCTACAGTTTGAATACAGCAGCTTGAGACACGGCTTCCATAGTCCATGCGGGTGCTGTTCTCTGCCCCCCAGCATTCCCTCCCCTCATTTCTCTGGAGAACTGGGCCTCAATTACTTGAATAGTTGCTGAAATCCTTGCTAGTATCCAGGAGGCTCAACTGGCTCTGATGTCACTTCTATTAGCATTTAAGCTGTGGTGTGCAGCAGCTGGTGCTGACTTGCAGCTGGAACCCCATGAGTTTGCATTCCATGGCTATAGTACTAACTAGATCCATCCATTTAACCCCAGTGATTTGAATAACTTCATAATAATGCAGAGAGATGTTTTCCTCGTTGAATGTTTTAGATGTCACTCGTGGCATTTTGACAAGGCCTGTTTCTTTCTAGAGAAGCTTGTCAGGAGGATGCTAGCAGTTCCCCAGGTTCAATATGTTCTGATTCAGCAGAGCTTTGGGAGAAGATCCAAAGACAGTGAGGAATGGGGCAGCCATCTGAAGGACCAACACAGTGCAGAGCATGTGCTTAGGATGGGCCACCCCTTTCCAAGAAGATCATCCCAGGCTTCATGGAATGCAGTTTCTTGTTAGATAACAGAAATCATTTGAGTAGTCCAGCTGCAGCCTCCACAGATTCCCTCCTCCTCCCCCGCCTTCTTTACTAAACTTGAGACATAAACAGGAAGGCAACAGCCATTAATAACAAATGTGTGAAAGTCTTTAACAAAAGAACATTTAAATCATATTAAGCACTAAAAGCCACATTCATGCAACATTATACCCAGGACATTTTCAGCATTTACAGCAGGAGAACCACGAATGAAGATTTCCCTCATCAAATCCTGCTTATTTCTCATGAGCATTGATGTTCTCAAACGTTTTCTAAATGTATCTTAAATCATATATGTGAAAAGACTGTATTTGCCAAGAAAAATTACAATTAAAAGAACTCATGATGCTCAGTGAGAAACAGGCTGATTATTGTACTGCTTGGAGTTTTCCTCTGTGTTTTCCAAAGACATGACTGAATTTATATATCATAATTGACATATGTCTACTACTTTGTGTAGCAGTTTCATTTAACATCATTTGTGTGTATTTTCATATATTGAGGAAAGCAGTGTTTCTTATTTTTAATAATCATTAAATGTACAATAATTTAGGTTCTTAACTAGTTTTTTTTAGTATTTTATTTTCTATATTCTTTGTTTACATTCCAAATGATTTCCCCTTTCCCGGATCCCCCCTCCCCATATGTCCCATAAACCTTCTTCTCTCCATCCCTTCTCCAATCACCTCCCACCTTTTTCTCTGTCCTTATATTCCCTTCCACTGCTAGATTAATCCTTTCCAGGATCAGGACCCTCTCCATACTACTTCATGGGAGTGATTTGTTATGCAATTTGTGCCTTGGGTATTCAGGGCTTCTGGGCTAATTAATATCCACTTATCAGAGATTACATTCCATGTGTATTCTTTTGTGATTGGGTTTACCTCACATAGGATGATATTTTCCAGATCAAACCATTTGCCTAAAAATTTTGTGAATTCATTGTTTCTAATTGCTGAATAGTACTCCATTGTGTATATATATCACATTTCTGTATCCATTCCTCCTTTGAGGGGCATCTGGGTTCTTTCCAGCTTCTGGCTATTATAAGTAGGGCTGCTATGAACATAATGGAGCAAGTGTCTTCATTGCATGCCGGGGAATCCTCTGGGTATATTCCCAGGAGAGGTATGGCAGGGTCCTCCGGAAGTCTCATGCCCAGTTTTCTGAGGAACCTCCAGACTGATTTCCACAGTGGTTGTACCATCTTACAGCCCCACCAGCTCTTAACTAGTTTTTAAAGACTATTTTTCACTTGCTCTGACAATTTCATAAATATACAATGTATCTTCAGAATATCCAACCAAAATCATCCCCGGTTCATGCCTATTTGAAGCCATCACATTAGCAAACTGGCATTATGCTCCTTTGAAGCTTTGTTAAGTGAGAGCAATGACATCAATTGCAATTATCTAGCGCTTTTAATCTTCCAATGTCAGAGGAAGCTCTTTGGTGGCATTTGGTTTGCTGGTGATTCTCCGCATCCCACAATACTGTAAGCAGCTTTCACAGTGTGTCCTCTTCCCTAACGTGCCTAACTGGGCTAGACATGATAATTTGAATACAACAGCTTGAGACATGGCTGTCCCATTTTCAAATAGTATATTGTCATTTGAAGGGATATGCAGGTAACCATTATCAGAAAAGATTATCAGTGAAAACAAATTATCAGTGAAATAGGTCATTTATATTTACTTACCAGGAATGAAACTGTTAAAGAATACAAAGAAAGATTGTTGCTTCAGAAAAAAAAGAAGTAGCTGTTATGTTGGTGTTTTGAGTCTTAAGTCTGAATGAGCAGAAACAATCAATCAAACAAACAAAAAACACACAAAAAACAAAAAAACAAAAAAAACAAAAAACTGTTGAGACCATAGATCTCAGAGCTCCACTGGCCTGCAGTTCCCTGTCGTCCTGCAGGTGGTGCATGTGAACTTCTCTTCTTAAATGTTTTTCAGTCTTGGAGCACCACCATTACTGCTTGTTCAAGTTCTCCACCCATGTCACTACTGGAGTGTCTTTTCTTGTACAAACATAAAATTATCCAACTTTTAGAGACGCCCTTTATTTTCTTGCAAACTTCCCTGACCTTACCCTATTCCTTTAGGCTTTGCTACATGAGTGCACTCTGTAGCCAAATGGTACCCATTGGCGAACATTCTAGAATATGATGCTTGTATTTTTCAGACAGAGTAAGTAAAGTAACTATCTCCGAATTCCCCTTACATGCCAGTAAACAAGACAAGAAATATGCACAAATTGTTTAACTTAATAACAAACTTGATAACAGAAGGATTTCCTTCTCCCTTTCCTTCCTTCTTTGTCCTCTCCTAGAACATCTCAGATGGGTCTTTTGGCTCATAGCTGTATTCCCAGGCAGAAGGACTGTGAGTTTGAGACCAGTGTGGGCTACACTGAATCTCTGTCTCACCACCACCACCACCACTATCACCACCACCACCACCACCACCACCACAACCACAACCGCAACCACCACCTAAGGAAAAAGGTAAAAGAGGAGAACTTTGTGAGCAACACACCATCATGTGTCCAGTCCTCAATATTCCCTTCTGAAAAGGAGCCCAGACATTTCCTTCAACCAAACAGCAGTACATTGATGTGTAATCACAAATGAGAAGTGTGGGAAGGCTCCCTTTCCACCCTGTATCCTATGGCTGCTGGTACAGTCCTTGGAGGATATATATATATATATATATATATATATATATATATATATATATTGACAGAAAAATCCCTTATGACATGTAGTCTATGTCCTGCAAGGGCTCAGCTTAAGAAGACTCAGAAGAAGCTTGGATGGTATGCCCAGGCAATAGTAAGTAATGGGACCTCATGGAACTAGGAAGGAAAAGGATTGGAGCAGATATAACCTTTGCTGTGCTCAGTCTTAGCCCTCTTTTGTGTATGCATATCTCTTGCTTTTCCCACAAGTTATGAAATCATAATCAGCTGAATTGAAATCCTTGTTGTTGGAAACAAGACTTCTTGGTTGCCTTGGATGCTCTGTCAGTCTGAGCCTTAGAAATAAAGTTCACAGATCTCAATCATTCCGTCTCATCTCCATCTCTCTTCTATGGAGGCCACATTTAACATATGAAGAGTGAAGAATGAGTACTTTGGGAATAAATACCAGAACACTGTGTGGCATCAAACAGATCCCACCTTCAGGTGCTTGGGATCTGTTCTGGCCTCTGATGGGGACAGGAAGCACTTTGAACAATGAACCATGTCATTATGGAGGTAGTGATGGGGCATGAAGTTCTAGAGGAATAGAAAGAGAATATAACACCTGATTTCTTTCCCTGTGATCTCAGGCTGTGTTAAGTACCACAGTTGTAATAAAATAACATTTTGATGTTTAAATATTAACAAAGAAGTTTAACTTTGTGTTTGCTTTATACACTCCCAGATGCATGAGACTGAAAGAAATCTCATGCTGTAGAGTCAGAACACACACACACACACACACACACACACACACACACAGACACACACACACACTCAGGAGATCTATCTATCTATTTCAAGTACCACTTTACGGAATTTGTGTATAAGGGAAGTGGTCACAGAGCTTTTCCTATCTTTTAAGACATTCCTTTACCCTTCTGTGCTACAACTGTATCACTAATAGAACCAAACTTAATAATGGCATCTACTGGTTGGTTGAAAGCTTAGAGAATATGTCCATGCATTCAGTTCACTTTACTTTGCAGTTCACTTCAATGAAAATTAGGGAAGTCCAGGACACTATGGCAGTCCCCGACAAGCAAGCTTGTGTCACATATGGGCCTGGGGAAGACTCTCGGAAGCACATATCTACTGTAAATGCTAATGTATAAGTGGCTTCCTCAAAATTCATAGGTTAACTCACACCTGATGCTAGGAGCGTTAAGAATTGGAGCCTTTAGAAAGTGAGTGAGTCCCTGGACTGCCACCATTGCCAATGGAGTTAGAGCCCTTTTAATAAAAGCTGCCACATTCTACTTTGTCTCCTCTTACCAACTGAGAACACAGCTAAAAGCACCATCTTTGAATCAGATGCACACCAGACACTAAACACCTTGTGTATTGATCAGGGACTTCTCAGTTTCCATAATTACGGACAATAAGCTGCTATTATCCATGAATTACCCAGTGTAAGTTATTTTGTTACAGTGGCTAGAGCAGATGAAGGCAGTGAATCCTATAAGGCTTGAAAGCTAGAAGATCCTGGACAGATGTCATACAGACCCTAAGGAAACACAAATGCCAGCCCAGGCTACCATACCCAGCAAAGCTCTCAATTACCATAGATAGAGAGAACAAGATATTCCATGGCAAGAACAAATTTACACAATATCTTTCCAAATATCCAGCCCTTCAAAAGACAATAAATGGAAAACACCAACACAAGGAGAGAATCTGCACCCTAGAAAAAGCAAGAAAGTATTCTTCTTTCAACAAACCCAAAAGAAGATAACGACGCAAACATAATTCCACCTCTAAATACAAAAATAACAGGAAGTAAAAATAACGTTTCCATAATATCTCTTAGCCTCAATGGACTCAATTCCCCAATAAAAAGTAATAGACTAACAGTCTGGATATGTAAACAGGGCCAAGAATTTTGCTACATATAGGATATGCACCTCAGTAACAAAGACAGACACTACCTCAGAGTAAAAAGTTGGAAAAGAATTTTCCAAGCAAATGGTTCTAAGAAACAAGCTGGAATTAAAATCTCCCAACCAAACAAAGCTCAGTACCAGACAGTTTTAGTGCAGAATTCTATCAGACCTTCAAAGAAGACCTAAAACCAATACTCTTCAAACTATTCCACAAAATAGAAACAGAAGGAATAATATCCAACTCATTCTATGAAGCCACAATTATGTGTATACCTGAACCACACAAAGAACAAAGAGAACTTCAGACCAATTTCCCTTATAAACATTGATGCAAAAAAAAAATACTCAATACAATTCTTGCCAATCAAATCCAAGAACACATCAAAATAATCATTCACCATGATCAAGTAGGCTTCATCCCAGTGATGCAGTGATGGTTCAATATATGGAAATCCATCAATGTAATCCACTACATAAACAAACTCAAAGGAAAAAAAAACCACCTGGTCATTTCATTAGATGCTGAAAAGGCTTTTGACAAAATTCAGCATCCCTTCATGATAAAAGTCTTGGAGAGATCTGGAATCCAAGGCCCATACCGAAACATAGTGAAAGCAATATATAGCAAACCAGTGGCCAACATCAAACTAAATGGAGAAAAATGTGAAGAAATTCCACTAAAATCAGGGACTATACAAGGCTGCCCAATCTCTCCCTATCTATTCAATATAGTACTTGAAGTTCTAGCTAGAGCAATTAGACAACAAAAGGAGGACAAAGCGGTACAAATTGGAAAGGAAGAAGTCAAAATTTCATTATTACAGATGATATGATTGTGTACTTAAGTGACTACAAAAATTCCACCAGAGAGCTTCTCTGATAAACAAGCTGATAAAGAACTTCAGCAAAGTTGCTGGAAATACAATGAACTCAAACAAATCAGTAAGCTTCTTTACTCAAAGGATAAACAGGCTGAGAAAATTATGGAAACAACACCCTTCACAATAGTCACAAATAATATTACATACCTTGATGTGACTCTCACCAAACAAGTGAAATATCTGTATGACAAGAACTTCAAGTCTCTGAAGAAAGAAATCGAAGAAGATCTCAGAAGATGGAAAGATCTCCCATGCTCATGGATTGCCAGGATTAATACAGTAAAATTGGCCATCTTGCCGAATCAATTTACAGATCCAATGCAATCCCCATCAAAATTCCAACTCAATTCTTCACAGAGTTAGAAAAATCAATTTTTAAATTCATTTCAAATAACAACAACAACAAAAAAATCCCTGGATAGTGAAAACTATTCTCAACAATAAATGAACTTCTGGGGGAATCACTGTATCTGACCTCAAGAGCCATAGTGACAAAAACTGTACAATGACAGGCACGTTGATCAATGGAATTGAACTGAAAACCCAGAAATGAACCCACCCACTTATAGATATTTGACAAAGGAGCTAAAACTATCCAGTGTAAAAAAGACAGCATTTTTAATGAATTTGTGCTGGTTTAACTTGTGGGCAAGTAGAAAAATGCAAATTGACCCATTCTTATCTCCTTGTACAAAACTAAAGTCTAAGTGGATCAAGGACATCCACATAGAACCAGATTCCTGAAACTTATAGAGGAGAAAGTGGGGAAGAGTCTTGAACACATGAGCACAGGGGAAAATTTCCCGAAAAGAACACCAATGGTTTATGCTCTACGATCAAGAATTGACAAATGGGACCTCATAAAACTACAAAATTTCTGTAAGGCAAAGGATACCGTCAAAAGGACAAAACGTCAACCAACAGACTGGGAAAGAATCTTCACCAACCCTAAATCCGACAGAGGGCTAATATCTAATATATACAAAGAACTCAAGAAAGTAGAACCCAGAAATCCAAATAACCCCATTAAAAAGTGGGGTACGGAGCTAAACAAAGAATTTTCACATGAAGAACTTCGGAGAGCTGAGAAACACCTTAAGAAATGTTCAACATCATTAATCATTAGGGAAGTGCAAATCAAAACAACCCTGAGATTTCACCTCACACCAGTCAGAATGGCTAAGGTCAAAAACTCAGAAGACAGCAGGTGTTGGTGAGGATGTGGAGAAAGAGGAACACTCCTCCACTGCTGGTGGGATAGCAAGATGGTGCAACCACTCTGGAAATCAGTCTGGCAGTTCCTCAGAAAACTGGGCATGTCACTTCCTGAGGACCCTGTTATACCACTACTGGGCATATATCCAGAGGATTCTTCAGCATGCAATAAGGACACATGCTCCACTATGTTCATAGCAGCCCTATTTGTAGTAGCCGGAAGCTGGAAAGAACCTAGATGTCCTTCAACGGAGGAATGGATACAAAAATGTGGTATATTTACACAATGGAGTACTATTCAGCCATTAGAAACAATGAATTCATGAAATTCTTAGACAAATGGATGGAGCTGGAGAACATCATACTAAGTGAGGTAACCCAGTCTCAAAAGATCAATCATGGTATGTACTCACTGATAAGTGGATATTAGCCTAAAAACTTTGAATATCCAGGACATAATCCACAAATTAAATGATGTCCAAAAAGAATGGAGGAGTGGTCCCTGGTTCTGGAAAGACTCAGTGCAAGAGTATAGGGGAATTCCAGAACAGGGAAGTGGGAAGGGGTGGATGGAAGAATAGGGGGACGGAAGAGGGCTTATGGGACTTGCGGGGAGTGGGGACCCAGAAAAGGGGAAATCATTTGCAATGTAAATAAAAAAAGAATAGTAGATGGGACCTCATAAAACTGCAAAGAATCTGTAAGACAAAGGACACTGTCAATAGGACAAAATGATAACCAACAGATTGGGAAAAGATCTTTACCAATCCTACATCCAATAGATGGCTAATATCCAATATATATATAAAGAACTCAAGAACTTAGACTCCAGAGAACCAAATAACCCTATTAAAAAGTGGGAAACCGAGCTAAACAAAGCATTTTCCACTCAGGAATATCAAATGGCACCTAAAGGAATATTCAACATCCTTAGTTATCAGGGAAATGCAAGTCAAAACAACCCTGAGATTCCATCTCACACTAGTCAGAATGGCTAAAATCAAAAACTCATTTGACAGCAGATGCTGGCAAGGATGTGGAGAAAGAGGAACACTTCTCCATTGCTGGTGGGATTGAAAGCTGGTAAAACCACTTTGGAAATCAGTATGGCAGCTTCTCAGAAAATTGGACATAGTACTACCTGAGGACCCAGCCATTCCACTCCTGGGCATATACACAAAAGATGCCCCAACATGTAATAAGGACACATGCTCCACTATGTTCAAGGCAGCCTTGTTTATAATAGCCAGAAGCTGGAAAGAACCCAGATGTTCTTCAACAGAGGAATGGATATAGAAAAATGTGTTATATTTACACAATGGAGTACTATTCAGCTATTAAAAATGATGAATTCATGAAATTTTTAGGCAATTGGATGGAACTAGAAAATATTATCCTGAGTGAGGTAACCCAGTCACAAAAGAACACAAATGGTATGCACTCACTAATAAGTGGATATTAGCCCAAAAGCTCTGAATATCCAAGATACAGTTCACCAACCAATTGAAGCTGAAGAAGAAGGAAGACCAAGGTGTGGGTGTTTCGGTTCTTCTGAGAAGGGAAATACAATACTCACAGGAGCAAATATGGAGAGAAAGTGTAGAGCAGAGACTGCTGGAAAGGCCACCCAGAGACTGTCCCACCTGAGGATTCATCCTATATATAGTCACCAAACCCTGACACTATTATGGATGCCAAGAAATGCTTGCTGAAAGAAGCCTGATATGGCTGACTCCTGAGAGGCCCTGCCAGAGCCTTAGAAATACAGAGGCAAATGCTCACAGTCAACGATTGCACTGAGCATGGGGGTTCTCCTAAAGTATAGCAGCTACTCATAACCTCTGAGCCCTCTCTCATGTATGGTTATTTTTAAAACAGCCTCACTTTCATTGTCTGGAGTGTCATAATCCCACCCCAACAACCCAGATAATGTCTGAAATTTGATGCCAGGAATACAAGTTTCCATTCAAGTTAGAGGTGTAAGAAATCTTATTAGGTCCATCTAATAACCATGCCCACCTGACCTGGGTTCTCACTCCCTATTGTACTGATTATAAACAATGTTCTCACATCATTCTTTCCTTCTATTATCTTAGAGGCTCCCACAAAACATCGCTGCACATTGTGATGGTTGGTTTTTTTACTTGATGCAAACTGAGACATATCTAGAAGATGAAAGTCACTTGAGAAAATACCTACATCTAATTTCCTGTAAGGAAGTCTGTAGAACATTTACCTGATTAGTGATTGATGAGGGAGAGTCCAGCCCACTTATTTTAAAAATATTTTATTTGTTACTTGGCATATATATATATATATATATATATATATATATATATATGATTTATCTTGTTCATATCCATCCAAACCAGCCCTCCCACACTCCCTTCGAGTGCCCCAATATGTTCCTCTCCACTAACATGTCTTTTCTTTTTTTTAAAGTCATTGAGTCTTATTAGTGCTACTTGTAGGCATATTTACAACCCCATGAATGGTCACACCCCTAAAGAAAAAGGACTGCTCTTTCAGCACCAATCAATTTCCAATAGCTCTTCTGCTAGGGGTGGAGCCTCATGAATACTTTCTCTATCCATGCTGGGGGTAGAGCCTCATGAATACTTTCTCTATCCATGCTGGAAGTTTTGACTAGATTGATCTTATCTAGGTCTCCTGCAGCTAGCCATAGCTGTATTGAGCTCATTGGTACAACAACCATCTTTTATCCAGAAGACAACATCTTACAGCTCTCTTCTCTGTCCTCTACCCTTTATGATCTTTCTGTCTCCCTTCACACAATGTTTGCTAAGGTTTACAGGGGTAGGTACAGACATGCTATTTAGGGCTGAGGTTCAACAGTCACTTGTTCTTACAACTTTGACCAGTTTTGACTCTATGTAATGACTGTCCCCTACTACAAAGAGAAGCTTCTCTGACCAAGGTTAAGAGCATTACACACATGCCTGTACAAACATAAATACTTC